>NW_026138222.1:0-600000 GCF_025592945.1 Manacus candei | reverse complement strand
TTATCGCTTAAATAAATGTTGCTGGAATGTGCTGGGCACAGAGGGCGAAAAGTAAATTTATCACTACATATCTTTCGTGTTTGAAGCTGCCTGATCTTTTAAACAAAGGGAGATTTGGGTTGTGCGAGTGGTTCTCATCCCAAATTCTCAAAGGTATTTAAGTGCCAGGAAATCAGCAAGGATCTAGTGAGACTTCAAAATTGCTTAAGAGGTTTAGGCATCTGCTCAGCTCCTCCTGCTTTGGTGGGAGGCTGACATTTGCTCTCTCTCTTCATGGCTGGTCACCTTAATTCATTTGAAAACCTGGCCCCAAATCCCTCAAGTTCTTAGAATAATGAGATCTCATTCCTTTCCCACCAAGGTTTTATTCAGAGACTGGGGAAGGAAAACAAGCGTCCTCACTGTCTCAGATCTCCTTTCAGCTTTGGGTGAATCAGTCCAAAAAATAAGGGCAATATTCTGAGTTTGGAGCTAAATTGGAATGGAAAACAGTTGGATGGAGGAGCTTTTCCATGCAGTGTCAACTCTCTGCTGCCAGGGAACAAGGGCCAGGCCAAGGGGAAACGGCCTCAGGCTGGGCCAGGGGAGGGTCAGGTTGGGGCTGAGGGGGAATTTGTTGCTGGAAAGGGTGGGGAGGCCTTGGCAGGGGATGCCCAGGGAGGTTTGGAGTGCCCATCCCTGGAGGTGTCCCAGGAAGGCCTGGCCGTGGCACTCAGTGCTCTGGGCTGGGGGCCAAGGTGGGGATGGGGCCCAGGGTGGATCCATGGGCTGGGAGGGCTTTTCCAGCCTCAAAGGTTCTTCAATTCTGTGAAAAAATTATGTGGAAAAATGAAAATAACCAGCATTTGGTTCCTGGTGAAAAGTGGCTGTAAAGTGCCCAGGAAAGGACAGGGCTGGGATGTCTTGGCAGGGCTTGGGTTGGTTAAGGAGGCAGTTTCAGGAGTACTTGGAAATGCAAATGTTGCATCAACTGTCCTGTTGCCAGTGCTGGGTGCAGGTGTGGTTTTTAAGAAGGGAGAAACCCTCAGTGCAGCTGAAATCTCACTTCAGTGAAACCAGTAAGTTAAGAGAGCTGGGGGGGTTTTCCCTGAAGAAGAGAAGGCTCCAGGGAGAGCTGAGAGCCCCTGGCAGGGCCTGAAGGGGCTCCAGGAGAGCTGGAGAGAGACTGGGGACAAGGCCTGGAGGGACAGGACACAGGGAATGGCTTCCCACTGCCAGAGGGCAGGGCTAGATGGGATATTGGGAAGGAATTGCTGGCTGGGAGGGTGGGCAGGCCCTGGCCCAGGTTGCCCAGAGAAGCTGTGGCTGCCCCTGGATCCCTGGAAGTGTCCAAGGCCAGGTTGGCTGGGGCTTGGAGCAACCTGGGCTGGTGGAAGGTGTCCTCTAAACACCTTCATCTGGTTCCAGAAATCAGGAATTGCTGTGCTCTGTCCAACCCTCTCCCAGGAGTGTTTTAAGTTTGAGAATTGCAGCAACCTGGGCATGGAGCTGCACATCTGGATCATGCTGGAGGGCAGATGGGCAACAGCAGCAGAGGGACAGAAAGAGAATATTTTTCTATGGAAAAACGAACTGGTTGAGTCTCTGGACTTTAGAAACAATTTTGGAAGCGTGGCTGTGGATTTGGAACGAGACCTTGGGTGGATGAACCTTCTTTGTTCTGCCTCTGGAAGGGCAGGGTGGGCATTGATTTCCCCCCCGAGGGAGTTTCCGTGGCAGCCCCGTCGATGCCCGCGTGGAGCACGGGGGCTGTGGGGACCAGGGGCTGTGGGGACCAGCAGTGGGACAGCACCTTTGATCCCAGGGGTCTTTTCCAACCAGAATGATCCTGTGATTCCATGCAGATCCCAGGGCTGAGGGTGTCTCCCTCCATATCCTTTTTGTTCCTCACACAACTTCTCCTCACCTTCCTTTCTGTCCGTGCTGTTAAAAGCTGACTCGGTGCATCCTGTGGTCCAAACAAACCATGGTTTGAATTCCTGAGCACCTGGAAAGCTGGAAATCCTGATGGGCATGGTGTTGGGAAGGGTGGGCACATCCCCGGGGTCGTGCAGGGAAGCTGCTGGAAGACTCCTGAGAGGAGAACTTCGGACTGATGCCTGGGCTGTGTCTGGCAGCAGCACACGAGGTGCAGTGCCCGCCTGTGTGGGGCTGGTGGGACACGTGGTGGGGTGTCCCCTCCTCGGCTCCCACCTCCACGTGTCCCACAACCACTCCCATGGATCCCACTGGGACGGGCAGAGCCGTTCTTGGCCGTGGGGGTTCAGTGGAGCCATGCAGGGAGTGTCATCCCTGGGGCTGGGTCTCCACTGCTGGTTCACCGGGACGGGAAGAGGCTCCTGGGCAGGGGGGAGTGGAAGGAACGGGGTTAAACCTGCGCAGTTTGGGAAGAGGAATTTTGGGATTTGGGATGGCATCCCGGAGGCGGTGCTGGAGTTGTCAAGTCTGTGCTATTGCTGGCACAGCTGTGAGCCTTCTGCAGGCAGCAGGAGGGGGGTTTTGCTTTCAGTTGCTTGTGAGACAGGAGGGAACCTGAGGGAGAAGGAAGGGTTGGGGGGGGGGTGTCTTGTCCCCCAAAAAATCAGGGCTTGTGCCTTGTTACCTCTGACTCCAGTTGTCCTCCCACTGCGCTTGTGATCAGTGTTGGTGCTGTGGGAACTGCTTGTCCTGCCTGGAGCACCTCCTGGAGAGGATGTCCCCCTTTTGTGCCCCTGGAGCGGTCTGTGTGCCGTGCCTGTGTGGGTTCCATCCCACCCCGAGGGCTGTGAGGAGCAGAGTTGCTCTAAAACGTTGATACCCTTTTACATCTGGTTCGTGGCCTGGCCCCGGGGTGCTGATTGCTGAGAAAAGGGGCTAAATGGTTTGGGTTTGGTTCTGCAGGTTGACCACACACAGGCTGGGGTTGGGCTAAAGCAGGTTCACAGCCCAGCATTAATTTGTCTCATCCATGGAAAGTTTCACCTGGGGGATGTGGAAACCTGAACTCTCACTGTGGGCCCCTTGGTGGGTCAGAGGAGTAGCACCTGATGAACTTGTGGCTCCCAAGTTTTGGGATCTGCAGGCTCATCCACAGGATTTGTTCTAAAATTAATAAGTTCCCCCCCCAAAAAAAATTAATTTTTGACAAAATCAAGATATTCTGCAAAATAATACGTGATGAGGCTTTGGTTTGGAAGACTTGGGGAAGAGACTTTCTTGCCCAGAGCAGTGCTGGCTGCCCCTGGATCCCTGGAAGTGTCCAAGGCCAGGTTGGACAGGGCTTGGAAGCAACCTGGGCTAGTGGAAGGTGTCCCTACCCATGGCAGGGGGTGGAATGAGATGATCTTTAGGGTCCCTTTCCACCAAAACCATCCTGTGGTCCCAGTTCTGTTCTAAGAACTAAACACGTTTCTCATCCCGTTTGATATTTTCAGGATGGTTTTGGTTGGGTTTTTTTTTTTTCTGTTTTCCAACTGTGGAAATCTTAAAAGTGGAAATTGAAGTGAAGCGTTTTGGAATTCATTTTGCTTCATGAAAGAGATCATTTTTCCATATCAAATTAGGGAGAAAATGCTGGAATTTGAGGTTTTTTTCACCAGGTGTTATATCTGTGTTGCTGGGACCTGTTGGCTGCAGCCTGACCAGTCGGTTGGACCTTTTCCCAAAGCCTTCCCTCAGCATTTTTGCTGTGTCAGACACTTTCCAGAGGCCTTTCCTAAAGTCAGTTGCTGTGGGGTTGAATTAGAATAAGCTCAAAAAAAAAAAAACCAACCAAACCCAGCCAAGCTGCAATCAAAGGTCTGGAAATCTGGAATGTGTGTGAGATGGGTGTTTTCACACTGTAGCCTGTCCAAGTGTTACCTCCTGCCTGGCAGAGCCACAATTTCTGGAGTCTAGAAATTTAATAAAGTAATGTTTTCATCAAACAGAGCTTTCCAAAACCGGAAAAAAAAAAGGGAACAGCAACCCACAACCAGGCGGAATTAAAGGCAAATCTGGGCACTCAGAGCCCTCGGGAGAGCAAGATTCTTTGAGACAGGGGTGGGAACTGGCAGCCCTTGACCATTTCCATGGGTTGATCCGGTAATTCCAGCCTTGAGAGGGATGGAAGGACAGTTTTCCCTGTGGATTTGTGGCACATCCTCACGGACCGTGGCTCCTGGTGGGTGCTGCCCCGTTATCCTGGTGGTTTCCTTGGGTCTCCTGGTTGGGGGTGTTGCTCTGGTGGCCTCTTGGCTCCTTTTGGGACGTTAACACTGTGCTGTGTGTCCCCCAGGCCAACCTGAAGAAGTTCATGGAGTACGTGCAGATGTTGAACGCGGAGAAGGTCTGCAGGCTCCTGGAGAAGGGACTGGACCCTAACTTCCATGATCCGGATACTGGAGGTGAGCCTGCCTGCTCCAGGGAGGGCAGGATGGCACAGCAGGGCCCGGGGGAGAAGGTACCCGGGGGACACAGTGGGAATTTTGGACAGGGGTTGGTTATGAGGAGGTTTCGTGATCGGTGAGTTTGGAACGGGGAGGTGTGAGGTGCATCTCTCAGCAGTGTGTCCTCTGGTGGGATTTGGGAGCTTGAGGGTGCAGAGGACTCTTGGGAGAAGATGGTTGGTGTGTCAGAGGTCCAGAGTCTGGGAATACAGCGGGAATACAGCGTGACATGGACGAGCTGTGTGTCCACACGTCCCTCAGTGGGACTCTGGGGAAGGTGAGGCTCCCTCTGGACTGAAAAGTTGGGCAAGTCATGGATCTGTCCATTAAACAGTCAAAAGGTTCAAGAAGTATTTTGGGCATCAAGAAAACAAAATCTTGGCCTCTGATTTCCTCGATTTTTTTTTTTTCTCCTTCATTTCTTTATTTTTCCTGTCTCTGAGCAAAGCTCACCCAGCAAGGTCTGGTCGGGTTCTCTGCAGGTTCCAGCCTGTGAGAAGCAAGACTCAGACTCCAGATGTTTTGGGAACCAAGGGGCAGCCAGGGAGGACTTTCCCCCATCTCTTAGTCTTGTTCTGAGAGAGAAGTTACTGCTTTTGCTGTTGCTGTTTTACAGAAGTGCAGCTTATTAGTATTTATTGTGGAGTTTTGGGTGAGGATCACGGGCACGTCTCCAACCCCTCCTCCAGTCAGATGATTAATTTTCTGTGTTTCTGGTTCACTTGGATGGTTTGTCAGGTTGTTGCTGAAACACTTTGTCTCTGTACTGGGAAATTTAGGGGATCCAGAGCATTTTCCAGCCCGGAAATCAGGTGCTGTGTGGTGTCACTCACACCATTAATCTCTCTTATCCATGGCTGCCTCCATTCCTGTTGGGAATGGTCTTTCCTGAGCTGGGAAGGGTCTTCCCTGAGCTGGGAAGGTGAAAGATGCAGCCAAACTCTGGCAAGAACCAGTGTTTGTGCTGTTTCTTTGCTGGTGAAGCCTCTCCTGAACCTGCCAGAGCGTCGTCATGAACAACTGCTCGGGTGAAACTCAGCCAGTAACAGTGTCCAAACAGCCCAGCTCCAGGGGGATTTCCTTTTTGTCCAAGACCTTGGAAGCATTTTGAGGGATCTTTTTTTGTAAAGAAAGCTCCTCACCCTTCTGAAGCTGATGCAGCTTTCCAGGGGGAATCACGTTGGAGATGCCGAGTCCTGCGTGCAAAGATGCCGTGAGAGGTTTGGGTCTGGTGAGGTTTGAACCCAGGTGTTCTGTCACAGGAGGAAGGAACAGGCTCTTGAGAACTGTTAAATGTAGAGGGGGGAGAAGGAGAGACACCTTGACCCAAAGAGGTGTTTGGATCTGGTTCAGAACTGAGGGCAAAACCAGAGGGAAGCTGCGAGAGGAGAAGGTTGTGTGGAGGCCTCACAGCCCCTTCCAGTGCCTGAAGGGGCTCCAAGGAAGTGAGAGAAGGACTGTTCAGCTGGAAATGCAGGGACAGGACGAGGGGAAATGGCTTCAAACTGAAAGAGGGGAAATTTGGCTTAGATATACAGAAGAAATTCTTCCCTGGGAGGGTGGGCAGGCCCTGGCCCAGGTTGCCCAGAGAAGCTGTGGCTGCTCCTGGATCCTTGGAAGTGTCCAAGGCCAGGTTGGACAGGGTTTGGAGCAACCTGGGCTAGTGGAAAATGTCCCTGCCCATGGCAGGGGGTGGAACTGAGTGATCTTTCAGGTCCCTCCCAACCCAAACCTTTCCATGATTCTATGAAAACAGACCCTTGGAGCAGGAGGAGTTTTGGACACTCCTGGAGTGCCAAGCCTTGTGGAGAAACCCTTCATCCCTGTTTGCTTTACAAGCTGTTTTGTGAACATACAAGAATGACACAAAGCTGCTGATCACTGTTCCTGGCTTCCTGGAACACGAGAGCAGATGGAGCTGCTGTCCCCCTGCCCTGACCTCGTGCATCTCTCGGGGTGCTCCTCTCCCTCCGCGTGTCGCTCTGTGTTCCCTCGGCAAAGCTTCAACGTGTTTTCCACCAAGTCATCCCTCCTGATTCGAGGAACAGAAGATCCCTGCCTTTCCTTGGTTATTTGGTGAATCACCCTGGCTGTTTAAAACTCCTCTCCCATTTAAATTGGTGCTTCCAGGTGTCCTTACACTTGATCTTCCCAATTGAAGATCAAGGCAACATTCAGTCTGCCTTTCCTTTGTTAAAGAGAGGCCCAACTCCTCCAGCCTTTCCTTTGGAGGTGTTTTCTCCGCTCTCCCTGTCATTTTTTGTGACTTTCATGTCGCTATTCCATTTTGAAGAGGACTTTAGGAGCGTGGGGAGCAGACAGGCCGCTGCCTTCCCCCGTCGTTCCTCAGGGACAGCTCTTCCTGCTGGGCCCTGCTCTGGGGGGGGACAGGGGTGACTCTGTGTCACTGGGATGGCACCCCCGTGTTGCTCCTGCTGGGTGGAGGGGCTGGAGGGGTTTCCCTTCCTGTTCCTCCTCCTGGGTTGTGTCCTGCTCCCACCTTAACCCATCCCATGACGGAGGAAGTGGAGCCTCTAAGCAGTTCCTTGCTTGGGAGCTTTGTTTGTTTTGAGGAGGTTTTCTTGGGCAGCCTGCCCCCTCCTCATTGTGCACCCTCTCAGATACATCCTCCAGGATCCATCTCTGCCCTTCCTGGTTATGGGATTGCCCAGCCCTGGTTGCTCCAAGAGCTCCTCCATCCAAGGCCTTGTGGAACCTGCAGGTCTGATCAAAGATTTGTGTTTACTTCAGGACAATGGCAGCAGCCATGGAGCCCCTTCCAGGGCCTAAAGGGACTCCAGGAGAGGGGCTGGGGACAAGGGATGGAGGGACAGGACACAGGGAATGGCTTCAAAGTGACAGAGATTAGGGTTAGATGGGATATTGGGAAGGAATTGCTGGCTGGGAGGGTGGGCAGGCCCTGGCACAGGTTTGCCCAGAGAAGCTGTGGCTGCCCCTGGATCCCTGGAAGTGTCCAAGGCCAGGTTGGATGGAGCCTGAGGTTGGATTTTTATGTGCAAACCCATGAGGAAAAGGAAGATTAGGAAGGACACTTGGATCTCTACCTTCTGGAAAAGGTCTTGGTGTTGTCACCAAGTGAATGATATGAGGCACATGACTGGATTCTCGGGGTGCCCTATGCAGGGCCAGGAGCTGGACTTTGATGATCCTTGTGGGTCCCTTCCAGCTGAGGTTGTTCTGTAATTCCACGATTTTCTCAGTTGATTTGTTTCCCACTGCAGGTTTCCATGAAACACTTTGATTGACGCCCGTCAGTCGTGATCCTTTTTTTTGCCATCTCACTCTGGGAGAAAATAAATGAACATATGTGGAGGAGAGTTTGATTTTAGTGAATGGTGAAGTGAAAATGTAATTTTCTGTGTCCTTCCTGCTCTGTCTTTACGTTCCCCAAGCCAAGGGGGAGGGATGGAGGAATATTTTGTCTCGTTTTATATTCAAGGGGCTTAAACCAAGTCTCACTCTGCAACTCCAAATAGAGATTGTGCCATCCCCAAGGTTAATGAAAGGAAGAAGCTGTTGGTTTGCCCAAAGTGGGAAGGACACCAGGACTTCCCAGACACAGGAAACCTGGGAATGGAGAGACTTGCTGAGGATGAAGCCAGGGAGGGCACATTGGAGGGCACCATCTCCTTGCCAGTCCTGGTGGAAGCAGAGGATGGACACAGAGAGAAAGAACAGCTTTAATTTAATACTTAATTTCCTCTTCCAGAGTGGGAAGGATTTTGTCTGGGGATTTGGGGTGATTTATGACTTGGACTTTGATTGTGTCAGGGCTGAGGCAGTTCAGGAGCTGCCTTCTGTACCTCCAGTTCTGGACAGAACCTGACTGGGAGTGGGTCTGTAGGAGCTGCCTTTCCATGGGGTTTGCTCTTAAATCTGGCTTGCAGGACTGCAGGGAGACCTCCCTGTTGGAGCACAGAACCCTTTGGTGTGGTTGTTCCATCCAAACCCATCTGTGGGTGCCTGGGATTTACCTCCCAGGGATCCCTTGTCCCCCTTCAGCTGCCACAGCTGTGGCCAAGCTTCCCATGGCAAACCCCCTCCATGGTGTGGTGGCCACTGGTGGTGTGACCTGCTCTTGGAGAGGAGGGATAAGCTCTTGGAGAGGAGGAATAATGCCAGGAATGTGTTTTTTTCCACATGGGAAGGTGGGGAGCTGTGGCAGAGTGGCAGCTGAGCACGCCCTGTGTGCCAGGGGCAGCCCCAGCGCCTGGACAGGCACATGGAGCAGGGACAGGAGCCTGGAAACCACCCTCTTCCCACTGAATTCAGCACTTGTCCTGGGCTGAACTGGGAGCTCCTCAAGGCAAACTGGGCTCCCCTGCTTGGAGAAATGTTCTTCTGCAGAGTTTAATCCAGTTAATGACCTGGATGCACCATAAAATGCCCTGTGCTTTGTGGTGGCACCGTGACAGCAGAGCCCACGGGATGATGTGGCATTCCAGCCTCTCCAGCCTCTGGGTATCTTCATTTAAGCTGCTTTTGGGAGTGGTTTTAAGCTGTGCTGAGGCAGAAGGATATATTCTCCTTCCCATTTTAATGCTGGAGTGGGAAGGCAGGGAAGAGCCACGTCGGAAACTACTGCAGCCCCATTTGCCATCGTTCACCTCTCAGGGTTGCTGGGCAGATATTCCAGGAAAGATTCACTGCCTTTGAAAGACATTAAAAGGAAAAAATTCACAGTTGCTTCCTGTAGGTACATTTAAAGGGGGTAAAAAAAAATTATACACGAGAACTTACTGTTGGTCTGAAATTAGATTCAAACCTGGGGGATGGTTTAGGCTGTGGAGAGAGAAAAGCAACCCTGGATATTTAACAAGGGATTTTTAACAAGGGTGACACCTGGGGAACAGCAGGAGAGGGAGAGGAGACCAGGAAACCATTGGATTACAAAGAGTGGACTGGGAGCAGCAATAGGAACCGTGGCCCCAAAATGATGTGAGGACAAATAACAGCAGGAATGAGTAACTGGGGAGGGAAAGGGCTGTGGAGCTGCTGCCAGGGCTGGAGCCCCTCTGCTCTGGAGCCAGGCTGGGAGAGCTGGGGGGGTTCCCCTGGAGAAGAGAAGGCTCCAGGGAGAGCTGAGAGCCCCTGGCAGGGCCTAAAGGGGCTCCAGGAGAGCTGGAGAGGGACTGGGGACAAGGCAGGGAGGGACAGGACACAGGGAATGGCTTCCCAGTGCCAGAGGGCAGGATGAGATGGGATATTGGGAAGGAATTCGTGGCTGGGAGAGTTGGGAGGCCCTGGAATGGATTTCCCAGAGCATCTGTGGCTGCCCCTGGATCCCTGGAAGTGTCCAAGGGCAGGTTGGAGCAAGCTGGGACAGTGGAAGGTGTCCCTGGGAGCAGAGCCCGACCCCCCCCCGGCTCCCCCCTCCTGGCAGGGACTTGCAGAGCCAGAAGGTCCCCCCTGAGCCTCCTTTGCTCCAGGATGAGCCCCCCCAGCTCCCTCAGCCCCTCCTGCTGCTCCAGACCCTTCCCAGCTCCCTTCCCTTCCCTGCACACGCTCCAGCCCCTCCAGGTCTCTCCTGGCTGAGGGCCCAGAACTGCCCCCGGGATTCCAGGGGGGCCTCCCCAGTTCCCAGCCTGTGCCCACGATATTCCTGGGATATCTCATCCCACATCTCCCTCCCACACCCATGAATGGGTCCCTTCCCCTGAGCAGTGTCTTCCCTGGCTGGTCCCTGTTTTCTGCTGGGGATCCCCTGCTCTCACTCCTTAATTACTTTAAGCATTTGTTTGGCTTCACACTTCTCCAAGAATTAGCAGCCTGGAATCACTGAAGTCCTGGATTAGTGGTTACAGTAGATTTAGGGAACAAGTTCCTGGCTGCAGTTCCTCAGAAACACCCAGTTTGGACCTTTCTCAGACTTTTGTGGCCCAAGATAACGGGACAGATTTGTCAGTTGAGTTTGGTGTGTTAATAACAGAGACTGCAGGATGGTTTGAAGCCTTTTCTGTCACTTTTATCTTTCCATAAAGATAAAATAGGTGTTATTTTAAAATAAGCATTATTTTATAATATAACAAATATTTTATAAGAAATACTTATTATTTTATAGTAAATAAATATAATTTATAAAAAATAAAGTAGAAGACCCAGCTATAATGTTCACTTCTATTGGTGGTTCCTCTCACTGGCAAACCCTCTTGACCACGATCTTCACTAATCCTCTTTTTTTTTATTGGTGTCTTATAGACAAAGCCCAGAGAGTTTTAGCAAAGCCACAGAATCTTGTCCAACTTTCTTATCTCATTTCAAAATTTAGTTAACAGCAGTGCTCTAAAATGAATATTTGTATGTTTTTTTTTTAATTTCTATCTCAAGCCATATTTGTAATTCGAATAGTTATTTTTGCTGTATGTGGAGGTGTTCTCCCTCTCTGGGGTGAGGATTGGGTGCTTGGAGGTTGCTCCTGGTGATGTGGGGCCATGAGGACCATGCAGGACACGTGAAGGGGCTCAGGGCAGTCCTGGGAACACTGGGATGGTCCTGGATGTGCAGCAGGACAGCAACCCTTTATCCATGCTTTGTTCAGGAGGGAGCTGGTCGGGGACACTCCCACCCCTTCCTTCTCCCCATTGTATCAGTGGTGTATCCAGACATGTGTGTTCCCATGGCCAGCAGTGGCATTTCTGCCATTCCTTAAATTTTCAGTGCTTTCCTGCCCCTCTCCTCTGTGGGAATCCCATCTGGGACGAGGCTCTTTCTGTTGGTAGCACCAGCCTGATTTTGGGTATCTCGAGGGGCAGGTGGCCACAGAAGAGTCCTTGGGTTCATCTGTTCCCTTCTCAAGAAATTTCTTCTGCTTTACTTCCAAACCTGTTCCATAACAAAGATGGGGAAGGGCTTTGATTTGAAGCTGTGTGAGGACACTGAAGGCACTTGGTGTGTTCAGGTGGAGAAGAGGGGACTGAGGGGAGACCTCAGTGCAGTTCCAACTGCCTGGGCAGGGGCAGAGGAGGGGCAGGGACTGAGCTCTGCTCTGGGGGGACCAGGGACAGCACCCAGGGAGTGGCTGGAGCTGTGTCAGGGCAGGGTCAGGTTGGATCTCAGGAAAAGGTTCTTCCCCCAGGGCAGTGGGCACAGCCCCAAGGCTGCCAGAGCTCCAGGAACTTTTGGACGACCCTCTGGGGCACAGGGTGTGACTCTTGGGGTGTCCTGTGCAGGGCCAGGAGTTGGACCTCATTATCCTTGTGTTTCCCTTCCACCTCAGCATATTCTGTGATTCTGTGATAATTTTCCCCCCTGTTCCCCACCCAGAGCAGCCCCCCGTGACTGGGTGGGCAGGAGCACCTCGCTGGGTGGGAGCTGCTGATCTGGCTCCCGTTCAGTTTGAGGTCACCCTCACTCACTTGGGGCTCGGTGGGCACGTCCCGCCGGACCCCACCGGTGCCCGTGAGGGGTGTGCTCCCCGTGGTCCTCACCCCTGTGTCTCTCTCCGTGCCCCCAGAGTGTCCCCTGACGGCGGCGGCGCAGCTGGAGCTCAGCTCCGAGATGATCAAGGCCCTGCGGAACGGGGGGGCCCACCTGGATTTCCGGACGCGGGAGGGGATGACGGCCCTGCACAAGGCCGTGCGCTGCCGCAACCACGCCGCGCTGCTGGTGAGCGGGACAGGGGGCTCTCCCCGGGCTCTGCCCTCCCCTGGATCTCTTTCCCCGTATGGTGTGGGGTGCACCAGTTCTAGTGCCATTTCCATCTGAGGAACTGACGGTTGAGGGTGGATAGGGAGGGGGAACTCCAGCACCAGGGGTTTCTTCAGGCTCTGAGCCTGGAGGGGAGAGGTGCTCTCTCTTCCCCCCACCCACGTGGTCCCATGGTAGCCACAGAGACAGCACACAGGACGTGGAGAGGAGGCAAGAGAGAGTTTATTGTTGGGGGGGTTACATTTATAGGGTTAGGAGGATTCACAGAGTAACCAATTACCAATTGCAGGAAGGGGTTAACAACCACTAGGAAGGGGTTAAAAAGGTCCAATGAGAAGACCTCAGGACATCTTCCCAGGACACTCCTGCGGGGAGATAAGAGTCCCTCACAGAGGGTGTCGGGAAGGAGGAGCAGTGACTTCGCAGAAATACAAAAAGCCATTTTGAAACGTGTTTAAACCACAGTTTCTCATATACTGCAGATCTACTGCCCCACCCTCCCCTCCCTGCACCCCCCAGAGCCACCCCTGGCTGCCCCTCCTGGCACAGCATCTCTGGTGTTGCCCATGGGGTGCCTCGTGGGCAGGGGGGGGTGGCCGGAGCATCCCCAGGTGGTCTTCCTGGTGGGCAGGTTTTTCCTCCTGGAGCTGCAGGGCGAGGTGGGCTCTTCTCTTCCAGACACTGCTGGACCTGGGAGCGTCCCCGGACTACAAGGACAGCCGGGGGCTGACGCCCCTGTACCACAGTGCCATGGTGGGGGGGGACCCGTACTGCTGCGAGCTCCTGCTGCACGACTACGCCCGGCTCGGCTGCGTGGACGAGAACGGCTGGCAGGAGATCCACCAGGTGGGCTGGGATCCAGTGGGAGATGGGGTGGGATCCACCCGGGGCACCGCTGTCCTGGGGCTGATGGACGGGGTCCTCCCGTCCCCTGGGGTGCCACGGGCTGGGGAGGCACTGCTTGGTGGGGGCATGGGGGCTGGACGTGCTGTGCCAGCTCTGGCTCCATCCCAGGTTGGTGTTCTGGCTGTTTTCTTCTGGCCTGGGTCAGGAGCGTCTGGGATCCTCCCCAGTAGCGTCTGGGATCCTCCCCAGGAGTGTCTGGGATCCTCCCCAGGAGTGTCTGGGATCCTCCCCAGATGATGCCTGGCTCAAAGGATAATGTTTTCAGATCCTGGTCCAGCACCTGGTTCCAAACCCAGCTCTGCCTGTCCCTGTTCTACACATCAACAAGTGGCTTTGGCAGAGGGAAGGCACGGATTGGGGGTTAGGAGACCTGAGCCAGCTTTGTGCTTCTCCCTTTGGGTGGAGGGGGATGAGCCCGTGTTGGAGGGCAGGTTGTCTTTGGGCCTGTGGCCTCCCAAAACCCCCTCTCCAAGAGGGATGAGTCCTGGCACAGCTACAGGTGACAATGAAAAACAGGAAGTGTTTGTGATGTCCCTGCTGCCTCCGTCCTCCCTGGCTGATCTTTGGGAGCTGCTGGGCCTGGGATGGACCAGAGGGAGAGGAAAATGCACCAGTTAACCAGAGATGTGGGGCCTTGTCCTCTGCTTGGCCTGGGTGTGCTCAGGGCTTCCTCTCACCTGCAGTCACACTGAGACAGCCACCAGTCTGGAGGAGGCTCTGGGACCAGCACGATGCTGATCCAGGTTTTCCCGTTGATCCAGAGGTGATTTATCCCATGAGTGCCCAGGTGTGTGGAGCTGTGAGGAGCAGCAGTGTGTCTGTGTTTATAGTCTGGGTTACAGCTCCAGCCTGACTGCACTTCTGGGGTGTGGCTGGATCCAGCAGAGGATGTTCTGGGGTTTATTTATCACCTTCCTGCCACTCCCTGATCCTCCTCTGTTCCCTTTTTCCCCCCCTGGCTGTGGGGCAGGCCTGTCGCTACGGCCACGTCCAGCACCTGGAGCACCTCCTGTTCTACGGGGCCGACATGACTGCCCAGAACGCCTCAGGAAACACCGCCCTGCACATCTGTGCCCTCTACAACCAGGTACGGGGGCACCAGGGAGGGCGGGGGGGCACCATCCTGGCTGAGGCAGCGACAACACCACCACAGCTGGGGCCCCTCTCAGCGCTCCTGCTGCTCCCAGATCCACAGGGCTCCTCTGAGTGCAGTCCAAGAGGCTATTTCTGTTTGCAGCACCAGCCTGAGTTGGGATTTCTCAAGAGTCAAGTGGCCGTGGTTTAATCTGTTCCGTTCCCAAGAGGTTTTGCTGCTTTGCTTCCAAACCTGCTCTGTAATTTTTCCTCCAGTTCTTTTTTCCTGCTTCGCAGCAGGCCCCTGGAACTGGCTGGGAGGGAGAAGTTTGCTGGGTGGGGGCTTCTAATTTGGCCATGGAGCTCACATTCAGTTTGAGGTGGGCACATCCTGTGGCTTCCAGCCCTCTCCAGGGCAGGCACATGGCCTGGGGTCCTGTCCTGCTCACAAATAGCCCTCAATTCTTCCTGCTAATCTCAGAATTCTGGAGAAGACCGTGCAGGCAGCACAGGGCTCCATTTCTGTCTCATTTTCTGTGTGGTCACTCACTCAGCTCAGGGAAGTTGAGGCTGGTGAAGAGCCCCCTCTGATCTCACGCCCCCGCTGACCTCGGAGCGAGGCAGGGCAGGATCTGAGCATTTCTCCTGGAGGGTTTGCTCCTTCCTACACAGTTTTATCCATTGTGTTATGTGAGCTTTTATTATAAAGGGAATTTCCAGTTTCTGAGGCGTCCATGCTTTAAAAACTGAGGCCTGTCTTGGTTTGCCAGTGGTAGGTGGGGGACGGTTTGTGGCGTGGTGGGTTCACTCTGCACGTCATGGGCTCTTGGACCCACGTCCCTGCCCATGGAGGTGGGAGGGAGAGGGGCATTGAAGGGTTCAGGGGCTCATAAACACGTTGAATTAACACCATGGAGAAGAACAGAGCATTCCAGACCAACAAAAAGCTTTAGGCAACAGCAGTACCTGGGAACGTGTGTTGGTCTCAGTGCCAATGCCCCCGAGGATGGACTTGTCTAGTGGAAGGTGTCCCTGCCCATGGCAGGAGGTTGGGACTGGATGATCTATAAGGCCTTTCCAACCCCAACCATCCTGTAATTCCATGATTCCATGGCTGGGGGCTGGGGATGCCCAGTTCACGGGGGGTGATCGTCCCTCCTCGCTCTTGCCAAGGGAGCTTCCCGAGCTCGGTGACCCCCGGGCTTGGCTGGGGTGTTGCCACCACTCTCAAGTGCTAATGGTCTCTTCCCTTTCGCCTTGCCAGGAGAGCTGTGCCCGGGTGCTCCTCTTCCGTGGTGCCAGCAAGGAGATTCGGAACTACAACAGCCAGACGGCGTTCCAGGTGAGCGGGGGGTGCTGGGCCACGGCCTCCCATGGACCTGCCCCAACCAGGGCAGCTCCCAAACCTGGCTGGGGACAAACCCTCTGGTTCGGGATGTCTGTCCTGGCCCCGGCTGAATGGCTGGAGCAGGAGGGAGGAGGAGAGCACGTGGTACCTGTGGGAAGGGCTGGGAAGGTGCTGCCGTGTGGGATGGTGGGACACTGAGCTCGGATCGTCTGGCCATGTGTTGTGGAGAGGGAAAGGAGAAGTTGTTGCTGGCTGTAGGAATGTAAATGTTAGAGAAGGAGGAGAATCCTTGGAGCAGGAGTAGAGTCCTTAGAGCAGGAGCAGAATCCTTGGAGCAGGAGCAGAATCCTTAGAGCAGGAGAAGAATCCTGGAGCAGGAGCAGAATCCTTGGAGCAGGAGCAGAGTCCTTAGAGCAGGAGCAAAATCCTTAGAGCAGGAGGAGAATCCTTGGAGCAGGAGCAGTGTCCTTAGAGCAGGAGCAGAATCCTTAGAGCAGGAGCAGAGACCCTGGAGGAGGAGCAGAATCCTTGGAGCAGGAGGAGAATCCTTGGAGCAGGAGCAGAATCCTTGGAGGAGGAGCAGAATCCTTGAAGCAGAAGTAGAGTCCTTAGAGCAGGAACAGAGTCCCTGGAGCAGGAGCAGAGTCCTTGGAGCAGGAGGAGAATCCTTGGAGCAGAAGCAGAGTCCTTAGAGCAGGAACAGAGTCCCTGGAGCAGGAGCAGGTTCCTCAGAAATAAAGGACGGTGTTGCCACAGAAATGAACACACCTGAGTTTCTGAAGTCAAACATGAGGGCAGAGGAGCTCTAGTGACACTCTGGACTGGCTTTCTAGGAAATCTGCTGTGTAACACAGGTGGCAAAGGGAAACATCAAGTCCAGTGCCAACCCTGGTGTTTTCTCATGTCCTGTCTTCTCGTGGCCATGGCAATGGGGTGGGGTTGGGGCAGGGCAGAGGGAGCCAATCCCCACAGAAATCATGGAAATTCCTCTGCTCCCCGGCCCCTTGGCCACTGCCCTGCACACACCTCTGCTAATTTAATTGCTGTTGTTAATGAGATACCTTGGTGTCAGTGGCCTGAGATGACTTAAGATAGCAGTGAGTAATTTAGAGGGTTTAGGGCCTGTAATCTCCTGGGTTGTGTCCCCAGGGCAAACCAGCCCGTTGCAGGGGTGATGTGCCACCTCCTGTGTCACCTCCTGCTGCCTGGAGAACCTCCTGCTGCTGGTGGCCTCACCTCTTTGGGCTGCTCTGGGTTTCAGGGGAGGCAGGAGCAGGGCCAGAGTTTTCCTAGAGTATCTTCCCAACTTCTGGCAGTCTGCACCTCTCTTTTCCTGAGCCAGGTTGGTACCTACATCACTCTCCCATTGCTCTGAGCTGGCTTTTCATCCATCAGTGCAGGTGCAGCCACTCCCCAAGCTCCCCAGGCCCTTCCAAATACCTCCTTCTCACAGAAGGATGGAGACACCATTTCTCGGGTGGGATATTCCATCTTCAAAATGCACTGGATGGGAGGAATCACAGACTGGTTGGGGTTGGAAGTGACCTCTGGAGATCTTCTAGATCTTCCAGTCCAACCTAAAGCAGGTTCACCTGCACAGGGCTGCATCCAGGTGGGTCAAAAGAAGTTAGTTTGGGTTTCTTTTCCCTTCTGCCAACTGCCTGGATTGTAGCTGGGTCATTATCATGGAATTCTTTGGGTTGGAAGGGACCTCAAAGCCGTCTGTCTGCCCTCCCCGTGCCCTCTGAGGGAGCTGCTGGTTCTCCTGCCTTGTATCAAAGAGCCTGGGCCATCTGTGCCACTCCTGCCTCTCAACAGGGCCTGCCTGGTGATGGTGAGGGGCTGGAGATCTGCTGCCAGCACAGGAATTCTGTTCCCCACCTCAGGAATTCCCTGTAAACAGCAGGAGGATCCCAAACTGCTGCTGTTCAGGGGCTCTTCCAAATGGTTCATTCCTGCTCCCCGTCCTCTTTTCTCTCCCCATCAATCCCAGCTGCTCCAGGTGGTTGGTGCAAGCTGGGGGTAAGACCCTCCCTCAGCTTTGGTTTCTCATCACTTGGCTCCTCTCAAGTCCTGCTTCCCTTTTCCTCCTTGGTTTTCTCATGTCTTAAGGACATAATAAGTGTTTTCTTCCTCAGGGACACGTGGGATGGGGTTAATCCCATCTCTGATGGGGTCACATGCTGACAACCCCACACTTGGAACCTCTGGGTCATTTTTTCCCCCCTTTTTTTTAATAGAAGTTGTCTCTAGCTCCGTGTAAAAAGTGGGACAAGGCCAGTTCCTCATGGTCAGGTCACCACCTGCCTTGCACTGTGTTTTTCAGCCTGTTTGAGGTACCAGCAGTTTCCTGCTGAGCACCATCCAGGTTTTATCTTGGTCACAGTGCTGAATTCCCAGTTTTCTTTCCCAAACCTCCCGTTTCTGACGTGGAGCCTGAACTTTGTGTTTTCACTGTCAAGATAAAACCCTTAAGGTTGGAAAAGGCCTTTAATGTAGTCGAGTCCAACCATCAGCTCAGAACCACCACCAAGTTCTCCAGTGCCACGTCCACACGTCTGTGGGACACTCCCAGGGATGGGGACTCCACCACTCCTCTGGGAAGGTGGATCTTGCTTGTCTGGAAAAGTTTTTGGAGGTTCCTTCCACTGCCTCTGTGCATTCCTGGAGGGTCTGTGGGTCACCCACAGTGGCCATAGGGCAGATTTTAGAATCGTGGAATGGTTTGGGTCGGGAAGGGACCTTAAAGACCATCCAGTCATGGGATGGAACCTTCTCCCCTGGGGGTTTCCACAAGTCCTGTTTTTTGTCCAAAATCAAATGTGGCTTTTTCTGTGTCTCCTCAGCAGCGTTTGTGGTGCCTTGTGGCATTTACTTACCCAAGGTGGGCACAGGGAAATAGAAATACATAAAAATATATTAAAATATAGAAATATATACAGACATATAAATATAAATACAGACATAGATATAAATATGAACATGTGAGCTTCTTATTTTTGAGGGGGTTTATTGATTTTCCAGCCAATACAGATGGTTATGAGGACCTATCAAAATGTAAGCCCAGTGCTGGAAGTCTTAAATACCAACAGATAATTCAGTGGGATACATTTGTAAAATAAAAAAACCCCACCCAAACCTTTATAATTCTTTCTCCTATTGATCTAAGGTTTGTTTGTTTATGTGAGCACGTGACTCAGGTATTGAGCTGAGACCTGAGGTCGTGATTTCTCCCCTGCCTGATCCGTGTGCCAGAGGAGCCGTGGGATCACTGCTGTTGGCTCATCCCAAACACGCCTGGGGGAGCTTTGAGGAGAGCAGACAAGGCTCTTAATGAGCAGTAAATGTCAATTTTGTACAAGTTCCTTTGTCCTCGTGACACTCCTGCGTGAACTTTTCCATTCCTACACACGCAGGATTATCAGATGCAGGATTTAAAAATAGTGCCTTCAAATTCCTTTTGGTTTCACTGAAATTTAACAGTCAGAGCTGCTGCTTTTCTGTCACAAAGTTGTGTGTACTTTTAATTGCTGCATTTTTGTGGGCCTTCCCCCCCCCCAGGGTAAATCCATCCAGACAGGTTTTTGTGGATATTTTGGGGTAGGTAATGGTGATATAAGTAAACAAGATTTCTTAGTTCAGGCTTTGCTGCTGTAGACCTGCTCTGGTTGTGGTGCCCTTGGTCACCTGTGCTGGTAAAAGTGACCCTGGAATCCCAGGGGCAGTTCTGGGCTCTCAGCCAGGAGAGACCTGGAGGGGCTGGAGCGTGTGCAGGGAAGGGAAGGGAGCTGGGAAGGGTCTGGAGCAGCAGGAGGGGCTGAGGGAGCTGGGGGGGCTCATCCTGGAGCAAAGGAGGCTCAGGGGGGACCTTCTGGCTCTGCAAGTCCCTGCCAGGAGGGGGGAGCCGGGGGGGGTCGGGCTCTGCTGCCAGGGAACAAGGGACAGGCCAAGGGGAAACGGCCTCAGGCTGGGCCAGGGGAGGGTCAGGTTGGACATGAGGAGGAATTTGTTGCTGGAAAGGGTGGGGAGGCCTTGGCAGGGGCTGCCCAGGGGGGTTTGGAGTGCCCATCCCTGGAGGTGTCCCAGGAAGGCCTGGCCGTGGCACTCAGTGCTCTGGGCTGGGGGCCAAGGTGGGGATGGGGCCCAGGGTGGATCCATGGGCTGGGAGGGCTTTTCCAGCCTCTGGGATTCTGTGGCTTCCTGCTGCTTCCCAGCCTTCTGTGGGAGTCGTGGAACCACCCTGACTGGGATGCTCGGGGACATCCCTGCCCTGCTCCAAGGCCACCCCCGTGTCTGCAGAGGCTGCTCGGGGCTGTTCCCAGCTGAGTCTGGAAAGCCTCCATGCCTGGAGCACTCCCTCCTTGGCCTCATTCCCATCCTCATCCCTTCCCCTGATGTAAAACCTTTCCATTTTGCCCAGACACAGTTTCCCCCCTCACACCCCATGCCCCTTGGCCCTTGTTCTCCCAACCCCTCGGAGAAGAGCCTTGGCTCCGTATCCCTCCATCCCTGGGCACGAGCTGTCATTACCTTTGTCTCCATTGATTAAATCCCTTCCCACCGCCCTGTTCTTGAGTTTCCAACCATCCTTTCAATTCTAATCCTTTAATGACTTTGCATCACCTCCCAGCTCGGGCTCGTCGAGGAATTTAATAAGCATATTCTGCACTCCATCATCCCGGCTGTTAATGACAAAATTGAATCCCCAACCCGGGGTAGGGGCCTGTGAAATCCATTTGGCAGACATTTTTGGGCTGACAGTTAGTCATGAATTAGGTTTCTGATCAGTTTTTCATCTCTTGGCAGGCGTTTCGCCTCGATTTAATTTCTGTTGTTTCTGGGGATGTCACATAAGGCTGTCAAAATCCTTGCAGGAGACAGCGGGGTGATACCTCCCGTTTCTTTGCTCTTCACGAAACCTGGCCTGCCTCCCTCTCCTGGAAGCAGCCTGGATCCCTTCAATTCAGTTTGCTCCTTACAAGCTGCTGTTGTCAGGCCCCTCTGCCCAGCCCAGCGTTTTTGTGGGCAGCCAAATGAAGCTGCCTGGTCTCCAATGTTCCTCTCATTGCACCCCACATTTAAAGGGGGTTCAACCTCCCCCATCTCCATCCCTCAGGGGTGATCAGGGTTCACCACTGATGCCCTGGCTTGCTCCTGGCAAGTTCTGGCTGTGTGACACCTCGTGGTCTGCATGTCCCTGGTGCTTTGTCCGACAGCAAAGGTGACTCAGGAGCTGTTTGTGGAACCCAACTCAAAGGCAGATGTTGCCCCAAATCCTGGGTCCTACTTAATGAGGCCGAACTGATGTGCTGACGTGGCAGGATTTGCTGTGCATGGAGTAAAAAAGCTCAAGGGAAAAAGGGAGCAAACCCTCAGGTGCCCGTGGGGCCAAAGCTCTCCCGCCCCACCAGTGCTCCAGTGGTCTCCAGTGACCCCTGCCTGGAGCGTGGGGAGATGTTCTCCTCTTCTTTCCACACCTGGCTCATTGCATCCCGTTTTTCTTCACCTTCCTCAACCTCCTTTGCATCTGTCACGGGGATAATTGGCCCTTTAAACCCTTCAACCCCGAGAGCTCCGCGCTCGGGTGTCGTCTCACCGCACCATTTACAGCAGCGTTTGGCTCCAGCACAAACAGGCCCTTAGATGTGTTTTCTTCAAAGATTTGTATCTTGTTGCTTTAAAATAGACATCGTGGTCTGAACTCTGCAGTTTGCAGTTGTGTTGCCCGGGCAACGGGATATTCTCAAACGGAGCGGTTTCGTTCGAGAACGTCTTTGGTGAACGGTGATTTTTCTAATTGAGGGGGAATTTTTTGCCTGGCAGGGGTTGGGTTTCTGGCTCGTTAGTGACGTCATCTCTTGTGATGTCACAGAAATCAGAGTGTTTCATTCTGCTTAAGGAGATGAGGAGTGTTTGGTGCTTGGAATTCTTGGGGAGAGGCGACAGAGCTTGTGGATGTTTTATCGTTCAGTTTAGCCATCAACTCTCGCTCTTTTCCTGCCAGTGCTCCCCAACGTGGGTAAAACACAGAACCAACATCTGCTGCTTGATGTGCCTTAAAAACTTGGTCCAGCCTAACCCCAGAATTTTTAGCTGATGTGAGAACGTCCAAACCATTATTTTTATTAATCAGCTCCATATTTTTCTTGTCTCATTACAACCACAACCTTGTCCACCTCCATCTGTTCTCCCCTGTCAGGCAGTTGGGTTTTAAGGGCTGTGGGTTTCTGGGAGGGCGTGCAGAGCCTGCTGCTTGGGCTTCCCAGCTCTGGCTGTAGCAGGAATTAAAATAATTTATGGAGATGTGGAGTTCCTGTGGGCACTTGGAGGGTTATTCAGCCTGGTCTGGGTTGAAAACGCAGCACACCTTGCTCAGATTTGCTGCCTGAGCGGGAAAACGTTTTGGGCTCAGAGTTTCAAAGTGTGTTTGTTAACTTTTAACATGAGAATTGATTAAAGCTTGGGGGCCTCTGAGAAATCTGTGATCGGGCTGAGGCTCTTTGTCGTCCTCAATGATCAGGTAAAATTAACAACCCGGCACTCCTGACCTCTCCTCGCTCAGATTAATTAAAAGCTTGCTCAGGATCCAGGTCTTAAAAGCAGATTTGCTGCCACGAAAACAAACTGTTAGTGATTTTTGGTGCCTTTTTGTTCCCTTCAGAGTGTCAATGTTTTCCCCAGGTGGGCTTGGGTCCCTTTTGGGGTGAGTGTCCCCAGCACCTTTTGCTTCTCCAGGCACAGCCGAGGTGTTGCCTCTGCAGTGCTCAGATTATAGAGATATAAAACAACATACAATCAGTGTAAAGTTGTACAGAAATCATATAAAATCATATATAAACCATACAAAATCATTTCCATCAATATCAAACAAGCCTTGCTTGTGGAGGGGGGGGACACTCCTCTTGTTTTTCACTTGTCGTGGCTGTTTGGGCCTGTTGGGAATTACAAGAAAAGGAAAATCTCTTCCTCCTGAAAATAAAAATCCATGAACCCCCTGGGGTTTAAACAAATGAAACACACACATATTTGTGTGTCTCTTCTGGTCATAACCCAGATGTCCTCTGGTGGAGAAAGGTAAATGTGTCCTGTCATCCATTTCTGGGCACAAACATCCGGAATAAGGGTCAAGACACCCCTTTTTCCACCTCCTCTGAGCCAGCCCTGGAGGTGTTTGGCAAACCCTGCCTTCCATCCCAGGGGATTTTTTTTTTTCTCCGTGCCGAGAAAATCGAAATTTGTTCTTAGATTTTAATCGCTTTTTTGGCAAAGTGAGTGGATTTTTTGTCCTTCCAGCATCACACCGGTGGGATAATTGATCACCAGCCTCCTGCAATGCTCCTGTGAGATCTGAGGGGAGCAAACCCACTTCTGTCAGCCCTGCCCTTGGCAGCCGAGTCTTCCATGTTTCTTTTCCAGCTCCCTCCTTCTGGAAATAGGTAAAAAAACCCCTCTTGGTTTGTCCCCAGCCTGGACATTTCAGGGCAGATGGATCCTCTCAGCCTTGGAAACACCTCCTGGATTTACATTTTTATTTGTGCAGTGTCACTGTTGGCTTGACTGGGGTTTAGTCTGGGGCAAGTGCTGCTTCCACAGGTTGATTTCTGCTTCTTGATGCCTCGATGGTTGTTCTCCCCCTCGTGCTTGAGCACTTGATTTCCCCATTCTGAGTGTAACAGTTTGTACCAGCCTGGATTTCATCTTTCTCATTTCAGACGTGGTTGTTTCTGTCAGCCAGACTCATGACCTTGTCAATCAAAATCAGTGCGTTCTGCTTTTGTCTTTTAATAAGTTTGACTTTCCCCAAATTTAGGGAAATTAACAGTGGAATTATCTCTGGGCAGGCTGTGCCAGGGCCTCCCCACCCTCCCAGTCAGGATTTCCTTCCCAATATCCCATCTAACCCTGCCCTCTGGCACTGGGAAGCCATTCCCTGTGTCCTGGCACTACCTGCCAACGTGGGGAGCAAAGAGAAGGAAACTGGGAAGCAAAGAGAAGGGAAAAGGGTGGATAACCATAACTGAAAATATGAAGACAAGTTCTGACTTCTTGGTAGGGAAAGGACAAAGAAAGGAAGGAAAACAGAGGAAAACAGGAAATGGAGAAAACAGGGAGTGAATTTTGGTCAAGGTCACCTGCAGTGTCCCTCTGTTAGAGCTTTGTTCATTGCCCAGAGAGTGATCCCACATCCCTGGAAGTGTCCAAGGCCAGGTTGGACAGGGCTTGGAGCAACCTGGGCTGGTGGAAGGTGTCCCTGCCCATGGCAGGGGGTGGCACTGGATGAACTTTAAAGTCCCTTCCCACCCAAACCATTCCATGATTCTGTGACAGCTGCGACATTCCCGCTCCACACGCCCTGTTGTTTGGGAAGGAAACATTCCCTGCTCCTGTGGAGCTCGTGCCTCCTTTCCTCTCCTGCCTGGCTGTGCAGAGGTGTCAGCTGCCCCCAGGCCGGGCCCAGGACAGCTCTGTGCCTTTGCTGCTGCGGGGCAGCACTGAGGTGTCATCCCTGGCTCATTGAGCTCCTCGTGTCCATCACGGTGCAGCTGAGCTCTGCACTCCTCTCTGCTGGAGTGAGGGAGAGCAGCCCAGGAGACCCTCTGGCCAGGAATGATTTTCTGTCACGGTGTGACAGGCTGGAGGTGGGTTTTTTGGGAGGCAGGCTCAGGGATGAAGCGCGTGTCCGAACGGGAAGCGCCCCGGCCTCGTCACCCACGCGGGACACGTGTCCCTGCTCCCACGTGCCGCCTCCGTGGGCACCAGAGGCACAGTCTGCTCCCCAGGGAGCAGCTTTCCCTTTCCCTGATCACCTTCCCCTTTCAGTTTTTATTTAGCAGCTCTCTCGAGGGCTCCTCAGAACCGTTTGATTTGATTTGTTTGCTCTCCCTTTTCATTTGGAGTTTGTCTTGTAAAAATTGATCGGGTTTCTGGCCTCCTGGCTCCCTCCCACTCCTCCTCCAGCCTTCAGTGTGAGACTGAGCTAATTCTGAGTCAGATGCCATCTCAGCTTCCCTTCTCCAGAGGATGCTGCTGGCTTGAAATCCTCCCTGACCCACAGCTGTCACACTCCAGGGGCAGATGTTCCCTGAAAGTCTCTGCTCAGGCTGAGCCAGTAGCTCTTGGAAGGTCTGTCAGACCCGTCTCAAATTGTGGTGGTCAGGACAGTTCTGGACACAGAGCTAGAACCAGAGAATCCCAGGATGGTTGGGGTTGGAAGGGACCTTAAAGATCATCCAGTTCCAACCTCCTGCCATGGGCAGGGACACCTTCCACTAGACAAGTCCATCCTCGGGGGCACTGGCACCGTGACCACCACACGTTCCCAGGTACTGCTGTTGCCTAAAGCTTCTTGTTGGCCTGGAATGCTCTGTGCTTCTCCATGGTGCTAATTCAGTGTGTTTATGAGCCCCTGAACCCTTCAATGCCCCTCTCCCTCCCACCTCCATGGGCAGGGACGTGGGTCCAAGAGCCCATGACGTGCAGAGTGAACCCACCACGCCACAAACCGTCCCCCACCTACCACTGGCAAACCAAGACAGGCCTCAGTTTTTAAAGCGTGGACACCTCAGAAACTGGAAATTCCCTTTATAATAAAAGCTCACATAACACAATGGATAAAACTGTGTAGGAAGGAGCAAACCCTCCAGGAGAAATGCTCAGATCCTGCCCTGCCCCGCTCCGAGAGCAGCGGGGGCGTGAGATCAGAGGGGGCTCTTCAGCAGCCTCAGCTTCCCTGAGCTGAGTGAGTGACCACACAGAAAAGGGGACAGAGATGGGGCCCTGTGCTGCCTGCAGGGTGCAGAGCAGGGCTGGAAGCTGGGTGTCCCCAGAGGTGTTGGACCCTCCCTGTGCACGTTGCGTGCCTGGCAGGCGCCGGGGACATCGGGTTTGTCCCTGCTCAGCTCTGCAGCTCGTGCCCAGGAGGGGTGGGTGGTGCCTGCAGGCAGTGTGGGGTCTGTGGTGCCAGTTGTGTGGGGTCTGACCCCGGTGCCACCCCCGGGAGCACCAGCCTGGCTGTGTCTGTGCAGGGGCAGCACCAACTGCTGCCGACGTCTGGGAGCTCCTGCTTGTCTGGCAGCCCAGATGGAGCTGCCATATGTGAGCAGGAGGGCTGACCCAGAGGGAACTGCCAGACTTCTGGAGGTCTGGGACAAATATAGAAAGTGCCTGAAGTGGGGCTGGGCAGGGGGAAGGTGGAGAACTTTGAGCAAAGGGTGGGTGTTCAGCAGTGCCACCTGAGTAAATGGCAGGAGGTGGTTAAGGAGAATCATTCTGTTGCCTGGGATAATGGAGAGGTGGGAAATCATCAATAATTGGGAAAGTCAAGGCTGGGTTGGATGGGATTGGAGCAACTTAGTCTAGTGGAAGGTGTCCCAGCCCATGGCAGGAGGTGGAAGGAGCTTTAAGGTCCCTTCCCACCCAAACCATTCCATGATTCTGTGATACAAACAGCTGACAATAGTCTGGTGTGGTGACAGATCCTTCTGCCTGAGCAGAGCTGAGACGCTTCACTGTGTTGTGATGCTAATTTGGCTGCCTGCACCTCCCTAAAAAGCCATTTTGCACTCCTCTTCCAAGGAGGAGCGACCTGTTCCTGCCCAGCAGCACCTCTGATGATCCCTCCCTTCCTATCCCATCATCTCCTGGAGATGGTGCATCTCACCTGCCTCCCCCAAGGCCCTGCTCTGCCTTTGTGCCCCGGGGCCATCACTGCTCCTGGTGCCTTTGGCACACGTGGGATGATGAGGGTGAAGTTCTGGACTTCTCCAAGTGTTTCATGTGCAGCTGAGAAGCCCCCCTGGGAGCAGGGTGTGGGTGGGCTTTGATATGGAGCGAAAACAGGGGAGTTGGTTTGATTCAGAGACTCTGGGGAGGGGGTCTGTGCTTTTCCAGGGATGAAGATCCGTGAGCATCCCAGCATTCTCAGAACTGCTCTGGCATCTACTCAGTGTTCTTCTGACCCTCATCCAGGTAACTCCCTTTTGAAGCATCATCAAAAACATAAACTCCTGCCACGGAACTTGGTCTCTTTGCCTCCCTCTCTTCCTTTGTCTCACTTCATGAAGATTTTTTTGGCAACTGGATGTTTCCCTTTATCAGTTGCCTGTGGCTCAGAGTCAGTGACTCATGGACAGTTGATAGGTTTTGCTGCTATTCTATCTCCCAGTTCCCCACTCTCCTGCTCTGTGTGACCATCCCAAGGCGACATCTCCAGTGGTGACAGTGCTCTTTGTGAATATTCCAAGGTGACATCTGCAGGGGTGGCAGTGCTCTTTGTGACCATTCCAAGGTGACAACTCCAGGGGTGGCAGTGCTCTTTGTGACTATTCCAAGGTGACATCTGCAGTGGTGACAGTGCTCTTTGTTTGTGACCATTCCAAGGTGACATCTGCAGTGGTGGCAGTGCTCTTTGTGAATATTCCAAGGTGACATCTGCAGTGATGGCAGTGCTCTTTGTGACCATTCCAAGGTGACATCTGCAGTGGTGGCAGTGCTCTGTGTGACCATCCCAAGGTGACATCTGCAGTGGTGGCAGTGCTCTTTGTTTGTGACCATTCCCAGGTGACATCTGCAGTGGTGGCAGCCAGTCTGTGAGCTTGACATGCCAGAGGACCTGGCCCTTCCTCATCCCAAGGCAATGGTGCTTTACCAGGGGTGTTTTTAAGGATCAAAGGCAGATAATGATGGGAACCCACCTGGATGTGCAGTGTTTGTACCTCTGAGGGCAAGTTCCAGGTGACTGAATGTCACATTGTTGCACCAGGAAAGTGATTCCATTTTTTTAGTCTTCAGCTATCCTTCACATTTCCTGTGTAAAACAGCACATTCCAGGTTGATCAGGACTCTTATCCTTAGAAATATTCCTACCTGAGCCCTCCACAGGACCACTGAAATCCTGGCTGTGGCGTCAGGATCATCAGGATGGGTTTCATATCCCTTTGTGCTGTGGTTCTTCCTTCCTCAGGGAAGCTGCAGCACTGGGAGCTGGAGCTCCTGGCATGTCCTGTCGTGGCCTGTCACATCCTGTCCTGTCCCATCGTGTCCCAAGTCCTCTGTGTGGAGGCCAGGGGCTGACAGCAGGCACAGAGGGGCTGCAGGGCTCTGTCTGGCACCCAGAGGTGCCACCTCTGTGTTCCTGCTCTTACTGCATCAGTTCTTCATGTAACCTAAAGCTTGTCTTCTTCCTCATCCAAGCTTTGAGATCCCTTTCGGAGCTGGAAGTGTCTTCCCATAGGAAAATCCATCCATCTTTGCTCTCCATCATACATCAAAACTTGGTGAAAGGAGAGGGCAGCTCCTCTAATGTGAATATACAGTGACAGCTCAGAACAAGAAAAATTAAATGTTATCATAAAAGCAGGCCCAGGGTGAAAGCCCAATTAAGTGGTTTCAAGTTGTTTAACCAGCCTGTGATCTCTGGTTTATATTTGGTGGCATCTCCTCTTTCTTTCCTTTAGAGATGACTGAGTTTGCCCAGGAAGATAAAAATAGGCAGGTTGCTGTTGGATTAAACAGCGTTGTCACTTTGATCTCATGCTGTGGAATGACTCAAGGTGTTACAGCACTTCAGAAAATAACCCTGTGCCAGAGCCAGGATGTGGCTGTGGCTTCTCCATCCCTGGAAGTGTCCAAGGCCAGGTTGGATGGGGCTTGGAGGGCTTTTCCAACCTCAGGGATCCTGGGATTCTGTGATTCCCCATCCATTTCAGGGGTCATTCCCAAGACAGACATCTAATGAGACTCGTAATTTGTACTTTGGATTTTTGGTGAAAATCACCTTTGGATGGTTTTGAACTATGTGTTAATTGTTCATCTGAGGAACTTTGAAGTTCAAACGCTCCTTTCTGGTCTTTTGTCAGTTTGGTTATTTTTGCTTCCACGTTTCCCCAAATTCAGGTCATTTGCCCTTCTATACAAAAACTGTCTTTGCCTGTGACCTTTGGGAGAGCAGATCTTATAAATATATATGTGCATATATAAGGAGAGACAGAAAAATCACAATTTGGAGCAAGCTTAGGGGAAAACAGAGAGTTTGACTCAATTTTCTCTTGCTCTGGCCTAGTTTCCCAAAGGCAGGAGGAAGATTTCCTTTCTTGCAGCCCTCACTGATCACTTCCAGCTCTGGCTGAGGAGGTGGAGCACGAATTCTGGGCCTCAGAATACAAAAAAAAGTCAGATAAACATTGCTGAGCTGAGGGCAGTGGGACTGTTTGTGCTGGGGAAGGCTGGTAGTAGAGGTGTGTGTGTGCTCTGAGTCACCGGGTAAATATATCCCCCCGTCACACGTTGGGGCTGAGATGAAAATGAGCCTCCTGTTGCTGAAAGCTCTTCTTGTAGGAGGGCAGGGAAGTGTTCAACAGCTGGAGCTGCTGGGATTGCCCTGGATTTCGTGTCTGGGGGGGGTTTGGGTGCTGCTCCTGGGCTGCTCTTGCGCACAAAGGTGTGTGATGGTCCCGGCGTGGGCGGCTGCGTCCAGGCAGGATCTCACACAGCACCAGCACTTTGGTCTCAGCCAGAATCAACTTGAGCTGGTTCCTTCTCATTCCCAAGGAATCTGTGGGTGCTGCTCAGAGAGGACACCATCCTGAGGGGCTCAGGGGTGGCTGGGTGTGCTGGGGAGGGGCCGAGGTGGCTGCGGTTCATGGGGGCATCAAAGGCACGGTTCAGCCAAGCTCAGTCCAGTTCTTCAGCCAGCTCAGTCCAGTTCATAGAATCATGGAATCCCAGAATCCCAGAATCAGCTGGGTTGGAAGGGACCTCTGAGATCATCCAGCCCAACCCTTGATCCAACCCCGCCGTGGTTCCCAGCCCATGGCACTGATGCCACATCCAGTCTGTCCTTAAACACCTCCAGGGATGGAGAATCCCCCACTTCCCTGGGCAGCCCATTCCAATGGCTGAGCACCCTCTCTGCAAAGAAATTCTTTCTAATATCCAACCTAAACCTCCCCTGGCACAACTTGAGACCGAGCCCTCTTGTCTTGCTGATGGTTGCCTGGGAAAAGAGACCAACCCCAATTCCTCTGGCTCGTCTCCTGGTTTGTTTTCCTGAGGGTCGGGGTGGATTTCATGTGCTCTGACCCACCTCACTGGGGTTCTTTCACGTGTGACAAGGATGTTTTTGCACCTTGTTCTGAAGCACTGGGTTGTTCTGCCGGCTGGGATGTGCTGCTGGTTTGGGGGTTCTTTCCCCAGGTGTATAAGAGGTCAGTGATGTCTCTGCCTGTTGGTTGAAGTGTTGCTTCAGGAGATGGTGCTTTGGTCTCTCCTCTTAATTCCATGTTAACCTACCTTCAGAGAATCCCAGGATCCCTGAGGCTGGAAAAGCCCTCCCAGCCCATGGATCCACCCCGGGCCCCATCCCCACCTTGGCCCCCAGCCCAGAGCACTGAGTGCCACGGCCAGGCCTTCCTGGGACACCTCCAGGGCTGGGCACTCCAAACCTCCCTGGGCAGCCCCTGCCAGGGCCTCACCACCCTTTCTGGGAAGGCTGCTGGTGTCCTGCAGCTCCCCAGGACAGGAACACCTGTGGAATCCCTTCCCAGAGCAGGACAGACCAGCTCTGTCTGTTTTGCCAGCGGACCCACGTTCGGCTTCCCCTCTTTCCTCGTTCTTTTGGGTTCTCCAAGAACCTTGTCCCTTTGGGGTTTTTTTCCTGTGGAGTGGTGGGAAAAGCAATGTTTGATGTCAGTCTGGAACACTGTGGTTTTAGTGGGGGGAGCTGCTGTTACCAATGCCCGACTGGAAGGGGCTCCTTGTCTGAGAGAGACTGTGAGTTGGTTCTGTGGATCTGGGGGGGGGGCTTTGCTGCTGGTAAGTCCCCTTTCATCAGGAACACTCTGCCCAGGGCAGTGGTGGACTCCCCACCCTTGGAAGTGCTCAGAAGCCCCGTGTCTGTGGCACTTGGGGACACGGATAAGTGCTGAACACGGCGGCGACGCCGCGTTGATGGTTGGACTCGATGATCTTCAAGGCCTTTCCCAACCTTGACAACAGTGTGGTTCTAACCAGGATCACTGGAGAGCTTCAGCCCGGGGAACACGTTTTCGGGACCCGCAGGATTGATTCCTGGCTGGTGGCTGGTGTGTCACCCCCAGACCCCGAGCAGAGGGCACCGTCCCTGTCCCTCCCCGAGCCACTTGTTGCCCTCCCGCCGCACGAGCCCTCGGCATACGCTCGCCCCGCGGGGCCAGGGGGTTCCACCTCGGGGCTGCTGGCTGGGGGAGCCGAGGCAGAAGGATTGTTGGCTCCTTCCCCACGGGAAGCAGCTGTTGGCAGCCCACGTGGCATCACCCCTGGCGTCGGGGCCACTCGGAGCCGCTCAGCCCTCCTCCCTCCGTGTCTTTGCAGGTGGCCATCATTGCGGGCAACTTCGAGCTGGCCGAGATCATCAAAACCCACAAAGAGTCCGATGTTGGTGAGTTGGACCTTTCTTCCTGCCCCTTTTCTCCCTTTGTGCCTCGCTGGGGAGCCCAGGGCTGTGTTGGGGGGGGGGGAGGTTGGTGGGTTTTCCCGGTGCTGCCGGTTTGGGTTTGGGGAGTGGCAGAGCTCTGCTTTCCTCCCGGGGCCATCCAGGCTGTTCATCCAGTGTGGCTCAGGCTGCCAAGATCAGGAGTTAACCAGACCCTTGGGCAGGAGTCAGGAGCAGCTCTGCAGAGCTCTGCTGTAAAACCCTCACCTCTTCCTCTCTCTTTGCATCCTGGAGGCTGCTCCATTCCAGAGACCCTTCCCTGCCAAGACCATTGACTGGGATTGGTGCAAGGAGGGGACATTCCCTGCCTTGCAGTGACAATGGTCACGGAGCTGCCCCACGCTGAAGGTCCTGTGAGGAACAGGAGCAGCTCTTCTGGTTGTATTTGCTTTATGAAGGGATATTTTGGGATTTCAGCCTTTTCCCTTGTGTCACCATGTGATAAATGCCACATGAAACTGAGCTTCAGATCAGGGATAAAATCGACACTTGTTGAGTTTTCTTGAATTATCCTGAGAAGTTTATTGGTCCAGAGCTGTCAGTGGAGGGAAGAGTTCATTCTCAGCACGTGTCCCTCCACAGAAGGTACAGAGTCATCAGGCCAGCAGGGGAAAAAAGACTTCAGGAAGAGAATCTTGGCTGTGAGGGACTGGCCCAGGTTGCCCAGAGAAGCTGTGGCTGCCCCTGGATCCCTGGAAGTGTCCAAGGCCAGGTTGGACAGGGCTTGGAGCAACCTGGGCTAGTGGGAGATGTCAGGGTTGGAACTGAAAGGGCTTTAAGGTCCCTTTCAACCCAAACCATCCTGGGATTCTGTGAAAATCCTGAGATGACTGAAAGACAATTGGAATCAGTTCTTGTGGAATTTGCAGCAGGCAGCAAGTACTGAGCCTGGTTCTTGGAAGTGGCTGTGAATCCAGAAACCTGGGCCCAAAACATCCTTTATCCCTCCTTTTCTCAGCTGTTGCTGATAGTTAGGAACAGCTGCTGAGAATTTGGGGGAAGGCTTAAGAGCTGGGAAGGACACGGGGAAAAGCCTGAAAATTCCTCACGTGAACGGTGATGACGAGAAAGTTAATTAATTAATGAGAAAAGTGACCGTCCTTGCTGTGAGACAAGTTTTGGGATTAGGTGACCTCCAAAGGTCCCTGCCAGCCTAAATTCTTCTCCGTTGGACTCCGAGCCTGTGATTGACTGGCTCAATTATTTTCATTGAAAAAGTGTGAGGGAAAAGGGCAGGAAAACATGTCAGGTGCAATGAAACGTTGGTGTTTCAGCCACGGCTGTTTGTGTAAAATAGGTCAGGGAACGGCTGCAAACTAATCACACGCCAAGCAGCGGGTCCAGATGGCACCTGCCCGCGGTCAGGGGGACTGGCACTGAGCTTCCCAGGGGAGAGAGATTCCCAGGGAGGAGAAACTGGGTTGGGAAGTTCATTAAGAGCTGAGGAGTGTGTGTCGGAGAGGGGGAGAGCTGCTCATGCCCCTGAGGGTGAGGAGGGGCATTGGGAGGAGAGCAGGAGAGCTGCTCATGCCCCTGAGGATGAGGAGGGGCATTGAGAGGAGAGCAGGAGAGCTGCTCACGTCCCTGAGGATGAGGAGGGGCTTTGGGAGGAGAGCAGGAGAGCTGCTCATGCCCCTGAGGATGAGGAGGGGCTTTGGGAGGAGAGCAGGAGAGCTGCTCACATCCCTGAGGATGAGGAGGGGCTTTGGGAGGAGAGCAGGAGAGCTGCTCATGTCCCTGAGGATGAGGAGGGGCATTGAGAGGAGAGCAGGAGAGCTGCTCATGCCCCTGAGGATGAGGAGGGGCGTTGGAAGGAGAGCAGGAGAGCTGCTCATGCCCCTGAGGATGAGGAGGGGCATTGGGAGGAGAGCAGGAGAGCTGCTCATGCCCCTGAAGGTGAGGAGGGGCTTTTCTTGGTGTGCCCTCCCCTCTGATGGTTCCATCAGAACAGGTGAGGGATGTTGGAACCAAGAATCTGGGAGGATTTGTTAAAATTGGAGGTGATGCTCTGGGAGAAATCTTCCTCTCGAGTGGCCCACGTGGGGCTGGGGTTGCTTGGGATGGGATTTGGTGCCCCCACCATCAGACAGAGCCACAGAGGACCTGCTGTGCTGGGCTGGGGGAAGAAGGGTGGTTGGCAGGGCTCCAGGGGACTCCATCCCTGTTTCCACCTGGATCCGGAGCGCTGAGCTGAGCTGGAGCCGTCCCCTCTCCCTGTTCCTTGCCTCAGAATGCAGAGCAAGCCCAGAGGGTGAGAACTGAACTTCCCACAGGGGAAAATATCCCAGAAACTGTTCCAGGAAAACTCCCGATGGGCTCCATCTGCTGTCAGGACTGGCCAAAGGCAGCCCAGCTGGGAGTGAGGTGCCCAGTGTGGATGCTGGAGGCTCCCTGAGGGCTGTTTAAAGCCCACTGGGCTGAAGGACTCCTCGTGTGGCTCCACTGGGTTCCCAACCCACGGGTCTCCACCCCAGAGTCCGAGCACTGCTCGTTTCATCAGTGCTGGGCTGAAGAAGGTCAGAGTGGAAGGCTGCAAATCCAGGGATGAATCCATGCTCTTCCAGTGTTTGTGGAGACTGTGCAGTTGGGCTCTTCCATCATTTCTGTTTGCTTCCTTATCCCTGTGTCACATGGATCTGCAGGCAGAGGGTTGCCACGAATGGCAGCTGCTGAGCTTTGGCTTCTTGGTTGGACTGGAGAGAACTGGATTTAAGAGGACTTAAGAGATTGGATTCAGAGGGATTGTCAGTGCCATCACACATCCTTGTGGCACATCTTGGTGCCTGTTGGTCAGTCCAGCTCCAGGATCTGGAGCAGAGCCTCATCTCCCACCGCTCCAGGAGGGTTTGGGGACGTTCTCAGCTCAGTGATGCCCTGGGGGAACACCTGGGCCCCTTTTTCCAACAGCCTTGGGGTGGTTTTGCAGGAGCTGCACAAGGAGAGCTCGCTCCAAGGTAATCCCAAGGGGAGGTGTCCCATTCCCACACAACTCCTGCAACTGCCAGTGGGAAAAGGGAACGGGAGCACCAGCAGCCAGTCAGTGGGGTCAATGGAAGTGGGATGGTGTCTGGACCTCAGGACCTCTCTGGGATGCCTCTGTGTCCGTTTGCTCGTCCCGTTGGTGCTCAAGTCTCAAATCCACATCAGCATTTATCAGCCCAGTGTGTCATTCCAGTGAGCAAAGCCAGGTGTGCACCACGTCACCTGCTCTCACTGAAACACCTGCAGTGGTGCTAATTGCTCACTGGTGACACATCAGTCGGATCCTGTGCCAGCTGCTCCATAACTTTCAAGATCCACCTTTTTGGTAAGTTCTCTCAGCCTGGAAGTTTTCAAGTCTTTGTTTCAGCTGATCAGAAGCTGCCTCTGCTTTGTCGTCGTGGTGACACAGGGGCCTCTTCCTGCTTCCTTTGGAATAACCCTGGCCCAGGCTGCCCAGAGAAGCTGTGGCTGCCCCTGGATCCCTGGAAGTGTCCAAGGCCAGGTTGGACGGGGCTTGGACCACCCTGGGCTAGTGGAAGGTGTCCCTGCCCATGTCAGGGCGTGGCACTGGGTGTGGTTTAAGGTCCCTTCCAACCCAAACCATCCTGGGATTCTCTGAATGTATAAAATACAGGAACAAGGATGGCTTGCACAGGAACAGTTCTCACTGTGGAAAACGAAGTTTCCAAAAAAAAAAATTTTTGAGCCTTTTGCTCAAGAAACTTCACAGCAATTCCCAGTGGGATTCTGTGGTGTGACCCTGTAATCCTTCAGCAGGTGGTGAGGGGTTTAAGGTTTGGCTGGGAGGATGGGCAGGCCCTGGCCCAGGTTGCCCAGAAAAGCTGTGGCTGCCCCTGGATCCCTGGAAGTGTCCAAGGCCAGGCTGGACAGGGCTTGGAGCACCCTGGGCTAATGGAAGGTGTCCCTGCCCATGGCAGGGGGTGGGACTGGGTGGGCTTTAAGGTCCCTTCCCACCCAAACCATCCTGGGATTCTGTGACTCTCCGAAAGGATCTGGGATAAGCTCTGCGCAGTTCTCGGGATCCTCCCACTGCCCTTTCCAAAGCTGCCTCCCCACCTCTGGAGCTTTTGAAGGAGTGTTATAAATACAGGCCAGGGACTCGCTGAGCTGTGCTGAAAATTCTTTTGAACTTTGCTGCAGAAGCTTTGGCTGTTCTGATGTGAATGTACAAAACTGAGCTGAGCAGTCGCTGCCGGCCTTGGAATTGGGGGGGGGGAAGTTCTGAACGCTCCATTTCGGTCCTGGAGGCATTTTTTTTTTGGTCAGTACAGAGATGTGGATGGGAATTGTTTTCCAAGACAGAGCAGAAACACTCCCTGGCTTTCTCTGTTTTTCTGTATCATCGTTGTTAATGGAATTGTGTGGGGTCGGTCACAGGTCTGGGCAGTGCCAGGATTTCCTCCAGGGATTTATCCTGGGAGCCCAGGCAGGACCCTGGATGTGCTGAGTGTAACAAGGTGAAAGAGAGGAATGAAAGATGCACCAGCTTCTTGCAAAGAGAGGTTTCCAGGGTGGAGCTGCATCAGCCTGATGGATTTTATCTGGAGGGAAAAGCTGAAATCCTCATCTCCCAGCACCACATTTGGGAATTGCTCGGAGAGGAGAACCAGCAAGTTTAATTAACGTGTTTTCAGCAGGTTAAATTTCAGTTTTACAAGTGCAGAGTGGAATCTGCTTCCAGCTGGGAAGGGCTGGCTCCGAGCAGGGCCAGGGGAAGGAGTGAGGAGGAGCAGCAGTGCAGGGTCTGGGCTGCCTCCACATCCCGTCCTCTTCCTTCTGTTTTCATTCCTGGAAAAAAAATACCTGGAAGGTGTCTTGGAGTGGCTGCTCTCTCTTGGATAGGAGAGAAACCTGGGCATAATCTGCCATGCGTGGGGAGATGCCATGTGTCCAGTTTGGGAGGTGTTGTGTGCCTTTTCCAGTCTGGGAGATGATCTGTGCCTTTTCCAGTCTGGGAGATGCCGTGTGCCTTTTCCAGTTTGGAATATGCAGTGTTCCCTCTCCACTTTGGGAGATGCTGTGTGTCTTCTCTACTTAGGAAATGCCATGTGCCCTCTCCAGCTTGGGATATTCCATGTGCCTTCTCCAGCACTTGGGATGTGCTTTGTCCCTTCTCCGGTTTTTGGGAGATGCTTTGTGCCTTCTCCGCTCCGCTTTGTAATTTTCCACTATTAAAATGTAAATGTGGCCCTTCAGCTTGGAACTGTGCAGACATTTGCACTCCTCGTGCTTTGCTCCTCTCCATGAATATTTAACATGGAAGCAGCAAATCCAAACAGCCTCGGAGCGTTGATTACACCCGGGTTCGTTGGGCTGCGGCGCGCGGGCGTTCCGAGCTCGCTCCAGGTGCCTCTGGAGCATCTCGGGGCTCGGAACTCCTCGGGGAGCGGTGGTTGCATCCCACTCTCCTCGTGCCTGGGCAGGGAGCGGCGTGGGGCCCCGGGAACGCCCGTGTTTCCTTTCTGGAGAGCAGAAATCCAGCTCGGAGCGCCGGGGGAAGCGGGGCTGGCTGGGGCACGGCGGAGCCGCTGCGAGCGGCGCTGTCATGGAAACTGAGGGGAGTCGTTTTGCTGCGAGGAACCCAGTAAACAGACTTTGATTAAACTCTTGAGAAGGTGGAGAAGGGAATCTTCAAAGCTGATTGTATGAACTGGGCGAAGTTGTGGTGTTTTTTGTTTTTTTTTTGCTTTATTGCCTCTCCCTTCCCTGCCGGGGACGGCGGATTCGGGGGGATGGGATGAGGAAACCTTCCTCAGAACTGGAGACCTGGCAGAGGCTGGAGGGTGTCCTGTTTGTGGCTCCTGGAGCTCAGGCTCAGTGGTTTATCATCATCATCACGATTATTATTATTACTGTTGTTGTTGTTGTTATTGTTACTGGTTTCAGGCAGGTTGAGGAGTGGTGGGACTGGCCAAAGTGTATGTTGGGTCTCATCCAGCATTTTGGGACATCCTGCCACATCTGAACACCCCTGAGCTTCCTGGCCAGGAGTTCACCTGCCAAAGCACAGCAGACCAGCTCTTCCCAGTATAAACTGGGGTCAGGAGCAAGCTGCCCATGTGCAGCTGGAGTCTCCATGCTGAGGTTTGGCCCTTCAGCTGCTAGTAGGGGAGCAGCTCCTCAGGTATCCTGCCAGCTCCAAGGTCTCTTCCTGCCTCCCTGTCCCTGCTCTGAGACCAGGGGACAAGGAGCCTTGTCTCAGCAGTGTGTCCTTGGGGCCAAGGAGGCCAATGGGATCCTGGGGGGCATTTGGAAGAGCAGGTGTAGGGAGATGATCAGGGTTCTGCTGAACAGGAGACTAAACTGTCTGCACAGCTGAGGGTGACCTAATTTTTGGCTGACTGAAGCCACTCTGCTGTGCTGGGGAGGACTCAGAGCTGTGGAGCAGGTGGGACTGAGGCATCTTCACTGTCCCCGTGCTCGGGCTGAGCTCTGGCTGTCCCAGGGCCAGGCACTGCTCATCCCAGGCAGACACATGAGGAGGGGCTGAGGGAGCTGGGGGGGCTCATCCTGGAGCAAAGGAGGCTCAGGGGGGACCTTCTGGCTCTGCAAGTCCCTGCCAGGAGGGGGGAGCCGGGGGGGGTCGGGCTCTGCTGCCAGGGAACAAGGGACAGGCCAAGGGGAAACGGCCTCAGGCTGGGCCAGGGGAGGGTCAGGTTGGGGCTGAGGAGGAATTTGTTGCTGGAAAGGGTGGGGAGGCCTTGGCAGGGGCTGCCCAGGGGGGTTTGGAGTGCCCAGCCCTGGAGGTGTCCCAGGAAGGCCTGGCCGTGGCACTCAGTGCTCTGGGCTGGGGGCCAAGGTGGGGATGGGGCACAGGGTGGGCTCAGTGATCTCAGAGGTCTCTTCCAACCTCAGGGTTTCTGGGATTCTGTGATGCTGCTCAAAGCAAAGAGTTTTGGTTAATTTGGTGCTCCCACCCTGGTCTCCATCAGAGCAGCAGGTGTTTCCCCAGGGTTTTCCTCAGGAGAGGGATGCATGGGAAGCCCCACCATGGGTCCCTTCCTCACCTCTCCAAAAAAACCCACATCCACTGTGGGCATCTCTCCTGTCCTTCTGCCATCTGGCTGTGGCACAGACAACCTTCTCTTCCCCATTTCTCTTCCACATCCAACAGATTTCATCCCCCTTGCTGTCTGCATCTCGTTGCATGTCACGGCCAAGAACATGCTTGTACCTCTCTGGTTACATCTAATTTCTGCCCAGAAAGACCCAGGTTTGTGCTGTGTCTGCATGGCAGAGCTTCCAGCCTGGCTGGGTGGAAGTCTGTGCTTTGCTGAGGGCTCTGGAAAAGCTGGGAGGTGTCTGGGGAGCGGCTCCTCCATCACCTGGACGAGCAGTAGCTCTGCTCCTCCGGCTGCTCTCCCCCTGTCAGGCTGCCTGTGCTCCTCAGGGGGCTTTCCTGGGCGTGTCCTGGCATTTCTGGCTCTCCAGCCTCTGTGTGGAAGCATCTGGTCCTGGTCCAGTTGCCTCCCTGGCAGCACAGTGCCCTGAAGTGGGTCTGAGGCAGTGCCATGGCCAAGCTCAGCGCTCAGCTCGGGGCAGGTGAAGTGTCCATCACCTCAACCTCTGCTGACCCAGGGGACACCTGGGTCCTTGGGATGGGACACCTGAGAGCCTGGGCACCTTTGCAACGCACACATGTATCAGCTGAAGGTCTGTGCTGCTGTGACAGGGCTGGGAAGGGGCTTTCTCCCTCGTTTTTGGGAGTCCCTTGCCTGTAAGCCCCCCTTTGGCAAGTGAGGCCCCCCCGAGGGCCAATTAAATGATACAACCAGTGCAGGTCCCTCCTGTCTTTGAAGGAACTGCCTTTGCAGTGACACCTCTGTCCTCCTGACATGCCTCTGGAATGAAATACTCAGGAAGGACATTGAGGTGCTGGAGCAGGGACAGAGAAGAGCAGCCAGGCTGGGGAAGGGACTGGAGCACAAGTGCTGGGAGGAGAGGCTGAGGGAGCTGGGGGGGCTCAGCCTGGAGAGGAGGAGGCTCAGGGGAGACCTCCTCACTCTCTGCAACTCCCTGCCAGGAGGGGGGAGCCGGGGGGGTTGGGCTCTTTTCCCAGGCAACCATCAGCAAGACAAGAGGGCTGGGTCTTCAGCTGTGCCAGGGGAGGTTTAGGTTGGATATTAGAAAGAATTTCTTTGCAGAGAGGGTGCTCAGCCATTGGAATGGGCTGCCCAGGGAAGTGGGGGATTCTCCGTCCCTGGAGGTGTTTAAGGACAGACTGGATGTGGCATCAGTGCCATGGGCTGGGAACCACGGCGGGGTTGGATCAAGGGTTGGGCTGGAGGATCTCAGAGGTCCCTTCCAACCCAGCTGATTCTGGGATTCTATGAAACTTTGGCTTCACAACCTGTTCTGTGACCTCGATACCTTCACGTTCACTCCTGTAAATGTTGTGCCTCGGGGACTCCTGCCCTTGATGTCGTGATAAATGGATTAGTGGCTGGAGAGTGGCCCTGGGCTGCTCCTCCAGCCCCTCTGTTCCTCCTCTGGATGTGAATCCCAGGCAGAGGTTGAGATTTTCTTTGTCTCTCAGCTGGATCCTGTCACTTTGGTGCTGGGAGGGAGCGCTGTGAATGTGGAAGGTGGTGGCTGGATGTGATTTATTTGACAGGCTGAGCTAAAGCACTTGCCCTGACCTGTGTCAGGAATTATAAAGTACCTTCTTTTTTACCAGGGAGTCCTTGAGCAACCTGTTTGTGCCTCACTGCCTGGTGGTTGGGGCTTGCTGGGAATATCTCACCACCCCCCTGGCCCTGACCCATTGACATCTCCCAGTGGGGAGGTTGTGCTGGTCCCAGTGGGGAGGGCAAGGCCCAGGACAGGTTCACTCCTGCTCAGTTAATCTGAGACAAACAGGAGCAGAGGAGACCTACAGGGTCTCCTGCATGGTGACCTTGCCTTGCAAGACAAAACCTACTCTTACTTTTTGTCTTTTTTTTTCTTCCTTTTTTTTCCTTTTCTTTTTCTTTCTTTTTATTTTTTTCTCCTTTTTTTTTTTTTTTCTAATTTCCTTTTCCCAGCTCTCCAACAGGATAATTCCATGGGAAACTTCGTAAGAGTGGTTCAACATACAGTTAGGACTATTTTCCTAACCACTTAATACCAAAAAAGTAATAATTAACTTATAAAACACACCAAAGGCAGCCTGGGGTAACCAGGATAGTGACCTGGAAAGGGCTGAATGACATTCCTGGCTTCTCCCAGGATGGGGGGAGGAATATTCCATTGCCCACTCATGGAGCACCACGGGACAACCTCTGTGGGGCCTCACTGCTCCCCAGCTTGGATCATGGAATCATGGAATGGTTTGGGTGGGAAGGGACCTTAAAGCCTGTCCAGTGCCACCCCTGCCATGGGCAGGGACACCTTCCACCAGCCCAGGTTGCTCCAAGCCCCATCCAACCTGGCCTTGGACACTTCCAGGGATCCAGGGGCAGCCACAGATGCTCTGGGAAATTCATTCCAGGGCCTTCCCGCCCTCCCAGCAGCAATTCCTTCCCAATATCCCATCTAACCCTCTGGCAGTGGGAAGCCATTCCTTGTGTCCTGTCCCTCCCTGCCTTGTCCCCAGTCCCTCTGCAGCTCTCCTGGAGCCCCTTCAGGCCCTGGAAGGTGTAGCAGGCTCAGGTGGACTCTGTGGCAGGACCATGCTGAGCTCAGGCTGGGCACTGAGGCTGTGAGCTCACACAGTTTCTGAGGTTTCCCCTGTGCTGTTGGTCCCTGCAAGCCCACCACGGATGTACTCCCATGGCCAGTTTGGAATCACAGAATCACAGAATCATTTAGGTTGGAAAAGCCCTCCCAGCCCATGGATCCACCCCGGGCCCCATCCCCACCTTGTCCCCCAGCCCAGAGCACTGAGTGCCACGGCCAGGCCTTCCTGGGACACCTCCAGGGCTGGGCACTCCAAACCACCTCAAGAAACCCCCTTGCATTTCCAGTGGCTACTTCCAGTTCCTAATGATTTTTAAACCTTCCAGCACCGTTTGGACATGGCACCCATTTGATATTCCCTTCTCACGTTTTTTTTTCCCGAATTGGTTTTGTGGAACTGATTTAGTACAAAACTGAACTGTCTCCTGGAGATCTGTCACGTGCCTGGGTGACACGTGAACTCAGCTTGGTGAGCCCTGTCCTGCCTTGGTGGGACATCCCAAGGCCACGTGTGGATGTGGCACTCAGGGACTCGGGTTAACGGTGCCCTTTGCAGTGCTGGATGACACTTGGACTTGATCCCTGAGGGCTTTTCCAACCCTTTTTTTCTGAGTTTTCCGGAGTTTCGACCTGTTTTTCCTGCTGGATGGGGGTGCTGTGGGCAGGTGGTGGTGGCAGGAGGTTGGGAACGTGGACGCTGCCGGCAGAAATTCCCCCCTGCACGTGGTTGGAACTCATGAGGGAGCAAAGGCATCGCGTTGCTACGGCAACAGGGAGAGTTACGGGCGCCTGAAATTCTTGTACTTTGAACTGAAAATATTCCTCGGAAAAATACTCCGAGCGTGGCCGCACAGCACGGCTGGGGAGGGCCTTCAGGGGGGTTGGGTCATGGATGACACAGGTTGGGGGCCTCGGGCAGGTCCGTCCCCTGCAGCCCACGGGAGCGTGTTCGGGAATCCCCTGCGGAAGGTGCCATGGGAGAGGTGGCCTTGGAAGGGATGTTTTGGATGCAGAAGGGGTGGGAGGTCCCTGTTAGTTGGGATTGCACCGTTCCTGAGCCTGCTTGGAGCAGGAGAATGGGAGACTCCCTGTGATGTGCCTGTCCCTTGCTTTGGCCACTGGGGTGGCACCAGGAATGGACCGGACCTGCCTGACTCCGGGTTCCCCGCTGGGTGTTGCCACAAACTTTTAAGTCTGTTAAACTTTGGGATGGAAATGGACTCATTAAACAGACTATAGGAAAATCTATCTTTCCTGACAGGAGTTCTCCTCTATCCTGGCCATTCCCGCCCTCCCAGCTCAACCCCACATACATTCTCTGGAGAAGGGGAGATTGAGAGGAGACCTCACTACAGTTACATCTTCCTGGAGTGGGGAAAAGGAGGGGCAGGGACTGAGCTCTGCTCTGGGGGGACCAGGGCCAGCACCCAGGGAAGGGCTGGAGCTGTGCCAGGGCAGGCTCAGGTTGGATCTCAGGCAAAGGTCCTTCCCCCAGAGGGTGGTTGGCACTGCCCAGGCTCCCCAGGGCAGTGGGCACAGCCCCAAGGCTGCCAGAGCTCCAGGAGGGTTTGGATGATGCTCTCAGGGACAGGGTGGGATTGGTGGGGTGTCTTATTCAGGACCAAGAGTTGGATTGATGATCCTTGCATGTCCCTCCCAACACGGCACATCCTGAGCTTCTGGTGGTTCCCCCATCATGTGAACCACCTTCCAACCAACCACCACCTCCCAACCAACCACCACCTCCCAACCAACCCTCACCCCCCAACCAGCCACCACCTCCCAACCAACCATCACCTCCCAACCAGCCACCACCTCCCAACCAACCACCACCTCCCAAACAACCATCACCTCCCAACCAACCACCACCTCCCAAACAACCATCACCTCCCAAACAACCCTCACCTTCCAACCAACCACCACTTCCCAACCAACCACCACCTCCCAACCAACCACCACTTCCCAACCAACCACCACCTCCCAACCAACCACCACCTCCCAACAAACCACCACTTCCCAACCAACCACCACCTCCCAACCAACCATCACCTCCCAACCAACCACCACCCCCCAACCAACCCTCACCTCCCAACCAACCACCACCTCCCAACCAACCACCACCTCCCAAACAACCATCACCTCCCAACCAACCCTCACCTTCCAACCAACCACCACTTCCCAACCAACCCTCACCTCCCAACCAACCACCACCTCCCAACCAACCACCACCTCCCAGCCCGAGCGCGGCCAACGCCGCCCGCTCTCCCATGGTCTAACCACCCCCCTTTCCGTGTCTCCCCCAGTGCCTTTCCGAGAGACGCCGAGCTACACGAAGCGCCGGCGGATCCTGGGCGGCGGCGGCCTGGCGTCCCCGCGCCTGCTGCAGCGCTCGGCCAGCGACAACAACCTGAAGGCCGAGAGCCGCGCGTCCTACTCGCCGGTGCCGTCGCTGCGCAGCCTCCCGCCCCAGCTGCTGGTGCAGATGCAGGAGGCGGCGGCCGGGGTGGTGGTGGCGGCGGGGGACGGCGGCCTGGCCGGCCCGGGCAGCGCCCGCAGCGCCCACAGCCGCTCGCCCTCCCTGCAGCGCGTGCAGGAGGAGAAGGAGGCCGACCTGCCCACGCTCCGCAGGAGCAGCCGCGGCAAGGCCAGGTACGGGTGGGCGTGGGGGGAGCGGGGAGAGGGCGTGACGTGGCGTGGGTGGGTCGTGCCCCCGTGCCCGGATGGGATCGGGCGCTGCGGGATCCCGGGTGGAAAGTGGGAAGGCTGGTGGAGATTGGTGAAGCTCCTGCAAGGAGTTGGCTGGTCAAGAGGAACAGAGCGAAGGTGTCCCATGGCTGGCGTGTGCCCTCACACCTGTATGGGATCGGGCACCTGTGTGGGATACTGGGTGGGAAGTGGGAAGCACGATGGGGCCCAGTGAAGCTCCTGCAAGGAGCTGGCTGGCCAAGGGGAACAGAGCGAGGGTGTCCTGTGGCTGGCACGTGCCCCCACACCTGTATGGGATCGGGCACCACGGGATCACAGGTGGGAAGTGGGAAGGCTGGTGGAACTTGGTGAAGCTCCTGCAAGGAGTTGGCTGGTCAAGAGGAACAGAGCGAAGGTGTCCCATGGCTGGCGTGTGCCCTCACACCTGTATGGGATCAGGCACCTGTATGGGATACTGGGTGGGAAGTGGGAAGCACGCTGGGGCCCAGTGAAGCTCCTGCAAGGAGCTGGCTGGCCAAGGGGAACAGAGCAAAGGTTTTCCATGGCTGGCACGTGCCCCCAAACCTGTATGGGATCAGGCACCACGGGATCACAGGTGGGAACTGGGAAGGCTGGCGGAGCTTGGTGAAGCTCCTGCAAGGAGTTGGATGGCCAAGAGGAACAGAGCGAAGGTGTCCCGTGGCTGGCGTGTGCCCTCACACCTGTATGGGATCGGGCACCTGTGGGGCATCCCAAGCAGGAAGCAGGAAGGGTGGTGGAGCCCAGTGAAGTGCCTGCAAGGAGTGGGGCTGGCCAAGAGGAGCAGAGTGAAGGTGTCCCGTGCCATGGCTGGTGTGTGCCCTCACGCCTGTATGGGATCGGGCACCACGAGGCCCTGGGTGGGAAGCAGGAAGGGCTCCTGTGAGGGCAGGGCTGGCCAAGGGCCAGAGGGAACTCGTCCCGTGCCATGGCCAGCGTGTGCTGCCCATACACCTGTATGGGATTGAGCCCCACGGGATCGGGCACCACGGGATCCCGGGGGGAGGCAGGAGGGCCAGTGGAGCCTGGTGAAGGTCCCGGGTGCAGACCTTGGCACAGGCACCGAGGGGGTTCCCTCTCTGCCCTGCCCAGCCCCCGGCGTGTCCGTGGCTCTCCGGAAGGTGCTGAGCCCGCCTTGCGCTGCCGTTGCCATGACGATGGACGTGAGTCTGGAAAACTGATCCTGGGAGGTGGCACATTGCAGGGAAGGCAACGCCCGGCACGTCCCAGCCCACCCGTGGGTGTCGTGGGGATGGGGGACGCCGTGGTTGTCGTGGTTGTTGTGGCTGTCGCGGTGTTGTGGTTACTGATGTGCCACCCGCGGATCCAGTTGCTCAGCCAAACCCACCAACTTGGCACTGTGTGATGGGCACCCTTGTCCCATCCCTGAGTGTTGTTGGATGGTGTCCTTGTGGTTCTGGTGGCCTGTGGGTACGGGAGCACAGTGGATCCCACGATTATCCCGCTGCTCCCCGTCACTTGCCGGTCATTCCAGTGGGAATGTTGGCTCCAACGCTGCTCACGCCGTCGGGTGGGCACGGGCACCCATCCTGGTGCAGGGGGGTGGCTCTGTGCCACCCGTGTGCTGTGGGGCTGTGGGAGAGCAGGAGGGTCCTTTTGGTGACTGTGGGGTCAGGCTTTGCTTTTGGAGTCCTGTCAGAATCATGGAATCATGGAGTGGTTTGGGCGGGAAGGGACCTTAAAACTCATCCAGTTCCACACCTGCCACGGGCAGGAACACCTTCCACTAGACCACGTTGCTCCAACCCAGCCGTGGACACTCCCAGGGATCCAGGGGCAGCCACAGATGCTCTGGGCAACCTGGGCCAGGGCCTGCCCACCCTCCCAGCCAGGAATTCCTTCCCCATATCCCATCTCTCCCTGCCCTCTGGCACTGGGAAGCCATTCCCTGTGTCCTGTCCCTTCCTGCCTTGTCCCCAGTCCCTCTCCAGCTCTCCTGGAGCCCCTTCAGGCCCTGCCAGGGGCTCTCAGCTCTCCCTGGAGCCTTCTCTTCTCCAGGGGAACCCCCCCAGCTCTCCCAGCCTGGCTCCAGAGCAGAGGGGCTCCAGCCCTGGCAGCAGCTCCGGGGCCTCCTCTGGACTCTCTCCAGCAGCTCCACGTCCTCCTGCTGCTGTTCCCAGGGCTGGAGCAGCTCTGCAGGAGGGCCTCACCTGAGTGGGGAATTTAAGGAAAAAGGAACACATCAATGAATGAAAAATAACAAAAGCAAATGTAAAATAGCTGCTCCAGGGGAAGAAAACCGAACCAGTCAAGTACCTACCGGGGTTCTTAATTAATGGTTTAACTCAGGAAAAGTTGCAGGATGTTTCCCAATCAGCTCAAAGGTGGCATCTGCTCCACAGGCAACTCCAAGAGAAAACAGAGTGATGTTAGAGGAGCCAATGATGGATTGTGGGATGGAGAACAGCCTTGGTCAAAGCCAGGGATGGCACCTCCGAGTGCTGCCCGTGGCAAGGACGGGGTGGGTGAAAGGTTTCCTGAAAACCATCAGGGATGAGGGGGAAAAAAGCCTCTGCTTTGAAGAGAGATTTAGGAGAGCGGGATTGTTACCTTAGAAACCAGATGAACGGGAGGAAATATGGGAAGAATATTGAAAATACCGAGTGGCTGATGGGAGGGAAGTGGGAACCTCTGCCTGTTCCCTGGCACACGGAGAGAGAGGATGCAGGGAAGTTGCTGGGAAGCCACACAAACCCAGGCTGATACAGGAGGGCTTCCCAGCCTGGGGTTGTTTCAGGAATTTGGGGTGTTGCTGGAGCTTGTTATAAAGACACGAGGAGGTTGATGTGGGTAAAAAAATCTTGTGGGCTTTTATAATTTATAAGGTTTAGGAAGTATTCCCAAAATAACCCGGAGCAGCTGGTGGCCAGGAAGGAGGAGAAGAGGAGCTGTACCCAAATGGGCAGTTCCCAGTGAGGGGAGGGCAGGAATATGGCCAGAGAGGGAGATGGCAGGAATTTGGGGTCTGCTATGAGCTCATTTTGTAAAAGATATATAGAAAAGTGCATTTTAGTCCATTATTTTCAGGTACTTGTATATTTTTTCAGGGACAGGAGAATCATGGAGTTCACACTGAGTTTAAAGGGAGGTGAAAGTCCTGTGTGGGAAACCTGCATGTTCAGGAATTCCCAGAATTGTTAAGGTTGGAAAAGAACTTTAAGGTCATCGAGTCCAACCATCAACCCACCACCCCCACCTTCACCACTGACCCACGTCCTCAAGTGCCACAGACACAGGATTTTTAAACACTTCCAGGGATGGGCACTCCAAACCTCCCTGGGCAGCCCCTGCCAAGGCCTCCCCACCCTTTCCAGCAACAAATTCCTCCTCAGCCCCAACCTGACCCTCCCCTGGCCCAGCCTGAGGCCGTTTCCCCTTGGCCTGGCCCTTGTTCCCTGGCAGCAGAGCCCGACCCCCCCCGGCTCCCCCCTCCTGGCAGGGACTTGCAGAGCCAGAAGGTCCCCCCTGAGCCTCCTTTGCTCCAGGATGAGCCCCCCCAGCTCCCTCAGCCCCTCCTGCTGCTCCAGACCCTTCCCAGCTCCCTTCCCTTCCCTGCACACTCTCCAGCCCCTCGATATCTTTCTAGTCATGTAAGGCCCAAAATTAGTGTTCAGGAAACAACTAGATGTGGCACTCAGTGCTCTGGGCTGGGTGACAAGGTGGGAGTTGGTCCCAGGTTTGACCTGATGATCCTGGAGATCTTGTCCAGCCTCAGCGATTCCCCCGCCGTGCGCTCACGGACACTTCCCACAGAGTTATGTGCTAACAAGTGTTTAGAGCAGCTAATTAACAGTGGTGTTTTGTTTGACTCAGTATTCCTTTCACTTGTTATTGGCCTTATCGCTCTCCCAGTCGGTTCCCAGCGTGTTTGTGTTGGTTTGACAGAGCTTTTATTTGCTGGCGGGCCGGTGGAGCGGAGCGGTGATCCTTATCTCAGCCCGGTTCTCAGTACCCAGGGATGTTCCATTTTCAAACAAAAAACCCTTCACTTTGTGCTAAGTGACAAGGCATCCATAAACATGCAAGAGTCCTCTCACATCTTCCTTGAAAAGTCTTGCAGAAAAATTGATTCTGGGTCAGATTTTTATTAGAGTAAATATCAAGAAAATTTAGTGTCTGCAGTGTCGCCCCAGTTCTTTATTCTGAGGGTGAAAACTCGCAGCAAAATTCTGATTGTTTTGCAAATATATTCAGGATGTCAAAGAGAATTCAAATGAAAACTGGTTTAGCATCAGGGTGTCGTTTTTTCCAGAAATGATGTGTAGAAACACCTCGTGCTGCAATGGCCTTGGGAGGAAAAGACTTGGGCGATGCTGGAGGTTAATCCATAGGATGATGGAAGGGTTTGGTTTGGAATGGATGTCAAAGCCCATCCAGTTCCACCCTTTGCCATGGGCAGGGACACCTTCCACTAGACCAGGTTGCTCCAAGCCCTGTCCAACCTGGCCTTGAAATCCTTGGATGAGCCTTGCACGGCGTGTCCCCAAATGCCTTCGGTGCTCGTCTGCCTTTGTCCATAACCTGCTCCTGGGAGGGACCCCTGGGGTGGATGTTGTTGACATGATTGGCTCTGAACTCCCCAGTTGCTTGGTGGGTCGTTGGGACCCCTGGGGTGGATGTTGTTGACATGATTGGCTCTGAACCCCCCCAGTTGCTTGGTGGGTCGTTGGGGCCCCGGGAGGATCAGAAGGATCTGATGCCCAGACATCACATCCCGTCCTTGGGAAGCCTCGGTGATGGACATTCCCTGGTGTTCTCCTTGTTCCTGCCTGTCTCTGTCCTCACCGTTAGGGAGTTTTCTAACATCTGACCCAAACTTTCCTTCCTGTGGTTGTTACACCACGTTTACACTGCTGTCCCACTCCTTCACAGAATCCCTGAGGTTGGAAAAGCCCTCCCAGCCCATGGATCCACCCCGGGCCCCATCCCCACCTTGTCCCCCAGCCCAGAGCATTGAGTGCCACGGCCAGGCCTTCCTGGGACACCTCCAGGGCTGGGCACTCCAAACCTCCCTGGGCAGCCCCTGCCAAGGCCTCACCACCCTTTCCAGCAACAAATTCCTCCTCAGCCCCAACCTGACCCTCCCCTGGCCCAGCCTGAGGCCGTTTCCCCTTGGCCTGTCCCTTGTTCCCTGGCAGCAGAGCCCGACCCCCCCCGGCTCCTCCCTCCTGGCAGGGACTTGCAGAGCCAGAAGGTCCCCCCTGAGCCTCCTTTGCTCCAGGATGAGCCCCCCCAGCTCCCTCAGCCCCTCCTGCTGCTCCAGACCCTTCCCAGCTCCCTTCCCTTCCCTGCACACGCTCCAGCCCCTCCAGGTCTCTCCTGGCTGAGGGCCCAGAACTGCCCCCAGGATTCCAGGGGGGCCTCCCCAGGTCCCAGCACAGGGACAGGGCTGTGCCTACGTGGTGCCCAGAGCAGTGCCCCAGCAGCAGGAGTGGGGCAGCAGAACTTGGCTGGGTGTTTTTGGGCTGTGTTTGGTAACTCCTCTCCCTCCCTCCCTCCCTGCAGTGTGTGATGTGTGACTCACACCCCACGTGTGAGAACCTCCACGGTTTCCCCCCCTCCAATCCCACTACATGACCACGTGTCTCCCCAGCCCAGCCCTTGTGTGTTGATGATTCCTGGGTAGTTTTAATTCTGTTGGTTTAGCAGGATCCATGTAAGCCCCAGTCCATGTAAGCCCCGGTCCTGTTCTCTGCAGCCCCTCTGTAGTGCCTGTGTTTTTGGCAAGGATCTTCTCTGACCCCCTCCATCACTTTGCTGAAGGAGATGCTGGCCCAGCTCACCCCTCACACACCCCTGGTTCTCCCACCCTTGGGTGGGAAGGTGTTGGAGCAGGGAATCTTCCTCCTACCCTGTGTCTGGGTGGTCTAGGGGCAGGGGGGGTAGCTGGTGATGCCTCACCTCAAGTCCTGGGAGTTGGAACTGGAGGGGCTTTATGGTCCCTTCCAACCCAAACCATCCTGTGATTCCACAATTCTGTCCTAAAGAACTGGAGACAGAGATGGGATCGGGCATCAGGGAGGGCCAAAACTGTCAGAAGTGAGAGGCAGTGTTGACACAGCCCCACGTGGGTGTCATTTTTCCACCCATCAGTGTGGATTTGAAAGGTAAAAGGTGACCCTGGGAGCTGCAAGGGGAGTTCTTGCAGGAGAAGCCCCTGCAGTGAGTGAGGCACCGGTGGGGTCTCGAATCCTGGGGGCAGTTCTGGGCATGGAGGGGCTGGAGCGTGTGCAGGGAAGGGGAGGGAGCTGGGAAGGGTCTGGAGCAGCAGGAGGGGCTGAGGGAGCTGGGGGGGCTCATCCTGGAGCAAAGGAGCCAGGGCTGAGGTGTGTGACACCCTCAGCAGCAGCTCCTCTCTCCGCTGGCCCGTGACAAATCCCCTCTGCCTGATCCCACCTCGCTTCCTGCCAGCCCGGAGCAAACACTCTGCCTTGCATTTGCTCCAATTTTCCCCCCAAGAAATGAAGTGCTGGCGTGTCTGCAGCTTTTCTCTTTCCCCCTTCCTGACCATTTGCCGTTTTCCGCTCTCTTGGGCACACAACACGAGCCTTCAAAGGCGGCCTTGGCTGTTCTTCGACTGCTTTAATCTCCTCTTAACCTCCCTTCCAGGTGTGTAGCCAGGCACATCCAAATATCCTTAATTAATTCCTGCTTCTGGTTTCCAGGTATGATCTTCCCTCTCTGCCTCTGAAATGTCGCTGCTGAGCCCTGACTTAAGCACGTTGCTCTTTCTAGTTTCATCCCTAGGAAGCTTTCCCTCTTTGCAATTCCCAGCAATTCCCAGCAGTTCCTGGACTGTTTTCCTTGCTGTCAGTGTATTTAGGGAATGAATACCTGCTTCTCTCCGTGGGGCATTTCCTCTCATGCTTGGGGGGCTCCAGATGGGTTTGTCTGTTGGGTTGTGCTCTTCCTTTGCATCTGGCCATAGCAGTCACTCCTGGTTCCCAGTTTCTGTTGGGTGTTTGGAGTCAGTGCCCCATCCCTGGAAGTGTCCAAGGGCAGGTTGGATGGGGCTTGGAGCAACCCAGGCTTGTGGAAGGTGTCCCTGCCCATGGCAGGGGGTGGGAGTGGATGGGCTTTAAGCTTCCAACCCAAGCCATTCTGTGATTCCATGATTCCATGACTGTCTTGGGTTAAAAGGGGCCTCTGGAGTGCATCTGTCCATCTGTCCCACCCTTCCATGAAATCCTGCCTCCCATTAGAGCTTGACCTCACTCTGCATTGCCGGGCTCTCTCACTTTCTTCCTAAGAAGTGCCCAACGTTTGTCACTTCCCGATCGTTCCTGGAGCGTCACCTCTGCCTTCACATGTTCAGACACTCGGAATCAAAGTGCTAAAAGAGCTTCCAGGGCTGTTTCTGCACCTTCTTCACAAAAACAAATTGTCTTGAATGCAGCCCAAGAGCTCCCTGGCCAGTCAGTGCCCGGATCCTTCCGCAGATCCCTGGATAAATCCAATCTCTTGTTATCCCTAATCCCATAAGCTGCCATCAGAGGGGCGCAGCGGAAGACACGGGATCAGGGTGAATATCCACCAAGCCCCATATCTCATCCTGGCATGTGCCTCAGGAGCAGGACACGTGCTGAGGAAACCAGGGATTATCCTCCCCTCCCCAGTCCCTGCAATGCCTCCTGTCCCTGAGCCTCGGCAGTGTGGTTGCTGCTGCGTGGCCACTCGGGCAGATACTCTCCATAACAACTGCTCCGAGCTCCTCAGCAGCCAGGAAATACAGAGAACATCCTTTTCCAGCTCCTCCCTGAAGATCCCTGGCTCTTTGCCACCTTTGAACGAACATCCTTCTTCCGAAATTGCTAAACCTGCAGTTATTGCATCAACCCCAACCCGGGGACTTTATTTCTAATATTCTTGACCTCTCCTTGGGGGGTTTAATAAAATAAATGCCTTGTCCCAATCGCTTTTTCCCCCCCCCTATTGTTACTTTTAACAATATTAACAGATCCGCTATTCCCAAGCCCTTTTATTCCTCAGCAGCGGGGATGAGATCTTTGCCCTGAGTACCAAGCCACGGGTTCATTTATTTGTTTATTAAACGCCTGAGATGATTTGTTTTCCCTTCCTGGCTCCTGGAAGGGTCGGAGCCGTTTGATTTGCTCCACCTGCAGCAGGGATTTGGGAAGAAATCGCCACGATTTGTTTCATTCCCGGCTCCGTGCCGCGGTTTCCAGCCCGGCATCAGCTGCTCACTGGAGTTGTCTCTGCAGCTCAGCTGTTCCCTACGGCTGCTTTTCCCAGAGAAATCCCTGGAGGTGGTGGTGGGGAACCTGGAGGTGGGTGGTTGCCACTTCCCTGGGGTCACTGGGTTGCCTGGAGCCCTCCTGGTGGTGCCGTGGTTGTGGGATGTTGTGTTTCGAGGTGAGATAGTGAGGGGTTGTGGGTAGGGGTGTCTTGCTCCGTCCTCCAGGACAATTCCACCACTGGGGAATGAGGTGCAGAGGGTGTTGTGGAGAAACACGTGGTGGGGAGAGGGAGTCCCAGCTGTCAGCCCAAACCAGGGGGGGTTTGCACAGGGATTGCAGGGGATGGCCGGGGTCATCTGGTCCAGCCTTCCCATCCTCCAGGGAAAAGGGCTCCGAAACCTTGGCAGTGAAGCAGCTGGAAGGGCCTCACCTGTCCCTCCAGGTGTGCTCCTACCCCTCTCTGAGGGATCAGGCTCTGGGGTGGAGCTGAGTTTGGAAGGTGCTGGAAGGCCTGGGCTGGGGGCTGGCTCCGAGCTCTGACCCTCCTCCCTGCTCCCGAGCTGCTCCATGGGCTGCCGCTGCCTGCTGAGCTCTGGGACCTGCCCAGAGTGTGCCCAGCACTCCCAGGGCCACTGTCCTGCCCAGCTGTCCTTGTCCCCCAGGACTGTGCATGCCCATGGGGCCGATTCCTGCCCTCAATCCGGGTCCTTATGGAGCGGTGGCCGCTCCGGCTGCTCCCACACGGCCCCGCTGCCCCTCTGTGTGCACCCAGAGCCAGCCCCCAGTGCCACCCATCCCCGTGGGGAGGGAGGTACCACTGGTTGCCAGGATTTCTTCTCTGCACAACCTTGCCTTGGCTGTGCAGGTAACCCCATCCCAGAGATGCTGCTCCCACACCTGCGCTCCCGACGCCTTTCCCGTTCGGATGAGCCAGAGGGGACTCTGAGCAATATCCAGGAGAGATTTCCTCCCTGCCAGGCCTTTGTCTCTGTAATCACTGTTGCTGTTTGCCTCCGAGCTCCCAGAAGGATTTGTGCTGGCAGCCTGGGATCCCAGGGAAGCTTCAGGAATATTTATTGTACTGGGCAAAATTAAAATGGGGCCGGCTGAGATGAGTGGAGGTGCCCAGCGGAGCCTGCCCGGCCTCCAGGACCCCTCGTGATGGTGCCAGAGGCTGAGGGAGCTGGGAAGGGTCTGGAGCAGCAGGAGGGGCTGAGGGAGCTGGGGGGGCTCATCCTGGAGCAAAGGAGGCTCAGGGGGGACCTTCTGGCTCTGCAAGTCCCTGCCAGGAGGGGGGAGCCGGGGGGGGTCGGGCTCTGCTGCCAGGGAACAAGGGCCAGGCCAAGGGGAAACGGCCTCAGGCTGGGCCAGGGGAGGGTCAGGTTGGGGCTGAGGAGGAATTTGTTGCTGGAAAGGGTGGGGAGGCCTTGGCAGGGGCTGCCCAGGGAGGTTTGGAGTGCCCATCCCTGGAAGTGTTTGAAAAACCTGTGTCTGTGGCACTTGAGGACGTGGCTCAGTGGTGGCCTTGGCAGTGCTGGGGGATGGTTGGACTCGATGATCATAAATCCAACTTCACTGATTCCATGATTCTGTGATTTCAGCCTGTTTTGCTGCCCCACCTGTGGCCACAGCCTGACAAACCAGGGCAAATGCTGAGCTGAGCTGTCCTTCCAGCCCCTTGGGGAGGCTTCTCCCGCTGTGCAGGTGCTCCCCAAAATTAAACAGGGAGGTTGGGAACGTGAGGGGCAGCACAGCAAGGAGCAGGAAGGGCATCCCAGTTCCTTTTATTCAGCAGAGGCACGGCCTGAACGTTCTGGGCATCGTCGGGCCACCTTCACTGAAAGGGTGTGTGGGGTGAATGTGGGGGGCTGGAGCTGCTCTTGCCTGCAGAGGTGTTGGAAAGGATGGACTGAAGGAGGAGGACGTGGTTCATGCAGTGGTGGGGCTGGAGGAGCTGCACCACAGCCCTGGGCAGGTGGAGGCTCCACTCAGAGCATCGCTGTGCGTGTGAGGGAGCAGATCCAGGGCTATTTATGGCTGATGGAAGAGCAGGGGGAGCAGGGGATGGTCCATATGGGGAGGGAACTCAGCTCTGGAGGTGCCACGCAGCCAACAGCCCTGGCAAGGCACAGGGATGCCACGGTACAGGGAATCCAGGGGTGATTTCACCTGTGCCAGTCCAGGATATTTAAATCTAACCTTGGCTGCAGGGCTGAGTCACAGCCAGGAGGAGCAGGGACTGAGCAATGGAATGCTGGAGCTGTGCAGGAAATCATTACTGAAGGAATTCTTTACTGAAGGATTTCATTCATTACCAAAGAATTTCTTACTAAGGGAATTCTCCCCTGTGAGGGTGGTGAGGCCTGGAGAAGAGAAGGCTCCAGGGAGAGCTGAGAGCTCCTTGTAGGGCCTAAGGGGGCTCCAGAAGAGCTGGAGAGGGACTGGGGACAAGAGATGGAGGGACAGGACACAGGGAATGGCTTCCCAGTGCCAGAGGGCAGGGATGGATGGGATATTGGGAAGGAACTGCTGACTGTGAGGGTGGGGAGGTCCTGACCCAGGTTGCCCAGAGAAGCTGTGGCTGCCCCTGGATCCCTGGAAGTGTCCAAGGGCAGGTTGGACAGGGCTTGGAGCAACCTGGGCTGGTGGAATGTTGGGTTTCAGGGGGTGGCACTGGATGGGCTTTAAGTCCCTTCCCAAGCCAAACCATTCCATGATTCTGCCCATCAGACAACAAACCTGGAGAATTCCCAGCATGTGCCCAGCAGGCTGGAGCCGTGCTCCTGACAGCCTGTTCAGGGGGATTTTGGCTCCAGGACAGCTCCTAATCTTTTTTAAAGCTGTCTGTCTGGATGGCTGCTCCATAATCCCAGTCTTTACCTGCTTCTCCCAAGTGTCCTGTGCAAGAGCAGAAGGATGAAAGAACTCCTCCCTTGTAGGCTCTTTTATCCCAGCTCTTGTCTCCCTGCTTGGGAAGTGGTCCCAGTTTGGCAGGATCTTGGTCCTGGTTTGGGCAGTGGCAGCTCTGGGATGAGCTGGGATTTTGGGAGGGTCTTTAGGCTGCGCCTCTGGGACAGGAGGCTGCAGCTTCCATGAAGTTCCTGCTGCTCCATGGACTTTGTGGCTGCTCTCCTTCCATCCCAGCAAGGGCTGGGTGCTGGTGCTGCTCCCAGACCTTTGGGACATCTCTGCTGCCTCCATGGGATGTCCAGCCAGGGAAGTTCCCGGGAGGTACCACACACCCAGGAGCGGCAGAGGCTGAGCTTCCTCCCGTGACAAGCGACATTTCAGGAATTTTACAGCTTGGTTTCGTGTTTATGTGGCTCCTGACCCACGGGCAGCAGTCTCCCTGTCAGGCTGCCAAGGGCTCCAGGGTCCCGTGGAGCTCTCTGGCGCGAATCCTGCGGAACGACCCCGCTCCGGAGCCTCAGTGCCCCGCCAACGAGCCGGGATTTACGGCCCGGGCTCTTCCCAGGCTCCCTGGCCGTGGTGTGTGCACCCCAAACCAGCCCACGCTTTATGGCCTGGCACGGAATTGCTGGTGCTGCCTGGAATTCAGCCTGGGCAGCAATCCCTGCCGTCGGAGAGGGCAGTTTTTCCCCGTTCATGGAGCCCTTCCGGAATTCTCACCAGTGGCATTTTCCAAACTGCGCCGCTCTCCTACTGAAGAATTATTGGTTTGTGTTTTTTTTTTAATCTTTCTGTTCAAATCTCTCCCAGTCTGAAGCTTCTTGTGTTTGTCATTGCTCCTGGCTCGGCTTCACTTCAAAGGGAGCAGAGGTTTTTTTAACGAGCGAGGTGAGGGGGAAATGGTTGGATGTGTCCTTTGTGTGGATCCGATGCTTTTACACGAACCCAGCGTGATAAAAAGCTGATGTTTTACATGAGTGTTGCCCAGGCAAAGAGGTGCTTCACAGGAGACAAATTCTGATTTTGCATGGTAGCAGGGATGAGAAAAACCCCGGGGTTTGTAGCTGTACATTTATTTTTAAACAGCTGTTCACTAAATCAGGGACCTGTAAATCCTGTTGTGGTCCAGGTCATGTCTCTTCTGAGTGATTTATCTATTACAGATGGACTTTTAGATGGGATATTGGGAAGGAATTCCTGGCTGGGAGGGTGGGCAGGCCCTGGCCCAGGTTGCCCAGAGAAGCTGTGGCTGCCCCTGGATCCCTGGAAGTGTCCAAGGCCAGGTTGGACGGGGCTTGGAGCACCCTGGGCTGGTGGAAGGTGTCCCTGCCCATGGCAGGGGTGGGATTGAATGGGATTTAAGGTCCCTGGTGAGGCCCTGGTGAGGTTGTGGTGCAGGTGGTCAGTGGGTTCTGGTGGCTCAGCATGTTTTTCCCTCTGCTCTGGAGCTCATCTTGGGATTCCCAGTGCTGGACTGGGAGGGTGATGGAGGTGACCACGGGCAGAGCTGCCTTTTGAGGCTGAAGTTTGCCCGAACTGGGATCAGATGTTTGTTACAAATGTGTGACTCTCACGTCCTCCTCTGTGGCTTCTACTCTGTGGACTTTCAAACCTCCTTTAATTTACTGGAGCAAAATGAATCATGTTCATACAATCATGGAATAGTTTGGGTAGGAAGGACCTTAAAGTCCATCCATTGCCACCCCCTGCCATGGGCAGGGACACCTTCCACCAGCCCAGGTTGCTCCAAGCCTCGTCCAACCTGCCCTTGGACACTTCCAGGGATGAGGAATGTTCAAGGCCATGCTCAGACCTTCTCAGACTCTGTTTGGGGTTCCCATTATTGCAAAATCACCCCTTTTTACCTGTTGGGGAAACGTTTTTTTGGCATAGTTTGTGCCACAGAGAGTTTTGGGTCCCGATTTGCTGTGGGTGTTGTGGGAGTTGGTTGTTCTGGGATCGATTGTCCCCTCTGTAGGACAGTCACCTGCTGCTCTCACAATGGCCTTCCATGACTTGGGACCTGGGGAGGCCCCCCTGGAATTCCGGGGGCAGTTCTGGGCCCCTCAGCCAGGAGAGACCTGGAGGGGCTGGAGCGTGTGCAGGGAAGGGAAGGGAGCTGGGAAGGGGCTGGAGAATTCCTGAGGGAGCTGGGGGGGCTCAGCCTGGAGCAAAGGAGGCTCAGGGGGGACCTTCTGGCTCTGCAAGTCCCTGCCAGGAGGGGGGAGCCGGGGGGGGTCGGGCTCTGCTGCCAGGGAACAAGGGCCAGGCCAAGGGGAAACGGCCTCAGGCTGGGCCAGGGGAGGGTCAGGTTGGATACTGGGGAAAAATATTTCACAGAAAGTGTTTTAAAGCACTGGAAGGGGCTGCCCAGGGAGGTTTGGAGTCCCCATCCCTGGAAGTGTTTGAAGAACATGTGTCTGTGGCACTTGAGGACGTGGCTCAGTGGTGGCCGTGGCAGTGCTGGGGCAATGGTTGGACTCGAGGATCATAAAGGTCTTTTCCAACTTTATTGATTCCATTCCATAACCTCATCAGAAGTACATATTGTGGTGTCATGCACTGGCTCCTTCCCCATTCTGAACAAAGATCAGCCCAGCCCAGCCCTGTCTGACCACAACAGTCTCTCTGGGATTTGCCTGCACTTCCATGTGCTGATTTCTGTAGCCTCGTCTCCATTATCCCACCAACCCCTGCATTCCATCCTTATCAAAAAACAACTTCATTTTCAGGCTGCCTTTGTGCCCCTCTCACCCCAAGGCACCTCTTTTCTCCGGGTTCTTTTTTCTGAGCACCCCACCAGCTTTTCCCTGTTTGCTCCAATTGCCTTTGCCAGCTTTTCCGGCTGCTGCAGCTTCCCAATGCTCCTGTTTGCCTGCCTGCTCACACAGGAGGCTCTGCAGAGTTTTGGCTTCTCTGATTAATGTGCTTGGAGTGAGGCTGCTGCTGCTGGGGTGTTGTATTTCATTGGCCTGGAGTTTTTGGGGAGTGTTTCAGTTCCCACCTGCACGTTGGGATGGAAAGCTTTTGGCGTTTAGTGTCTGCTGGCAGCTGGAAGCTTCACACGTGTCTGGTTGCATTGGAAGTGTCATTTGGGAGCTCTGGTGAGGGCAGGTGTGATTTCCATCCTCTCCCTCGGTGTTAAAGCTGACAGGGAACCCTTCCTGGGGTGATGTGCCCATCAGTATCATGGATGAGCTGCTGCTCTTCCTTCGGGGAGTTTTCTCCCTCTCCCCTCAGTTGTGCTGCTCTGGAGGAGGCCTCGAAGAGGAGGGATGGCTCTGAACAGCCTGTCCAACGAGCAGCCCTGGCTCCTGGGGCTCTGGGTCACTCGGGTTTGGCTCTGGCTGACGTGTCCCCGTGGGAGGTGGGAACGGGTCGTCTGAGCTGGGCTGAGATCTGGGCCCCAGGAGGTGCCAGACTGAGGGTCTTTGGATGAGCTGGGATGGAAGCTGGGCTTGGTGGGTGTCAGCACAGTGCTGTGTCACCCAATCCAGCCCCTTCTCCTGGCTCCCGTTCCTCCAGCAGCTGCATCCCGCCGGGAGCAGAGGTGGGGTGGGGTCAGACAACCCTTCCCTGCCCCATCTCCAACAGGCTGGGGGGTCCCACAGCTCCAGAGCACCGAGAGCACGTCCCTCCTAGGAATGTGGAGGCTCACAGGGACGGGCAGTGACCTTTCCTGGTCCTGCCTGTCTCCCCCCCTGCAGCCCGTGGGGACTGGGGCAGCTGGGAGGTCGGTTTGTCCCGCAGAGGACCGACGCGGCTCAGGGAGGTCCCTCCTCCCCCTGAAACGCTCCCTCGGCAGCTTCTGGTCATCTGAGGGGTTGGTTTGGCACTTCACAAGGAGGAAAATGAAATGGGAACTCCACAAGTGCCCTTTATCTCCCTCCTGGAGCTCCATTTATGGCATTTACACGCTCCAGAAATCCTCTTGCGCTGCGACTCCCGGGCACGTCCCGCTCTTTCCATCAGCTCTCCCTCCTAATCTGATTCCCAGATTCAAGACCCGATTCTCAAACTCAATCAGATCCCCTTTGCAGTTGCCTGATAAACTGCAGCGGAGTTTTTATTATTGGAATAGATTAAATTAGGCTGTTCCTTTCACAGTCCTTAAAGATGCAGCTCCGCTTTCCCTTCTTTGCCCCTTAAATGGATATCTCCATATATATCCATACATATCCATATATCTTGCGGAACAGGGCGGGAGCTCCGTGTGGCTGCTCATTCCCTGCGGAGAGGAAGGTCTGACACGCGAAGTAATGCTTTGTGACATCCTTAAATCCACTTATTTTGCTGCTGGATAATTTGTCTGCCGGAGTTCAGGCATCAGTCAGAGACTATCAGCTGTGCTGGCAGATCATTTGCTGGTACCTGTGGCCGTTCCAGCTTTGCTGTTTGGGTGCAGATCCCGGTGTTCCCTGTTCTGGGGTGGGAAAAGGCTTTGTTTTGACCCGGAAAATAGGGAAACGGCCTCAAGCTGTGCCAGGGGAGGGTCAGGTTGGGGCTGAGGAGGAATTTGTTGCTGGAAAGGGTGGGGAGGCCTTGGCAGGGGCTGCCCAGGGAGGTTTGGAGTGCCCAGCCCTGGAGGTGTCCCAGGAAGGCCTGGCCGTGGCACTCAGTGCTCTGGGCTGGGGGCCAAGGTGGGGATGGGGCCCAGGGTGGATCCATGGGCTGGGAGGGCTTTTCCAGCCTCAGGGATCCTGGGATTCTGTGGGTCAGGTGTCTCCTTTTGAGTCTGCTCAGGTCAGACTCTCCCAGTGGAGGGATTTCTGCCTTGGGTTTGTTCTGTGGCTTTTTAAGCCCGTGGAAACTTTACTCTCCACAAATCCCCCGGGGTGAGTCCTGCACCTTCCCTGGGGCTGAGCAAGAGCTCCTTTGCTCTGCTCCTCTCCCCGCTTCCTTCACACCACCCAGTCCCTGCAGTGGGAGAGCCTGTGAGCAGCTGATCCCTGGGGATCTCCTCAGTCCCACCCCAGCTCTCCCAGACCTCTGCCATGTCCCCCTGTTTCCCCCTCCCAAGCTGCAATCATGGAATCATTGGATGGTTTGGGTCGGAGGGGACCTTCCAAAGGCATCTCGTCCAACCCCTGGCTGTGGGCAGGGACATCCTCATCCCCTGGGAACACGGGGGGCACTTTTCAGTTTGTTTTTCTCCCCTGGCTTTGTTCTCTTGGAGCATTTCCTCGGAAGCTCCATTAACTGTTGGGCTTTTAAGTCCCTGACAGGTTTTCTGTTCGGATGGTTGTGAGAAATGACGGGTTTTTAGGCTTCCTGCACCTTGTTCTTCCAACTCCATTTTTGCCTCAATTTAACAAAATAACGTGAGATCTGTTCTGGTTTTTTCTCATTTAAATACAACTTTGTCTTTTTAGCTGTCGTTCCCTGCTGCTCGTAACCTTCCAAACCTCATAACCTTCCAAACCCTTCTAGTCCTTCTTGACAGGGAGTTTGTGTCTGAGCATCCAACCAGGTGTCTTGGAACAGTCTCCAGGACTAAAAGCCTTTGCTTTTAACAGTCCATGGGAGTTTCTTATCACCCAGATTAATTGTTAGGAATTTTGGAGTCCCTGTTTTTAAAAACTGAGCACAGTGGCAGCTCGTAGAATATTTTGGGTTGTGAGGGACCTTAAAGATCATCTCATTGCCCCCGCCCATGGGCAGGGTCACCTTCCACCAGAGCTCAACTGGAGGTGATTTGTTGGCTTCCCTTGGCTCTTCCTGACGTCCCACTCCCCTCCCAGGTCCAGCCCTGCCTTCCCAAGTGCTTGGAGTTGCATTTTCCTGCTGTGTCTTTCCTCCACCACGTTGTCCATTGAACCCAGCATCTCAACATTTTTATGAAACCCCAGCATTTTGGTCTCCTGCCTTATTTCTTAGACTTCCAGCTCCTCTCCAGAGGAACACAAGTGATGCTTTGGGGTTTCTGTTTTCTCACTGTGTTTGTACAACTGCTCTTCACGGTTTATCTGAGCCTTCCAGCTCCTGTCCTCTCTCTTTATGGCTCCATGACTCATCCCAAAGCAGGTGCTTTGCTGCATGTCCTGGCTTTCCTACCCCTGGAGATAAAAGCTCTCCCGTAACCTTGTTAAATCCCAGCAGCTCAATTCCACCAGGGTTTAGCAGGGTTTTCCTCTCCAGCATGGGAATCCAATTTTCAGAGCTTTCCCTGGTTTCTGATCAGCACAAATCCTGCTTTTTTACCCCGTTTTCCCGCTCATGCCATGGGATTTTACTCCCTGCTCCTCTATCTGGCTGCTGAGGCTGTTTCAGAGAACGTTCACACGCAGGTCTTGATCTTCAGCTCCCCAAGAGCCTCCTCCAGCTGCTCTTTCCCACTCCTCCCTGTTCCACAGACCCAGGGGTCTCAAGCATTGCCCAGAGAGGTTGTGGATTCCCCATTCCTGGGAGTGTCCAAGGCTTCGAGCCCCAGGTTGGACAGGGCTTGGAGGGCAGGGACACCTTCCATAGACCAGGTTGCTCCAAGCTCTGTTCAACCTGGTCTTGGACACTTCCAGGGATGGGGATGTCCAAGGTCAGGTTCAGGAACTTTTCTAGGGATGGGGATGTCCAAGGTCAGGTTCAGGAACACTTCTAGGGATGGGGATGTCCAAGGTCAGGTTCAGGAACACTTCCAGGGATGGGGATGTCCAAGGTCAGGTTCAGGAACTTTTCTAGGGATGGGGAGTGTCCAAGGTCAGATTCAGGAACACTTCCAGGGATGGGGATATCCAAGGTCAGGTTCAGGAACTTTTCTAGGGATGGGGATGTTCAAGGTCAGGTTCAGGAACATTTCCAGGGATGGGGATGTCCAAGGTCAGGTTCAGGAACACTTCCAGGGATAGGACTTGTTGTCCACCAGGACCCCCAGGTCCTTCTCTGCAGAGCTGCTCCCTCAGCTTGTGCTGGTCCCTAGGGTTGTTCCTCCCAAAGTGCAGGACCTGCATTTGCCTTGGTTGACCTTCAGCCCCTGGGTCCCAGTTCCACCCCTTGTCTTTGCATCCCTTTGCCAGGAGCTGAACCTTCTCATCCCGAAAACACTTGGAGCCCTGGGCAAACACCGTGGCTGGGGCTGAAGGTGGGTCACCCCACTGCCACCAGGAGCCACCAGCCTGGTGCCACCACATCTGCAAGGGCTGTGTCACTGCCTGGATCCCTGGATCCTTCTGGGAGCAGGGATGACAGCGTGTCCCTGTGCCCGTCTGCCGGAGGCGTCACCACCAGCCCGGGCGTGTGACTCACACGTGCTCCCTTTTTTAAGGAGTACAGATGCGGAGTAAATGGGAATCAATTACACTTCCCACACAAAGAATCCCCTGATTTGGCATCTGACACAGACACATCCTTCCTTCCAAAGTGGAAAATTCATCTGAGTTCCAGGGAGGGTTCGGTTGGGAACGCTTTTCCTCCGCGGTGACTCGGCGTGTCCGTGTCGCACGTGAGTCCCTCCCTGCAGCACCAGCTCCCAAATTCTGCCCAGGGTCCCTTCCCAAGCAGAGCCCCCCAGACAACACTGGCACCGTTGGGCTGAGCTCGGGGATGGTCCCCAAGGATGGAGCTGCTGCTGCCACTTCCCCTTTCCCCTTTTGTCTCGGAATGAGCCGCTGAGCGGAGCAGCAGCCCCGGGAGCGCAGCTTCCCTTCCTCCAGGCTTGGACACACCAGTCCCAAATGTTATGGGCAAGAAGGCACCTGCCCTGGCATGTCTGGGGAGGAAGAAAACGTGTAGGTGTGGCACATGGGACATGGGTCAGTGGCAGCGCTGGGGGGAATGGTTGGACTCGATGACCTCAGGGGGCTTTCCCAACTGAGGGGTTCTCTGTGGCACTTGGGGATGTGGGTCAGTGGTGGCCTTGGCAGTGCTGGGGAAACAGCTGGATTTGAGGGCTCAGAGGGCTTTTCCAACCCCAATGATTCCATGATTCTCTAAGAAGGGCTGATTTAACTGCTGAGCACCCAGGACCCCCAGGGGTTGGAATGTCCACCTCAACCTTCGCCCTGTCCCTCTGTGCTCGGGCAGGGGCAGTGGCCAGGGGCAGGATGAGGAGTGACAGCTGCCTTTCCTTCCTCTGGAGACCTTCCCAGCTGCCTGTGGGCACGGGGGATGTGCTGCTGTGCAATCCCCTCTTCTTTGGCCTCATTTGGATCCTTTCACAGTTCCAGGCAGTTCCAGTAAGTTCTGGACTCACCCGTGGCTGCTTCCAGCCCCTGCCCCTGGGATCACGGAATTGTGTGGGCAGGATGAGTGAATATCATTTGGTCAAATTATTTAAATTCACCATCAAGAGCTGGAAGGTAATTTACAGCCACCATCAGAGACAGAAAATCACTGGTTGGAGCCTGTGGGACCTGGGAGGGAGGGATCCATGAGGAAACTCTGGATTTCCAACAGCAAGGACAAAGAGGGTCATGATCTGTGGGCGTTAGTCTCAGCCTTGGGGAGATCAGAACAGTGATGGACATGTTTGGGATTGAAACAGTGATGTCTCTGTGCTGGGTCTGGGAAAAAACCTCCAGGATTTGGGATATTAACCTTGGCAAAGGCTGTTCCAGGATGGTCTTTGCTGTTTCCCAGAGGTGTGGTGAGCTCTGTGTCTCTGCCTGAGGGGTGTCAAAGAACCTGGTAAATGCACAAAGGAGAACTTCAAAGAGGGTCAAGAGGGGTGAGTTGGCCAAGAGGTGCCATCGTTGTCCTGAGGGGATGAAATCCAGTGGGATTCGAGGAGTGAGCTGCAGGCTTCTGATTAATGCAGGAATAAAGAGGGTGAGGAGTAAAGTGAATAAAGAAGGTGAGGAGTAAAGCAAATAAAGGATCTGCAGAAGAGGTTCTCTGAGCTGTGAATCTGCACGTCCCTGCTGGTGTGTGCACACACTTCCCCTGGAGTCCTCCACATGCTTGAGAGGCACAGAAGGACTCAGCAACCAGAGTGTTAAAGGTCAGACTTTCTGGAACTGGAAGGTTCCTGGTGCCTAAAGCAGGGAGGGACTGATTGATCATGTCCTGTCACTCCTAGTGACACTGCCCAGGAGGTGCCCTGCAATAATAATTCTTTGGGAGTTATTTCATAGGGAAGAAATCTTGAATTGGCTTGTCTTGGCCAGCAGCAGCTTGGGAGGAGCCACCTGGACCTTTGCCTCCATCCTCCAGGCAGGTTTGGGCTCTGGGGATCCTCTTGGGGTCCCTTCAGTCACTCACCTTGAGCCCAGCTGGGATCCTCTCACCTTGTGAGGAGCATCTGCCAGCGAGTGAGGTGCCTGTTAATTCGGGGCAGTCGCTTATTCCTGCATTTTCTGGGCTTATCAGGCAGGTTGTCCAAATTCCCAAGGACTGTGATCTTGCAGGATAGGCAGGATTAGAGGCATAATTTCCAGAAATCCCGTTATCCTCCTTGTCAACTGCTAAAACTGTATTTTGTCTTTTCAGTAGGACTCTTGAGATCTGACGGAGCTTCCTGGTGATACAAACCCCTCTGAGCTGTCAGGGTGGAGAGGCACAGATCCAGCCACCAGAGGGGATGTTCCTCTGGCTGGGATGCACAGGGAGAGCTTTAAAGAGAGAATCGATATCTGTGATTATATAAAGGGAGACAAAACCTTTTAATTAATTGTCTCTCTCGGGTTTCCAGCTCTGCTCCATCCTCCCCAGGCGCGTGTGCGAGGCTGGAGCCGTGGCCTGGGGGAGCTGGTGGGACTTCAGGGAGGTGGTTCAACATCCAGACTAATCCCTGCAGGGAGCACAGGGAGCTCTGGATTTATCCCAGCTCTTGCCTTGGCTGGATGTTGTGTCTGTTACCGGTGTGTCCTTGGCCATGGGCTCTCACTCCAGCTTCCTGAAGCATCTCGGGATCACTGAGGTTGGAAAAGACCTCCGAGGTCATCAAGTCCAACCTGTGACTAATCCCCAGCAGAGCACTGAGTGCCACGTCCAGTCCTTCCTTGGACACCTCCGGGGGTGGGGACTCCACGTCTCGGTGGCGTCTTGCTCCTCTTCTGGGAATTCTCACATTGGGTCGCTGGCTGTGGGATGCTGTGGGATGCTGTGGGATGCTGTGGGATGTTGTGGGATGCTGTAGGATGCTGTGGGATGCTGTGGGATGCTGTAAGATGCTGTAGGATGCTGTGGGATGCTGTGAGATGCTGTGGGATGCTGTAGGATGCTGTGGGATGCTGTAGGATGCTGTAGAATCCTGTAGGATGCTGTGGGATTAAGTAGGATGCTGTAGGATTCTCTGGGATGCTGTATGATGCTGTGGAATGGTCTGGGATGCTGTAGAATGCTGTGGGATGCTGTGGGATGCTGTAGGATGCTGTGGGATGCTGTGGGATGCTGTGGGATGCTGTGGGATGCAGTAGGATGCTGTAGGATGCAGTAGGATGCTGTGGGATGCTGTGGGATGCTGTAGGATGCTGTGGGGTGCTGTGGGATGCTGTAGGATGCTGTGGGATGCTGTGGGATGCTGTAGGATGCTGTAGGATACTGTGGAATGGTCTGAGATGCTGTAGGATGCTGTGGGATGCTGTAGGATGCTATGGGATGCTGTAGGATGCTGTGGAATCCTGTAGGATGCTGTAGGATGCTGTAGAATGCTGTGGGATGCTGTGGGATGCCGTAGGATGCTGTGGGATGCAGTAGGATGCTGTAGGATGCTGTGGGATGCTGTGGGATGCAGTAGGATGCTGTAGGATGCTGTGGGATGCTGTGGGATGCTGTAGGATGCTGTGGGATGCTGTGGGATGCTGTAGGATGCTGTGGGATGCTGTGGGATACTGAGTTCCCCTGCTGTGCCTCCCAAGCTCCCTGTGGATGCCCCCACCCCTGATCTCCTGCTTTACATCCTCGCTCATCCTCGTGCCAATTAGCCAAGCGCTGGGCTGGGATCTGAGGAGGAGCAGGAAGGCCAGTGGCTCCCGTCCTCCTGTTGCCTTCCCGAGCAGTGGGAATCAGGCACTAATTGGCTCTCGTTAGCAGGTGACTGTGCTGTTCTCATTTTGCTGTGTGCAGATGATCTGAGACCAGAAGTTTCTCGGCTCGCCGAGCCGAGCTCTCGGAACAGAAAGGGATGAAATCCTTCTGTGCCAGAGCCCTGGCAGCCCAGAGCTGCCTCCTTACCCAGCCTGGGGACAGCAGGGGGACAGGGTGGGGGTCCTGCTCTGCCTGTGTGGCTGGAGGGATCCCCGGGGTGAGGCATCAACCCCCCCCTTGTCAGAAACTGCCTCCTGAATTTTGGACAGAACTCACCTCTCTGGGTCATTCCATCTGCCCCAGGTGATTCCCTGGGGCTCTCGGAAGGGCTCTCCCATTCCCGAATTCAAGACCTCTCCCAAAATAGTTGGCTGACAGTCAAGGGAGGTTCCTGTTGACCCCAAATGTGTGCTGTGGGCACCCAGCTGGAAAGCAGCTGTGCAGAGAAGGCCCTGGGGGTCCTGGTTGACACCAAGCTGAACAGGAGCCAGCAGCGTGTCCGTGCAGCAGAGAAGGTGCCCTGGGTTGTTCCAGGGGGAAAATCCTCCCCCTCCACTCAGCACTGGAGTGCTGGGACCAGTGCTGGGCTCCCTGGGACAAAAGAGACATGGAGCTCCTGCTGAGAGTCCAGTGAAGGACCATGGAGATGATGAAGGGACTGGAGCACCTCTTCTGTGAGGAAAGGCTGAGAGCTGGGAACTGTTCTTCCCGGAGAAGGGAAGGCTCTGGGGGATCTCATCCATCACAAACATCTCAGGGAGCGTGTGGTGACAGGACCAGAGGTCGTGGGCACGTTCTGGCACACAGGAGGTTCCTTCTGAACATCAGGAGACACTTTTCCACTGTGAGATTACCGGAGCACGAGCTCGGGCTGCCCGGAGAGCTGCGGAACCTCCATCCTTGGAGACAAGTCCAGGAGCCAACTGGACACGGCAGCTGGCCGTGGGTGTCCCAGCTGGAGCAGCTGAACGGGATGGCCTGTGGGGATCCCTGCCAGACTCAGCCCTTCTGTTTGGTTCTGTGAACCTGGGAAAGTTTTGGAGGCGACGGAGCTGCTTTTTTCCTGCCGGCGCTGGAAGCGTTGCCGTCAAACCCGGGCTATTTGTGGATCTGTCAGCCACGCTCGGAGTAACAACCTGAAACTCCGGAGCAGGGAAAGCATTTCTGCCACAGGACACGTAGTAAAGTGCCAGAACGGAGCTGCAGTTCTTGGTTGTCAGTCAAATTCCAACGGGACCGAGTCAGAAGGAACCGGTGGAGTTTAAACCCCTCGGGGGGTGACGGCAAAACCTCTCCTGCCCCAAGGCCAGGGTGGAGCTCACAGGGGGGATCGGGCCTTGTGTGCTTCTGCCCACCAAGCTTTGGGGACAGATGGCTCCAGGAAGGTTCCCCCAGAGAAATCCTCTCTGGGTGCTCCATGGATACAGAGCTGTATGTGGGAATTTAGGGGTTTTTCCCTAATATCCAACCTAAACCTCCTCTGGTGCAGCTCGAAGCCGTTTCCCCTTGGCCTGTCCCTTGTTCCCTGGGAGCAGAGCCCGACCCCCCCCCGGCTCCCCCCTCCTGGCAGGGACTTGCAGAGCCAGAAGGTCCCCCCTGAGCCTCCTTTGCTCCAGGATGAGCCCTCCCAGCTCCCTCAGCTGCTCCTGACAGGATTGTTTCTCCAGTCCCTTCCCCAGGGGAGGGTGGTTTAAACCTAAACCCAGAATCCTTCACCCAGAACTCACCCGACAAAAAGTGATTCTCTGCTGATCGGTCCTGTGAGAGCACATAAAAATTAAAGCAACTGTCCTGGGGATTTGGGGCCATTTGATGGGCTTGGAGTAATTGTGGGGACTATTATGGTCTGTTAATTCACTTGTGGTGATTTGAACCTGCCTGTGAAGGGAAGTCTGTGCTCCCACAGAAATGCCTGCGGGCTGTGGAGGGGTTTGTTCCAAGTGAGGTGTAGAAGGGTTTATTCCAAGTGGATTTGTGGAGGGGTTTATTCCAAGTGAGTTGTGGAGGGGTTTATTCCAAGTGTGTTGTGGAGGGGTTTATTCCAAGTGGATTTGTGGAGGGGTTTATTCCAAGTGGATTTGTGGAGGGGTTTATTCCAAGTGAGTTGTGGAGGGGTTTATTCCAAGTGAGTTGTGGAGGGGTTTATTCCAAATGGAAATTGTGGAGGGGTTTATTCCAAGTGAGTTGTAGAAGGGTTTATTCCAAGTGGATTTGTGGAGGGGTTTATTCCAAGTGAGTTGTGGAGGGGTTTATTCCAAGTGGATTTGTGGAGGAGTTTATTCCAAGTGAGTTGTGGAGGGGTTTATTCCAAATGGAAATTGTGGAGGGGTTTATTCCAAGTGGGTTGTGGAGGGGTTTATTCCAAATGGAAATTGTGGAGGGGTTTATTCCAAATGGAAATTGTGGAGGGGTTTATTCCAAGTGGGTTGTGGAGGGGTTTATTCCAAGTGGATTGAGGAGGCATTTATTCCAAGTGGATTTGTGGAGGGGTTTATTCCAAGTGGATTGAGGAGGGGTTTATTCCAAATGGAAATTGTGGAGGGGTTTATTCCAAGTGGGTTGTGGAGGGGTTTATTCCAAGTGAGTTGTGGAGGGGTTTATTCCAAGTGAGTTGTAGAAGGGTTTATTCCAAGTGGGTTGTGGAGGGGTTTATTCCAAGTGAGTTGTGGAGGGGTTTATTCCAAGTGTATTTGTGGAAGGGTTTATTCCAAGTGAGTTGTGGAGGGTTTTATTCCAAGTGAGTTGTGGAGGGGTTTATTCCAAGTGTATTTGTGGAAGGGTTTATTCCAAGTGAGTTGTGGAGGGTTTTATTCCAAGTGAGCTGTGGAGGGGTTTATTCCAAGTGGGTTGTGGAGGGGTTTATTCCAAATGGAAATTGTGGAGGGGTTTATTCCAAGTGAGTTGTAGAAGGGTTTATTCCAAGTGGATTTGTGGAGGGGTTTATTCCAAGTGAGTTGTGGAGGGGTTTATTCCAAGTGAGTTGTGGAGGGGTTTATTCCAAGTGGGTTGTGGAGGGGTTTATTCTAAGTATCCATTCTCATGAGGAAGCTCTTCCATACTGGGACCTGACGCTGTTCCCAATGGAAGCACCGTCAGGTGATCAGGTCCAGGCACTGTCAAGGCTGGGTGCTCCCAGGGGCTGGAATGCCTGAAGGAATATGGGATGTGGAGTCACACATCAACCCCATCTCAGGTAGTTTCAGCAGGCAGAGCAGGTGTGACACCTCAGAAATGTCCCCTGAGGGACACCTCGTGCTGCTGCTCCGGCTCCTCCCGGCTCCAGGTGAAGCCTCCAGAGAAACCCAGTTTTGGCTCACCAGCTTCTAGAGCAGGGTGCTGGAAGCAGAGGCAGCAGGTGGGGTGGGGAGAGTCCTCTGTCTGCCCCAGAGACTCCCCCAAAGCAGACATGAAGCTGAACTGGACCTACTGGACCCCACATTGTTGGTGGAAGCGGCTGTGGGATGGATGAATTCCAGGTGAGCGGCTTCCACGAGGAGGAGAGCCCTGTGCTCACCTGGGCACAGAAAGGGCTGCTGCTCTTTCACACCAAGGACCTTTCCTCGGAGCTGCTCCCGCTCAGCATTCCCGTGGGACGCCCGCCCGTGTGCCTGGGAGAGGAGGAGCCGCAGGATGTGGGCACCGAGCGTAGAGAAATCACGACGATCCACTGGGGACGTTCGGAAGCTCCAGAGCTGCTTAATCAACACTGCCACGGCACTGTTTGTTTTATTCATAATCCACTCTGGCTGCTGCTCAGGAATCAGGCCTGGATCCGGCGGGGATGGGCTGCGGCTCCTCCGGATGCAGGGGCTGGAGGCCTCAAGGTGCCTCCTGGCGCGGGGCGATAAACCGGGCGAGGAAGCACGTTGTCATTCCAGGTGGAAACACGCCAAGGGATGCTCCGCTCCTGCCCGGTGGAAAACATCCAGCCCGTTCCAGGCAGCTTTTCTCATGGCTCTTTTCCTCCGTGGATGATTTTTTTGCTTCGTGGAAAGGGTTGTCAAGCACTGGAAGGGGCTGCCCGGGGAGGTGGCGAGTCCCCGTCCCTGGGGGTGTCCAAGGAGTGGCTGGACGTGGCACTCGGGGCTCTGGTGGTGGTCGGCCACAGGTTGGACTCCGTGACCTTGGAGGTCTTTTCCAGCCTCAGTGATTTGGGGATTCTGTTTTCCAGTTGTTCCCAGAGCAGAGCCCGAACCCGGAGCAGCTGCAGGGCTGACACAGGTCTCTATCAAACGGGCATTAACATGAAATATGACGAAAGTAATTAACATCCTTTAATTGAAATTGAGCCTGCCAAAGGAGCCCAAACAAAAATGGTGGCATCCTTTGCAATTATTGGAAAACTCGTTATAAATACCCCTCGGATAGATGTCGGCTCCGGAGATATCTGGAATTAATGACTCCTTAATGATCCCAAACTGACTGTGCTGCAGGATCAATGTGGCAGACGGGACCTGGACTGGGAGGGTGTGATTGATGTTTCCCCAGTGCCACTCCAGAGAGGAGCTGTGGGAACCTGGGGCTGCTCCTTGGATCTTTGGGTCACCTGTGCAAGGACCAGCTGTTGGTCCAGCAGCAGCAGCATTTCCCAAACTCACGTGGAACGTGATGCTGAGAAGTGCCCCAATCCTGCCGGGGGGTGCCAAGGGGCAGGACCAGCTGGAGAGCTCCTGGTTCCTCCAGTGGTTTGGGAACAGCATCAGTGCCACAGTGAGGGCAGGGCAGATGTGGAGACAGGAGCTTGGAGAAGGGGAATGGCTGGAGAGGGATCCTGCCCGCTGACACAGGGGTCTGTGAGGGCTCTCACAGCTCTGAGCGGCGCTGGAGGGGCTCAGGGCCTGGCACCGTGGTGATCCCACCCTGTGCCCGCTGCCCACGTGTGGATCCCTACCTGGAGTGTGAGTGCCAGGCCCTGGCTGAGTGAGCCCTGGCAGATGGGAGCAGAAGGGTTCACATGCCCTGGGGGGGCAAAGCTGGTGTGAGCAGCAGCAGGGTGAGGTGTGGGGGGGTGTGAGTGGCAGTGGGGCACAGGGTCAGTGTGAGTGGCAGTGGGGCACTGGGTCGGTGTGAGTGGCAGTGGGGCACTGGGTTGGTGTGAGTGGCAGTGGGGCAGGTGGTAGCAGTGGGGCACTGGGTTGGTGTGAGTGGCAGTGGGGCAGGTGGTGGCAGTGGGGCACTGGGTTGGTGTGAGTGGCAGCAGGGCCCAGGGCTTGGTTTGGGCCCTGGGCCCTGTGACAGAGGGGCACAGGGTTGGCATGAGCAGCCGTAGAGGACGGGATGTAGGTTGGTGTGAGCTGCAGTGGGACACTGGGTTGGTGTGAGTGGCAGTGGGGCAGGTGGTGACAGTGGGGCACTGGGTCTGTGTGAGTGGCAGCAGAGCCCAGGGCTCAGTTTGGTGTGACAGAGGAGCAGAGGGTTGGCATGAGCAGCCGTGGGTGTAGGTTGGTGTGAGCTGCAGTGGGGCACTGGGTCGGTGTGAGTGGCAACAGAGCCCAGGGCTCGGTTTGGTGTGACAGAGGGGTGTAGGGTTGGCATGAGCAGCCATGGAGGACAGGGTGTAGGTTGGTGTGAGTGGCAGTGGGGCACTGGGTCGGTGTGAGTGGCATCGAGGTGCTGGGTGCAGCTTGGCAGGAGCAACAACAGGGAGCAGGGTTGGCATGAAAGGCAGCGGGGCACAGAGTGGGGAACAGCGCGGGGCGGTGTGAGCAGCAGTGGGGTGCAGGGTTGCTGTGGGTGGCAGTGGGGCACAAGGTTGGCACGAGCAGCCGTGGGGTGAGAGTGCAGGTCAGAGTGGAAGCAGAGGGTGCAGGTTGGCACGAGCAGCAGGGGGGCACAGGGTGCACGTTGGTGTGAGAGGCCGTGGGGCACAGGGGCGGTGTGAGTGGCAGTGGGGTGCAGGGTGTGGGGCACCGTGAGTGGCAGAGGGGTACAGGGTTGGCACGAGCCATCAGTGGGGCGCAGAGTGCAGGGTGGCATGAGTGGCAGTGGGGCACAGAGTGCAGGGTGGCATGAGTGGGCAGCAGGGTGCTGAGTGTGGGTCGGTGTGAGTGACAGCGGGGCACGGGGTCGGTGTGAGTGGCACCGGGTGCAGGGCAGCAGGGGGGCACTGGGCACGGGTAGGTGTGAGCAGCAGTGGGGTGCAGGGTTGGTGTGAGCAGCAGTGGGGTGCAGGGTTGGCGTGAGTGGCAGTGGGAGGCAGGGTTGGTGTGAGCAGCAGTGGGGTGCAGGGTTGGTGTGAGCAGCAGTGGGGTGCAGGGTTGGTGTGAGTGGCAGTGGGAGGCAGGGTTGGTGTGAGTGGCAGTGGGAGGCAGGGTGGGTGTGAGTGGCAGTGGGGTGCAGGGTTGGTGTGAGTGGCAGTGGGAGGCAGGGTTGGTGTGAGCGGCAGTGGGGTGCAGGGTTGGTGTGAGCAGCAGTGGGGTGCAGGGTGGGTGTGAGTGGCAGTGGGGTGCAGGGTTGGTGTGAGTGGCAGTGGGGTGCAGGGTTGGTGTGAGTGGCAGTGGGAGGCAGGGTTGGTGTGAGTGGCAGTGGGAGGCAGGGTGGGTGTGAGTGGCAGTGGGGTGCAGGGTTGGTGTGAGTGGCAGTGGGAGGCAGGGTTGGTGTGAGCGGCAGTGGGGTGCAGGGTTGGTGTGAGCAGCAGTGGGGTGCAGGGTGGGTGTGAGTGGCAGTGGGGTGCAGGGTTGGTGTGAGTGGCAGTGGGGTGCAGGGTTGGTGTGAGTGGCAGTGGGAGGCAGGGTTGGTGTGAGTGGCAGTGGGGTGCAGGGTTGGTGTGAGTGGCAGTGGGAGGCAGGGTTGGCGTGAGTGGCAGTGGGGCACAGAGCGGGGTGAGGGTGCGGGTTGGTGAGCGGGAGCAGGGCGCTGGGTGGGTGTGAGCGGCCGTGGGGCACAGGGCAGCACTGGGGTGCTGGGTGCAGGCTGGCACGAGGGGCAGCGGGCACAGGGCCGGTGTGAGCGGCAGCGGGACGGGGATCTCGGCGGTGCTGCACATTCCCGGGAGCCGCCCGCGATTCCTCCGGTTCCGCGCGCTGCTCGTGACTGTTGCTAAAAACATAAAGGGGCCTTTTGGAGAGCTGAGCTGGGCTTTCATATCTCTGCATTGACTCAAAATGCTGCCGGAGTGACATTTAGAAGCATTGTAAGCAAAGGGGAGCTATTTATTCGTGATTAAGTGGTTTTTCCCTCGAGGACAGGAGTGCCGCGCCGAGGCTGAGGCGGGCGGGGGACCCGCGGTGACGGTCCCGGTGACAGTCCCGGTGACAGTCCCGCCAGCTGAGGTTGTGCCGGGGGATGGGAAGTTTGAGGAGAGGGTTTGGGGTGCCAGGAGGGGAAGTCGTGCCGCTCCTGTTGGATTTTGGCGTTGGGTCGCCCTTCCCGGCTCTCTGATGGTCTCCATGTGGTGGTGGGGGGGTCCGCTGGCAGCGCGTGCTCCCGGGGGAAGCTCAGTCCCATTCCGAGGGACGCCGTCCCCTCTCCCACTCCCTCCTCCCATCTCGCTCGCAAGGAGCCTGTACCCCTTGGCGTGTTGGTCATTTTAGGGGCGGAACATAGGGGACAGCTCCTTCAGCCGGCACCGTGCGGGGTCTGCGGGGTCCCACCCCACTGCACCCTCGGGGGGCAGCGCGATGGGGGCCCCACCAGAGCGACAACGGGGGGGCTGCGGGGCGACGATGTGCGAGCCCAACCGGGGTGGGAGTGCAGACTGGGGGGCTTGGGCGGTGCAGACATGGAGCTGGGGTTGCAAACGTGGAGCTGGGGTTGCAAACGTGGAGCTGGGGTTGCAAACGTGGAGCTGGGGGGGAAACAGCGGCTGCAGAGGCAGGACTAGGGAGGGAGGGACCAGGAGGCTGCAGCCGGTGCCGAGCCCCCCGAGTGCGGGGGCTGCGAGCGGCGGGGCTGCGGCGGCGGCGCTGGCAGCTGCGGGGGGCTGCGGGGACCCCCCGCCCCGGGCACTGCCGCTGTGCAGAGCGCACCGCGGGCACCTCGAGCCCCGGGAGCGGGAGCCGGGCAACCCCCGCCCGCGAATCTCTGCAAGCCCGGCACCGCCCCCCGCACACTGCCGGGGGCCGGGCATCGCCCCCCTAAAACTGCCCCTCCCGCCCACTGCCTGACCGGGCTACCCCCTCAAAACTGCCCCTCCCGCCCACTGCCTGACCGGGCTACCCCCTCAAAACTGCCCCTCCCGCCCACTGCCTGACCGGGCTATCCCCCCAGAAGTGCCCCCCTGCACATTGCCTGGATGGGCATCGCCCCCCCAGACTGCCCCCCGCACACCCCACCGCTGACCTGTCCCCTCCGCAGTTGCCTGGCCGGGCTGCGCCCCCCAAACACACCGACCCTCCCGAAACTGCCTCCCCGCACACTGCCCGCGCTGACTCGCCCCTCCAAACTGCCCCCCGCGCATCGCCTGGCCGGGCTGCCCCCTCCGCCAGAACCGTCCCCCCGCACACTGCCTAGACGGGCATCTCCCCCCAAACCGTCCCCCCGGGACCTTCTCCCCCCTCCCGGGCCGCTCCCGTCCCGTGCCCCCGTGTCCCGCCCGCCGGGGTAGGGCCGGTGGGTGCCCGCAGGGGGAGCCGTGCGGGTCGCGGCGGGGGCGGCGGCGGCGGCGCTGGCGGGGGCGGGGGGCGCTGGCGGGGGCGGCCGGTCCGGCGCCGTCCCCGCCCGCCGGGGGAGGAGCCGCGGGCGCCGGCACCACCTGCCCCGGGCCATGGTGCGCCGGAGGGAGCGGAGCGCGGCGCGGGGCGGGCGGCGCCGCGCCATGGAGCGGGCGGCGGGCGGCGGCCGCCCCGCAGCCGGTGCCCGTCCAGCCGCAGCCGCAGCCGGTGCCCGCGCCCGGGCGGTGCCGCCGCCGCCGCCGCCTCCGCCGCGCCGGCCGGGGCTGCGCTGAGCCCCCCGCGACCCCGCGCCGGGCCCCCCCGCCATGGCGCAGCCCGCGGGCCGCGGCGGGACGAGCCGCGAGCTGCCGGGCATCAGCACCGTAACCTACGTGTTCGTTTACAGCCCCGGCGGCCCGGCCGGGCCCCCCGGCCCCGGAGCCGAGCCCGCGCCGCACGCCGCGCCCGCCCCGCTGCGCGGGCCCAAGCGGAAGCTGTACAGCGCCGTGCCCGGCCGCAAGTTCATCGTGGTGAAGAGCTACGCGCCGCAGGGCGAGGGCGAGATCCAGCTCAACCGCGGAGAAGCCGTCAAGGGTGAGCGAGGGAGGGAGGGAGGGAGGGAGGGAGAGCGGGCGGGGCGCGGGGCGGGCGGCGGGGCGGCACCGCCACCGGGCGGGGGTCCCGCGCTGCTCCGGGGGTCCCGCGCCGCTGCGGCACGGGGGGCGCGGGACGCGGCCAGGGGGGGCCCCAGCCCGGCTAGTGAGTCCCCAGCCCGGGGTCCCGCGGCACCGGGTGCGGGCTCTGGCAGGGGGTCCTGCACTGGCTGTGCTGGCAGTGGTTAGGGGGGTCCCCAGCCCGGCTGGGGGGATGGAGGGCCTTGGGGTCCCCAGCCCGGCTGGAGGGTCCCCAGCCCAGGGTCCCACGGCACCGACTGCAGGCTCTGGGCAGGGGGCTCACGCTGGCTGCAGCACTGGCTGCGCTGGCCGTGGTGCTGCAGGGCTGTGGGGTCCCCAGTCTGGTTGTGGGGGCTGCAGAGCCTTGAGATCCCCAGTCTGGTTGTGGGGGCTGCAGGGCCATGGGGTCCCCAGTCATCTCCAGCCCAGGGTCCTGCTCAGCCCACGGGTTGGGGGTCAGCAGCAATGGCTTCTCTGGCTGTGTGATCCCCAGCACGGCTGTGGGGCTGCAGCTTTGTGGGGCTCCCAGCCTGGCTGTGGGGCTGCAGGGCCATGGGATCCCCAGCCTGGTTGTGGGGCTGCAGGGCCATGGGATCCCCAGCCTGGTTGTGGGGCTGCAGGGCCATGAGATCTCCAGCCTGGCTGTGGGGCTGCAGCTTTGTGGGGCTCCCAGCCCGGTTGTGAGGCTGCAGGGCCATGGGATCCCCAGCCTGGCTGTGGGGCTGCAGGTTCCCTGGTCAGCTCCAGCCCTGGGGTGCCCTGTCCATCCCCGGGTGTGTCCGTGGCTCTCTGCTGTGGCTGTGGGTGGTTGGTCTCACCTGTGACACAGGTGCCTGGCTCTCCTGGGAGCCCCGGAGGTGCCGGTGCCTCTCTGACCCCTCTCCCCCCATCCCGGGGCTGGCAGTGCCCGGTGTCCTGCCCTGGGCCACTGCAGGGCCCCCCGGTGCCAGCCCACCTCGTGCTGGGGGTGGTGGGCACGGGAGCTCTTCCCAACAGAGCTTCCAGCCCCAGCTCCCAGCGCCGGGAGCCGGGAGGCTTAGAGGGATAACAGCAGTGCCTGTTGTGTTGGACAGACTCCTGAGAGCCATGTAAAGCCTGTGCTGGGTCGTAAGTCAGCTTCCAGCAGGCAGGGATAACAAAAGGCTCCCTCTGCAAGCCTCTTAATTCCATAGTTTTTTCACAGAAAGTTTAAGGATCCTCTTTTCATCTCCCTGCCTCCACTTTTTCCGTGGATTCCTCTTGCACTGCGGGCTGGAGCAGCCGCTGAGCTGAGCTGCGTTGGCTGTAACATGGATCTGAGCTGGGGAGAGGGAGACAGGGCTTGCTCTTCCCTGCTTGGAATTGCTGCTTCAGAGCCCTGTGAGCCCCGTGCTGAGGGAGCTGACAGCTCCCCCTCGGAGGTGGCAGTCCAGGCAGTCCCGCTGATGTCCCCACGGATGTGTTTTTCCCCCCGAGAGGAGGATGTGGATGAGAAGGGCCTGTGGCTGGGGCGGATTTCTGCAGTGGTGGTTGGAGTTAAGGAGTGTTTGATGTGCTGGAGCTGCGATTCGTGCAGGTGTCTGATTCCAGGAGGCTGGAAGGAATCCATGGATGGACTCTTGCATCAGAAGTGCTTTTCCCAGTGCGTTTTCCCACTGTTCCCTGTCGCATCCTCCTGTATCTCCTCATGTGTTTACATCGAGTAGGTGGTCCTGGAGTAACTGCCACAGAATCCTGAATTCACTTATTCATCCCGAATTGTTTGCGTGTGTTCATGTGATCTCCAGAGAGAAAGCAAGTTGTGGGAGGCACTGTGGGGAGGAACAGTGGATAGGTCGGGCAGTGGCCCCTCAGGGCTGGAATCTCTTCCCACTGGCTCCTTACCCTGTGGCCGAGGAGGCTGAGTGAGAGTTAAAGAGAATCCCTTCAGTGCCTCGCTCATGGAAACTCTCCAGGTTATTTGCTGCGTTGGAGATGTTGATGAATGTTTTTGGGGCCAGGAATGTTGTCAGCCCCTGGCCAGGGTTCCCTGGGAGTCGCAGGCAGGTCGAGGGCTGGGCTGAGCAGAGCCCGGCAGTCTGAGCAGAGCTGCCACTGCCGGTGCTTTGTCATGTTCAGGGCACCCGTGATGCCTTTGGGAGCGGGGGGAGCTGGGAGAGCTTCTCCCACCCGGGAAACACGAGCTGGTGTGAGCGAAGATCCCGGACTGAGCTGGTGCTGGACTTGTGCTCTGAGCTAAGGGGGTGCCGGGGTGTCCACAGTGGGAGAGGCTGGTTGGAGAGGAGTCCCGGCCAGGGGTGTGATTTGCCAGCCTGGGGGGCTTCAGGGTCCTGGAGGGATGGGGGGGGTGACTGACCTGCCCAGGAATGGAAGTGTTGGGGTGTTGGGGGTGGAGGGTCCTGGAGGGAGAAGGTGGCAGCTGGAGTGTGGTGGGTGCAGGCAGTCTGGGGAAGGGTGGGAGAGGGTTTGGGAGGTGCTGTCAGAGAAGTGCTGGATGGAATGAGCTGTGCCTGGGATGGTCCAGGGTGAGAGCCCTGCGTGGAGGCAGCTCTGCGAGGGTGCGATGCCGAGGGAGGAACCTGTCCAGAGGTGTGAGTCTGGGTGAGGAGCTGTGGGAAGGGACCACCCCAGGGAGGAGCAGGGGACAGGAGATGGTTGGAATGGAGGCTGGGGTAGGGCTGGTGTCTCGTTCTGAGACGTGCTGGCGAGCTGACTTGACAGCCACCCCTTTGGTGCAGCAGACTCGGTGATTTTGGGGGGCTGGGGCTGCAAACAGGCACTGTCAGGGAGGGGAATGGCAGAACTTCTGGCAGTTTTCATCTTGGGAATTGCAGAGATGCTGGAGAAGAGTTGGAGGTGGAGCAGCACGAGCCCCTCTGGGTGTGTGTCTGTGCCTGGCCCCGTTTGCAGCTGCGGAGCAAACGCTGCCGGGTGGTGGGAGCTGAGGGTCCCTGAGTGTTCACTGCAGGTCCCATGTGGAGCTGCTCTTCCTTCTTGGAAGCACATGGACTCCTGTGAAGGTCCTCCTGAGCACTGGTGTTAAACAGGGGGCTTTGGTACTGGATTTGGAGGAGCAGGAGATGCTCTGTGATGGGTTTCCTTGGGGCTTTTCAGGAGCATTTCATGCAGGTGTTTTCGGGAGCTTTTCCTGCAGCCCTGGGTCCCATGAGGAGCTGCTGTTCCTTGTTGGAAGCAAACAGGCTCCTGCAAAGGTTCTCCTGAGCACTACTGTTAAACAGGGGTCCAGGTATTGGATTTGTAGGAGCAGGAGATACTCTGTGATGGGTTTTCTCGGGCTTTTCAGGAGCTTTTCATGCAGGAGCATTTCATGCATCCCTGGGTCCCATGTGGAGCTGCTGTTCCTGTTTGGAAGCAGATGGACTCCTGTGAAGGTTCTCCTGGATGCTGGTGTTAAACAGGGATCTTGGCAGTGGATTTAGAGGAGCAGGAGATGCTCTTTGATGGCTTTCCTCGGGGCTCTTCAGAGCAGCTGCTTTCAAGCTGGTTCCAAGCTCTTCAAGAGCACGTGCAAGTGAAGGGTGTCTGTGTTGTCTGTGACTGTCCTGCAGCTGCTGGATGACAAAGGCAATAATCAATGGAGTTATTTCGTTTGTAAGACAGAGAAAGAATCCCGGCAGAGGAGAGCCTGTCCTTGATCTGGTTGTGCCTGATAATGAGAAACGAAATGAGATGTGAGCGCCCCAAGCAAAGGGAGAACCAATAGTCGCCGGCTCTGAAATCACAAGGTCACGGGGAGAAGTGGTTCAGAGGCACAGCAAGGGCTGAATCTCCAGCCTGGAAAGCAGGGGGGGATTGGGAACACCCGGAGTCTGGTTCCTTTGCACTTGGCAATTCGGAGGAGTTACTCTGGAGCAACTGTTACCTCGTGCATCCCACAGGGCTTCCTCGCTCTGGTGACATCCCCACTGCAGCATCTGAGCTGGAATAAATGGTAAATTGGATTTCTGTTGGCCGGGGCTGTGGCTTTGTTGAGTTATTGCCGTGGCCGCGCTCGGCTGTGCTGGGGGTTGTTTCCATAGGAGGATTATTTTCCCGGTGAATGAAGTTCTCGCAGCGAGGATGTAGCTTTTTGTTGGGGAAGGCTTTGCAGCTCCTGTTTGATGAGCAGCCAGCTGGTTTCCTCTGGAATTTCTTTATCTAAGCCAAAAGCACTGAGGAGCGGGGCTGGAGGATCAGGATCCCTGCGGGAAGGTTGGGAAGCCATTCACAACTTGGAAGATTGAGCCAAAGCTTTAAACTTAATTTAACTCCCGGTGCCCGTGGTGATCTGGAGCAGCTGCCTCCTCCCCAGGCTGCTCTTCCAGCAGCATTCCCATTCCCAGTGTTGGAAAAGCAGTGGGACAGGGAGTCTGGTCAGTGAGTTGAGTCCTTGACCCCGCACAGCTTCACAACCCCCACAAACTGCTCACCCTCCACCTTTAAACCCACTGATACTTTTCCTCCTGCTATTCCAGTGGGAAGGCTGTTCTGGAACCTTCCAGACTTCTGGAAGTAAAAAGTATACATATAAGTAGATATAAATATGTATAAAATATGTAGATGTATAATAAATAGAATATAAACACAATAAATATAATGATAAATAAGAAATAGAATAATAAATAGATGTAATAATAAATGTAATAATACATTTAATAAATATAGATGTAACATTTTCACTCGTGTGAATTTGTATGTGCACTCTCAAAATAGACACCTATAAATATATCAAATGCATAATCAGTAGTTTATTCAGTAGTTAATACAGGAGAACTCTCTAACTCAAGTGTATTTTCTAATAGTTCCAAGGTATCATTAGTTACAGTCTCAGGTTGTAATAAGAACATTCATCAGCCTTCCTGGGCTGATCTAGAACAAGAGGAAAACCAAACAAACCAGAACAAGCTTCAGTAAATATATTTATTATGTATACGGGTGTCATTGCTTTGTTTCAAATACCATAAATAGTTACCTTTGCTTACTTCATATTTCCAAGTTTGCCAAAGTTAAAAACCAGTTTTTACTGGAAACCACTGACCGGGGTGGTTGAATGGCTCACACTTGAAAACAGGCTTGTCTAAAATACACAGGTTTCTCTGGCGAGGAATTCAAAGAAATATGCAGCAACTACTTTTAAATCCCGAGTTTTTCATCTCTCCCGACTCCAGAAACGAGCGTTGGTGGCTGGTTTAATAATTCCTGGTGTTCCTTCAGACACAACAGCCTGCTGGGAGACATCAAAGGCACCCTGACCAGGTCCTGGGTGGGGAGAAAGGAGGTTTCTTGTCCCCTTTTCCTGGCAAATGGCACAGCTTGGTCACCAGTTCTGCCTGCCAGGTTGAGGTTGGTGATGTGCCCGTCGGGGATCCAGGGGGATCTGGGGAGGGCTGGGCGTGGGAGCAGCATCCCATGGGATCATCTCCTGGTGCTCAGTGCCTCCAGGGTGTCTCCAGCTCCAACTGCCTTGTCCTGACTCCTTGTGTTCTCCACAGCACTGGACAGAGCTGGGAGCCACCAGGAGCCTTTGCCCTGGAGCTTTTGTGGTTCTTGGGTCCCTCAGGTCTCCTGCAGCCCTTGGGCACTGACTGCTGTTGTTTCCTGAGGAGCAGTTGAACTCCCCTGGGGCTGAAATGGGTTAAAAACCGGCAGAGATCCCCAACATCAGGAGTTTGCTGAGAGTTTTGTATCAAAACTCGTGTGGGCACAGGCCCAGGGCAGGGATTGTCCCTGTGCTGGGAACTGGGGAGGCCCCCCTGGAATCCCGGGGGCAGTTCTGGGCCCTCAGCCAGGAGAGACCTGGAGGGGCTGGAGCGTGTGCAGGGAAGGGAAGGGAGCTGGGAAGGGTCTGGAGCAGCAGGAGGGGCTGAGGGAGCTGGGGGGGCTCATCCTGGAGCAAAGGAGGCTCAGGGGGGACCTTCTGGCTCTGCAAGTCCCTGCCAGGAGGGGGGGAGCCGGGGGGGGTCGGGCTCTGCTGCCAGGGAACAAGGGCCAGGCCAAGGGGAAACGGCCTCAGGCTGGGCCAGGGGAGGGTCAGGTTGGGGCTGAGGAGGAATTTGTTGCTGGAAAGGGTGGGGAGGCCTTGGCAGGGGCTGCCCAGGGAGGTTTGGAGTGCCCATCCCTGGAGGTGTCCCAGGAAGGCCTGGCCGTGGCACTCAGTGCTCTGGGCTGGGGGACAAGGTGGGGATGGGGCCCAGGGGGGATCCATGGGCTGGGAGGGCTTTTCCAGCCTCAGTGATTCCAGGATTCTGTGACTGGATGAATGCTTTCCAGTTCTCTGCAGCCCCAAGCTCCTTGGAGGTGATTAGGCAGGAGTGTGGATCCTTCCCGGCCTTTGGAGAACAGGAGTTGTGATCCCTGATCCATGTGCTGGAGGGAAGGGCTGGCAGGTTCCTGTCCCCATCCAGGAGATACATTCCTGTGCATCTCCTGTGGTGCTTTCCCTTCCCAGAGCTGCTCTGCAAGGAGCATCAAAGTCTTGGAGACATTCCTGGAGTCACTTTACTGATCCCTCGTTTGGGATCCAAGCTCCAGGTGTCCTCATGGGTGTCCAATGTGGGTGGGGGCTGTGAGAACCCAGGGGCTTTGCTTCCCAGCTGCTTGTCTGGTGGTCACTGTTTGGGAGTTAAAAGGATTTTTCGGGAATAATGAGAGCTCCTTCAGACGTGGATAAATTATTTCCTCTTCTTGTTGTTGTTGCAAACTTTGAAAAATGAGTCATGGAGGAGGAAAAAGAGACAAATTGCTCATGGAAGACAAAAGAGAATCAACTGAATAAAACTAAAATATCTCAGGGACGTGAAAAAAATTTGTTGGGAAGAAATGGGGGGTTTGCTGAGGATGATACAAAAAAACCAGTGTGGTGCCCAGTGCCAGGGAATGGTCCCGTTCCCTCCCAGCTTGGAGGGACATTCAGGTCCATCTTCTCCAGCACAGCCTTGGGGAGTTTCTCTCTTAGACCTGAGCAAGGTCCTGTCCCAGTGGGGTAATTAGTCTGTGTGTTTGGTCTGTGGTTAATTAGTGCTGGGGGCTCCTGGGAAGGGTAAAGCAGAAGGACTGGTCCTTGGGATTCCTTGGGAGGAGGAATTTGTTGCTGGAAAGGGTGGGGAGGCCTTGGCAGGGGCTGCCCAGGGAGGTTTGGAGTGCCCAGCCCTGGAGGTGTCCCAGGAAGGCCTGGCCGTGGCACTCAGTGCTCTGGGCTGGGGACAAGGTGGGGATGGGGCACAGGGTGGATCCATGGGCTGGGAGGGCTTTTCCAGCCTCAGGGGTCCTGGGATTCTGTAGGAGTTTGAATGAAGGGACATTTCAAGGTCATCTCATCTCCTGCCATGGGCAGGGACACCTCCCACCAGCCCAGGTTGCTCCAACCTGCCCTTAGACACTTGCAGGGATCCAGGGGCAGCCACAGCTTCTCTGGGCACCCTGGGCCAGTGTCTCACCCCCTATTTTTTGTATAGATTCCTGACCTCTTTCTGGTCCCTGCTGGGCTCTTTGTGGCAGTGGTTTTGTAAGGCAGCTAATTACCATGTGGCAAAGTATCTCATTTTCCTGGTTTATAAATATGTTATTCTTCAGTTCAAGTGTTCTCAGATGCTCCATGGAAGTTTTGTTGGTTTTCCTGAAATCCCACTCACCATCCCTGGTTTGTATCCGCTCGAGCACACGTTGCTTCTCAATTCTTTGCCTCATTCTTTAAATATTTTCCTGCAATTAATCTTTTTTCGTCCCTCTGATCAAACCCTTTCTGCTCTTCTCTAACCCAGTTTGGTTTCTGTTACAAAGAATTAGGTCTCTCTGTTTGCAGTCTTGGGTGGTGTCCAGGTGGATCCTGCCTTGCTTCGGTTAAGTGGTTTCAGATAAAGAGAACATTGAATTCATTCGCCCTCTTTTATTCCTTTTTAAAGCAAATAAACTTTGCAAAGGTTAAGAATAATAAGTGTAGTCTTTTGGCCCCTCTCGACAGGAGAGACCTGGAGGGGCTGGAGCGTGTGCAGGGAAGGGAAGGGAGCTGGGAAGGGTCTGGAGAACTCCTGAGGGAGCTGGGGGGGCTCATCCTGGAGCAAAGGAGGCTCAGGGGGGACCTTCTGGCTCTGCAAGTCCCTGCCAGGAAGGGGGAGCCAGGGGGGGAGTCAAGCTCTTTTCTCAAAAAACAAGTAACAGGATCAGAGGAAATGGCCTCAAGTTGCACCAGTGGAGGGTCAGGTTGGACAGCAGGAGGAATTTCCTCGTGGAAAGGGTGGGGAGGCCTTGGCAGGGGCTGCCCAGGGAGGTTTGGAGTGCCCAGCCCTGGAGGTGTCCCAGGAAGGCCTGGCCGTGGCACTCAGTGCTCTGGGCTGGGGACAAGGTGGGGATGGGGCCCAGGGTGGGCTCGGTGATCTCAGAGGGCTTTTCCAACCTCAGGGATCCTGTGACTGTGATTCTGTGATATATTTAGGTTTAATCTGGGCACCATCCACCCCTTTCCTCCCCTTTTGCATGTTCTTTGTTAACTGTTGGTGGCAACCCAGGGAGGTCCCAGATGGAGGTGACTGCACTTGATTTGCTATTCCTTCAGGGGGGACACGATTTCACTGCAGCTGAACGGCTGTTCCAACATCCCATGAGTCCATCAGGACCCTTGGGAAGAGAGGAATATGTCTTGTTAAACCCCAAGAAACTCCCTGTAATGCTGTTTGTGGCCTGATATCAGTCAAGGCTTGAGAAGGTTGGGTGGGATCTGATGAGGATGGTGCAGCAAGAGTGTCAAAACCTTCTCCTGTGCCAGGAAGAGATGGAGATGCCCTGAGGACACGTGGGACAAGCAATTCCCTCCATGGAGCAAGTAATCCCTCCATGGCTGTTAAAGCTGCCACCGTTATAAACTCTATTTTTAGTAATTCTGCACTTTGGCTGGAAAGATTGGTCTGGCCTGAGATTTTCTCCCTCTGTTTCAAGTTTGGTTTTTGCCCCAGATCAGGATGGGCACATTCAGGCTTTTGTGTCACCTGGGGAGGGACCACGGGCTGGGGGGGAGCTGGGCCTTGTGCTTGTGTCCTGGGCAGAGCCAGGACAGGCAATCCTGACCTCTTCCGGAGCTCATGGCATGGAATCATGGAATGGTTTGGGTGGGAGGGACCTTAAAGCCCATCCAGTGCCACCCCTCCCATGGGCAGGGAACCTCCCACCAGCCCAGGTTGCTCCAAGCCCCGTCCAACCTGGCCTTGGACACTTCCAGGGATCCAGGGGCAGCCACAGCTTCTCTGGGAGATCCATCCCAGTCCTTCACCACCCTCCCAGCCAGCAATTCCTTCCCAATATCCCATCTGACCCTGCCCTCTGGCAGTGGGAAGCCATTCCCTGTGTCCTGTCCCTCCATGCCTTTGCAAACAGTCTCTCTCCATCTTTCTTCTTTGCTCCCTTCAGGCACTGAGAGGCCACAATCAGGTCACCCCAAAGCTTTTCTTCTCCAGGCTGAACAATCCCAATTGTCCCTCAGCCTTTCCTCCCAGCAGAGCTGCTCCATCCCTCGGATCCTCTTGGTGGTCTCTTCCGGGCTCTCTCCAACAGCTCCGTGTCCTTCCCGTGCTCCTCCTTCATCCCGTGTTTCCCTTTTTAGCTTCATTCCTCTGGAGAGTTTCTTACAGAGCGTTTCCGTGTCCACTTCAGCGCCGGGACTGACTTGGAATTTCCTGGGGAATTTTTCTCCTTCCTGCCAGGGGTCAATTTTTCTCCTTCCCTGCCGCTCCTCGTTCTGTCCGCCGGGAAGGTCGTTCGGAATGAGATGGGAAGAAGCCAAGCTGCGGCTGGTTGCTGGAGCCTGGTGTGAGAATTACACAACCTCTTGGGGCTGCCATCTGTCAGGAGTCCTGCTTTCTGCCGGGCTCAATTCCTTCGCTTGGGGTCAGGACGGGATTTTTCCGCTGGGATCTGAACGTGTTGCGGGTCGGCAGCAAACGGTTCTGGGTTGGTGGAGCTGCTGAACTTTAAACGTCCTGCTGAGGCCAAATCACCTGCCTGGAAATCAGGGTGGCACTGGCAGGAATCTGATGTCACTCTGCTGAATATGGAGGAAAAAATTCAGGAGGATTTAAGGTGATTCAGGCAGGACAGCGACAGGATTTTGGTGTCTCTGCCACGTGTAGGATGGACAAAACTGGTCTAAGCTGTGGCTGCCCCGTTCCTGGAAGTGTCCAAGGCCGGGCTGGAGCAACGTGGGATAGTGGAAGGTGTCCCTGCCCATGGATGGGGGTGAGATGATCCTAAAGGGGCTCCAGGAGAGCTGGAGAGGGAGTTGGCACAGGGGATGGAGGGACAAGACACAGGCACTGGATGGGCTTTAAGGTCCCTTCCCACCCAAAGCATCCACTGTGATCCCATGGAAGTACAAAGAATTTCAAACCCACCCTCAGAGCAGCTGCTGAACCAACCTTCTCACCCAAGGAAGAGCCAAGATTATTCCCTGCTCCAGGTTTCCTCTGGGGAGCTGGAATTCTCCCTGAGCCCGGGCCATTCTGCCTGTGCTGACACAGGAAGCACAGGACAGACCCAGCTGTCTCATCCCATGTCCCCTGTGCTGCTCTGCTGTCACAGGCACTTTGTGCTGATGGGGCACTGACAGTTCTCATCCCCTCCCTGCCCTAAACCCAATTACAGCTCTGCCTGTGCTGCCCAAGGGCCTCAGGGCAGCTCCTCACACTGGAGGCTTGATTATCCCAACCCATCCCATTCCAGGCAGCTCCTCACACAGGAGGCTTGATTATCCCAACCCATCCCATTCCAGACTGAGCAACCTCAGTCCTTCCCTCCAGTTCAGTGCCCTCCTCAGCCCATTCCCATTGGGAACCTGATGCCAGCTCCCATTCCTTCCCAGCCAGCCTGCTGGCACTGAGCAGTTCTGCTCTTTTCTACTGCAACTTCTTTGTTTTCCCTCTTTTTTTCAACCACAAATTGAAATTTGTGTTGCTTTACGGCAGAAAATTTGCCTGTTTGTATTCTCAAAATTTTATTTTTGTCCCTATCTCCACATCTGCCCCACCCCTGGGAGTGTCCAAGGCCAGGTTGGACGGGGCTTGGAGCAACCTGGGCTAGTGGAAGGTGTCTCTGCCCATGGAAGGGGGTGGAATGGGATGGTCTTTAAGGTCCCTGCCAACCCAACCCATTCTATGATTCTGTGTTTGTGTGTTCAAATTTTACATAATCCCAAAACCCTTTTCTGACATCCCATAATAAGTTCCACGCAGTCACATGGCAAAGTGACTATTTTTTTTCCTCCCCAAGATGGTTTCCAAGCTCTGGAAGTTTTTCTTGAGCTGGTTTTGTAAAGGGCAGAAAATCTGATTTCCTTTCTCCCCCTCTGCAGAATCCCAGGATGGTTTGGGTGGGAAGGGACCTTAAAGATCACTCAGTTCCACCCCCTGCCATGGGCAGGGACACCTTCCACCGGCCCAGGTAGCTCCAACCTGCCCTTGGACACTTCCAGGGATCCAGGGGCAGCCACAGCTTCTCTGGGCAACCTGTGCCAGGGCCCCACAGGAAAACTTTTTGTAGGGTTTCCCTGGCAGCCTTAGGGTGGGGAGGCTTTGTGGGAGACGGATTCTCCCAAAGCCTGGGGTCTTTACAAGCTGTTCCTGAGGTGATTGTGGTTCCCTGGGGCAAAAGCACCTCCAACCAGGCCCTTCCTCAGGGGCTGGAGCAGCGAACACAAACAGGGGTCCTGCAGCCCCTCCTTGGGTGGCACGAGCTGTGGATAACGGGGGGTCCCCTCACCTGGGGATCAGTGAGACACACCAGGAGAGTGTCCCCTCCTGCCCAGGGGTTCAGGGGTGGCTCCCAGGGCCCGTGTGTGGGCACCACCTGGGGAAGGTGTCTGCACTCCCCGCAGTCAGCGGCAGGAAACAGCTCTGGGAAGTGCAATTTGTCTCCTCCCGAATGAGACATCTCAAATAAGGCTGATGAATCACACTCTGAAATAGCCTGTTCCTCTCCTGGCTGCCTCAGACATAGGAAGGCTTTTAGCTGGGCCCCTTTCACCCAGCTTGGCCATTAGTGGTGGCTCCTGCAAGGGTTTGTTTGGCTTTGGGGTCTGCCTGAAGCCAAACAAACTTGGTGTCCCTCTCGCTGATGCTCTGGAGGTTGAAATGGGCAGCCCTCAGTCCAGTTCTCCTCATCTTCCCCAGGTGGGTGTTGACCAATGCTGTGAGTCCTCCCTGTGATCCAGGCAAAGGTTCCCTCAGGAATCCTTGTGCTTTCCCAGAATAAAAGCAGAACCTCACGAGGTTTAAGAAGACCAAGTTTCAGGTGCTGCACCTGGGTTGAGGAAATCCCTGGGATCAGCACAGGCTGGGGGTGCACAGATGGAGAACAGCCCTGGGAGAAGGATTTGGGGTGTTGGTGGGTGAGGCTGGACATGACCCAGCCCAGAACCCCCCCTGCCCTGGGCTGATCCCACAGCAGGGGCAGCAGAGCAGGGGGGGATTCTGCCCTTCTGCCCCCTCAGCTGAGACCCCCCTGCAGAGCTGCTCCAGCCCTGGGAACAACAGCAGGAGGACGTGGAGCTGCTGGAGAGAGTCCAGAGGAGGCCTCGGAGCTGCTGCCAGGGCTGGAGCCCCTCTGCTCTGGAGCCAGGCTGGGAGAGCTGGGGGGGTTCCCCTGGAGAAGAGAAGGCTCCAGGGAGAGCTGAGAGCCCCTGGCAGGGCCTAAAGGGGCTCCAGGAGAGCTGGAGAGGGACTGGGGACAAGGGATGGAGGGACAGGACACAGGGAATGGCTTCCCACTGCCAGAGGGCAGGGCCAGATGGGATATTGGGAAGGAATTGCTGGCTGGGAGGGTGGGGAGGGGCTGGAATGAATTTCCCAGAGCATCTGTAGCTGCCCCTGGATCCCTGGAAGTGTCCAAGGCCAGGTTGGATGGGGCTTGGAGCAACTGGGCTGGTGGGAGGTGTCCCTGCCCATGGCAGGGGTGGGCTTTTGGGTCCCTTCCATGACTCCCTGGTTCCTGGGGCATCAGCTCCCAGGGAACGCTCCCATGCCCGCGGCCTCCTCCCCGTGCGCCGCCTCATTCCAGCAGGGACTTCAGCTCTTTAATCATTAACGGGGGAAGTCAATTAACCACTGAACATCCCAGCCCCTGGATGCCTCCTGCATGAGAGGCAGTGTTTCTCCTGGAGCTCCGGGGCTGGGCCTGGCTCTGGAGCAGCTCTTCCCGAAGTGCTGTCGTTGTGCTGTCTGGGGCTCTGCTGGCACCACGTCGTGCTGGATGAGCTCAGTCTTCAGCTTGGGGAGGCCGTGTGCCAGCAGCCATCTCGGTGCCTGACAGGAACAGCTTGCTTCCAACCCCGCCACATGTCTGTGGATTAAACAGGGACCCCGAGTCTGACACCTGGAAGGCGCCCCGGGAGCCGCCTCCCCGGCCGTGGATCCTGCAGCCCGTGGGCATCCCGGGGCTGTCCCAGGGCTGGGAGGGGCTGGGGGGCCCCATCCTGGCCGTGTTTTCCCTGTGCTGATTGAGAGTGAGTGCTGATCCACAGGCTCTGCTGCGTGTTGAAGGCTCCTGTCAAAGCTTACCTGCGTGTTCCTGTTCCCTGGCATCCCCTGCTGCCTGGCAGAGCCGGCCTTGCCTTCCCCGGGAGCCTGTGATTGATGGGGTGGAGGGAAATGTTGGGACAGCTGGTGATGGGATCTGCCCACGGCCTGGGCAGGGGATGCTGCTGCCTCCCAGGGTGGCCTCAGCTCAGGGGGAGCCTGCAGGGAGGAAGGCTGGAGTCTGAGCTCAGCTCTGATGGGATCTAAAAGCCAAAGCCAGGCTGCAGTTCTTGGATCCCACCCGGGGGAGGTGTGCAGGGTTGAAATCAAACCCCTCCCTGCAGCTTTTGAGGGGTTTGTGAGGACAAGCTGGGGCCACTGAGATGCTGCCAGGGCTGGAGCCCCTCTGCCCTGGAGCCAGGCTGGGAGAGCTGGGGGGTTCCCCTGGAGAAGAGAAGGCTCCAGGGAGAGCTGAGAGCCCCTGGCAGGGCCTAAAGGGGCTCCAGGAGAGCTGGAGAGGGACTGGGGACAAGGGATGGAGGGACAGGACACAGGGAATGGCTTCCCAGTGCCAGAGGGCAGGGTTAGATGGGATATTGGGAAGGAATTGCTGGCTGGGAGGGTGGAGAGGCCCTGGCCCAGGTTGCCCAGAGCATCTGTGGCTGCCCCTGGATCCCTGGAAGTGTCCAAGGCCAGGTTGGATGGGGCTTGGAGCAACCTGGGCTGGTGGGAGGTGTCCCTGCCCATGGCAGGGGTGGCACTGGATGGGATTTAAGTTCCCTTCCCACCCAAACCATCCTGGGATTCTGACTGGGTGGTTAATTTTTAATGGTAAGAATAACTGCAGTTTATGAGGAGCTCAGGAGCTGCTGTTCAGTGTTCCTTTAGGCCTTTGAGAGATCCCAGTGCTCCATGTGAGCTCCCCATTCCAGGGCAGCTGTGCAGTCACCACCTCTGGCAGTGACCAGAAGCCACGTGGACGTGGCTCTTGAGGCCATGGGTTGGTGCTGACCATGGTGCTGCTGGTTTTAGGGTCGGGCTTGATGTTCTGAAAGGTCTTTTCCAACCTCGACAACTGTGTGATTCCATGAAGGACAAGGGGGACCTTCTCTGCTGACCTTGGTGGTCGTGAGGGCCAGGAAGGGGTGTCTTGGAGCAGCTTTTGGCAGCAGAACAAGTACAAGGGAGATTCTTGGGCTTGATGTGGATCCACGAGGTGCATTCTTGGATGAAGGCTCTGGAGTGTGAACTGTGGTTGATATCCTGGGTGAAGGCTCTGGAATGTGAGCTGTGGCTGATATCCTGGGTGAAGGCTCTGGAATGTGAGCTGTGGCTGATATCCTGGGTGAAGGCTCTGGAATGTGAGCTGTGGCTGATATCCTGGGTGAAGGCTCTGGAATGTGAGCTGTGGCTGATATCCTGGATGGAGGCTCTGGAGTGTGAACTGTGGTTGATATCCTGGGTGAAGGCTCTGGAATGTGAGCTGTGGTTGATATCCTGGGTGAAGGCTCTGGAGTGTGAGCTGTGGTTGATATCCTGGGTGAAGGCTCTGGAATGTGAGCTGTGGTTGATATCCTGGATGGAGGCTCTGGAATGTGAGCTGTGGTTGATATCCTGGTGCCCAGGCTGTTCCCAGCTGCCTGGGGCAGGAGTTGCTGAGAACTGACTGGACCTGGAGCAACTGGGATTTCCTCCTGGGCTCCCCCAGAGCTCTGGAAGAGGCCAGGAGGCCCCTTGGTGAGTGTCCTTGGTGCTGGTGCTCAGCTCTCTCTATCCCCTGACCCCTGCATCTGCTACTGGGTTTTGGGGCACTTGTTCAGCTCAGATTTTTGGTCATCATCGTTTGGAGCCCTGGCGTTGCTGTTAATTGGCCACAAGCAGTGAGCATCTGTGTGTGGAACGTGCCTCTCAACAGCTCAGTGGTCCTTGGAGGCTCGAGAGATCCCCGAATTCCTCAGTTTTTATCTGGAGTAACCACGAGAGCTGATTGATGCTGCCCTTTATAACAGACCAGTTTACCCACTTGAAGCAGTTGTGGCCTCTGACTTGGCACTAAAATAGTTCATTTAGTCGAGTTCAATTCACTCCCAGAGCTGTAATTACGCTCAAAGAAATGATATTCACTTTAATTCTGCACAAGAGCATCCACTCATAAATACAATTTTCCAGACTAAGGTTTTTCGGTTCTGATCACTGAGATAAATTAGTCTTTTTGCACGTCAGGGCCTCGACATTCTGGATCAGGGGCAGGTGAAGGGGATGCACCTGGTGGTCCCACCTTGGTGGTCCGTGCAGACCTTTCACCAGGGTTTTTATTGAGATGCTTCCGGACACAGAAGGAGTAAATTTATTAGTAAACTTCCTGGAGTTCTAATAAACAGATGAATTTCCCCCTCTTTCTTTGAAAGTTTAATTTCAGGGTTTGATTTTGGCGTTTCCTGGCACTTCTTGCCGTGTGTATAATCCCAGGGTTTGGTCCTTGAGCCTTGTCCTCTGGGAAAAGGTCTCCTTGTCCTCCCCCTTCCTCACCAGGATTTCTGTTGCCTGAGCATCACTCGTGGGACCAAATTATGGGACATTCCTACAGATGCACAAAAAACAAGGTGGTGCCGCTGTTCTCCTTGGTGTAGTGGGTTTTGGGGGGCTCTTTGCTAATAATTTATGGGATTCTCCTGGGAATACAAAATGGATTTGCCCCCCCTTGGCTGCAGAGGAGCCTGGTGACACGGCAGGGACGTGTCTTCCCACCAGACACAGCAGCAAATGAGTGAGGGGCTAAAACATGGTTTGTAGGTGACCTCTAAACATGACCAGCTGGAATCTGGGGGTGCCAGCAATACATGGTCTGTCTTTGCTGGGAAGCTACTTAAATCGGGAAGACATTCCAGTGGAACACACTCAGGTGTGCGCTGAGCTGGCAGCTGGCCCTATTTACCATCCAAAATTAGAAAATGCTTCATTAATTCAAGTCAGCATCTTCTGTGTGCCTCAGCTTGACCTTAGTTGTGTCCCAGTTTTTGACTGTGGGGCCAACACAGGCCTATTGTTAAAGGGAGAAGCTGAAGCCAGGCTTTGGGTGCCGTGGGATTGGTGTTTGCTGGGATCATGGAGCCTCCCGGGCCGGGTGTCTGGACAGGCACTGACGGGGTGTCCTTGTGCTTTTATGTCCTTCAGGACCCTGCTGGGGTGGGGTTGTGTGGCCAGGTTTTGGGGCTACAGGGGTGGCTTCTGTGAGAAGTTGCCAGAAGCTTCTCCCACATCCAGTGGAGCCGATTCCAGGCGGCTCCAGGACAGAGCCAAGGCCCAGCCCAGCGGGGTGGTGGTGACACCTCTGTGGTGCTTCACGTGTTTAAAGAGGGAGAAAAACCAGTTCCTGTGCAGATGGAATTGGGTGCAGAGAAGAGAGGAGTGAGAACACGTGAGAGAACAGCCCTGCTGAGCCCAGGGCAGGGCAGAAGGGGGACAGGAGGTGCTCCAGGTGCCCACGGAGCAGAGGTTCTGTGGGGAAGCCCATGGGGAGGCAGCTGTGCCCCTGCAGCCCGTGGAGGGCCATGGGGGTGCAGAGCTCCTGGAGGAACCCACATGAAACAGGGGGATGCCTGAAGGAGGGTGTGACCTCCAGGGAAAGCCTGTGCTGGAGCAGGGTCCTGGCAGGACCTGTGGCTCCTTGGAGACAGGAGCCCAGGCTGGAGCAGGTTTTCCTGGTAGGACCTGTGACCCTGTGAGAGACCCATGTGGGAGCAGTTCCTGAAGGGCTGACCCCATGGCAGAGTGACCCACGGGGCAGCAGTCATGGAGAGCTGTTGCCCGTGGGATGAACTCCTGAGGTTGGAGAAGTTCATGGAGAACTGTCTCCTGTGGGAGGACCCCACCCTGGAGCAGGGGAAGGGCTCTGACTTGCTCTGAGGTCTCGTGTTGAGTTTGGAAGGGCTGTTCATGGGCTGACCTGGGTGTCCAACCTGAGCTGGGGCCTCGTGCTGAGGTTGCAGGGGCTGCCAAACCTCCATCTTCTCTCAAGTTTTCCCCCCTGCAGGGACTCAACCTGCAGTCCAAGTTCCAGGAATCCACGTAGGAATATTTGCTGCTGGTTGGTGGTCCCAGATGTATCTGCCCCATTCCTTGGGCTGAGCTGTGTTTGACACAGTTTGCCACGGTGGGAATTTTTGTCGGGATCCATCTCCCACCAGATCCCACCCCCTCCAGGTCTGGAATTAGCACCATCCTGTCGCTCCATCCTGTGCTTATCTCAGAGTCCTTCTGTGGCCTTGACACTGTTTGAGTTGTGCTCTCTGAGTCCTTCCAGGGCTGCCAGTGCTCCTGTCTGTGCTGCAGACGTATCCAAGGAATAAGCTGGAGGCGACTCCCGTGTCTCCTTTACGTGTTGCTCTGTTTCTCTGCTCTGCTGTGCCCACATTCCATGTTTTTTCTCTCTCATTTCCGTTCATGCCTCGCAGTAGAAGAGCAGCTTCGTGAAGTAGGTAACTATGATTTTTGTGCTTTTTTTATTTTCCTCCTCCTCACTTTGTCCTTTTCCACTTTTCTCTCCTTGCTTCGTCCTCTGTGTGTGGGGAGTCCACAAGGGCCTTTGGAGACCAGTCTTTCCTCCTCTTCCCTCGATTCCCTCCCGATTCCTGGATGGGGTTGTGGGGGCAGACTACAAGGAGGGACCTTCCTCTCCCACCCTGCTGGTTTTCCCACAGTTCCTGCAGTTCCTTTGTTCTTTTATGTCTCGTGACATTCCCAGGAAGACCAAGTGAGGAGATGAACATTCCTCCCAAGAAGATACTGCCATGGTGTCTGGTGGGAGCTGTGGGTAAGGAATTTGGAGGGAGCTGTGGATGAGGAATGTGGTGGGAGCTGTTCCCTCCTCCTGCTGCTGGGGGGGGGCAGGATGAGGGGCACAGGCACCTCCAGACCCCGTTGTTTCCCACGTTGCTCCTGAAGGGGATGGTGGGGGGGTCACACCCGGCTCAGGGGCTCTTGCTGGGGGTTGTTGGGATTTTCAGTGCCAGGGTTGGAATGCTGGAGTACCCAGGGTTGGAGATGAGTCAGGAGGGACATCTGCCATAGTGTCCTTGGGGTCCAGCCCCGGGCTGCAGATCAGTGCCCTGGTTGGGGGGGGTGACTGGGGAGCATCGGGTGGGGCAGAGCTGACCCCAAAAATGTCACTGGAGTGGACAATTCCAGGTGCCACACCAGGGGTGAAGGGTCTGGGGGGTGAGTCCTGTGAGGAGCAGCTGAGGGAGCTGGGGGGGCTCATCCTGGAGCAAAGGAGGCTCAGGGGGGACCTTCTGGCTCTGCAAGTCCCTGCCAGGAGGGGGGAGCCGGGGGGGGTCGGGCTCTGCTGCCAGGGAACAAGGGCCAGGCCAAGGGGAAACGGCCTCAGGCTGGGCCAGGGGAGGGTCAGGTTGGACATGAGGAGGAATTTGTTGCTGGAAAGGGTGGGGAGGCCTTGGCAGGGGCTGCCCAGGGAGGTTTGGAGTGCCCAGCCCTGGAGGTGTCCCAGGAAGGCCTGGCCGTGGCACTCAGTGCTCTGGGCTGGGGGCCAAGGTGGGGATGGGGCACGGGGTGGGCTCAGTGATCTCAGAGGTCTTTTCCTGGGGTCTCCCAGGTTGGCTTCTCCCATCTGTGATCCCTGCGTGGCCTGGGAATGGGAGGGCAGGAATGGCAGTCCCAGCATTCCAGGGATGCTGTGGACAGGCAGGGACTGGTTCAGGGCAGGACACAGCAGGGATGGGGCAGAAGAGCAGGAGCAGGTCTGGAAGTGCTTTTCCTCCGTGGGGTCAGACAGGACCTCTGGGCCCACTGGGGACCACGTGTAGTCAGTGTGAACAGGCTCAGAAGGTGACCTGCAGACTTGGAAAAGTGACACCAAACTCAGCATTTGGGGTTTTTTAAGCTCAGCTGTTCCCCAGTGGGGCTGGCTTTGTGTGTTGGTGGTGGGAAGCACCTTGTAGAGAATTTTCCTGCTGAGTTTAAGTCCATCTTGAATGTCCAAGTGTCATGTTCAGATTATTTGTGAGAGAGTTTTGGTTTGTTTTAGACCCTGTGGAAATGTTTTCTTGCAGCTGTAATTCTGAGCTACAGCTGGGCTCCAGTTTACTCCCAGGCTCAACTGGAATTTTGTTGATTGAGGCAAATCCTTGGTATAGGAACAGTCAGAGCAAATGGTTCACTTCAGGCACATTAAATATTGCTGGAAATGGAATGTTTTAGTGAAGAAATGTGAGACATAACGCACTGGCAGCTCCAGCAGGATGAGTTATCCCAGGGTGAAGCTCTGCCAGCCTTTCCCTGGAACGCTCTTGGATTTACAAATGCTGATTGTGCTCGGGAGCCTTTGCTGGGGCTCTGCTGACTCACGGGGAGGAATCGGTGCAGGGGGGTGTGTGCCTGGGGTGGAGGAGGAACCCCAGTCCCATGGGGGAAACCCCACTCCTGCTGGGAGGAATGGAGGAATCCCACTCCTGCTGGGAGGAATCCCACTCCTGAGGGTGCTGCCAGCACTGGATGGATGTGGATGAGGGAAGGGAAAGGGCTGATCCCCTCAGGTTGGAACCTGGAGCAAAACTCGTGTGGGCACAGGCCCAGGGCAGGGATTGTCCCTGTGCTGGGAACTGGGGAGGCCCCCCTGGAATCCCGGGGGCAGTTCTGGGCCCTCAGCCAGGAGAGACCTGGAGGGGCTGGAGCGTGTGCAGGGAAGGGAAGGGAGCTGGGAAGGGTCTGGAGCAGCAGGAGGGGCTGAGGGAGCTGGGGGGGCTCATCCTGGAGCAAAGGAGGCTCAGGGGGGACCTTCTGGCTCTGCAAGTCCCTGCCAGGAGGGGGGAGCTGGGGGGGGAGTCAAGCTCTTTTCTCAAAAAACAAGTAACAGGATCAGAGGAAATGGCCTCACGTTGCACCAGTGGAGAGTCAGGTTGGACAGCAGGAGGAATTTCCTCATAGAAAGGGTGGTGAGGCCTTGGCAGGGGCTGCCCAGGGAGGTTTGGAGTGCCCATCCCTGGAGGTGTCCCAGGAAGGCCTGGCCGTGGCACTCAGTGCTCTGGGCTGGGGGACAAGGTGGGCATGGCGCACAGGGTGGATCCATGGGCTGGGAGGGCTTTTCCAACATCTGGGATCCTGTCAGTATTAATTCCTGGATGCAGTACCTGTCAGCAGCCTTTGACAGTAAAGGGATGAAGTGCCTCCTCTGCCCCAGTACTGGGTGTTTGCTGATCGCCCTTGGTGTCCTTGAGCTCCTTCAGAACCACTCCTTTAAGAACTTTTATAGAAATCGAATATTTTTCTCTTCCTCCCCTGCAGTTCCCTTTGCCTTTCCCTCCCCTCCCTCCTGTTTTGCCGGGGATGCTGCTCCGGGAGCCCGACTGCGAAGGATTTGTCGCTCCTTCCTCTCTCCTTCCAGACAGGATTCTCTTGCTTTTCTCGGCAGCTTCATTAATTAGCACATTTCCTTCCCCCTGGAAGGCTTTCCCTCAGTTTGCATCGCTCCCAGCACAGGGAACATATGTTGGCAGCCACGCTCCATCCCGAGTGTTTGCTGCGCGTTCGTCTGGCTGGGTCACCACCCCCCGGCTCTGCCGAGATCCCACCTTCCCTCGGGATGGCTGAGGGGATTCCAGACGGAACATCCCCTTCTTGTTGGCAAATCTGAAGTGCCCGTGTGCAGGGCAGGGCTTAAAGGTCGTTATTCCTCCTGGTTTTCTCTTAGAGTCGTGGAATCCTTTATGCTGGAAAAGCCCTCCCAGCCCATGGATCCCCCCTGGGCCCCATCCCCACCTTGGCCCCCAGCCCAGAGCACTGAGTGCCACGGCCAGGCCTTCCTGGGACACCTCCAGGGCTGAGATCATCAAGTCCAGCAGCACCACCACGGTCACCCCTGGCCCTGTCCCCAAGTGCCACATCCACATGCTTTTGGAACACTTTCGGGGATGGGGGCTCGTCTCACCTCGGCCCCCTCCAAGGGTTGGTTGCTTAGAGCTGCTTTTGCTCAGATTTCAACGTGCTGTTGTGTTCCTGAGGCAAACTTTCCACGGAAAATGGAAAGGATAAGGAGTAGAGGAGCAGGAGAGGGATGAAGGGAGGGGAAGGCAGTGGAACAGCTCCTCTTGGTCGCTCCGGGTGGAAGAGGTGGAGAGGTGCTGGTGGGAGAGCTGTGGACAGGCCTGTGTTGGAGGGCTGTCCCTGTCCCTGGGGCTGCCTGTCCCTCTGGATTCTTCAGGAATGGGCGCAGCTGCCATTGGGAAATGAATCCTCCCTTTATCCATCCCTTCCTCGCTCACACCAGGGTGGGGCCTCACTCAGTCCTGGGGCAGTTCTGAGCCCTCAGCCAGGAGAGACCTGGAGGGGCTGGAGCGTGTGCAGGGAAGGGAAGGGAGCTGGGAAGGGTCTGGAGCAGCAGGAGGGGCTGAGGGAGCTGGGGGGGCTCATCCTGGAGCAAAGGAGGCTCAGGGGGGACCTTCTGGCTCTGCAAGTCCCTGCCAGGAGGGGGGAGCCGGGGGGGAGTCAAGCTCTTTTCTCAAAAAACAAGTAACAGGATCAGAGGAAATGGCCTCAAGTTGCCCAAGTGGAGGGTCAGGTTGGACACCAGGAGGAATTTCCTCATAGAAAGGGTGGTGAGGCCTTGGCAGGGGCTGCCCAGGGAGGTTTGGAGTGCCCATCCCTGGAGGTGTCCCAGGAAGGCCTGGCCGTGGCACTCAGTGCTCCGGGCTGGGGGACAAGGTGGGGATGGGGCCCAGGGTGGATCCATGGGCTGGGAGGGCTTTTCCAGCCTCAGGGATTCTGGGATTCCATGTACTTAATCCCCCAGAAGAGGTTTAATCTGCAGGTGCCTCCCTGGTGTGAGAAGTGCAGTGTCATGCTGCAAAGCGCCTTGGAGGGAGCAGAGCAGAGCTCTGTGCTGCTCATCCCAGCCCTCAGCATTTCACATTCCAGAGGTGTCAGAGGCTACTGGGGGGTGTAAGCCTGGAATTCCCATTAAGATAACCCCCCCCAGCAGCAAAATGGCCACGACTGTGACAGGCAGAGGTAACAAGTTGCTGCTCCCAGTGCTGCTCCCGGAGCCAGGCAGGGAACATCCCCCCCATTCCCCCTCTCCTGTGCCTGCAGGAATCGCAGGGTCCATGCCCAGCCTGGGAGCTGCCAACCCCCAGCTGGGGAGGGAGAGCACAGGGAGCTGTAAAATGTCTGCCCAAGTTGAGATAAATAAATGCAAATCATGCCTGTAGTGAAAAACAGCCCAAATGATCCGTGCACGGCAGCAGGAGTCAGGTATTGGCGTTCCCGGAGCCCAGCCAGGAGAGGCAGTTTCTCCACCTTGTCAATAATGATTATAAATAATGAGATAACCAGCACTAGTCCCTGGAAAATGGGAATTTTACGTCGCCCAAGCCGATGGATAGTTGGGGATTCCCAGGAAAACTGTGACCCCCAGAACATGCTCAGTGTAAATCCCTGATGTCCCTCCTCTGGCAGTGCATTCCCCCTTCCCGTGGTGTTCCATCCGTGACTGCTTTGGGGAGAGGCTGCTTAGTAATTCCAGGCTGCAGGAACCTGGAGGTGCTCAGGGAAATCCTGGCTCCAGCCCTAAGGAGAGCACTTTGCCATGCAGGGTGGTGTGGCACTGCAGGATTTCTTGCTGCCAGGACCCTGTGGAGGCCAGGAATGGGAAGGGAGTTTAGGAAGGAGTAGGTTTGTTTATGGAAGAGCCTGGCACTCCGGGAAAACCTGGCCTGGCAGGGCTGGAAGTTGGGTGTGCTGCTCCTTGCAGCCATGTGGAAGGGGCCAGGATGGGACTTTGGGTCCCGAGGATGGGGCAGAGGGTGCTGGGAATGGGGCAGTGTGTGCCAGGAATGGGGCAGAGGGTGCTGGGAATGGGGCAGAGGGTGCTGGGAATGGGGCAGAGGGTGCTGGAAATGGGGCAGTGTGTGTGCCAGGAATGGGGCAGAGGGTGCCAAAGCCCTTGTCTGGATTCTTGAGGAATCACCTGGCCTTGCCCAGGACTCCTCCTTTGGACATGGGACCGGATTCTCCACTCCTTTTGGGAATGGTTTTGTCCTTTGTGCAGCTCTGGATGTGCAGAGGGCAGAGGGAGGGCTGGGGGCAGCACATCCTGATCCCTGGTTGGGTTCCTGGGCTGTCCCTGCTGAGCTGGGCTCAGGGCTGGTCCAGGAGGGGGTTTAGGACAGCCAAGGGTTGTCCGTGGCCATTTCCCACTGCTCTATGGGAAGGACGTGTCAGGATGGGGATTCCTTCCCCACAGGCCAAGTGCTCTGCTGCTGGGGATTCCCCCTGCGTGGATCTGGGTGATTCCTAATCCCTCTGTCTCTAAGGATGAGCCTTCCCAGCTGCAGCAGGGAATTAGACCTGTCAGTCCCTGTCTAAGCTCTGATCCCAGAACGTTCCTCAGGGCGGGACTCTCGGTCAGCCAGGGGTTAGAAAATCCCCATGGGGCTGGGAACCCCTCCCAGGGCTGGGAACCCCTCCCAGGGCTGGGAACCCCTCCCAGGGCTGGGTACCTCTCCCAGGGCTGGGAACCTCTCCCAGGACTTCCTGGGCTCCCTGTGGCAGGAGCTGGAGCTGCCTGAGTGGGATCGGTGCGTCACAGCCCGGCAGGGCTCTGCAACGGGAGACAAAGGGATTCCCTGAACTCCAGTGCTCCTCCTCCAGGAAAACAGCTTGTGTGTGAGGAGCAGGGAGCAGCCTGAGCAGCTGAGGTGGCTGAGCTTCCCCTGCATCTCCCCCTCCTCTCCTGGCTCGGTGTGTTCCGTGGGCAGCACGGGGAGAGCTCCGGCTGCTCCTCCCTGTGCAGGAGCTTGGGAAGCCTCTGCTGCTGCTTCCCCACCCTGGGAATGCTGCTGGGGCCACAGGGACCACTGCAGACCATCCTGGGTGTCCTGCTCGGTGGGGAATGTGTGGAGAGCAGCCCTGGGAGGATTTGGGATGTTGGTGGGTGGGATGCTGGACATGCCCCATGCCCTGGGCTCATCCCCCAGGGATGGTGGGCAGCAGGGCAGGGGGGGATTCTGCCCCTCTGCCCCCTCAGCTGAGACCCCCCTGCAGAGCTGCTCCAGCCCTGGGAACAACAGCAGGAGGACGTGGAGCTGCTGGAGAGAGTCCAGAGGAGGCCCCGGAGCTGCTGCCAGGGCTGGAGCCCCTCTGCTCTGGAGCCAGGCTGGGAGAGCTGGGGGGGGTTCCCCTGGAGAAGAGAAGGCTCCAGGGAGAGCTGAGAGCCCCTGGCAGGGCCTAAAGGGGCTCCAGGAGAGCTGGAGAGGGACTGGGGACAAGGCCTGGAGGGACAGGACACAGGGAATGGCTTCCCAGTGCCAGAGGGCAGGGTCAGATGGGATATTGGGAAGGAATTGCTGGCTGGGAGGGTGGGCAGGCCCTGGCCCAGGTTTCCCAGAGCATCTGTGGCTGCCCCTGGATCCCTGGAAGTGTCCAAGGCCAGGTTGGACGGGGCTTGGATCAACCTGGGCTGGTGGAAGGTGTCCCTGCCCATGGCAGGGGTGGGGCTGGATGGGCTTTAAGGTCCCTTCCAGCCAAACCATTCCATGATTCCATGATCCCCCTCCTCAAGACCTAAGTGATTTTATCCCAGTCCATTGGAAGGAACTTCAGTCCTTTCCCCAGTTATCATCAGCTTTCTTCCATCTGTTTGGCACAGTGCCCTGGGATCCAGGTGGGACGTGTTCACAGCAGCAGGAATTCCTGAGCTTTAGGAATTCAGGTTGTCCTATTGGTCCCTGCCCACCAGCAGAAGTGGAAATAGGCCGCTCTCAGGATTTTCTGCTTTTAGTCCTGTTTGATTATTGACTCCTTCCCACTTTACCCTCCTGCTGCAGACTCCTCTGTAGCCTTCAGCTCATCCCCAGCCATCATTCCCTGGATTTGCCTGTCCAGATCCAGGGTCTCTTGGATCCATTGGCTGCCTCAGTCCGGTCTGTCACCAGCAGGGTGGAGGAAGAGGGAATGTTTTGTGTGTGTGTGTGTTTTATACTGTGCAACATCCACAGCACTTCTCCCTTTTATTTACTGGAATGCTTCCCTAGTAATTCCTCTTTAATGGAAAGAAGGAAAGAGCAGGAGAGAAGCATTAAGAGGTGGTGTCTGGGCTGCTGTGTCACTCCAAGGTTGTTCTTGCTGGTCTCCAAGATCCAGGTGATCCCCAGGTGCTGCTTTTTACAGCCTCAAGCTGGGCCAGGGGAGGGTCAGGTTGGGGCTGAGGAGGAATTTGTTGCTGGAAAGGGTGGGGAGGCCTTGGCAGGGGCTGCCCAGGGAGGTTTGGAGTGCCCAGCCCTGGAGGTGTCCCAGGAAGGCCTGGCCGTGGCACTCAGTGCTCTGGGCTGGGGGCCAAGGTGGGGATGGGGCCCAGGGTGGATCCATGGGCTGGGAGGGCTTTTCCAACCTCAGGGATCCTGGGATTCTGTGACTGGATTTCAGTTCAATTTGGGGCACTTTCAGATGCCAGAGGGAGTGGAATGTGGGGTTCTCCCTCCTTTTGTCTGCCTCGAGGTGATCAGCTTTGCAGGGGGTGAATGAGGAGCTGTGATGGATCCAGTTGAAGCCTGGAGCACCAGGAGAACTCCCAAAGGGCTTCCCTTGGAATGGAGAGGGACTGGACACACGAGAACCTTGTGGTGAGGTACCAGTTGCACTCCTGAGGGGCAGCTCCCATCTCTGCTCCCTGTGGCAGGGACAGCACCCAGGGAAGGGCTGGAGCTGTGCCAGGGCAGGCTCAGGTTGGATCTCAGGGAAAGGTCCTTCCCCCAGAGGGTGGTTGGCACTGCCCAGGCTCCCCAGGGCAGTGGGCACAGCCCCAAGGCTGCCAGAGCTCCAGGAGGGTTTGGACAACACTCTCAGGGACAGAGTGGGATTGTTGGAGTGCAGGGCCTGTGTGCAGGGCCAGGGGTTGGATCAATGATCCTTATGGGTCCCTCCTAACCCAGGATATTCCATGATTCCAGGACATTTGGTTTGACCTGTCCCTCTCACCCCTTTGCTGGAGGAGAGTTAAGAGTGATGTCCATGGTTGGGGGGATCTCCTGTTGGGTCCAGGTGCTTCAGACCTTCCCAAACAGCCAAGTCCTGGCCATCCAGCTGCAGGAGGAGCAGGATCCTCCCTGTATTCCCAGCCTTTGGCAGGCAGCAGGCAGCATCCTGGAAGTGGCTGCCTGAGTCACAGAGGGGTGGTGGGTCCAGCCAGGTCCTCCTGCCCCAGTTATTCCCACATGTGCTTGAGGAGGAGAAGGGATGTGACAACGGGTTTCCCTACCCCATGGTTGTAGCAGGAGGTGGAATTGGGGGAACTTTCCCTGTGTCCTGATGAGCGGGAATGGTGGATTTTGGTGTGAGCTGTCCTGGTTTGTCAGGCACCAGAGCAGCCTGAGCCCTTCCAGTGCCCACATTCCCTCAGGACCCACCTTGGGCTGCCAGTCCTGTGGCCCCCATCCTGCTGGGGCTGCCTGGGAGGTTGGGATACCTTGGCATGAGGGAATCTCATCCCCCTGAGCTGGAGAAGCTGTTGTAGGAAGGAGCTGGGGGTGCCTGCACTGGGGTGTTGGGCACAGTGACCTGTGCCAGGATTCATCCCAGTTTTCCAGGGCAGACTTGGCTATAGGGAAGCTTGGCAGCTCTCCCTGTAGATGGGTTGTCTGGGGATGGGGCTCGGGATCACTGGCAGTCCTGGCATCCCAAGCCATGGAATGTGCTCTGGTTGGTCTTTGGTATCCATGGGAAGGGCCTGGCTCCCTGGGAAAACCACTCACCCTGTGGAAATCCACTGCCCTGAGTTGCCTGGGTGGGATCCACGTGTCCGGGAGGTAGGGAAGGGAAAGGGGAAAGGATCAGCCAGTGCTGGGAGAGGAGGGGGAAGCTCGGGCTGCAGGAGGGATCGGGAGCCAGTGCTGTTCAGCTCCAGCTCCCCATCTCCCATCCCAAATGTCCTCCCTGGGTACCAGACCCCGGAGCTCTGCTGGGGCTGCAAAGTCCTCATTAACATTTTGGGAATACGTCCGTTGCCTTCCTTTCCCGTCCCAACCTGCTGACTTTGATTGGCACTATTTTTTTCCCAAGAAATGCTTAATTAAAGGCATAATGAGTGTATAATGATTGTATTAAAAGCGAGATGATTATAAAAATCAGCTCGGCAGCAGCTGGAGCCCGCGGGGCCGGAACGGCCGGGAAGGCTGCACTCACTGTCCCTTATCCATCACCATCTCTTATCCATCACCATCCCTTATCCATCACCATCCATTATCCAGCCCCCTGGCCCACGGCCCCACATTCTGTAGGTGGAGCAGGGACTCACTGCAGAGATCCCAAGGAATTCCAGCAGGATGGGAAGGGGGAAAGGCGGATGTGGCTGCTGGGACTGCAGATGAGGAGCTGGAGTGGGGAGGGAGAGACAGGACTTGGAGCAGCTGAGGGAGCTGGGAAGGGTCTGGAGCAGCAGGAGGGGCTGAGGGAGCTGGGGGGGCTCATCCTGGAGCAAAGGAGGCTCAGGGGGGACCTTCTGGCTCTGCAAGTCCCTGCCAGGAGGGGGGAGCCGGGGGGGGTCGGGCTCTGCTGCCAGGGAACAAGGGCCAGGCCAAGGGGAAACGGCCTCAGGCTGGGCCAGGGGAGGGTCAGGTTGGGGCTGAGGAGGAATTTGTTGCTGGAAAGGGTGGTGAGGCCTTGGCAGGGGCTGCCCAGGGAGGTTTGGAGTGCCCAGCCCTGGAGGTGTCCCAGGAAGGCCTGGCCGTGGCACTCAGTGCTCTGGGCTGGGGGCCAAGGTGGGGATGGGGCCCGGGGTGGATCCATGGGCTGGGAGGGCTTTTCCAAGCTCAGGGATCCTGGGATTCTGTAAGGCTGTAACGTGTCAGCACCAGGTGCATCCTCAGGGCTCTGCCGGGCCCCGAGTCCCAGGTGAGCCAAGGTCAGGGTGTGGGTCCCTGTTTGTGGGATGCACCATGGTCTGGTCCAGCTCAAGGAGCCCAAAACTCTGGGCTGAGGTCATGACTGTGACTGTGTCACTCCTCAGGCACAGGACACTGTCCCCAGCCAGGGTGAGCTGTGCCAGGTCAGGATCAGCTTGTGGGAGCTCCCCAGGCCCCTTCCCTTCCCTGCTGCCCCTGCTCTGGGCACTGCTGCTCCTCCTGGGCCACCTCTGCCCTGCCCGTGTGGCACCAAACCGGGTCCTCCTCTGTCACCAGCCCAAGCAGATCTCATCCATGAGGGTGCTGGGCATGACACGTGACATTCAGGCACATTGTCCAGCCTTTATGGCCTGGCCTTGGAGCTCTGACAGCACCACGTGGAGCTCGGAGCAGAAATCCCTGGGAGAGGGAGCGGGACAGAGCCCCCGAGCCCGGGGCTGGGCTGCTCTCCCACCACGGGCCAAGGGCAGCGTGTCCTTCCCTCTAATGGCACTCAGGGGCATCCCATCTGCTCCTGGAGAGACTTTTCATCTCCACAGGCCTCGAGCTTAATTGCTTTTACCTGCCTGCATCCAAAGATGCCAGGGAGTTTGGGATGTAGCTGGTGACAGATGGTGCAGGAGAAGGTGGCCTGAGCTCCCCTCCCCGTGCCCGTTCCCTCCTCGTGCCCGTTCCCACTCCTGCCCTTGTTCATCCACAATGATCTCATCTCCTCCTCTGCTCTAGCTGAGCCTCCTGCCACCTCAGCTCTCATTTGGACCCAGCTGTGCCTCTGTTCTCTGCAGGAGCTGGAACCTCAAACTTGGGAAGATACAGTAGAGGGAATTTGGGAATTGCCCTCCCCAGGGCCAGGGAAGTCTGTGGGAAAAGCTGGAGGTGGTAAATTTAGTAAAGGAGAAGAAATATGGTGTTTAAGGGAAGTTTTAAAATAGAAGCTGCCAGACTTGTTTGGTTTGTGTTTTCCTGACCCACATTTGGGTGCCTCCCCTGCACTGGGATCCTGGGAACAGGGTGAGGAGGGATTTGTGCTCCTCAGGAATAGAGCAGAGTCCCCAGGAAGGCAGCACTTCTCTTATGGATAGAATCATGGAAGGGTTTGAGTGGGAAGGGACCTTAAAGCCCATCCAGTCCCACCCCTGCCGTGGGCAGGGACACCTTCCACCAGCCCAGGTTGCTCCAAGCCCCGTCCAACCTGGCCTTGGACACTTCCAGGGATCCAGGGGCAGCCACAGCTTCTCTGGGAAATCCATCCCAGCCCCTCCCCACCCTCCCAGCCAGCAATTCCTTCCCAATATCCCATCTCTCCCTGCCCTCTGGCACTGGGAAGCCATTCCCTGTGTCCTGTCCCTCCAGGCCTTGTCCCCAGTCCCTCTCCAGCTCTCCTGGAGCCCCTTTAGGCCCTGCCAGGGGCTCTCAGCTCTCCCTGGAGCCTTCTCTTCTCCAGGGGAACCCCCCCAGCTTAGTCTTTCTGGAATAATTTGTTTGAATGTTATAAAGAAAACCTGAGATGATTCCACTTATTTTACTTTGCGACTTTTCCCTCCAGGAATTCAGGAGAGGGCTGTGGATGAAGGGACCACGTGGCCCTTGGGGAGTTCCAGGAGCTCTGGGTGGGAATGACTTCAGGCTGTTGTAGGAATCTTCATGGGCACTTCCATCCTGGTGGAACCTGGAGTGGCCCAGCTGGTCATGGGCACCCAGTGGAGGGTTAGGAGACTGGGGGATAAACCATTTTCCTGTTCCTTTGGGATGCCCATAAATCTTCCCCGTTTTCCCTGATTTCTTTAGCTGCTGACTTGTCCCTCCCTCGTTTTTTTATGGATGACTCCAAGTGCAGTGTGTTGTTGTGATGAAAGGACCCTGCAAGCCCTGCCAGCTGGAGGGGGAGCAGCCACACTCAGCATTTGATGGGCATTTAAAGTCAGATTTTATATTTGTGTTTTAATTTCATAACTATTTAAGTGCAGAGTGAAAAGTTGGGGTGTTGTGGCATCCTTGAGGTTCAATAAGGTGAAGTGCCAGGCTGCCCTTGGGTCACCCCAACCCCGTGGAACGTTCCAGGATGGGATTTGGGAATCCCCCAGCTCTGGGGGGAGTCGGGAAGGCTGCGGGTGCTGGAGAAACACTTCCCAGGTCTGACATTCCCGAGACCTCCTGGCACAACTGGTGGGATTCTTTGGGAAAGGCAGTGCTGCTGATGTTGGTTCACCAAAACTCTTAGGCTTTGGGTATCCAGAGTGGGATAATTGTGCACTTGGGGGTGCTGAAGTGGAGCTGGGATTTAACAGAGCTCAGAGCACAAAGGATTTAAAGCCTGAAGTGTGAAACTTTACGTTCCTTGGCCTCCTTCCAGTTTTGCCTGTGTCCCAGGATAGAGCCAGGCCAATTAAATGGAAAGGAGGAGAAACCTTTCCTGGTGTGAGGAAAATAAAAAAGCAGGAAGAAAGTGGGAGCCTGCTAAGCTGTGGGACGAAGTGAAGGTCACAGCACAACAGTGCTGCTCTGAGGGGCTGGGCCAGAAAATGGGGCAGTGGCTGATGGTTTTTCAGAGCTCAGCACAGTGATCTGCAGCTGACACTGAGCAGAGCAGGATTCTGGGAGCAGGATTTGGGGAGCTTCCCTCTTTCAGGGTCCCTGCTCCAGCCGGGGCTCCGGTGGGAGACATGGGAAGGTGGTGAGTGGTGAAGAGGCCTCGGCATCCCTGTGTTATTCCATCACACAGGTTGTGGAGTGGTTTGGGTGGGAAGGGACCTTAAAGCCCACCCAGTCCCACCCTGCCATGGGCAGGGACATCTCCCACTATTCCAGGTTGCTCCAAGCATTGTCCATCCTGGCCTTGGACACTCCCAGGGATCCAGGGGCAGCCACAGCTTCTCTGGGCAACCTGTGCCAGGGCCTCCCCACCCTCCCACCCAGGAATTCCTTCCCTATATTTAACCTAAACTTCCCCTCTTTCAATCTGAACCTTTACTGTTGTCCTGTCACTGCAGTTCCTGATGAAGAGAATGTTTGGAGAGGCAGGAGCTGTGAGTGGGGTGGGGGAAAGCATGGTCAGGTCCGTGATGGAACAAAGGTGGAATGTGGATTTGTGCCCCAGAGGGGAAGGTGGGAATGTCTCCCATTTGGCTTGAGAGTGGAGAGGGATCCAGTGGGAGAGTCCCCAGAAGGGGTGGAGAGAAAACCAAGGGGATTCAGGAGCTCTGAGACCTTTTCCTCTGGGGTCCTGCAGCAGCAGGTTAAAGGATGTTCCAGGTTCCACCTTGAGAAGCCACGTGGGCTCCTTGGTTCAGACCGTGGAGCAAACAGCATGTCCCAGCTGGGGGACAGTGGTTGGCCTTGGCTGGCCAGGTCTGGCATCCAGAGGTGACAACTCTGCCTTCCTCCCTGCAGACCTTGCCCGTGTCCTGTTCATTTACTCACTGTTAGTTCATTTACTCACCCCTCCTGTTGGTTCATTTACTCACCCGTGCTGGAGCGTTTCGTGAGCGCCGCGGCCCCAAACCGTGACTCAGCCGGTGCCTCATTTCCATGTTTATGGCTCCTCAGGTCCCAGTGACCTTCAGAGCCAATGGCTGGGGCTCACAGCAGTGATTTGTGGGCCTCGCTGGGCCGTTTATTCCTCTTCTCCTGTCAGCAGCAGCTTTCCCTTGGCCGCTGCCCGCCCGGCACACGGCTCCCCCGGGACAGGAGCTGGCACAGGAGCCGGGCTCTGGAACTGGGAACTGGGAGGAGAATGGCCTGACTTTGCAGGAGGAGGTAGAACAGGCTTTGGAGTGAGTTGAGTTGTCAGGAGAGGCTGTGTCCCTGCAGGGGCTGTGTCCCTGTGTAGGGTCAGGGCCTGCTGGATCCAGGCTGGTGCCGTGAAGGTGCTTTTGGGCTTCCAGGCATGGGTTGCTGCAGCTCCAGAGCTCCTTGGGATCCATCTGCTCCTCTCCCTGCCAGCCCAGAGCTCTGGACCTCACTTCTCAGAAGTTTTGTCTTTGCACAGCAAGAACGAACCAGCTGAGGTACCTCCCACCTTCATCTTCATCTATTCGGGAAGGAATTCGTGGCTCTGAGGGTGGGGAGGCCCTGGCCCAGGTTGCCCAGAGAAGCTGTGGCTGCCCCTGGATCCCTGGAAGTGTCCAAGGCCAGGTTGGAATAGGGCTTGGAGCAGCCTGGGCTAGTGGGAGATGTCCCTGCCCATGGCAGGGGGTGGCACTGGATGGGCTTTAAGGTCCCTTTCAACCCAAACTCATTCCATGATTCTGTTGGTGAGACCAGGCTTCAGCATTCCCAGGTCCCCGAGAGCAGTGGGATAGTCCATGGCATGTCCAGGTACCCTCAGGGGCAGAGGATCAGCTTAGGAACCAACAGGACATGGACCTCATGGGCTGCCCCAGTGAGGGCTGAGGGACCTGGCTGGTGGCTTTGCCAGGCCACTCTCCGTCATTCCATGAATCCATAATTCTGTGGTCTCTCACAGGTCGTGGTGGTCAGGAGAAGCTCCTGCAAATGTCACTTCTGTCCTCAAGAAAGGCAAGGCAGGAAGGGTGGGGAGCTCCAGGCTGGTCGGTCTCACCTTGATCCCTGGGAAGGGGGTGGAACAACTAACCCTGGAAGCCTTTTCCAAACAGCAAAGGCCGAGCTGGTGACTGGGAGCTACCAACCTGGACTGGGGAATCCTGAATCCTGCTTGGCCAAGGGCTCCTGTGCTGAGGCCTCAGGCCTGTGGGATGAGGGAGAGCAGGAATGTTGTTTTCCTTGACTGTAGCAATGTTTTCATGTTGTCTCACGTCACATCCTGAGGAACAGACCGATGAAATATGGACAACTTTCAGTCTTTCCCTGAGAACCCCGTTTGTCATTCCCTTAAAATCTGACCCGGTTCCAGACGAGCCGGATCCTCAGCCCTCCCAACACTCAAGGAACAGCAAAACCTTAACGAGGAGCAGTGTAATTGCAGAGCCAGAACAGGAGGCTCTGGAGAGCTGGCTGAGCTTTGGAAGCTGGAAGTACAAAGTACTACAAAAGGGGAATTTTCCAGCGGGAGCTGTTAGCGGAGCCGCTACAGCACGGCCGGGAGCGCCGGGAAACAAGGGCCGGGATTTGGGGCCGTTCCAGACGGTGACAACATCACAACCTTTGGAGAGCAGGAGCATTTGCATCTCGAGAAAAGATCTAGAGAGGAGCTGAAATGATTCTGCTGTTTGGCTGCCGCGCCGGGCGTGTGCCTGTGTTTGTTTTTCCCTTGCTGCCTGTAGGATTAATGCCTGGATCCAGGAGTCGTGCGGCTCCTCTCCTTTGGGGAATTTGCTTTGGCTGCTGGAGCAGTGCTTAATTTATTAATAACTGCCGGGTTTGGATTTAGCTCCGACTGACACAGCACGGAGGGGATGGGAGCAGGGATGGATCTGGCCTGGGAGGGGTTGGGAGCTGAGTTGGAGAGGCAGCAGCACGTGGAGGAGTTGGGATGTGTCTGTGCCTGTTGGGGGGTATTCAACTCCATGGTAATTCCCAGGTTTATTTGCTTTTTCTGAGTCGTGGAATGGTTTGGGTTGAAGGGACCTTAGAGCCCGTCCAATCCCACCCCCTGCCATGGGACACTTTTCACCAGAAGGGGTTGTTGCCTTGGCCAATTCCTCTCCCCCTCTGCATCCCGTTGTGCCTGTGGGGCTGGGGCTCCTCTGTCACTCTGAGGATGTCAAAGGTTATGGCTGGTCCCAAATTTCCAGGAAATGGTTTCACCAAAGCCTGTGTTGTGTCTGGGTCCCCCATTTACACCCATCTTACAAAGTTGGGAGGTTGCCAATTTGGTGTTTCCTTTTCTCAGCACACACCTGCAGGAAGCTCACTGTGCACTTCTGTCTTCTGGACATGGGGGACAGAAGCTTTTGGAGGCTTCTTGAGGTCCTTTCTTCCTCCAGACCAGGCCAGAGCAGTGTTCTGTGCTCTGCCCTGTTGTGTCCATATGAGGAGCAGCTGAGGGAGCTGGGGGGGCTCATCCTGGAGCAAAGGAGGCTCAGGGGGGACCTTCTGGCTCTGCAAGTCCCTGCCAGGAGGGGGGAGCCGGGGGGGGGGTCGGGCTCTGCTGCCAGGGAACAAGGGCCAGGCCAAGGGGAAATGGCCTCAGGCTGGGCCAGGGGAGGGTCAGGTTGGGGCTGAGGAGGAATTTGTTGCTGGAAAGGGTGGGGAGGCCTTGGCAGGGGCTGCCCAGGGAGGTTTGGAGTGCCCATCCCTGGAGGTGTCCCAGGAAGGCCTGGCCGTGGCACTCAGTGCTCTGGGCTGGGGGCCAAGGTGGGGATGGGGCCCGGGGTGGATCCATGGGCTGGGAGGGCTTTTCCAGCCTCAGTGATTCCATGATTCCGTGTTCCTGAGCATTCCAACCCTCCCGTTCCTGGGAGCCCCCACACTGACGTGCCCGTCTCTCTCTCCCCGCAGTGCTGAGCATCGGCGAAGGCGGGTTCTGGGAAGGCACCGTGAAGGGCAGGACTGGCTGGTTCCCAGCAGAATGTGTGGAGGAGGTGCAGATGAGACAATATGACTCCCGGCAAGGTAAGTGCTGCTCTTCCACCCCGGGGGCCTCCAGACCCCCTGGGCAGCCCTGGAAACCCACTCTGAGTTTCCGTCGGTCTCCGGGGTCACCCGTTCTTTGGGATGGGCAATGGATGCGTGGGAGCAGTTGTATCCCAGGTTGTGTCCCAAGGGTTTAAGCATCCCAAACAAACTCACTGATCCGTGGTGGGTGTGTGCTGCTCTGCTGAGGAGCCATAAGACTCTTTCTGGAGGTTGCTGCAGCGTCAGGGTCTGCTGGAGGTGACGGTGAGCGGTGGGGCAGCAGAGCTTGGATGCTGGTGTGAACCCCACACTGCATTTTAGGAGACTAAAGGGGAGGCCCCCAAGTTGGCTGGAGGGATGGAGCCCCTCTGCTCTGTGGAAAGGCTGGGACAACTGGGATTGCTCAGCCTGGAAAAGAGAAGGTTTTAAAGTGACCTAATCTCAACCTTGCAGTGCCTGAAGGGGCCAACAAGAAAGATGGAGAGAGACAGTTTACAAGGGCCTGGAGTGCCAGGACTCAGGGAATGGCTTCCCAGTGCCAGAGGGCAGGGTTAGTTGGGATATTGGGAAGGAATTCCTGGCTGGGAGGGTGGGGAGGCCCTGGAATGGTTTTCCCAGAGCATCTGTGGCTGTCCCTGGATCCCTGGAAGTGTCCAAGGGCAGGTTGGAGCAGCCTGGGCTGGTGGAAGGTGTCCCTGCCCATGGCACGGGGGAATGAAATGACCTTTAAGGTCCCTTCCCACCCAAACCATTCCGTGATTCCATGATTGCCATCAAGATGAAAGGAAGAGACGTGTCCATCTCCAGGGTTTAATCCTGATGGATTTGGGTGGAAGGGCTCCTGGACATCTCCAGCTGGGTTGTGGGCTGAAGGAGGTGCCTGGGTTGCATGGCCAACACTGGAGTGTCTGTTGGAGCAGACTGAAGGTGACTGTGACAGGGATGAAGCAGCTCAGGGAATTCATTGTGTTCTTCATTGAAATGCAGGGACAGCAACTCTCAGGTTGACATTTTGGAGGTGCCATTCGGACGTTCCTTTAACCTGCAGGATTTTCCTGCTCTGAGGGAAGAGGCCACGAGCTGCATATTGATGTTCCCAAATGAGCCAGGGCCTCCTCTCAGGGCCCCTCAGCATGTCCCTCCAGGTCCCAGGGCATGGTCACTGCAGGGTTTGGTGGCTCAGGAGGGGAATGTCCTGTTTGTCCAGCTCTGTTACCAGCCCCAAGAAGTTTCTCCCTTCCCAGTCAGAGTCACCTTAGGTGTCTCCTGTTGGTGCAACTGGAATCTTTTGGGGCCTAAACAGCCTGTCTTTAGTAAATAACTAAAAAAAGGGCTGTCAGGCCTTGGCAGGGGCTGCCCAGGGAGGTTTGGAGTGCCCATCCCTGGAGGTGTCCCAGGAAGGCCTGGCCATGGCACTCAGTGCTCTGGGCTGGGGGACAAGGTGGGGATGGGGCCCAGGGTGGATCCATGGGCTGGGAGGGCTTTTCCAACCTCTGGAATTCTGGGATTCTCTATGTTCTAAATTTATTTCTTCTGGCCCTGCTTAGTTGGAGGTTTCTGCTTTTGCCTGTCTTCTGGTTTTTGTCCCCAAATATCCAACCTGACCCTCCCCTGGCCCAGCCTGAGGCCGTTTCCCCTTGGCCTGTCCCTTGTTCCCTGGCAGCAGAGCCCGACCCCCCCCGGCTCCCCCCTCCTGGCAGGGACTTGCAGAGCCAGAAGGTCCCCCCTGAGCCTCCTTTGCTCCAGGATGAGCCCCCCCAGCTCCCTCAGCCCCTCCTGCTGCTCCAGACCCTTCCCAGCTCCCTTCCCTTCCCTGCACACGCTCCAGCCCCTCCAGGTCTCTCCTGTCTGAGGGGCCCAGAACTGCCCCTGGGATTCCAGGGGGGCCTCCCCAGTGGTCCTCACTTCCCTGGTCCTGCTGCCACACTGGGATAGGGCTGAGGTGTTTGGAATACAGGCAGTGACTCGTGAGAGCAGAGGGAAGGTGCTGATCCAGGGGATGGGATCCATCCCACAGCTCTCCCCGGCCAGACCGGGCTGATGGAACGGTGGGAAGGGTGTGTGATGCATGGGCTGAGGACAAACAACATAAACCTTAATGTTCCTGTGGAAAATGATGGTGTAAGATATCCTGGTAATGGGAATGGAGGCAGGTTGTTATATTTGATAAAGAAGAGGAATGGAGGGCAGTAAATGGAGTTGACTGTCTGCAGTGAGTTACGGCCCAGGCGGAACTTTGAGCGAGTGCTTCGAGTCAAAGCTACAAAAAACCTTTCCTGACGTGTATTCCTGGCAACAGAGGGACTGTGCAGGTAGGGAATGTGGATCCTGAGGCTTCTGGGAATAAACAAACCTCTCAAGGAACAAAGAATCCCAGAATGGTTTGAGTTGGAAGGTGCCTTAAAGCCCATCCAGCCCCACCCCTACCATGGGCAGGGACACCTTCCACCAGCCCAGGTTGCTCCAAGCCCTGTCCAGCCTGGCCTTGGACACTTCCAGGGATCCAGGGGCAGCCTCAGCCTCCCAGTAATATCATCAGGGAGTATTTTTAATAGATGAAATTAAATCTGAGTATTAATTTTTGGGGACGTCATTTGTCAATTGTTGGACAACCTTCTGCTCCAGCTGGCACTGGTGCCTGTGCTCTGACCGTGTGCTTGCTTTGGGTTAGTCACAGAGTCATCCTGAGCCCCTGGGCCAGGGAAATTCTGGGAGAAGAACCTGCAGATTGGGTTTAAATTGCAGAGGAATATTTGGTAACTGTAATTAAGACCAGAGAGCTGTTTGGAATGGGTTGGAGGCACTGAAAAATGTGCATTTGCTTATTTTAGCTGGAAAAAATAAGCCCATCTGGTTTGGGCTCCTTCCACCCTGAGCTGCATCCTCTCTCTCCCCTGACCCTCATTCCCTGGTGTTTTTCCAGATCCCCTTTTGTGGCAGGTCCTGACTGTCTCTCCCACCCATTTTCCGTGGTGGAACATCCCTCACCTGCCAGGCAGAGGTCAGGAAGCAACCCCCAGGAACTGAAGGGAAAGGTTTGGGGGTGTGAAGCAGAACGTGGCAAATTCTGGGATGTGCCTGTGGGAGCTGCCTGTTGTCACAGCAACTCCTGGGCTGGGAGAAGGGCTGAGAAGCTCCAGCCTGGAATCTGCCCTTGGTGCAGACCCAGGGCTGTGGGGGATCACCTGGATACTCTCTGCCTCTCCCAGGTTGTGGGGGAGATCCTGCCCTGTGTCCTGGGCTGGGTTCCTGCTTCCATGTGCAGCTGCCTCTGTGGAGTGGGATGTAGGGAAAGAGAGGAATATAGGGGAGGTCTCTGCAAACTTATGAGGCCTGGGGGGCACTTGCAGACAGACAGGGTTGGGTTTTCCTGTGCTTCTTCCCTGCTGTTCCCTGGGCTGCCCCTCAAGGCCCAACATAAGGACAAGGAGCTGCTGGAAAGAGTCCAGAGGAGGCCCCGGAGCTGCTGCCAGGGCTGGAGCCCCTCTACTCTGGAGCCAGGCTGGGAGAGCTGGGGGGGTTCCCTGGAGAAGAGAAGGCTCCAGGGAGAGCTGAGAGCCCCTGGCAGGGCCTGAAGGGGCTCCAGGAGAGCTGGAGAGGGACTGGGGACAAGGCCTGGAGGGACAGGACACAGGGAATGGCTTCCCAGTGCCAGAGGGTTAGATGGGATATTGGGAAGGAATTGCTGGCTGGGAGGGTGGGGAGGCCCTGGAATGGATTTCCCAGAGCATCTGTGGCTGCCCCTGGATCCCTGGAAGTGTCCCAGGGCAGGTTGGCAGGGGCTGGAGCAGCCTGGGCTGGAGTTGCTCGCAGCCCTTGTTTGGTGGGAGCTCAGCTGGACCTTGGGCTGTGCCTGTGGGAGCCCCGAGGCTGCCCCAGCCGTTGCTGTTTCTTTGGGTAGAGGGCACTGTTGTTCTTCCCTCCTGTCGGTGCCAGGCCGTGGGCTGGGGAGGAGGAGGAGGAGGATTGAGGGGGATTTTGGTGCCGGAATGAACCGCAGAGCTCAGATTTCCTGCAGGGAATCCATCCTCTCCCTCCTGGAGGTCTGCACCAGCCCGTGGGGAGTCGCCTTGTTCTTGGGGTACCCATTTCCTGCCTTTCTCTCTGTGTGTCCTGCATGGGAAGGGATGAGTGGTTTGTTCCAACTCCTCCCGCGTGTCGGGATCGGCGTCGGCTGAGGATGATCCTCCTCTGGAGATCTCCGTCCTGCCATGAGCCTGGGGTGGTACCGAGCTCCCAGGGGGTGTAACCTCACCCCAGGGGTGTAACCTCACCCCAGAGGGTGTAACCCCACCCCAGGGAGTGGGGGGTGCAGGTGATGGGGTGGGGTTGTCCTGTGGGTGATGCTGTCGCTGTCCCCCGTGGCCGCTGTGTGTGAGGGGTCTCGTTGGTTGTTGGGGGTCGCATGTAGCACCCACCTGTCTTTGTCCACATTTTGGACAAAAAAAACTTGCTTTTTGGAGAAAATCTACACCAGGAGACGGCAGGAAATGGAAAAATCAATGAGCTGAACTTCCCAGTGCTGGGTGGGAGAAGCTCTGGCTGAGTGGTGAGAGCTGAGTCCCAACACTGTGGCTTCTGGGGGTGGAAAGGGTCCCCAAAATCTCTTGGGACGCCCAAATTGGGGATGAAGAGGGACCCAAAATCACCTGGAACCCCCAAATTGAGGTTGAAAAAAGGCTATTTTCTGATGCTCTCAGCGCATGGTGGGATTGTTGGGGTGTCTGTGCAGGGCCAGGAGTTGGATCAATGATCCTGTGGGTCCCTTCCAGCTCAGGATATTCCATGATTCCATGAAGAGTGGTGGGAAGGGATGATCCACAGCCTTAAACACCTTCCTTCTTCACACTCCAAGAAATTCATCTGCTTCTCCCACGGTCTCGTGGCTGGAGAGAGATCCCAGACTGGACCTCATTCCAACCCCCCTGGCCACTGGTGAGGTGACAGTTCCCGGGTGGAAGGGGGAATGAGGATTCCCTGCCCTCAGCCAGGATGAGCCCTGGGCTCCCTGGCATCCCCAGGCAGGACATGGACACGAGGAGCTGCTGTGGAGACCCCCAAGGCCTGGGCACAGCTGAGCTGGGCACAGGGAGCTCTGCTGGACACGGCCAAGAGCTGCCAGTGGGAAAGGACAGAGCTGGATCCAGCTTCCCAGGGCTCAGATAACCCCTCATTCCCTGGGCCTGCTGCCCTGTCCAGCTTCTGCCTCCAACAGGCACCACTTGCCATGCAGGAGTTGAAATGGGTCCTTTGGCTGCTTCTCCAGCAGCATTTTAAAAATCCTCTTTGTTTTCCTTTCACTTTCCTGACTTAATTCCAAGCCTGATCCCGTCTCCATTGTGTTGCTGCCTGTGGCAGGTGTCCTCTGGCTGTGCTGCCTTTGGCCTTGGTCCCCTTTCTTTCAAGGACAGGGCTTGGAACAACCTGGTCTAGTCCAAGCCCAAATGCAGGCTGGGTGGGAAATGGGTGGAGAGCAGCCCTGGGAGAAGGATTTGGAATGTTGGTGGGTGGGATACTGGACATGACCCAGCCCAGGAACCTCCCATGCCCTGGGCTGATCCCACAGCAGGGCAGGGGGGGATTCTGCCCCTCTGACCCCTCAGCTGAGACCCCCCTGCAGAGCTGCTCCAGCCCTGGGAACAACAGCAGGAGGACGTGGAGCTGCTGGAGAGAGTCCAGAGGAGGCCCCAGAGCTGCTGCCAGGGCTGGAGCCCCTCTGCTCTGGAGCCAGGCTGGGAGAGCTGGGGGGGTTCCCCTGGAGAAGAGAAGGCTCCAGGGAGAGCTGAGAGCCCCTGGCAGGGCCTGAAGGGGCTCCAGGAGAGCTGGAGAGGGACTGGGGACAAGGCCTGGAGGGACAGGACACAGGGAATGGCTTCCCAGTGCCAGAGGGCAGGGATAGGTGGGATATTGGGAAGGAATTGCTGGCTGGGAGGGTGGGCAGGCCCTGGAATGAATTTCCCAGAGCATCTGTGGCTGCCCCTGGATCCCTGGAAGTGTCCAAGGGCAGGTTGGAGCAACCTGGGTTAGTGGGAGGTGTCCCTGCCCATGGCAGGTGTGGCACTGGGTGGGCTTTAAGTTCCCATCCCACCCAGACTATCCTGGGATTCCCTGAACTTTCCTCCTCTCCATTAATCTCTGCTCTCCCAGCAGCTCCTCTGGCAGCCAAGAGTAAAGGTCATTTTTATGAATATCCCAAGGTGGTGCTTGGGCTATAAAGCTGAGACCTGTTACATTGACTGATTCTTCCCCTTCTCAGAGCGGGGATTTAAAACTCCTGACACAAGATTCTTTCCAGATTCACTTTTCCTTAGCACTCCCCATAACAGGACCCTTCCTCCCGCTCCGAGCTCTCGGCAACCAACCCCTGTGGTGCCACCCAGGTTTGTGTGCCACAGATGTTCTGGCCATGGGCTGAACATCCACCTTCCTTGGGGCCCGTGGAAGAGCTGTGGGCTCCTCCCGAGGGGTGTGTCCTGCTGAATTCATGGATAGCATTTCCAGTTGCCTGGGGAAGCACAGCTGGTGCAGGGGAATTCCTGCCCTGGGCACCTTGGGCTGAGTCAGAAACGAGCACAGCTGCCTGGGTGGCACTTGTGGAAACACCTGTGTTGCAGAGATGTGGATAAATCCACGTGGAATAGCTGTGCAGACCTCCCTGAGCCCTTCTGTGCTGCCCTGGTTGGCTCAGGCTGGTGGTTCTGGCTGATCTTCCTGTTCCCTTCAGGGCTATTCCGACCCCAGGGGAGGTGACACAGAGGTGCTGCTCTGACTTGTGGTTACTTAAGAGCAGATTTGCATTTAATTTGCATTTTTTCACTTACAGATAAGCAAAAATCTCTAATTTCAGTGCAAATGTAGCTCATAAATTAAGGGCAAGAGGGGCTAATGCAGGAGGGACTGACTATTTCTCTCCTCCCTGAATTTGTGTAACACAGGCCAGAGTTTCACCAAATGTGTGTAAATCCTTGCATGGAGAAATTCAGGAGGAATTTGTTGCTGGAAAGGGTGGTGAGGCCTTGGCAGGGGCTGCCCAGGGAGGTTTGGAGTGCCCATCCCTGGAGGTGTCCCAGGAAGGCCTGGCCGTGGCACTCAGTGCTCTGGGCTGGGGGACAAGGTGGGGATGGGGCCCAGGGTGGATCCATGGGCTGGGAGGGCTTTTCCCACCTCAGGGATCCTGGGATTATGAAACTAAGAACGCTACAGAAGAGTTCCAGAAGTGCTTGTTCTCAGGGAAGAGCTGTGTTGGAGCTCCATGGGCTGAAGCTCAGTCCCTGGGAAGGCAGAAATTCCTGCCCAGCCTCCCAGAACCCAGCGGGGCCACGAGTCCCTGAGCAAACACCCCCCTGGCTTTGCTCTTTCCAGCCACATCCCAGTGCCACAGGGGCAGGAATCAGTCCCTGCTCCCAGCCCAGGGGTCTCCAGGATTCCCTGCACCTCAGTGAGGCTCAGGGCTGGGTTTGGGCAGAGCCAGTATTGGAGCAGGACCTGCTGCTGCCACGGGAGCGCTGGCTGTGCCTCCTTCTCCGTGTGGAGGAGCTTCAGGCTCCTCTCTGGTCCCAGCACTGTGTGTCCTCCCCCCCCTTCCCAACACAGTCCAGCATTTGTTTGGAAATAATTCCCTTCCCTTCCCTGCCGGCCGCCCCAGCCAGATTGGCTGCCTGGCACCGAGCCTGGACCAGGCTTTAATTGTGGTGGCATCTGCTGTCAGCCCACTCCAGTCAGGTGCTGGGAGAGGGGGGGGATGTGTGGGAGGGATCCACAATGGGCAGAGGGGGGCTGGGGGGGGCTGCAGAGCTGGGAGTGCCCCAGGGCTGAGGTGCTGATCCAGGGCAGCACAGCTCCCACCCCCCTTCCAGCTCTGGGGGCTCTGCCTCCTGCCAGCCCACCCTGGGCACCGGGATGTGCTTCAGCAGCTGCAGGAGAGTGAGACAGGATGATGGAATCCCTGAGGTTGGAAAAGCCCTCCCAGCCCATGGATCCACCCTGGGCCCCATCCCCACCTTGTCCCCCAGCCCAGAGCACTGAGTGCCACGGCCAGGCCTTCCTGGGACACCTCCAGGGATGGGCACTCCAAACCTCCCTGGGGCAGCCCCTGCCAAGGCCTCCCCCACCCTTTCCAGCAACAAATTCCTCCTCAGCCCCAACCTGACCCTCCCCTGGCCCAGCCTGAGGCCGTTTCCCCTTGGCCTGGCCCTTGTTCCCTGGCAGCAGAGCCCGACCCCCCCCCCGGCTCCCCCCTCCTGGCAGGGACTTGCAGAGCCAGAAGGTCCCCCCCTGAGCCTGGTGAGACCACCCCCCATCAGCTGACCGTGGGGTCTCTCCCAGGGTGATGATGCAGCTCAGAATTCCCTGAGTCAGGAGGAGCCAGGGCAGTTTCCAGACGCCTCCGTGGGCGTGTTGGCTCAAGAAGTTGGCACAAGAAGTGTCCCTGTACTGGGGAAGGCCACCAGCACCAACCCAGCCTTCTCCAGTCCTGAGGCCACATCTCCTCTGACTTCCTGCTTTTAGCTGGGCATTTCAATTTGGGAAATAGGCTTTATTTTAAACCCTCCTTCTTGCCTAACATGGAGTCTAAGTGGTCTCTCCCTCCCTGCGTGACTTCCTTGCCCGGTGGCTCTTTGGTTGGTGGGACTTTGACCCCTCAGGGGGTTTGATGGAACTCTTGGATGATACTTGGAATGTCCATTTCCAAAGGATGACTTATCATTCCCCACCAGGCCCTCATGACACACCGTGGGGACACTGGGGACGGGACTTCTTGGGACGTTGTTGGCCACGGGGTCCAGCCCTGTGGGGGCTGCGGGGGGTGAATCTTGTCAGGAGCAGCTGAGGGAGCTGGGAAGGGTCTGGAGCAGCAGGAGGGGCTGAGGGAGCTGGGGGGGGCTCATCCTGGAGCAAAGGAGGCTCAGGGGGGGACCTTCTGGGCTCTGCAAGTCCCTGCCAGGAGGGGGGAGCCGGGGGGGGGGTCGGGCTCTGCTGCCAGGGAACAAGGGCCAGGCCAAGGGGAAACGGCCTCAGGCTGGGCCAGGGGAGGGTCAGGTTGGCCATGAGGAGGAATTTGTTGCTGGAAAGGGTGGGGAGGCCTTGGCAGGGGCTGCCCAGGGAGGTTTGGAGTGCCCATCCCTGGAGGTGTCCCAGGAAGGCCTGGCCGTGGCACTCAGTGCTCTGGGGCTGGGGGACAAGGTGGGGATGGGGCCCAGGGTGGATCCATGGGCTGGGAGGGCTTTTCCAACCTCTGGGATCCTGGGATTCTGTGGTGCTGCCTGCTCCGGGGCTTCTGATGCCAGGAGCAGTTGGTCAAATACGGATGATGGAAAAAAAACCCACTGCCAATAATTAGAGGTGCATAAATCTCGCATTTAAGAAGATTAAATTGAATTAAATTCAATTCTAAATGGTATTTAGAAATATAATTCCAGCATTCTGTTTGAACCAAAAAGGGATATTTTTCTCATTCCAAATGAGACTTTTCCCTTCCCTTTTTGCCACCCAGTGTTGGTGCCTGAGGGAAGAGTGGATGGGACAGTCCAGGTGCTGCATCCCCAGGCCCTTCCAGGCTTCCAGGTTGTTTTCCAGTGATCTGCATTCCCTGTTCCTGGATGAGCTCCCAGCCCTCCATCCCACCGGGATGCCCTGGTGTCCTATTGCTCTTCCCTCTAAATTTAGAGCCTCCCTCCCCATTCAGATGTGGGAGCGAAGGCTCCTCTCCATCCATCAGCCCCATTCCCGGGGCTCCTGACGGCTCCATTAAACACGCGCTCGGCAGCCGCTCTATTTTTAGGAGCCGGGAAGAGAACGAGCCTTTGGGGCTCTGGACAGCCCATAAATCCAGGGCCAGCCACCAAATCCCCGGCCTTTTCCTCGGGAATGATGCCCAGAGAGGGGTTTGTGGTGCGAGTGTCCAGGCGTGCGCGGAGGGAAACGGGGAACGAGGAGGAGGAGGGAGAGCAGGGGGAAGAGGGGCTGAGGCATGGACATGTGGGAATTCTGGGGGGAGGAGTGAGGCAGGAGGAGGGATGCCCATGGGATTAGGGGGTGCTGTGTCCCCCCTCCCTCTCAGGGGGCTCTGGGGATCTCACTGAGGTGTCTCCACATGCCATGAGTGGAAAAGGTGGATCATTGGAACTGTTGGGACCTGCTGGGGCTGTGCCACGGTGGCACCTCCATGGGAGCCATTTTTCCTTCCTTTCCCTTTCCCTTTCCCTTTCCCTTTCCCTTTCCCTTTCCCTTTCCCTTTCCCTTTCCCTTTCCCTTTCCTTTCCCTTTCCCTTTCCCTTTCCCTTTCCTTTCCTTTCCTTTCCTTTCCTTTCCCTTTCCCTTTCCCTTTCCCCTTTCCCTTTCCCTTTCCTTTCCTTTCCTTTCCTTTCCTTTCCTTTCCTTTCCTTTCCTTTCCTTTCCTTTCCTTTCCTTTCCTTTCCTTTCCTTTCCTTTCCTTTCCTTTCCTTTCCTTTTCCTTTCCTTTCCTTTCCTTTCCTTTCCTTTCCTTTCCTTTCCTTTTCCTTTCCTTTCCTTTCCTTTCCTTTCCTTTCCTTTCCTTTCCTTTCCTTCTTCCTTTCCTTTCCTTTCCTTTCCTTCCTTTTCCTTTCCTTTCTTCTTTCCCTTCTTCTCCTTCTCCTCCCTCTCCTCCTTCTCTCTTTTCCTTTCCTTTTTACTTTCTTCCTTTTTCCTTTCCTTTTTCCTCCCTTTCTTCCTTCCCTTCTTTCCCTCCCATTCCCATTTTCCATACCTCCCTGCCAGCTTGTACATCACCGTAGCTTGCACCTCGTTCCAGGCACGACCAACAACAGTTATCCCGATGTTTCAGGTTATTTTCCAGGTCTCCCCATCCCACCTCGTTCCCACTGGGGAAGCGTTTGGGGCTCAGAGCAGCAGTGCTGGAGCCGAGGCTGCTCCCTGCTGCCGTCCTCTGGGCACTCCCAGCAACGGAGCCGGAGCTTCCCAGGCATTCCCAGGCAGCTGCCTCCTTTCCCTGGGAATTTCCCCCTCAGCTCAGGGCTGGGAACCCCCCGGAGCGGGGTGGGAATGGTGAGGGGCTTCCCGGGCTGATCCAGGTGGAGGTTTCCCTCCTTTGACTCCTCCTGCGTTTATCAGTCCACGACTTCTTTCCAGTAATTCCTTTCCAGTAAGATGAATTCCATGGTTCTTTGGGACAGTTTCTCCCAGGAGCTCAGGGACAGGAGGACCCCCCGGTCGGAAGCTTCGTGGGGAGCCCCCACATCCCCCTGCTCCGTCAGGCTCCGGGAAATCTCCTTCCAGACTGGGTAACACACGTGGGGCTGGAATAACACCTTGGATCACTGGGAATGCTCCCGAGCTGCACCTCGCTCACCCCACTGTCCTTGTCCCTGCTGGGGGGTCTCTGTGCACCCACCTCCTCCTGGGGGGTTTCCAGAGCACCCCCAGCACTCCCGGGATGCCGCAATTCCCGCGGGTTGGGATCTCCCTGTTCCCATCACGTCCCCCTTGGTAAATTGGGAGTTTGGAGCACATTTCCCCCTCCACGGATTTGTTTATGGATTGTGCACCTGGGCCCCTCGGTGTGCATGGAAAACACGTGGAAAAATAGAAGCACTGGGGAATAGAAGCCCCTCGGGGCGTTCCGGGCGCCGTGGCTGTGCTGGAGAGCGGTGCTAGGTTTCCATAAGGAAGCAGTTCCTGGCATCTCTCTGCATTCCCAGCTTTCCTTCCTCGTGAATCCCCCGTGCCCAGAGAGCTGGTGACCCCCAGGTGAGCAGGAAGGCTCTCAGGGTTATTGCCACCCCTCCCGGGGAAGCCCCGTCCCTCCGTGCCGAGGGGTGGGAGGGGGACGTGTCCGGATGGAAGCGGGGCAGGAACGTGGCTGCTCCCTTGGGACCTGCAGCTGAGTTTGCCTCTCCCATCTGAGGGCTCCTCTTTGACTCCACTCGGTGAAATGGGAATGCCTTGATGTGGTTTAGGAGTTTTGGGGCCGGGATCTGAGGAGGGATCCGGGAAGGATCCCGGGAGCTGTGTGTGTACCTGCAGGGCTGGGCACGGGCACGGGGCCCATCACTCCCTCACACATCATTATTTATTGATAGAATTCCTGCATGGAAACAGGATTCACTCGGCTCGTGGCCCCGTCAGGGAAGCAGAAAGCACAGGGAAGTGATTTGGGATGTGTCTTTTTCCTTGCAGAAACCAGAGAAGACAGAACCAAGCGGCTCTTCCGACACTATACTGTGGGCTCTTACGACACCTTCACCTCTCACAGGTAAGGAGCAGCACCTTTGGCATCCCAAGGAGGTTCATTTCCATGGAAAAAGTCTCTATTTCTCCTGACAGAGCATTTTGTGTCCGTGGGAAGGAAACTTTCCTGGTTGGTTTGGTCAGTTATAGCCTAAACTCCAAGTCCTGGCTGAGGCTGAGGTGAACAGGGAGCCTGGCTCGTGTCTCAGTTGAGGATGGAACGTTCTGGAGAAGTTTTGGGGTTCTCCAGGGGCCGAAGAACCTGGTTTGGGTGCAGGTGCAGCTTGGCTCTGAGGGGGAGAGGAGGAGGTTGGTGTGCAGGGATGGCCTGGGGGGCACCGGAGCGCTCGGATGTGCCGGGGGTGTTCCTGGGCTTTGAGGTGCTCTCCAGGGATATCCTGGGACGTGGCACCTGAGCAGGCTCACCCTGGCATGGTGAGAGGCCAGACCTTTGGGAAGGTGGTCAGAGTGCCCAGGGGATGAGCTGGGACAGCAGAGGTGGCGTTGCTGGTTCTTTGTCCTGTCGGACGCGGTCAGGATCTGGGAATGGTTGGATTCGGGAACGTGCCGTGGCACTGGGGTTCTGTGTTTGAGGGATGAACGTAGGGACACTCTGGAATATGCTCCTCAGAGCTGCTGTTCATGGAGAGATCTGGCTGGGGGTGGTTGTTCCTGGTGTGACAGGAGCGAGTCGTGAGGAGCCGTTGGACAAAAATTAATGTCTGCTGAACTCCTGGAGCTCTCCCACAAAGTGTGTCCTGCCTGACTGGGCTGCTCATCCCAGATTCTGTCTGCCTGGCTCTGGTTTGACTCCAAGGAATGTGTGTCACTTGTTTGGATTTCCAAAAATCCTGGGATCTGCTACTTCAGGGCTGTTGGTACTGGAGTGAGAGGGAAAGTGCTGCTGTGGCTCAGAAAACACTAAAGAAGAGAAAAAAAGGGGAAAAAATGATCTGCTTCCACCGTGGCCAAAGGCTCCAGGGAACCCCCAGAAGGTCTGTGCTGGGGTCACTGGTGGCTCTTGGTCTTAAAGAGCAGGAAATGGGTGAAAAATTGAAAATGAGTCAAAATGCTGTTCTTTGAGCGAGGGAAGAGCAGGTGGGTGGGATTGGATCAAACGGGGTTGATAAACAGTGTGACAGTAAAAGAGATTTATTTTGGCACACGGAAGGGAACGCACACCAGGAGAAACACTGTGAGGAGCTCTTGCCCAGGATTTGCAATTCCTCAGGAATAAAGGTCTGATGTCACCGTGACATCACAGGGCAAACATCTGCTGAGGCTTCACAACCAGCCCAAGGAGGTCAGAAAGTGGAATTGAAGCAGCTGGGGAGGAGGGTCCTGATAAACAGCAGCTGAATCCCAGCATGGAAAAGTGAGAAGCAAATTCTGTGGGGAAGAACCAGGAGTGGGATCTCACGTGCAGGGAGATGTTGGACTGACTTCTGCTCAGCCTTTGGGGATTGCTTTGACTCCAGGCCAAACCTCCAGAAGCAAATTGAGTTTGTGGAATTGTTTGGAAAGGAAAAAAAAAAACCCTCCAGAATTGTGAATTAATAATTATGGATATCATGGAATCACAGAATGGTTTGGGTGGGAAGGGACATTAAAGCCCATCTTGTTCCAACCCCAGGGACACCTTCCACTAGCCCAGGTTGCTCCAAGCCCCTCTGTCCTGGCCTTGGACACTTCCAGGGGGTCACCACAACCTTTTTGGGCAACCTGAGCATGTTCCTGCAGCGAGGAGGTTGGACTGGGTGACCTCAGGCATTCCTTCCAAGCTCAGGAGGAGTTCTGGGAGTCTCCTGGTGTAGCTTCTGAGCCTGTGTGGAGGAGGAAAGATGGAATGGAGTCGTCTCCCACGGGTGGGTGAGCCCCTGTCCCACCTGATTTCCAGCTGAGTCCCTCAGGACAGAGGGCTCTGGGAGCAGGGAGGGGATGTTCTGTGGGGGCAGTTTGGCTCCAAGTGGCTCCATTTCCCCAGAAGGTCCTCACAGGGCAGGGAAGGAGGTTGTGGGCACATGTGTGCCCTTACCTGCACCCTGAGCAGGTCTTTCCACTCAGTGTCCTGCTCAGAGTCTTCCTGAGCCAGAGTTGATGTCCTTGTGTTTTAGAGCCTTTAATGGGTCGTTATTCCCTTCATTTTCCCAATGATGTGCAGCTGGAGTGGTTGAACCCCCCTCCTGCAATGGAGTGCCCAGCCCTGGAGGTGTCCCAGGAAGGCCTGGCCGTGGCACTCAGTGCTCTGGGCTGGGGGACAAGGTGGGCATGGGGCCCAGGGGGGATCCATGGGCTGGGAGGGCTTTTCCAACCTCAGGGATTCTGGGATTCTGAGAAGGTGCTGGGGTTGGCTGGGTGGAGCAGTGGAGGAGCTGCTGCTGTGTCCTCTGCTCCTGCTGTGCCAAAATACAGGGTGGAGACAGGAAAGGAGAAAGAAAGTCCTGAAGGCCCAGGTTAAGGCTGGTGGTTTGTGCCCAGGTTGCTCTGAGTGTGGTGTGAGGACTCACCTTAACAAATTGGGAAAAAACCCTGGATTTTTCCCCATTTTTTTTAACCCTGAGCCACTCAGGCCAACAGATCCCTTGGGAGCAGAGCCAAGAAGTAACCAGGGTGCTGTGGGATCACTGCAGCACGTCAGCAGCACCGTTTCCAGGAGGGAGCTTATCCCATCATCCCCAACTTCACTTCAGGTCTCAGCCGTGGGAGAGGATTAACATAATGACAGCGTTTGAGGAGCAACTTAGAAAAGTGCTCGAGAAAATTCCACCCCGGCGGGTTTGGATTCCAGGGAAAGCTTTGGAAGCAGTGCCAGGGTTGAATGGATGCCCCGGGAAGCGGAGCAGGGAGCAGCAGCCACGGGCTGGACGATGGAGCTGGGTGTGGGATGGGATTTCCTCTCTTTGGCTTAACGAGGTGAACGGAGAGCTTGGGGTGTGTGGGACATTTGGGGGCACGAGCAGATATCAGAACAGACAACATCAGAACAGAGGTCGGGGTCTGGGTGTGGAATTGGCCTCTGGGGCAGCAAAGCCTCTGAGATGTGACTTCAGCACGGACGGTCGGGATGAGCTGAGGGAGAAACTCCCCTTGGGTGGGTTCCCACCTCTCCCTGATGTCCCTTGGAGCTGTAACTGCTGCTAAAGACCAAGCACGAGGCTGCTCCAAAGCCTGGGATGCACCCAAGGTCACCAGAGGGCAACCAGAGCCTTCCCCCATCCTCTGAGGGTGAGGAGGGACAGGGCTCGGCCACCCTCGATGGTCCTGCAGGTCCCTCCCAACCCGGAATGTTCCGGGGCTCTGAACCTCATCCGGGCTGGACTCGGCACGAGGCAGCAGGGAGGGGAGCCTGAGCTTGTCCTTACCAGGAGGAGGCAATCCCAGGGGGAACTGGCTCCTCTGATGAACCCTGTTATGGGAGGAGGAGATTAAAGGGATCCGAAATTACCTCCGGAACGAAGAGCCCACGTTGTGCTCGGCACAGCTGGGAGGGAGGAGAATTGGGAGCAAGGGACAATTCGGGATTTATTTTGTTTCCTATTATTCAGTCTCGGGGATTAGTTGACCAGGGAGAGAGATTACAGCCGTGAGCATCCACGAGCCATCTGGATGGGCCTCCCCTGGAAAAGAGGGAAAACATGAGGGATCTCTAAGCAGGGATTTCTCTGCCCTCACATGCTGTGACTGGCCAAAATAATGCGCAGAATTATGGAATAATCGAGGCTGGAGGGGTTGTCTGCGGGTTTCTGGCACAGCTGGTGACCCAGAGCAGGTTTCTTCACGTGTCTCCAAGGCTGGAAGTTCCACAGGGCCCATGAGGGCTGAGTTTCCAGGGGGAAAAAGCTTTCCCTGTAGTATCTCCTTTCAATCCGTGGTGCTTTGTTTCGTGTTGTTGCCTCTTGTCCCATCCCTGGGTGCCCCTGGGGGTCCCTTTCTCTCACTGCAGCAGCGAGGTGTCCACCATGGAATCATGGAATTGTTAAGGTTGGAAAGGACCTTTAAGGTCATCAGCCCAGCACCACCACCACGTCCACAACCATCCCAAGTGCCACATCCACACGTTTGGTGAACACTTCCAGGGATGGGGACTCCACCACTGCCCTGGGCAGCTGTGCCAGGGCTTTACAACCCTTCCCATGGGACAGATTTTCCCTGATATCTGATTAAAACCTCCCTGGCTCAACTTGAGGCCGTTTCCTCTCAACCTGTCACCCGTTCCCTGGGAGAAGAGGTGTTCCTTCAGCATTTTCCATATTTACTGTCTGCTCTGGCCTGTCATTCCCTGTGAGTTCAGGATTGGTGGTAAAGCCCCTGAGCAGCTGGAATTCTCCCCAGTTCCTGCTCCAGTGAGTTCCCATCCAGGAGGCAAACAGCAAAGAGGGGGGAATGGCATTGACTTTTCCCATTGTTCTGTCTCCATGACTGATGGGAAAGCAGGAGAGGATCCATGTTCCAGGCGGGACTTGGCCTCAAGGATGGCCAAAAATACCTCTGAAAAAGGAGTTTCGTGGTCAGAAATGAATTTTTGGGGGCGAATTTTTGGTGAGTGCTGTGGAAGTGGAGGTGCTGTCTGGGCTGAAGGGGAGGGGTCCCTGTTCCCGTTGGGATGGGGTTCCCAGGTCACTCCCATCTCCCTGGGAAAGGCAGTTTGCACTGGGCTGGTGCAGCATCATTTCTATGGCAACAGGAGAGTGGAGGGAGGGAATGAAATCTCTTCCTGAAAAGGCTCCTGTGTAATCCCACTTGTCACATCAAAGTGCCTTTGGAAGAGTCTGCTCAGATCTTCTGCTGAGCAGCAGCTTCCGGGAGCACTTCCCTCCTTCAGAGAGAGCTACAGCGGAGAATCCTGGAATCCTGGAATGCTTTGGGTGGGAAGAGACCTTAAAGCCCATCCAGTGCCACCCCTGCCATGGCCAGGGACACCTTCCACCAGCCCAGGTTGCTCCAAGCCCCGTCCAACCTGGCCTGGGACACTTCCAGGGATCCAGGGGCAACCACAGCTTCTCTGGGGCCTCCTCACCCTCCCAACCAGGAATTCCTTCCCAATATCCCATCTAAACCTACTCTCTTTCACACAGAGTGGGAAAGGTGAGTCCCTGTGTCCCCTCAGGTGTCCTTGTGCCAGAATTCTCTGCTTTCCCTGAAATTTAGAATTTCAGAACTGGTGGGGAACGTGAGGCTTCACGTCCCGTTTTGTCCAAGAAATAGGATCACTTCCCATCCCTGGAAGTGTCCAAGGCCAGGTTGGACGGGGCTTGGAGCAACCTGGGCTAATGGAAGGTGTCCCTGCCCATGGCAGAGGGTGGCACTGTGTGGGCAGGTGATCCTGTGATCCAATGCACTCCTTGGGCTGAGAGAGGAGCCCGAGCTGAGCAGCTGAGCCTCTGGAGCTGCCTGTTAATGGTTAAAGGAGCATCAGAAAAGGCCTCGTTAATCCCTGTTCCTTCTCTCCTTAAAAAAGCCACTCAGGACGAATGGCAGGTTGAAGAGGAGGTCCTGGGAAACCAGAACCAGTCTGTCCAAAAATGATTTGCCAGGGGCACAAAGGTCCATGGGGTTTCCCTTTGGTTTTCCCTCCCTTTCTGCAGCTGAGCGCTGGATCCCGGGAAGGCGTTTTTGCTCCCAAACATTCTGGAGCCACGAGAATGTTTGCTCCCAAACATTCTCAGCAGGCAGGAGCAGGGCAGCAGCTGATGACACACACAGGAGGTTGGAAAGTAGGAAAAAAAATAGGAAGTCTACTAAAAATAGTGTTTTACTTCATCACAGAGTCCCAGGATGGGTTGGTTGGAAAGGACCTTAAAGCTCATCCAATCCCACCCCCTGCCATGGGCAGGGACACCTTCCACCAGCCCAGGTTGCTCCAAACCCTGTCCAGCCTGGCCTTGGAAACTTCCAGGGATCCAGGGGCAGCCACAGCTTGTCTCCTATGGGAACCCACAGTGTGGGAGTCTCTTACTCACAGTTGTAATTTACTCACCCGAATAATAAATTAGAAAAGGTTCAGAGCCAATAAACGAGGGTGACCCAAAGCAGGGACCACATCTGAGAAGAGATTAAATCAGCTGGAACTCTCTGAGGTGCCCAGGGAAGATGTGACAGAGAGTTTTATGAAACCATGAGTAGGCAATGAGAAGGTGAACAGGGAACAATAGTGATTGCTCAGTACAAAGGGATGAGGTGGCACTCGGTGGAATTAGCAGGCAGAAAGATTAAAATAAAACAAAGTACTTTGTCACACTGCAGGTGATTAAACTGGAGGATTTATTCCTGCTGCATGTTGTGGAGGCCAAAAATATAAATGGATTCGAACTGGGAGTGCAAAATTAGTGAGGAGTAAAGTGGTGACCAAGAAACGCCGTGAGCTGTGGAGGGGCTGGAGATGGGATGACTCTTCTCCCAGGGAACAAGGGAAAAACGAGAGGAAACAGCCTCAGGGGAAGTTCAGGTTGGACAACAGGAAGAATTTCTCATGGAAAGGGTGGTGAGGCCTTGGCAGGGGCTGCCCAGGGAGGTTTGGAGTGCCCATCCCTGGAGGTGTCCCAGGAAGGCCTGGCCGTGGCACTCAGTGCTCTGGGCTGGGGGACAAGGTGGGGATGGGGCCCAGGGTGGATCCATGGGCTGGGAGGGCTTTTCCAGCCTCAGGGGTTCTGGGATTCTGAGGAATGTGGTGGCTGGCTGTCAGAAGAAGGTGCCACGTGGTGGTCCCTGATCTTGTCTTCTCTTTCCATGCTCTTTCCCTGCTGTTTGTTCCTGACTGGTACCCATGAAGGTAGGTGGGGGCTGCAGGTTTCCCTTCTACTCCTTCAGAGAATCCCAGGATAGTCTGGGAGGAAGGGACCTTAAAGCCCATCCAGTGCCACCCCTGCCATGGGCAGGGACACCTTCCACCAGCCCAGGTTGCTCCAAGCCCTGCCCATCCTGGCCTTGGACACTTCCAGGGATCCAGGGGCAGCCACAGCTTCTCTGGGCAACCTGGGCCAGGGCCTGCCCACCCTCAAACCACGTCTGACCTGAGTGATTCTGTGATTCTCTGAGAACAGGAGAGTTTTTGTGAATTGTTTGTTTCAAACAACTTTGCCAGGCTCTCCTTTGAGCCGGTGCTGTCCTGAGGATCAGCTGCAGTGCCTGCTCCTGGTCTGTGGTGGCATTTTCGTGCCACCATCACGTGCTGGAGTTCAGCTGCTGTAGCTCTTCCAGGGAAGTCACTCGTGACTTGTGCTGAGATGACAGGGAAGGATAATTCAGCCCCTGTGATAGATCTGCCAGAGACACACGTTGGGAGAGCAGGGACTGAAAATGGGATGCAAATCACCTCGTCAGAGCAGAACTGCTGTGCTGGCTGTTCCAGTGCTGCCTTACCCATGAGAGCTTGGTCTGACCAGAATCCCAGGATCCCTGAGGTTGGAAAAGCCCTCCCAGCCCATGGATCCACCCCGGGCCCCATCCCCACCTTGGCCCCCAGCCCAGAGCCCTGAGTGCCACGGCCAGGCCTTCCTGGGACACCTCCAGGGCTGGGCACTCCAAACCTCCCTGGGCAGCCCCTGCCAAGGCCTCCCCACCCTTTCCAGCAACAAATTCCTCCTCATGGCCAACCTGACCCTCCCCTGGCCCAGCCTGAGGCCGTTTCCCCTTGGCCTGGCCCTTGTTCCCTGGCAGCAGAGCCCGACCCCCCCCGGCTCCCCCCTCCTGGCAGGGACTTGCAGAGCCAGAAGGTCCCCCCTGAGCCTCCTTTGCTCCAGGATGAGCCCCCCCAGCTCCCTCAGCCCCTCCTGCTGCTCCAGCCCCTTCCCAGCTCCCTTCCCTTCCCTGCACACGCTCCAGCCCCTCCAGGTCTCTCCTGTCTGGGGGACCCAGAACTGCCCCCGGGATTCCAGGGGGGCCTCCCCAGGTCCCAGCACAGGAACATCCCATGGGGTTGTGGTGACCCAAGGGCAGGACCCAGCTCTTCACTCGGTATTGAGCAGGGTGTGAGGACCCCATGGCCAAAGGTCCTTTCTGGGCATCTCTGCTCGGTGGGGACACCCCGATGGACACACACCTTCCTTGAGGCAGGAGTTGGGACTGTGGAGGCTGCCAGGGGGGGTGGAACTGGGCACTGCCATGTCCTGCTCCCAGACGTCACCCCAGTGTTCACTTCTGGATTATCTCAGGATCGTAATTCCCTGGACAGGTGGGGATCTCCTCCCAAGGGCTGTGACCTGTGCAGGGCCAGGCAGCCCTGGAGTTCAAACAACAGTAGTAACCTCTCTTTGTCTTGTGATTTGAATTCAGGCCAGTGAGTAAAACATTGGATTTGCTGACATCACTTATGGGGATTTGAAAGTGGCTTCTTGGCCCGACTTCTGTCGGAGATGCTGAGGAAGAGCAGACCCATTCCAGGGGAATGATGATGTCTGGTGCTGGCACGGCACATAAAGGCCAAGGAGGGCTTCAGAGGGGTGAGGGAAAATCCAATCAGCAAATGGGAAATTGGATGTTTCAGTCGGAGATGTCATTTGATAATGGGGCCCGCTGGGATTCCAGAAGAGCTGTTTTCATCCCCGGGAAATTAAATATCCTGCTTTCTCCAGTGGCTTTCACAGATCTGGTGGCAAGAGAAGGTTGAACTTCAGACCTTGGAGGCAGCTGACTCGGGGAATCAGAGTTACTGAGGTTGGAAAAGCCCTCTGAGATCATCGAGTCCAACCCTCCCCAGCTCTGCCAAGGCCACCCCTGACCATGTCCCCAAGTGCCACATCCACAGGGCTTTGAAATCCCTCCAGGGATGGGGACTCCAGCCTGTTCCAATACCTGACCACCCTTTCCAGCAAGAAATTCCTTCTGATGTCCAACCTGACGCTCCCCTGGTGCCGCTCCTGCTGCTCCAGACCCTTCCCAGCTCCCTTCCCTTCCCTGCACACGCTCCAGCCCCTCCAGGTCTCTCCTGTCTGAGGGGCCCAGAACTGCCCCCAGGATTCCAGGGGGCCTCCCCAGTGCCCAGCACAGAGGAGGGGGGGTTTTACTGGTTTCCTGGCTGTGCCTGAAGAGCTGAAGCACCCAGCCAGCTCCAATGGTGGCAGAGCCTCAGCCAATCCAGTGTGTGCCCATCACAGGGGTGAGAAGGGTCATCCCTCTGCCCCGTGGTCCCTGAGGGCACCACGATGGCCCTGGGGAGGTGTTTGAGGAGCCCAATGTCCCCTCTGTGTCCTGGCCACACTCAGGTCACCTCCAGCTGGTGTCTGTGTGGCCCAGAGCCCGAGCAGGAGCTGCCCAGCCATCCCTGGAGCACGGGGTCTGTCCCGGGGATCCCTCCCCAGGAGCAGCAGAGCTCCCCATGTGTGAGCTGCAGACATTTGCATATATGAATATTAAGGGCCACGTGCCCAGCAGGGATAACAAGGCAACAAGTCCCTGCTGGGCTGGGGGATGATTTGGCGTGGGAGGGAATTACTGCTGGGGCTGCAGGGCAGGAGAGATTCCAAGCACAACCCGTCCCCCTGCCCGGCTCCTGCCTGGGAATGCCTTGGGAAAGGGGTTTCCTGGTGAGTTGTTTCGTTAGGAATGTTAATTAACTTTCAGGCTGGTGATTACTTGGATGGTTGATCTTTCTTTAAAAAAAAAATCAGTATTCTGCTCATTTTCCCGAAGTTCCTGTGGCATTTGTGTTGTTTCCTGTCTTTTTAGGAATATTTATCAGCATCCTGTTCCCTCCATGTTCCCATGGGGGAAGTATTAATTAGCCAAGTGTTGGTGCAAGTCTTAATCAGCAAAGTTTTCCCATTCCTGTTCCTGTCTCAAGGTTTGTCGTGGCGTGGTCTCCACAAAGAGAGGCTTCTTTCCTTCCTTGTTTTTTTAAACTGATGTGGACCAAAAGAATCATGGAATCTTTAGAATGTGAGCTGGGGCTGGAGAAGCACTCCCAGACCACTGAGTCCCAACTGTGGCCAATCCCCACCTTGTGCCCCAGCCCAGAGCACTGAGTGCCATGTCCAGGCCTTCTGTGGATGACCTGCTGCCAGGGAACAGGGACAGGCCAAGGGGAAACGGCCTCAGGCTGGGCCAGGGGAGGGTCAGGTTGGGGCTGAGGAGGAATTTGTTGCTGGAAAGGGTGGGGAGGCCTTGGCAGGGGCTGCCCAGGGAGGTTTGGAGTGCCCAGCCCTGGAGGTGTCCCAGGAAGGCCTGGCCGTGGCACTCAGTGCTCCGGGCTGGGGGACAAGGTGGGGATGGGGCACAGGGGGGATCCATGGGCTGGGAGGGCTTTTCCAGCATAAGTGATTCTGTGAAAATCAAATGAACTGTTTTTCTCATGGTGTCTTTGCTGGTTGGAAACCCTCTGCAAACCCTGAGTGTGAAATTACCGGGAGAGGAGAGAGAAAAAAAAAGGTTTTGTTTCTGGGTGTTCATATTCTAAACAGAGATGACAAAACATGCAGTGAGAGCCAGAGTTGTGTTAACTTAAAGTTACTCTTAATTACAGTAAGAAGTTAATGATAATTATTATGGAGGAAATGTGTCAGACCCAGGGGAAACACAGTATTAGAATGAGAATTGTGGAAATTACTGGATATCGTGAGTACGACATGGAAACCTGAGTCCAGGGAGGAGAAACTGTGGTGGAGGCAGCAGTGTGGGGATCCTGGAATCCTGGAATGGTTTGGATGGGAAGGGACCTTAAAGCCCCTCCAGTGCCACCCCTGCCATGGGCAGGGACACCTTCCACCAGCCCAGGTTGCTCCAACCTGCCCTTGGACACTTCCAGGGATCCAGGGGCAGCCACAGCTTCTCTGGGTAACCTGGGCCAGGGCCTCCCACCCTCCCAGCCAGCAATTCCTTCCCAATATCCCATCTAACCCTGCCCTCTGGTGTCTGTGACCCCTGATGGGGACATCCCAACATTCCAAGGGTCTTTCCTGTGGCCAGGCTGATGGGCAGCCTTGGTGGGTCCATGTGTGCTCAGGGAGGTGCCCGACCTCGGAGCTGGCACCTGCTGCTGCTGGGAGTTCTGTCCAGGGCCACTCTGAGGGTGAGAGCTGAGACATGGACATTTTATCTGCTGGCACACACAGGGTGGGCACAGCCATCCATGGCACCACCAGGACGTTGTAAAGGTCCCCTCTGACTCATCCCGATGACAAGAGTCTGCTGGCAGCAGGAATCATCCCCATGGATGCCAGAACAGCCAGGGAGCAGCTGCAGCCTGAGGTGCTCCATCCACGAGTCTGTGCTCTTGGAGAAATTAAATAATTGCTACTGAGCCCTTGGAGAATTAGGACTTAATTGGTTAAATCTCGAGTTGCAGCAGCACCCCTGGGAAAACAGGAGGATGTGTGGGATGGAGTGGGGCCTTGCTTAGGACCCGTTTCAACTCCTGTGTGGCAAGTGGTGCCTGTTGGAGGCAGAAGCAGCTCTTCTTGGAAGCTGGACAGGGCAGCAGGCCCAGGGAATGAGGGGTTATCTGAGCCCTGGGAAGCTGGATCCAGCTCTGTCCTTTCCCACTGGCAGTTCCTGGCCATGTCCAGCAGAGCTCCCCATGCCCAGCTCAGCTGTGCCCAGGCCTTGGGGGTCTCCACAGCAGCTCCTCGTGTCCATGTCCTGCCTGGGGATGCCAGGGAGCCCAGGGCTCATCCTGGCTGAGGGCAGGGAATCCTCATTCCCCCTTCTGCCCGGGAACTGTCACCTCACCAGTGGCCAGGGGGGTTGGAATGAGGTCCAGTCTGGGATCTCTCTCCAGCCACAAGACCGTGGAAGAAGCAGATGAATTTCTTGGAGTGTGAAGAAGAAGATGTTTAAGGCTGTGGATCATCCCTTCCCACCACTCTTCATGGAATCATGGAATATCCTGGGCTGGAAGGGACCCACAGGATCATTGATCCAACTCCTGGCCCTGCACAGACACCCCAACAATCCCACCCTGGCCCTGAGTTGTCCAAACACTCCTGGAGCTCTGGGGCCGTGACCACTGCCCTGGAATGGCTTCCCAGTGCCAGAGGGCAGGGTTAGAGGGGATATCGGGAAGGAATTGCTGGCTGGGAGGGTGGGGAGGCCCTGGCCCAGGTTGCCCAGAGAAGCTGTGGCTGCCCCTGGATCCCTGGAAGTGTCCAAGGCCAGGTTGGACGGGGCTTGGAGCAACCTGGGCTGTTGGAAGGTGTCCCTGCCCATGGCAGGGGGTTGGAATGAGATGAGCTTTGAGGTCCCTTCCAACCCAGACCATCCTGGGATTCTGTGGTCTTGCTTTTTTCCCAGTTTTCTTGTATTCTTTCCCAGAATGGGGGATCAGAGTTACCACAATTATTTAACATGTGGGGTCATCTTGGCTGTACCAGTGGCAGAAAATTCCATTTCCAGCTCACTTGGCTCATCATTCCTGACCACTGTAGAACGTTAGGCTGAGATTCTTCCACCAGCTGTGCTCCATATCCCCAAATCCTTCTCCCTGGTGTTGATGGTCAGCTCAGAGCCAGGGATTTTGGGTAGGAATGATTTTTTCCCACGTGCATCAGTTTTTCTCCACCTCACTGTTCATTGATTTTATGAAGATTCTACTGCTCCCCGTGGTTTTCCTCGTCTTTATTATCCTGAATAATTGAGCATCATCAGCAAACCTTCTTCCCTCTCCTTCCTCCCTCCCTCCTGAACCACCTGGGGCCGGGCTGAGCCATGAACGTCCTGGCCCCGATCCCGGGAGGCTCCGCCGCTGCCCTTTCCTCTGATGTGAAATCCAATCATTTATCTGGAACCTTTTAAGAAATTTAACACATAAAAAACCCTTCCTTTTCATCCCTCAGCACCTTCACTTCCTCGAGAGGTTTTAATGAGAGACCTTTTCAAGTGCTTTTGGAGATCTGAGCGGACGCGAGTGGAGTTTTTCTCCTCAGGTTAATTGGATCTCGGCTGCTTTTCCCACTGCTCATCCCCCCTGGCTGGCTGGAATGTCACCCCTCGCTCTGCTCTGGTGCTGGTGGGTCTCTGGAATCTGGTTGTGGTTCTGTGGGTGTTTATTTCCAGTGAGGACTTTGCTAAAGGTGCTGCTGAAGGGATGGTGGAGTTTGGCCGACTCCTCCCGGCGTGATCCAGCTGGAGGCTGCAGGAGACACTTCCCAGCAATGTGGATTCAAACCCTTCCTCACTGAGGGGTTCTGAGGACCCAGAGGGCTCCCTGGTGTTGTTTACAGGAGCACTGAGTGTTGGGGTTTTCCCCACTTTCTTCAGAATCCCAGAATTGCTGAAGATGGGAAGGGACCTCCTTTACCCACATTGAATGTGCTTTGTCACGGGATCCCAGGATGGTTTGGTTTGGTTTGGGCCTTAAATCCCATCCAGCCCCACCCCTGCCATGGGCAGGGACACCTTCCACCAGCCCAGGTTGCTCCAGCCTGGCCTTGGACACTTCCAGGGATCCAGGGGCAGCCACAGCTTCTCTGGGCAACCTGTGCCAGGGCCTCCCCACCCTCCCAGACAGGAATTCCTTCCCAATATCCCATCTAACCCTGCCCTCTGGCACTGGGAAACCATTCCAGGGCAGTGGTCACAGCCCCAAGGCTGCCAGAGCTCCAGGAGTGTTTGGACAACATTCTCAGGGCCAGGGTGGGATTGCTGGGGTGTCTGTGCAGGGCCAGGGTGATGATCCCTGTGGATCCCTTCCAGGGCCTAAAGGGGCTCCAGGAGAGCTGGAGAGGGACTGGGGACAAGGCATGGAGGGACAGGACACAGGGAATGGCTTCCCAGTGCCAGAGGGCAGGGTTAGATGGGATATTGGGAAGGAATTGCTGGCTGGGAGGATGGGCAGGCCCTGGCCCAGGTTGCCCAGAGCATCTGTGGCTGCCCCTGGATCCCTGGAAGTGTCCAAGGGCAGGTTGGATGGGGCTTGGAGCACCCTGGGCTAGTGGAAGGTGTCCCTGCCCATGGCAGGGGTGGCACTGGATGGGCTTTCAAGTCCTTCCCACCCAACCCAGTCCATGATTATATGGTTTTTGTTCCATAACCTCCCATGGAGAATCTTGGGTTTGGGGGTCTGCCTGTGAGTATCTGACACTTCTTAATGTGAAACCCTCCCCCAGCAGGGACCACAAATCCTGTGTAGGTTCTGTGTCAGGGCTGTGCCTTCCCTGGGTGCTGCCTTGGTCCCAGGGCCATCTGACCCCGGGGAGGTTCCCACAGAATTCCCACTCTGGCTGCACTTGCAAACTGATTTCCTGAGTTTTGCTGCCATTTGTGAGTCGTTCCACAGCTCCATATTTGGGCTGCTGTGCTGTTTCCACATTTAACCTGCAGGAGATCACGATTCTTCCCATCTTCCTCCTCTGAAAAGCTTTGGGCTGTGCAGGGAGAATTCCTGGGTTCCACTCTCCCCGTTTCCCTGTTGTCGAGCTGTTCCAGCTCCTTCCTGCCCTCTCCCAGTCCATGGAGTTTATCTGTGCCATGTCCCCAGCACGGTCCCTTTCGCAGCCCCATCTCTCTCCTGGGATAAATCCACGTTGTAGGGTTTGGGTTTCCCAGCCCTTGTTTTTATTATCCCCACAAAGTGCCTCGTTCTTCCAGGACCCGTCGGGGGCGAGGGCCCGACCCCGTGGGCTCTGATCTCCTGGGTCATTGTCCTGTCCCTGACAGGTGACAGTTCCTGTGCCATCCCCCTGTCCATGACCATTCCCTGGCTAACAGGGATGGGTTTCCTGGGCAGGTGGCCCGTTCCCAGCTCTGAGGGATGTTTGTTCCCTCATCTCTCCCGGCGCTTCTGCTCATCCCCCGCCGACGTCGGCGTTGAACAAAGAGGTTCCTGTGGAGCAGAATTCCCACAGGTGACTCCAGCTCTGACAGGGATCAGAGCCCTCCTTTGCCTCCTTTTTTGGCAAATCCCAGTTTGCTGAAGATGTGACTGTGAGGGATGGGCTGAGCTGATTCCTCGTCCCCTCCGGTGCCAGGTGGGATAAACCTGGGATCAGACCCAGCTTTGCCTGTCCAGCTCTTCCCGTAAAAATCCAGCACAAACAGCTTCTTCCTGCTGCCACAAATGTCCCCCTGGTTTTTCCCAGGATTTATCTTCTGTGCCTCTCTGCCATGGCATCTTTTCCTTGGCTGCTCTTTGGTGTTCCCAACAAGCATCCCAAGCAGTGTCCCTGAATTCAGAGTCCAGGCAAAACATGTCTTGGACTTTCTGAGGCTTCTTGTTCCCTTGATGCCCTAAAAGTTACTGGCTTAGTGGCTTTAAATGAAACCAGTCCAGTGCTGAAAATGTTCTGGAACACTGTCCATGTTCCAAAAGGGAAGGTGCTGCTTTTCCCTGCCTTTTGTTGCTGGTTTTCCTCCCTCTCTGCAGTAGCTGATCCTCAGGATTTCTCTGGTGCTCCAGCTGGGACCCAGCAGTGCTGCTTTGGGGCTTTTTAGTGGTGTCTGAAGTGGTGTGACCAGTCCTGGAGGGAATGTGATCCCAAAGAGCACATCCTTCCCAGGGGCTTCTGCTCTTCCAGGTCGGGGGGAATATGTGACTGGAAGTGGTTTCTTCTGGAGTTTCAGCCCCTTCTCAGCTGCCACTTTGGTTTTGATGTGGTTCCTAATCAGGGCCTTGATGAGCTGCCTCCTGAGGGAATTAAGCAGAAAGCCTGGGTGATGCCAATCAGGGCCTCAGGACCTTGGAGCCTGAGGAAAGAAGGCTCCAGGGAAACCTGAGAGCCCCTTCCAGGGCCTAAAGGGGCTCCAGGAGAGCTGGAGAAGGACTGGGGACAAGGGATGGAGGGACAGGACACAGGGAATGGCTTCCCAGTGCCAGAGGGCAGGGATAGATGGTACATTGGGAAGGAATTGCTGGCTGGGAGGGTGGGGAGGCCCTGGCCCAGGTTGCCCAGAGAAGCTGTGGCTGCCCCTGGATCCCTGGAAGTGTCCAAGGCCAGGTTGGACGGGGCTTGGAGCAACCTGGGACAGTGGAAGGTGTCCCTGCCCATGGCAGGGGTTGGCACTAAATGGGGTTTAAGGTCCCTTCCCACCCAACTCATTCTGGGATTCAGACATAAAAGGCCCATCAGGAAAATAAAAACCTGTTTGGGTTGATCCACTTGATTTCTCCCGGGAGAAAATGTTTCAGAGGTGCCACAGAACTTCCTGGTGGAAACACCTGTGGAGGACAGGAATGGCTGGGGAGGGAAGGCCCCTCACTGGGGACTTCTAAATGAATGTCCATCAAGAAGCTGATGCTGGTGGAGAGATCCTGGAACCCCAGAGCCCCTGAGGCTGGAAAAGCCCTCCCAGCCCATGGATCCACCCCGTGCCCCATCCCCACCTTGGCCCCCAGCCCAGAGCACTGAGTGCCACGGCCAGGCCTTCCTGGGACACCTCCAGGGATGGGCACTCCAAACCTCCCTGGGCAGCCCCTGCCAAGGCCTCACCACCCTTCCCACGAGGAAAGGTGAGCAGGGACACCTTCCACCGTCCAACCTGGCCTTGAGCACTTCCAGGTGTCCTCCTCGGGACTCCCTGCTCTTGCCCCCCATCCTTTGGGCCGTGTGGGGTCAGGACCAGGCAGGGGGCTCGTTACCTAACCCAGGACCACGTCACGGGGCTGTGGGGGCGGCCCTGGGGGGGTGGGAGCTCCTCGCCCCGGCCCGCCCGGCTCGGGGTGCAGCCGTGGCAGTCACTGGAGCCAGGGGTGCCATTCATCTGGCAGAGGTGGGGGCGGCTCTGGGAGCAGGGGATGAATCACAGCTCCATTGACTTCACTCCCAGCTCTCCATTGAGTCTAAAAGGAGCCCGGAGCCGTCGCTGGGGGTGCTCGTGTTCTCCTCGCCCACGGTTAACTCGCTGCCTCCCGGGGCCCCTCCGGCGGGGAGGGGATGGATCCAGGGCCTGGGCAGCATTCCTGGGGGTGTATCCCCAGTCAGGCCCTCAGCCTGGCTCACCAAAGGGTGACACAGCTCTGAGACGGTGTTGGAGGCCTCTCCTGCCTCCAGCTTGCCCAGGCTCCTTCTGCACCTCCCGTTTTCGTTTCCATAGTTTTCCCTGCAGCACTTTTCCTTCCTTCCCTGCTGTTTTCCAGACCGTTTCTCCAGTGGCAGCACCACATGAATCCAAACCTGCTCTTCCAACGTGCTGCTGCCCTCTCTGTTGGGACCTTCTGCACGCTGAAGTTCTCTCTCTGTTCCCTCCTAACGCTCGGTGAGCACGTTGAGCTCATCCCAAGGCAGACCCCGGTGAAATCCCGCTTGATCCATCCTTGCAGTTCAGCAGTGAAAAATGTGCCAATGCAGCTCTTTCCTCACCTTGCAGAGGTTTCTATCCCCTTGGTTTTTTATGGGAATGCCTTGTGAGAGTGTTGGGAATGCTCTGCTGCCATCAGGCTCCGTGTGGCAGCTCTGCCTTTCCCATGTTCAGGAGACCCGTTATTGTCCCCCAGAAATTGGGTTCCTTTGGCACATCCCGTTCCCTCCGATCCACTCCACCTCCTGTTTGTCACCTGGATGGTTTATTAAACCTCTCTGCTGTTTGTTAGAGGATTTGCCAGGGAATTAAAGATGAGTTGCTTCGTTTTAGGCTTCCTCTGATCTTTCTGCTGCCTGTTCATAGAGATGAGCATCATCCTTTGTGCGGCTCTCCGGGAATGCCGAGCGTGCCAGCTGAGCTCTGAGACAGCCATGGCACGAGTCAGGCACTTTCTGCCACCTCAGTGAGTTTCCCCAGGCCCAGAGAGTTGAAACAAACTCTAAATTCTTCCAACTGCTGGGTTTTTTTTTTACTGGAAAGTCAGAGCTTGGCTTTGCTGTTCTGGTGCCACCAGGAGTTGACTGGAGCTGGTTTGTACAGACCTAACCATGATATATTTGAGTTGTTCACTTAGGTCATGGAATTATAGAATGATTTGGGTTGGAAGGGGCCTTAAAGATCGTCTAGTCCTGCCCCCCACGGGCAGGGAACCTTCCACTAGACCAGGTTGCTCCAAGCTCTGTCCTAGATCATAGAAACCTGGAATTCTTTGGATTGGAAGGGACCTCAAAGCCCATCCAGTGCCACCCTTGCCATGGGCAGGGACACCTTCCATTACCCAGGCTGCTCCAATCCCCATCCAGCCTGACCTTGGACACTTCCAGGGATCCAGGGGCAGCCACAACTGCTTGGATTCAGGAATTACAGTGTGAGGTTGTCCCGCTCTCCTTAATCGGACACGTGGGTTGTGTCACTGGAATGACCTTTCCCAGGCATGGGAATCTGCTTCCAGAGGGCTGCCCTACACCTGGAAAGGAGGATTTTGTTGGAGGAGGAAGAGTTTCACACCTATTGAGGAGCAGCTGCATAACCAGCTCTGCTTTTGGGGCAGGAGATGTGGGAGGTGACATGAAGGGGGGGCTCCCTGACACCCTTAAAGTGCTTCCCAGTTCTGTTGGAGTTTCTCCATGTCTGGGTACTTCGTTGCATGAAGTCCCTGGGTTTTCAGATTCCCTGTTTTCCGTGGATAATGTGGAAGTACATCCCTAATTACAGCACGAAGTGAAGTATCAGGGAATTGCAGGGAATTCAGGCTCTGTGTCGCTTTACATTCCATGGATGACGTTTGTATGTCCTCGTATGTAATCCCCGTGTGCATCTGATTTTGGGATGCCCTTCCCCGGCTCTGGAAAACGCAGGAATATTTCTATATTCCTTGTGGGAGCCGGGTGCTGTCGTGGCGTTGCCGGCAGAACTGGTGGGATTGGGATGCCTGGAAATGCTGCAGGTGGGCGGACGCAGAGGAGGGTCCTGTCCCGGTGCCCGTCGGTCACGGGGAGCACACACGGGACCGTGGTGATCCCTGGCCGTCCCCACCCCTGTGCCAGCCCTCCGGGTCCCCGCGGGTGGCACGGGTGTCCCTGGCAGGTGATCCCTTCCCTCCGGAGGGGCAGGAGGAGCGGGGAGGGGGAGGCGTGTGCCGGCCCCGGTACCGCAGTGTGATTCCCGCTGCTCCGTGCCAGCTCCTGGATCCACATCCCCTGGATCCACATCCCCTCCCTCTGCCCCCTCGCTCTGCCCGTGCCGTGGCAGGGAGGCTCTGGGGGGGGATTCGTTCCCGCTGCCACGCTCCGGGCAGATCCTTCGCCGCCGGTCCTGGCCCTGCCGGGGATCCTCCCCATCCCCATCCCCATCCCTCCCATCGCTCTCCAGCACAGTGGGAAGGGGATGCAGCAGCCCCTTCACCCGGGGACGAGCGGGGGGATTCACTTCTCCATCTCTTGATCGCTCCCCATCGCTCCCCGTCACGTTGGGAAGGGGATGCAGCAGCCCCTTCACCCGGGGACGAGCGGGGGGCTTCGCTTCTCCATCTCTTGATCGCTCCCCTCCTCTCCCATCTCTCCCATCGCTCCCTCCTCGCCGCTCCCGCTTTGGCTCCTTGTGCCACCTCCCCCCGTTTTCCCGGCGCTGCCGAGAGCCGGACCCGGGTCCCTGATTAATTCGGCTCTGATGTCAGACATGCGGCTCTGCTGGGAGGGATTTGCAGAGGGCTGCGTTTGCTCCGAGCGTCCCCCTCCCGTCCCCCCCTCCCCGCGCCCCCCGCCCCTCCCGCCGCACGTCGATGGCATTTGGGGAAGGGGCTCCGGTGGGCGCCGGCCCCGCGGAGCTGCCGCTGCTCCTCCCGCCGCTGGATCCTCCCGGTTCTTCCCCGCCGGTGCCTTTGTTAAAGTGGGACAAGGAAATGCATCCCCCCTGCTCCTGGCAGACCGTCACTTAGCAACGCGGCGGGGAGGGAGGGGGGGATTTTAGGAGAAGATCCGAGCGCCGGGATGAGGATTTAAACTCTGCCGTGCTCAACTCACCAAAGAGGCACCTTCTCCTTTTCGTCGAGCGGCCGATTTTTTTTTTTTCCGTGTGAGAGGCAACCGGGAAGTCTGAGAGAGCCGATCCCCCGATGCCCCCCCACGCTCCGGGCAGCCTTTAAAGGGGATCCCGAGGGGATCTGTATCCCTGCATTCCTATGCAGGTGACTGCGAGGGGGCCCGGTGGGCAGCAGGGTGATCCAGGCAGCCGGGGCTTTCCTCCTCCTCCTCCTCCTCCTCCTCCTCCTCCTCCACGCTGAGGGAAAGTAGCTTTTCATCTTTTTTCATTCTGACTTTGGGCAAAAGGGAGGGGAGGGGAAGCAGCTTGAGCCCAACTCCCCGCTGAGATGAGACGGTGGATGAGAAGAGGTCTCCTTGTCACAGGCACAAAGGCCACCTCCGCCTGGCAGCATGGTGCTGAAATCTAACCCTGGCATCATTCTCTTGTGCTCTTTCCTGCCCAGTGACTACATCATTGAGGAGAAGACGGCCGTGCTGCAGAAGAGGGAGCATGAGGGATTCGGGTTTGTATTGCGAGGGGCCAAAGGTAAGGGCTGCTTCTTTCGCTGGCTCTGGGGCTGGGGCGGGAAGCGCCTTCTCCTCACCCTACCCGGGCTCTGGATCCCTGAATTCCCGTGCCCGGCAGCCCTGGGAATTAGGGGCTCTTCAGGGGACTCTCTTCTCCGGCTCTCTCCTTGCCCGGGTGCCGTCGTGGCGGGCGGGCATCGCTCCCACTTTCCGGGGGGTTCTGGTGCGGGTGCTGCTCTTGGTGGCTCTGAGATCCCGGGAATGTTCACTCCTCCCCGTTCCCCGGGAGCGTGACCCGGGTGCAGCCCCGTGGCACCCGTGGCGTTTTCGGTTCGAACGCTGGAAGTGTTTCACTGTACTTTGGCTGGGGGGAGTTGGGGTCCTTTGAGGAGCCCTGGTGGTGCTGGGGTTCCCCGGGGAAAACCGGGAGAGGTGTGTCCCGCAGCTCCCACCGTCCCTTCGATCCCGTGCCGCTCATTCCCGGGGCACCCCGGGCTGCTCCCGCGGCCGGACCTCGGGTGGGTGGTTCCTGTGGCTTCTCCTGCCAGAAATCCATCTTTGTGCTGCAAAAAAAAGAGGCCCTTGGGGACCGGGAATGAATGTGCTCGTATGGATACAGGGAACGGGCTTCGGCTCCCGTGCTCGGGAGGCAGGAACGCCTCCGGCCGGAGAGCCCCGTCCCTCCCCGGCACTTCCAGGCTCTTGGAAGCAGAGGGACAGTGGGAGCAGGGGGACAATGGTGCAGCTCTGTCCCTTCCATGTAGGATGTAGCAAGGTGTGGGAGGGAAAGCTGGAAGCAGCTCCTGGGGAGTGCTGCTCCTTCCCCGGACCTCGGTGCGGCTGCGGATTCGGGCTTTGATCTCCGGGGGGGAATTTCGGGGGGGATTCCTGGATCGCCTTTGTTCTGCCCATGGAAGGGCTCGGGGCCGGTGGGTGTGTTTGCATCCCTGTTGGAATATGGTTGCTGTCCCTTCCTCCCTCTCTCTCCCCTTCCCTATGGATGTGACATACGTGTCTGTCCGTGTGTAGCATGAAGTGAAACTTCACGGCTCAAAATGGCATCCATTTTTTTTTCCCGGATCAATCTTGCCCCTATTGTGTTGGGAAAAACGGATACATTTAGTCCCGTTGCCCCATTTTCCCCCCCCTTTTTTTTTTTTTTTGTATTTTTTCCTTCTTTACCCTCCCGACGTTCGCAGGCTCTACCTCTCCCTTTGTCTGCCGAGGCTGAAGGCAGGACCGGGAGCGGATGAGGTGGGCGTGTGGCTGTGTGGGATTTGGGAATCCTGGCGGTGCTGCAGGGCACCGGGAAGCGCGTGGCTGCAGAGGGTCGTGGCGTGGAAGCCGTCGGGAGCGTGGGCACGGGCTGGGGGGCTCCCCAAGCCCCTCAGGGAGCAGCGTGCCCTCCACAGGGAGGGGAATGTGGTGGCTCGGGTCCCCCCCGTGTTTGCCAGCCTCTCATCCCGGTGCTCCGTGGGGTTCGGGCTGGAAGGAGCTCTGGGACTGTCTGCGTGGCCCCGTCGGTGGCACCACCACTCCATTGAGGGAAAACCGCTTCAGGAATCGTGGTGTGAAGAGGAAAAAGGGGTCTGGAAATGGGGGGATCAGAGGATCATCCCTTGCAGGGGTGGGAGATGGATATTGTGGACTCAGCTGGGTGATCCTCAAAGGAATCTGCTCTTCGTGCTGCAGGGAGGGTGTGAAAATCCATCCTGGCTTCTCTCAGTCCTGCTGAGGGTTCGTTCCTTCCCCAACCCGAATTTGTCCCTGTGAACACCTCCAGGAAGAGGGCTCAGGCTCTGCACCATCCTGGAGAACCAGCCCTTCCCAACCCATCCCATCTCCACCTCTGCCCCATTCCGGAGGAGGTGACATCCCGGTCAGACCAGCTGAGCCTTTGGACAGAGCTTATTTTATTTCATCCTGGTCTCTGCAGGGGATGAGCTGCAGCACTTGGACCTGGGGCTTCCCTGCAGCCATTGCCTGGGAATGCCCAGAGGAGCCGTGGCTGCCCCTGGATCCCTGGAAGTGTCCCAGGCCAGGCTGGAGCAACCTGGGCTAGTGGAAGGTGTCCCTGCCCATGGCAGGGGTAGCACTGGATGGGCTGTGCAGGTCCCTTCCCACCCAAACCATCCTGGGATTCCATGATTAGGGAATCCTGTGGAGCAAATGGGAGGGGCTGGAGCAGCCCCTTTGCCCCATGATGAGCCAGAGGATTCACTTCTCCATCCCTTGGCCCAGAGAGGTCCCAGCCTGTCACACACTCAAATCAGGGACCTGCTCAAGGTGCTGAAAGGCATTTCTTGGCTTACAACAAGGTCAGGTTGGGGCTGAGGGGGAATTTGTTGCTGGAAAGGGTGGTGAGGCCTTGGCAGGGGCTGCCCAGGGAGGTTTGGAGTGCCCAGCCCTGGAGGTGTCCCAGGAAGGCCTGGCCGTGGCACTCAGTGCTCTGGGCTGGGGGCCAAGGTGGGGATGGGGCCCAGGGTGGATCCATGGGCTGGGAGGGCTTTTCCAACCTCAGGGGTCCTGGGATCCTGAACTCACCAGTCAAACCTTCCATGCCTAGACTGGAGCATCTCCCTCTTCCCAGTCAACCCATCAGGCACTGTCTGTTTGGTCATTTAATTCCTAAAATATTCCTGAGCTGGGGCCATCCTGTGAACAGCGGGTGTTACAGCTCCCTCAGGGACTGCTCCTCACCCCCTGTCTCCAAATCCACTCTGCCCATTCCCAGGCCAGTCAGTGCCTGTTGGCATCTGGTTGTGGTGGGTTTTTGTGGGAGCAGAGGCACAGGGAGCACCTGACTTGGGAATTTACGCTCTAAGGAGGGGGTAGATCCCATCCCTGGAAGTGTCCCAGGCCAGGTTGGACAGGGCTTGGAGCAACCTGGACTAGTGGAAGGTGTCCCTGCCCATGGCAGGGGTGGCACTGGATGGGCTTTAAGGTCCCTTCCAAACCAAATCATTCTGGGATTCCATGATTTTATGGATAACAAGGATATCACCATTAATACAAACAACATATTAGAAAAAGGAAAAGGAAATGGCTCCAAGAGTTTGCTCAAGGGCAGAGCTTTTGTCTGTTTGTCTGGGGAGAGCCAGGTTATTCCCAAAGTTCCAAGGTTATTTCATCTTGTGGTTCATGTGTCTCCTGATGCAGCTGATCCCGTGGGAAGGACACTCCATGCTGATCCCCTGCAGGGCTCACTTTGCTCCTGATACTTCCCAAAGCATCAATCTTTTATCCCCCTCCTCTCCCCAGGCAGGTGCTTCACCTGCATCTGCCCCAACACGGGATCCACACCCGTTTTCCAGGTTTATCCCACCTTGCCACAGCTCCCAGATCCTGCTGCTCATGGAGCAAGTGCCTGCCCTGGTCCCCAGAGCCCAGAGCCCCCCATATCCTCCTCTGCCCCTCAGTGCCCCTCCTGTGCCCGGTGTTGGTCCCACCTTGGAGCACAATTCCAGTGAGGAGCAGCTGAGGGAGCTGGGAAGGGTCTGGAGCAGCAGGAGGGGCTGAGGGAGCTGGGGGGGCTCATCCTGGAGCAAAGGAGGCTCAGGGGGGACCTTCTGGCTCTGCAAGTCCCTGCCAGGAGGGGGGAGCCGGGGGGGGTCGGGCTCTGCTGCCAGGGAACAAGGGACAGGCCAAGGGGAAACGGCCTCAGGCTGGGCCAGGGGAGGGTCAGGTTGGATATTGGGGAGATTCCTTCCTGGAAAGGGTTTTCCAGCCCTGGCACAGCTGCCCAGGCAGGCATGGAGTCCCCCCTTCCCTGGAGATTTCCAGGCCCTGTGGATGTGGCACTTGGGGACGTGGGGCAGTGGTGGCCTTGGGGGAACAGTTGGCCTTGATGTCTTGGAGGCTTTTCCGACCTCGGTGATTCCAGGATTCCCTGATTCCACCTGGTTTTGCTGCATTTCCTCACAGGAAGGTTCCAGTTTGCTGTTCAGCCTCAGCTGTTGGGTTTTCATGCCAGCCAGAGCCACTGGGATCACAGACACTTGGATCCCTCAGGGAATTCCATAAGGGCTCGGTGTTTACCGGGATCTGTGGGATCAGTGGATCCTTTGAGGGTGGTTTAGTCCTTTCCTGTCCTGTGAAAACCTCAGGAGCCCCTTCCCAACCCTGGGAGGATGTTGCAGGAAGTGCAGTCAGAGCTCAAGGATCTTCCCGTTGGTCTGGGAAGTGGGAATGTTGTCCCCAAGCCCTGCAGCAAGACTTTGGGATACAACACTGGGATCATCACAGAAATGAAGGGCTCACTGATGGTTTCCAGACCTTGGCTCTTGTGCAGAGGAGTCCTGGGACACTTGGTGACCCTCAGGAAGGACAGGAATTGGGACTGGGGGTGTTGGGTCATCCCTGTTGAGGGTGGTGTGATCCTTGTGGAGATCTAATGGAAAACTGGGAGCAAGGCCCAGCAGAGTCTGGAATTTGCATTATCCCACTCTTTTAGAGGAATTCAAACACTCAGGAGCTAATTTTAATTCCCTGCCCCAAGGAATGGGGGGTGAGGAGCAGGAAAGGCCTCGACTGCAGGCCTGACCCTGCTGAGGAATAATTAAAATATCCATGTTGTCCACCCTGTTCCCAATAGAGGGTTTGCTGCCTCCAGGATGGGGTTTGGTGGCTCTGAGAGGAGGTTTGATTCCCCTAGGATGGGATTTTATGTCCCCAGGAGGAGGTTTGGTGCCTCCAGGATGGGATTTGTTGCCCCCAGGCCTTCCTGGTGATCCAGCTCTGCCAGGTCTTCTCCCACAGCTGGAGCTGGAATTCCTCCTGTGGGACAGCCCAGACTGAGGGGTTTTTAAGGCCAGGAAGTGTCCAAATTGCACAACCAGAGCTGTGGTGGCTCCTCAAGAGGTTTAAATTCTGCTTCCTGAGATTTAAAGTCGTTGGCTTTGGCAAAAATCTTTGGGTGGCCCTGGATGGGCTTTAAGGTCCCTTCCAAGCCAAAGCATTCCATGATTTTTGTGACCATGAGGGTCCCAGCTCCTCCATCCACTGCCTGCCATGGATGTTGAGGACACTGGGAGCAGTCATCCCTCCAAACCTGCTCTCCCTGGAGAAGAGGATTAATTCATGTTTCAGTCCATTTTTGGAGCTTCTTTCCCATTCCCGGTGACCAAGCCCTGGGACTCCAGGCAGTGTCGCTTCCCCTGCCTCCGTGTGTCCCCATCCTGGATTCAATGGTGCTCCTGGGGTTTGTTCCACAGGGATACAGCTCTTAATTCAGGATTCCTTTTCTTGTTTGCTGAGCCTTTAAGGCCCCGGTGACACGTTCCCAGCTCGTGTCTCACGACGTGCACTCGCTGCAGGTTCCAGCCCACGGGAAGGGCTGTGCCTGGAGTGACACGTGGATACCACGGAGGGAACAGGCTGGGAGCTGGATCTGCTCCCTTAACTTCATCTGAGTGCCCTGTCAGGTGACATCTTGGATTATATCCTTGCCCAGAGAAGCTGTGGCTGCCCCTGGATCCCTGGAATTGTCCAAGGGCAGGTTGGAGCAACCTGGGCTGGTGGAAGGTGTCCCTGCCCATGGCAGGGGTGGCACTGGGTGGGCTTTAAGGTCTTTCCAACCCAAACCATTCCATGATTCTGTGGTTGCACCTAAACCAGGAGGTCAACTGCTGGAGGTTTCTGGTGCCCCCAACAGCACAGGGACGTGGAGCTGCTGGAGAGAGTCCAGAGAGGCCCCAGAGCTGCTGCCAGGGCTGGATCCCTCTGCTCTGGAGCCAGGCTGGGAGAGCTGGGGGGTTCCCCTGGAGAAGAGAAGGCTCCAGGGAGAGCTGAGAGCCCCTGGCAGGGCCTAAAGGGGCTCCAGGAGAGCTGGAGAGGGACTGGGACAAGGGGTGGAGGGACAGGACACAGGGAATGGCTTCCCAGTGCCAGAGGGCAGGGAGAGATGGGATATTGGGAAGGAATTCGTGGATGGCAGGGTGGTGAGGGATGAATTTCCCAGAGCATCTGTGTCTGCCCTTGGATCCCTGGAAGTGTCCAAGGCCAGGTTGGACGGGGCTGGAGCAACCTGGGCTGGTGGAAGGTGTCCCTGCCCATGGCAGAGGGTGGCACTGGATGGGCATTAATGTCCCTTCCCCCCAAACCATTCTGGGATTCCATGATTCCCAAGAGCATCCTTGGTGGCCGAGGTAGGATTTTAGGATTTTGATCTGCTTTAGGATTTTTCCATTGGGAAACGCAGCGGGGGATGGGGGGAGCAGCCTCTGTGATAACACAGTTTGCTCACATCAGTCTCCTTCTCCTGGCTGGCAAACCAATTAAATTGTCATCTGTCCAACTCCACCCTCCCCAGGGATCAGGATTTGACTTTAACATTTCCGTGGCTTAATTCGGGCGCGTGTGATCCGGGAGGGCAGCGCCGGGTCCCGCCTCGTGCTGCTTTTCCACAGAGACCATATGTCTCATTAGCATTATGGAAATAATTTACTTGACATTCACAGCCTTCCAACCTCCCCTTTTCTGGTTTCCAGCCCTCCAGGTCCTTCTCTCCTCACACCTCACGCCCTTCTCCACTCGGGTCTGGCCTAAGGGGCGCCTCGTTTTGCACCAAATCTCGGTGGCCCTTTGAACCCCAGAGCACTCAGAGAACTTGCCGGTCAACTCTGGGCCAGGGGGTTGAGTTTGTCACCAGGGAGGTCCCTCGGGAATCGAACATTCCATTGGCATTTCTAAAAATAGGGAGGGTGACTTGTCAGCTCTTCGCTGCTTGGCTCCCGTGGAAGGGGAGGAGTCGTGGAAAGCTGCTGGTGAAAAAGCATCTGAGATGGTTCAGCACGTTAACATCCTGTCAGGAGAAGTTGGTCTTGGGGTGGTGCTGGTCCATGGAGTGGGAAAAATCTTGCCTAAAATATGTAAATAAAGAATAAAGGAGGAATTGTCTTTATGTGCATGAAATCAGGGTCTACAGACTCTGAAATGGAGCAGAGTGTGGGTGATGTTGGCTGGAGTGACCTGACATCAAAGGAGATGCACTCCAAGGCCATCCATGGGCTCTGTGATTCATCAGGGGGTTGACACAGCTCCTAAAATGCATTTTTGGGATAATTTAGGGGCGTGAGAACTTGTCTGGGCCTGATGACCCAGCACAAAGGAGGCTCAGGGGGGACCTTCTGGCTCTGCAAGTCCCTGCCAGGAGGGGGGAGCCAGGGGGGGGTCGGGCTCTGCTGCCAGGGAACAAGGGACAGGAGGAGAGGGAACAGCCTCAAACTGTGCCAGGGGAGGGTCAGGTTGGATATTGGGAAAAATTCCTTCCTGGAAAGGATTTTCCAGCCCTGGCACAGGGTGAAGTGCCCATCCCCGGAGGGATTTCCAAGCCCTGTGGATGTGGCACTTGGGGACATGGTCAGTGGTGGCCTTGGCAGAGCTGGCACGGTTGGACTCCGTGGTCTCATGGGCTTTTCCATCCCAGATGGATCCCTGGCTGGGAATGCCGTGGGCGGGCACTGAACGCGTCTGAACCGACACAAAGACTTTCTTGACCACCCCCTCAAGCCCTCCCTGCCTTTGTGTTTTGCAGCTGAAACCCCGATCGAGGAGTTCACCCCGACCCCGGCCTTCCCAGCCCTCCAGTACCTGGAATCAGTGGACGTGGAAGGAGTCGCTTGGAGAGCGGGGCTGCGCACGGGGGACTTTCTGATCGAGGTGAGCGCGGCCGCGGCTCCTCCGGGGCCAACCTGCTCGGGGGGTTCTTGTCTCCCATGGGGTGTTCTGGGACGTGTGGCCTGTCCCAGGCGGGTGGTGGCAGCTGTGTCACTCGGGACGGGGAGATTTGGGCTGCTCCCCCAGCAGAGGCTGGATTTAAGGGGTGGTTCTGGAGAGGGAACGTTGATCAGTTGGTGCTTTAGGGACTGGGCTTGGAGGAACGTTGGAGGTGTTGCTGTGGGACCTTTGCAGGGGACAATGGTGTCCTGAACCGGGTGGGTTTGGGGTGAACAGGCCAGGTCTGGGTTTCTGAAGGCCAGAGAAGAGGCTCTTGCAGTGAGGCAGCCAAAGAACGGTCAAAGTGTTGGTCACTCAGTTGGTCTGTTCCGTGTCTTGGTTCCAAAGGATCCCAGAGAGTTGGTTTCCAACAAGGATGTGCAGTGTTGGGGCAGGAGGGGATGTGGGACAGATCCTGCCCCTTCCAAGGGAGCGCTGCTGGCAGGAGGGGTGGGATGAGGCCGGATGGATGGGGGGTCTGTGGAGTGACCATGGATTGGCACAGCCTGGGGGTGGCCTGAGGAGAAGGATTTGAGGTGTTGGTCGCTGAGAGGCTGGACATGACCCAGCCCAGAACCCCCCATGCCCTGGGCTGATCCCACAGGGATGGTGGGCAGCAGGGCAGGGGGGGATTCTGCCCCTCTGCCCCCTCAGCTGAGACCCCCCTGCAGAGCTGCTCCAGCCCTGGGAACAACAGCAGGAGGACGTGGAGCTGCTGGAGAGAGTCCAGGGGAGGCCCCGGAGCTGCTGCCAGGGCTGGAGCCCCTCTGCTCTGGAGCCAGGCTGGGAGAGCTGGGGGGGTTCCCCTGGAGAAGAGAAGGCTCCAGGGAGAGCTGAGAGCCCCTGGCAGGGCCTGAAGGGGCTCCAGGAGAGCTGGAGAGGGACTGGGGACAAGGCCTGGAGGGACAGGACAAAGGGAATGGCTTCATATTGAAAAGGGAGAGATGTGGGATTTTGGGAATAAAGCTGAACTGGTCTTACTGGCACTGCTGGCACTGGTGGGCACTGGTGGGTACTGGTGCTTGGCCAGTTCAGCTCCGGTGATGTGCTTTGGGGAGTCTGAAGGTTGTGCTGAAAACTGGATATTGGGAAAATTCCTTCCTGGAAAGGGCTACCCAGCCCTGGCACAGCTGCCCAGGGCAGGGGGGAGTCCCCATCCCTGTGGATGTGGCACTTGGGGACAGGGGGCAGTGGTGGCCTTGGCAGTGCTGGGGGATGGTTGGACTCAATGAGCTCAGAGGGCTTTTCCAGCCTAAATATATCTTTTTAAAAGGCTCTTTTCCATGGATATTTCTCCCCCTCTGTGCCAGGAAGGTGGCTGAGGAGCCCCCAGCTCCCATCAGGGCTCTGTGGGACCTTTCTGGCAATCCTTTTTCCTCGGCCATGGAATGTTTAGTTGATGGGGAGGCTGCAGGACCAACGATCCCAAACCCACAAACCCTTCCAGAGCTGATTCCTTTTCCCACTCAGACATTTTAGGAACATCACAGAGCAGGGGATTCAGGAACTTCAGGTGCACGTGGGGTGTGGGCAGCGGGTCGGTGGGAGAACCTCAGCCCTCTCCCCTCCCTCCCGGTTGGATGTTGAGCTGCAGAATAAATAACTGTGCTTCCTGGTTGCCATTCCCTCTGGAGCAGCAGGAGGAGCTGAGCTGACCACCCCCGTGGCTGCCAAGCGTGAGTGGTTTCCCGGGAAGGGAAGCTGGAGGTGGCTTCAGAATGAGCACAGCAGCTCTGCCGCAGTGGAGAGCCACATTCCAAGGGGATATTCCAAAAGGGAGATGTCAGGCACAGAGCTTGAAACCTCGGGCAGGTCTCTGGGAACGCCCTCACTGACCTTTCCGGGTGTTTGGATGAGGGAGGTGTTCGGTTTAGGTGGAAAGTGTGGGGGACTTTGGAGTTTGAGGCCTCGTTTCTAATCTGAGACCGTCCTTTGGAGGTGAAATGAAAGAATTAATTAAATAATAATTAAACGAAGGTGAAAGTAATCTTTATTCTTTTAGCTTTAAAGGTTTCTTAGTCCTGGAGGTCAGTGCTGGACAGGGAGGGAGGTGTAAAGTGCTTCCACACTGGAGTGAGCAAATCCCAATAAAGAAGTGGGTCAGCCCCCTGGTCAGCATTCCAGACCCTTGGGATGAGGCAGTGGGAGAGGATCTCTCCAGGTCACCCCTTGTCTGCATTCCAGGCCCTTGGGAAGCCCTGAGAGGCGTTTCCAGGTTGGGAAGTGTTTGGTGACAGGGACAGTCTCCATGTGAGAGCTGCTGGATCAGCTCTGGAGCCACAAATGGCTCCTTCCTGCAGGGACTGGTGGCAGGACAATGCCTGGATCCCAGAGCCCAACTGCTGGGGACAGGAAGGGGGCAGGATGGACCACCTGGAGTGGGATCTGACCCACACATGGATCCCCCAGGCCGTGGACCCTCAGCCTGTCCAGTCCTGTCTCCAGTTTCCAGATGTCTCTGGCACCAACACAAACCAGTTCCCTGCTGGCAGATCCAGCCTTTCCAGTAACCAGCTCTCAAACCAGTCTGGTCTCTCCAGTAACAAGTTCCCAGCACTCCCAGTCTCTCCAGTAACAAGTTCCCAGTCCTCCCAGTCTCTCCAGTAGCTGCCCAAGGTCTTCCTGCATTTGGTCCTCTCACAGCACCTCCGAAGGTCTGGCACCATCCCAGGATGCTGTTCCTGGCATTCCAGGATGTGTCCCACACCCCTGCAGGCAGCAGTTCCTGTAGGAGCACAGGCTGACATGGAGAGATCTACCCATGGACTCATCCCAGGAGCCTGGAACACAGACCAGGGATGGAGACTCATCCCAGGGCTCTGGAATGCAGAGCAGGGGTTACCTGGAGAGATCCCTTGACTGCTCTGAGCTCTCCCTGGAGCCTTCTCTTCTCCAGGGGAACCCCCCAGCTCTCCCAGCCTGGCTCCAGAGCAGAGGGGCTCCAGCCCTGCCAGCAGCTCCCTGCCTGCCTCTGGATTCCTCCAATAGAGGCAGCAGCTCTTCCAAGAATTCCCTGACCTGTTGCTTTTCCACTGCCTCATGTTACATTGTCCACTCCCCTCCAAGCTCTGGGAGCTCACTTTGTCCATGAACACTGAGACAAAAAGCCAAGTTAAGCCTGACTTTGGTCCTGTCTAACTCCTCCACGGCTGATTTTTCATCTGCAGAGTCGCATTTTCCCTGAACTTCCTTTTGGTGCCACTGTGCCACTAAAAATATCCCTGTTCTGCCTCAAGTCTGTTCCCAGTCTTTGCTCCAGCTGGGCTTTGCCCCTCCTGACGCTGTCCCGGGTGCTGGAGCTGTGCCCATGTGCCTGTCACCAATGCCTCAAAATCCCAGGATCCCTGAGGCTGGAAAAGCCCTCCCAGCCCATGGATCCACCCTGGGCCCCATCCCCACCTTGTCCCCCAGCCCAGAGCACTGAGTGCCACGGCCAGGCCTTCCTGGGACACCTCCAGGGATGGGCACTCCAAACCTCCCTGGGCAGCCCCTGCCAAGGCCTCCCCACCCTTTCCAGCAACAAATTCCTCCTCAGCCCCAACCTGACCCTCCCCTGGCCCAGCCTGAGGCCGTTTCCCCTTGGCCTGGCCCTTGTTCCCTGGCAGCAGAGCCCGACCCCCCCCGGCTCCCCCCTCCTGGCAGGGACTTGCAGAGCCAGAAGGTCCCCCCTGAGCCTCCTTTGCTCCAGGATGAGCCCCCCCAGCTCCCTCAGCCCCTCCTGCTGCTCCAGACCCTTCCCAGCTCCCTTCCCTTCCCTGCACACGCTCCAGCCCCTCCAGGTCTCTCCTGGCTGAGGGGCCCAGAACTGTCCCTGGGATTCCAGGGGGGCCTCCCCAGTCCTCCAGGTTGTGGCTCAGCAGGGATCCAGTTCCCCAGGGGATGGAGCTGCAGCAGCTCTCCAGGTGTGGATCAGGAGGATCCCGTGTCCCCACATTGCCTTTGGGATTCCCCATCCCTGGAGGGATTTCCAAGCCCTGTGGATGTGGCACTTGGGGACAGGGGTCAGTGGTGGCCTTGGCAGTGCTGGGGGATGGTTGCACTCGACTCAGAGCGCTTTTCCAAACTCAATGATTCCATGATTCCATGAAAATCATGCCAACAGTTACACCCTCAGGCAATCCTGCTCACCTGAGGACAGCGGGACGGCTCCAGGCCGGGGAATTACCCAGTTTAGGACTGGATTAGACCTGTCAGTGTGGGGGACTTTTTAAAAATCCAACCAGGATTCCAGAGCACAGTCCACAGTGTCCAGCCTGGCGTCTCCCCTTGAGCCTGTCAGGGTTTAAATCCTGGGTTTTCTTCCTGTGGTGTAACAACAGCCTTTGTGTGTTCACTTCCGTGTTGGAGACACACTGATCACCTTGGAGTGTGGACCCAGGACTTGGGGTAACATATGGAGATAAATCTGTGGATGTAAATTCCAGTGATGTAAATTTGCATGTTTTCACTGTTTGGGGCTGGATGACACCGTTGTGCAAAAGCTTTAGTTGAAGGAAATGGGAATTCGTATCCAGCTGGGATCTCAGAGCAGTGAGAAGCTTCTGGGGCAACCCCAACACCACCAGGGGAGGTTTAGGTTGGATTTTAGGAATTATCTCTTTGTGGAAAAGGATGGAAATCAATGGAAGGGGCTGCCCAGGGTACTGGTGGAGTCACCATCCCTGGGAATGTTCAAAAAACATGTGGATGTGGCACTTGGGGACACGGACGTGGTGGTTGTGGTGGTTGGATTTGATGATCTTAAAGGTCTTTTCCATCCTCAGGGATTGTGTGATTCCATGATTTTGTTGTTGTTTCCTTGTGGGTGAGGAGAAAACCTGCTCTGGCCACGGTCACTCCCTCAGGGAATGTGTCCTGGGAATCTCATGGGCTTTGAATATCTCCTCTGGAGCCAGGCTGGGAGAGCTGGGGGGGTTCCCCTGGAGAAGAGAAGGCTCCAGGGAGAGCTGAGAGCCCCTGGCAGGGCCTAAAGGGGCTCCAGGAGAGCTGGAGAGGGACTGGGGACAAGGCCTGGAGGGACAGGACACAGGGAATGGCTTCCCAGTGCCAGAGGGCAGGGAGAGATGGGATATTGGGAAGGAATTCCTGGCTGGGAGGGTGGGCAGGCCCTGGCCCAGGTTGCCCAGAGCATCTGTGGCTGCCCCTGGATCCCTGGAAGTGTCCAAGGCCGGGTTGGAGCCACCTGGGCCAGTGGAAGGTGTCCCTGGAGTTGCAACTGGATGGTCTTCAAGGTCCTTCCCATCCCAAACCATCCCGTGATCCCAGTTGTCAAAATCCAAAGGTTTTTTGAGGACATGCTGCTAAATGGAGCCCAAAAATCAGGGGGGAAAAAAATCTGCTGGGCAAACTTCACCCACTGGAGTGTGGGGATGAAGGAGAAGGGAAGCATTCCCGGATCCCTCCCTGCTGGAAAGGTTAGCAAGGAAAGGAGAAGGAAATGCGGATAATTTGAGCTCCAGTGTGTAGGAGGTTGGGAAGAGGAGCCAAAGGAAATATCAAAGGCCAGTATTTAAAGATAATAAGAAATTTTAGAGCATTAGGAGATGAAAAAAAAAAAGGGGCTGGTCGAGCTCCATTTCCATATGCAAATGATAAAATTGTATATTCTGGTGCAAAAAAAAAAAGGAAAAAAAAAAAGGCAGAAATGTTCTGCTCTGAGTTTGGAACAAATCAGGAGGATGTATCTCTCCATATGATGTGCTTGGAACAGAAAGTTTCCCAGCTGTAACCAAGGAGAAAGTGAGATAGTATTTGCTAAAAATAAACAGCCCCAAATTAACAGGCTTGAATAACAGATCCCAAAGTATCTCCAAGAGCCTCGCTGAGGGGCTGTCTGCTGGTGATGCCTGGGAATCGTGCTCATCCCTGACATTCCAAAGGCTGGGTGGAGGGACTGTGTCATCCTGATATTCTGGAGGGGATGAAATGGGTGATTGAGGAAATTGAAGTGTCAATAACGAGGCAATTAATTAAATCAGCGAAGAATTAGAGATGGGAAATACAATTAATGGCCCCGGGGGGGGGGTTCTGTGGGAGCTGGAGATGCACCTGCTGCTGGGCTCCATGGAATCCTGGGCCTTCATGGAGGGGGTTTGGGATTCCTTGGTGCCTCTGGGGTTTAGGTACAAATAAATGGAATTAAGACTGGGAGAGCTTTGCTCCCCACAACTCCCTGATAGGAGAGGGGAGCCAGAGGGGGTCGGGCTCTGCTCCCAGGGAATGAGGCACAGGATGAGGGGAAACAGCCTCAAACTGTGCCAGGGGAGGGTCAGGTTGGATAATGGGAAAATTCCTTCCTGGAAAGGGCTGTAAAGCATTGGCAGGGGCTGCCCAGGGCAGGGGGGAGTCCCCATCCCTGGAGGGGTTTCAGAGCCCTGTGGATGTGGCACTGGGGGACGTGGGGCAGGGGTGGCCTTGGCAGTGCTGGGGAGGGTTGGACTCCATGTCCCCAGGGGATTTGCAGCCTCAGTGATACCATGATTCCATGGGTTCTCTCAGTGTTCCCAAACCCCATGTCCATAGGGATTGTGGGCATCACAAACAGCAGAGGAGCTGCTCCAGGGCCGTGGGGTTTTCCCATTCCAGCAGACCCTGCCAGGTGATGTGGCTGCAAGCAAGGAATGTGGGTTGGAGGGCTGGGAATTACCCTGGGAAGAGGGAATTCAGCAAAGGCCAGGGGTTTCTCCCGTGTTATCCGTGGTTGGCTGTGTGGGATGTGGCAGATCCTTCGTGTGTGAGAAGGACAAACTTCCAGAGCTCCACGAACTTCCCATCTGGTTGGAGCTCCGGAGGATGGATCAGCCCTCCCTTCGTGATCCAGCCCTGTGGGATGGATCCAGCGTTGCCAGGCAGGATTCTGAAGGGCTCTTGGAATGACTCACCAGCTGGAAAATGGTTTGAGGCTCAAGGAATCCACCTTGGTCAGCCAGGGAGGGATGGAATTCCAGAGTGTGGGTATGGAATTCCGTCTGGAGGGAGGCAGCTCAGTGCAGGTCTCAGCACATGGGCAGAGATTCCCTGGATAAGCACAGCCACGGATTGTAGTGAAATCCCATTTCTGCACCAGTACATCCTGTGCCCAGGGAATGGGAGTGACTGGGAGGGCTGGGAAAGACAGCTCAGGGCTCAGGTTCCCAACAGGAGCATCTTGGGGTCTGGGTCATCCTGCAGCCTCTCTCCAGGCTGGAATGTTGAGGTTGGCATTCCAGAACACTCTGTTCTCTTCCTGTTGATGAAGATTTACCCCCAAAGCCCCCGAGCTGTGCCATGGTCTGTGTTTGTCCTGGTTGGTGGCCCTGTCCTGGTGTTGGGCCAGAACGGAGCTCTGGAGCAGGACAAGCTCAATTCAGCCCTCAGGGCTTCTTTTCCTCCAAGGAACTTCTTATTCCCGGGAATGTGGGATTCAGGTGCTTCATTGATAGCTCAGGCTTCTTCTGTACAGACATGGAATGAGAGTATGGACAAGGTGCCACGTGGGATCCCAGGATGGTTTGGGTTGGAGGGACCTTAAAGCCCCTCCAGTGCCACCCCTGCCATGGGCAGGGACACCTTCCACCAGCCCAGGTTGCTCCAAGCCCTGTCCAACCTGGCCTTGGACACTTCCAGGGATCCAGGGCCTGCCCACAGCTTCTCTGGGCAGCCTGTGCCAGGGCCTGCCCACCCTCCCAGCCAGCAATTCCTTCCCAATATCCCATCTAACCCTGCCCTCTGGCACTGGGAAGCCATTCCCTGTGTCCTGTCCCTCCATGCCTTGTCCCCAGTCCCTCTCCAGCTCTCCTGGAGCCCCTTTAGGCCCTGGAAGGGGCTCTCAGCTCTCCCTGGAGCCTTCTCTTCTCCAGGGGAACCCCCCCAGCTCTCCCAGCCTGGCTCCAGAGCAGAGGGGCTTGTAGGACTCAGAATCCATGGAACTCATCCAGCACCTGCAAATCTGTACCAAAAAGAAGAGCTCGGGCTGGAGAAGGAACACTGAAGGATTTGTTGCTGGAAAGGGTGGTGAGGCCTTGGCAGGGGCTGCCCAGGGAGGTTTGGAGTGCCCATCCCTGGAGGTGTCCCAGGAAGGCCTGGCCGTGGCACTCAGTGCTCTGGGCTGGGGGCCAAGGTGGGGATGGGGCCCAGGGGGGATCCATGGGCTGGGAGGGCTTTCCCAGCCTCAGGGATTCTGGGATTCTAGGATTGAAAAAAACCCAACTGAATCATGGTTAGGAGAAGGGGGACTTTGTCTCCCATGGCAAACTTCCAAGCTTCACATCCTGGTCAGCTGGGAGGGATCAGACTGAGTGGGAAATGTCCCACAGGAGCAGATGATGGTCCATTAGCCCAGTTCCCCCTCCGTGACAGTGGCATTACAAGATTAATTGTAATTAATTAAGGAGATTACTTAAGGAGATCCCATTTCCTGGTGGTCCATTGCCCTTGTCCCTTCCAGATTCCAATGTCATGGCACTGGCCACATCAGCAGGTTGATATTTCCAGCCTGTCTCCGTAGGGAAGTTGCTCCATCCCCTTGACCATTCTAATTGCCCTTTTCTGGTCCTGCTCCACTCCCACCTCTTCCTCCTGGAGATGCTGAACCAGAGCAGCTCCCAGCACGTGCAGAGCCCCCACTGACACGTCCCACCTCCCTTTCCACCTCTTCCCTGGTAGCTTTTGTTGCCTTTTCTGGCTGCTCCTGTGCACCAAACCCACGATTTCGAGAGCTCAGTATCAACTGCAGGACCTGCCTGGAGCTGGACCCACCAGGTCCACGTCCAGCATCGTGCTGGTGGCTCCTCCCTGTGCCTGTACCTGCCTCCCTTTCCTCTCAGTTTGGGATCCTCCTGGATCTCCTTAGGGTTGATGCCTTTTTGGCTGCTCAGTTTTCAATGCCTGGGTTGTGACACATTTCTCTCTGTAATGTTTTGAAGAGCCTTTCTGCACAATTTGACTCGTGATTTATCGTCTCCTTCCAAGCCTAAAGCAAGAACTGGGCATCCTCATCAGGTCCTGTGTCCAAAAAGCTGGAATTTTTCCTTATTTCTGTGCATTACCAGAGTCCTCCTGCCCGGCTCTGCTCCGGGAGCTGGAGTTGATTGTTTTGTTCATTTTCTGCCTCCTCTTTCGTGTCAAAGTGCTTTTCTTCCTCCTGTGGGAGATGGAGTTGTGCTCCCAGAGCTGCCATTCCGTACTGGAGGAGGGGGTGGCTGATCTCGGATCACCTGCACTCAGCAGCTGCTCTTCCCTCTCCAGCTCCACACACCGGGTCTCTTGTGGCTTCTCCAGGCTGGAATTGAGGCTCCTTCCCACTGGGAAGTGCCCAAGGAGGGTTTGGTGGGAACTGCCCTCCCTGGGGGTGCAGATCCAGCCCCGGTTCCGGGTGATCTCAGCGCCGGTTTCTCATCCCAGGCTGACTCAGCTCTGAGGCAGAGCCGGAGCAGGGAATGTTCACACCATCTCCTGAGAGCTCAGCTCGCCTCCCCGCACACCATTCCCTCTGGTTGGGTCTGGAATTGTTCCAAAAGCTTTGCTCCGAGGAGTTGGTTGTGGCTCTGAGGTTCACCCAGGGCACCCCCAGGAACTGGGGCTGGATCAGGGTTTGTGTTTGTCAGAAATTGGGGGGAGTTTTCCCAGACTGGGGAGGCCCCCCTGGAATCCTGGGGGCAGTTCTGAGTCCCTCAGACAGGAGAGACCTGGAGGGGCTGGAGCGTGTGCAGGGAAGGGAAGGGAACTGGGAAGGGTCTGGAGCAGCAGGAGGGGCTGAGGGAGCTGGGGGGGCTCATCCTGGAGCAAAGGAGGCTCAGGGGGGACCTTCTGGCTCTGCAAGTCCCTGCCAGGAGGGGGGAGCCGGGGGGGGTCGGGCTCTGCTGCCAGGGAACAAGGGCCAGGCCAAGGGGAAACGGCCTCAGGCTGGGCCAGGGGAGGGTCAGGTTGGGGCTGAGGAGGAATTTGTTGCTGGAAAGGGTGGGGAGGTCTTGGCAGGGGCTGCCCAGGGAGGTTTGGAGTGCCCAGCCCTGGAGGTGTCCCAGGAAGGCCTGGCCGTGGCACTCAGTGCTCTGGGCTGGGGGACAAGGTGGGGATGGGGCCCAGGGTGGATCCATGGGCTGGGAGGGCTTTTCCAGCCTCAGGGATCCTGGGATTCTTGCACAGCCCAAGCAGCTGCCTGATGGGTCTCCCCCATGCTCAGCTTTCCTGGGTAACATCCATCCCTCACCTCCTGTGTCATTCCAGCTTCTTGGCTGCCTTTCTTCCCTGCTTTCTGCAAGGTGTCATTCCTGGCCTGGTGGGAGGTGTCCCTGCTCATGGCAGGGGTTGGAACTGGATGGGTTTTAAGGTCCCTTCACACCCAAACCATCCCGGAATTCCATGATAAAAGCTGGAAGCACCGGGCTGTTCCATGTCTGTTCCCTGGGAAGGAGCAGGGTGATGTCCCAGTGTCCCATGCAGGTGACAAAACCCTTCCCAGACCATCAGTAACCGAAGCTCTGAGCGTTTTCCAGGTGGTGGTTTTCCAATATTTGCAGGTTTCAGCTGTGTGCTGCTGGGGCAGTGCCAGGATTGGCAGAGCCCTGGATTTGGGAAGAGGCAGAGGGATGATCCAGTTATTTCCCAACCTGTGAGGGTGAAATCATTTGCTGGCAAGAAAACTAAGCAATCAGGTGCTGGAGGCAGTGGATAAAGGGTTAAAAAGGGAGGATGTAATTGCCAGCAGAAAACTTCATAAAGGAAATTTGGGATCATTTGAGAGGAGGATATACAGGATAACCACGCTCTGGGATTCAATCCACTCCACCCCATTTGTCCAAAAAAACCCCAAGATGAAGAGCTGATTTCGCCAGAGGAGGTTGGTAATTGGATCAGAGTCACATTTTCTGAGGAAAACACGTGTTTTGGTGAAAATGGAATCGTTATGGAATCATTCTGAACAAAATTGGATCGATGGAATGATCGGATATTTGAAGTAAAAGGATTATTTCCAAAGCATCAAAGCTCTGAAAACAGGGATGATCCATTTCAGAATTTAGTTCAGCACCGAAATGTGACCCAGAGTGAGGGTCTGCGAGACCCCTGTGTTCATGGAATCACGGATTCACTGAGGTTGGAAAAGCCCATGAGAGCAAGTCGTGCTGTCCCCAGCACTGCCAAGGCCACCCCTGCCCCATGTCCCCAAGTGCCACATCCACAGGGTTTGGAAATCCCTCCAGGGATGGGGACTCCAGCCCTGCCCTGGGCAGCCCTTTCCAGAGTCTGACAGCCCTTTCCAGGAAGGAATTTTCCCAATGTCCAGCCTGACCCTCCCCTGGCACAGCTTGGGCCTGTTTCCTCTGGTCCTGTCCCTCGTTCCCTGGTTGCTCCCTGTTCTGGCTCCTCAGTCCATCCCCCAGTGCTGAGGTTGCCTTTTCCAGGTTATTTTGGGGTTGGTGCCTCAGAGCTGTTGGATCAGTCGCTCTTCCAGCACCTCTGGAACACCCGAGGCACAGCTCAAGTCCTGCAGATCCAGGAGCCTCATGGAATCATGGAATGGTTTGGGTTGGAAGGACCTTAAGGCCATCCAGTGCCACCCCCTGCCATGGGCAGGGACACCTCCCACTAGCCCAGGTTGCCCCAAGCCCCGTCCAGCCTGGCCTTGGACACTTCCAGGGATGTTGAACCCTTCCAGGGATGAATTAGTGCCCAGGAAAAACTGGGAAACACCCATTTCTTGGTTGTTCTGCCTTGTCAGCCCAGCTGCAAGGGGGATGTCCACCTCCTCCAGAAGGTTGTGGTCACTGGCAGGTGACTTCCGTGAGTCCCGGGCTGAACAAAAACACAGGGAGAGGTGCAAAATAATGCGGTTTTGGGGATGACATCCCTCAGTTTTCCCGACAGGCAGCTCTCACCGTGTCTCTGCTCTGCCCCAGGTGAATGGTGTGAACGTGGTGAAGGTGGGGCACAAGCAGGTGGTGTCCCTGATCCGGCAAGGGGGGAACCACCTGGTGATGAAGGTCGTGTCCGTCAGCCGCAAGCCGGAGTCGGAGGAAGTGGTTCGGAAGAAGGGTAGGTGTGAATCCCGGGATTCCCCGGGCTGGGGGGACGTGTCACCCAAGGGTGGGAGCCACCAGAGGGTCTGCAGTGGCACCAGTGAGGAGGGAGGGCGCTGGGAAGGGGTGATGTGGCTGTGCCAGGCACAGGCAGCTCCGAGTGGGAAGCACCGGGATGCGGCGGATGAGGGTGATGGTCCCGGGAGAAGAACAGGCTCAGAGTAAAGCTCAGAGTAAAGCTCAGCAGAGCTCAGAGTAAAGCTCAGTGTGCCCTGAGCTACTGGTCCTGCCTAACCAACCAGCCACTGAACAGGCTCTGTCCTGACAGCCCGTTAAAACCGGGTTTTCCAAAGCCAGGCACTGGAAAACCTGCAGTTCCACACCAGGGATCTGAGTGGATCAGGAGGGAGGAAAAGTCATCAGGCTTCCTTTTAATTTTCACTGGTGCAGATACTTCTCACAGAGCTGAGCATTCTGCTGCCAGTGCGTTTTGAAGCCTTTGGGGTTTTTTTTTTTGTGAGGCTGAAGAGAACAGGATTTAATGTTATTGAAAAGTGGAAGCTGAAATCTGGGAAAACGGTATTCCTCGGAAAGATGGGAGTTCCTGACCTAAGCTGGTTTTATCCAGGCAGGACACACAGTTCATTTTGGAAACAAAATTTCTGTTATTATAAACTGATGCAGGTGGTCAGGGGGGGCTCTGGCAGATCCCAGCCACTGCTGGGATGCAGGACACCGGCTCCGTTTTCCCACCGGAGCCGTGTGTGCCCAAAGGTTGGAGCCAACTCCTTGGGATCAGCTGCTCCACACGGTGCTGGAGAGCAGAGACCCCCTTCCCTGAGGGGTGTCAGGGTGGGGAACAGTCCCCGGGGGTGCTGGGGGCAGGATGGTGCCCGCAGGAGCTCAGGGGGTGCCAGGCTGGAGCCTGTGCTTCCTCAGGGATTTGAGCACCTTGGTTCTCTCCGGCTCTCACACGGAAACGTGGCACCAACACTGAGGCTGTTTTCCCTGCAGGCCTTAAACTGGAGGAGGGCAGGGTTAGGTGGGATGTTGGGAAGGAATTCCTGGCTGTGAGGGTGGGGAGGCCCTGGCACAGGTTGCCCAGAAGCCGTGGCTGCCCCATGCTGGAATTGCTCCCATCCCTGGGGGCTCCTTTGGGATGGACGGTCCCAGGGCTGCTGGTCACCTGCTGGGACACCCCTGGGGTTGGGGACACCCATGTGGGGAAGGCAGGAACACCTGGATGGGAGACAGACAGGGCTGTGTCCGGGAGGGACATCCTGGAACCCAGCTGTGGTGGGCAGGGGCACATCCAGCAGGAGGGTTTTTGGAGGGATTGCAGCTGGGAATCCCACACTGGGAATGGGATGGAGGGGACAGGAGAAGGGGGGTGGGAGTGAGGGGACAGGAGCAGGGAGATGGGAGCATGGAAGACAGGAGCAGGGGATGGGAACGGGAGGGACAAGAGGAGGGGAATGGGAATGAGGGAGACAGGAACATGGGAATGGGAGTGGGGTGACAGGAGCAGGGGGACAGGAATGGTGGTGTCAGGGGCAGGGGGATGGGAGCACAGGGATAGGAGAACAGGGATAGGAGCAGGGGGCTGGGATCAGGGGGATGGGAGCACAGGGATGGGAGCACAGGGATGGGAGCACAGGAATGGATGGGATCAGGGGGATGGGAGCACAGGAATGGATGGGATCAGGGGGATGGGAGCAGGGGGCCGGGATCAGGGGGATGGGAGCACAGGGATGGATGGGATCAGGGGGATGAGAGCAGGGGGCCGGGATCACGGAGATGGGAGCACAGGGATGGGAGCACAGGGATGGATGGGATCAGGGGGATGAGAGCACAGGGATGGATGGATCAGGGGGATGGGAGCAGGGGGCCGGAATCAGGGCGCTCCCAGCGCAGCACGAGGGGCGAGGGGGAGGGAGCAGCTCCGCTGGCACCGAGAGCTGCAATTATGTTGTCACGGCACAAAAGCGGAGCCGTGGGAAAGGCTGAGCTCGGGAACCAGCCCTGGGACCCCCGGGGGTGCCACTCGCCCCTTCTCCCGGTGCTTCCAGCCCCGCAGCCGGGGAGCAGCCGCCTGGCACTGCCCGGTGCCTGCTGCCCATCCCCGGAGCCCGGAGCCGGGTGGCCGCTCTTCCAGCGTGGAGTTTGGGGACCGGAGCCGGGTCCCCCGTGCGGGACCCCCCGTCTGCAGCGGGGCCGGGGGGCTCAGACCCCCCTCGCCCCCTCCCCGGGGTGCCGGGGGCCTGTGTGGGACTGGCTCGGGCTGAATCCGCCCCGTTGGGTCCCTGATGCAGCAGCAGAGCCTGGAGCTCCAGTTGCCATGGCAATGCCTGAGCGTTGAATCCAGCATTGTCAGCGAGCGAGGAGGAGGAGGAGGCACCCAAGTGAAGAGGAAGAGCCTTCAACTCATCCCCGTGCCGGTGGGCTCGCGGCTCATGGCAGCCCGGGATAGGGAGCCCTCGGGGCCATTCCCACGGCCCGGCCCGGCCACCACGTGTCCCGGTTGCCCGTCGTCGCCGAGCCGGACGCCAGCGCTGCCGTAGGGCCGGAGCGAGCGGAGCATCGTCCCGGCCCCGGGCACGGCGGAGGAGGGTGGGTGGGCTGCGCTCCGGGGGCTGCGCCGAGGCGGGAAGGACAGACGAGGCGGGAAGGAAGGAAGGAAGGACAGCCGGAGCCGGGCCCCACCGGCCGCGTTCCTCCCTCCCACCGCCGGCCATGGCGGGGCCGTGACAGCCGAGCCCCCGCGGGCGGGCGCTGCCCGAGCCGGGCTCCACTCGCGGGGGGCTCCCCTGGCCGGAGCCTCCGCGGCGGCCGCAGGGGGGAAGGCGCAGCCCAGGGACATGACTTGGACTCTGCTCCTCGGCTGAGGGCTCCACGTTCCTGCGGGAGCTCCGGGGGCCTCGCCCCGTGCCCGGGACTGTGGCACCGAGACCATGAAGAAGTTCGCTTCCACGCGCAGCCTCAATAAGATCCTGCAGCAGTGCGACTCCTCATCCCGCGAGTACGAGGAGATCCAGGCTGTGGAGAAGAAGTGGCACCTGCATCTGGCCACTCCTCGTAAGTTCCTGGACAAGAAATGCAAAATGCCGTCTCTCTTCCTTTCAGCTCCGCCGCCTCCCAAGAGAGCGCCCAGCACCACCCTGACGCTGCGGTCCAAGTCCATGACGGCCGAGCTGGAGGAGCTGGGTAAGGGCGGGGGGCTCTGCCGGGCACGGGGGGCTCCTCCGGGCACGGGGGGCTCCTCCGGGCACGGGGGGCGTGGGGAGCCGGGGCTGGAGCTCTCCCGGCGCCCGTTTTCCCGGAGAGCTGCGGGAGCGGGAGCGCCGGGCCACGTTGTCCTGCCGCGCCGGAGGTGCCGTCGTGCTCGGAGGGGTGTGGGGGGCTCGGAGCCCGTGATTGCAGGATTAGGGGTGCGGGACACCCCCCCAGAGCCACCCACCCCTCCGGTGTCGCATCCCCGCGGAGGCGGCCGGGGGGAGGACGTTGGGTGTCTCCGTGTGCTCGTGGAGGGCTCGCCGCCCCCGGCCCCGGCCGGCAGGAACCCTGCTCCCAACCCTGTTCCCAACCCTGTTCCTTATCCTGTTCCTCTCCCTGCTCCTCACCCTGCTCTTCTGTTCCTCACCCTGCTCTTCTCCTGTTCCTCTCCCTGTTCTTCACCCTGCTCTTCTGTTCCTCACCCTGCTCTTCTCCTGTTCCTCTCCCTGTTCTTCACCCTGCTCCTCACCCTGCTCTTCTCCTGTTCCTCTCCCTGTTCCTCTCCCTGTTCTTCACCCTGCTCCTCACCCTTTTCCTCTCGCTTCTCCCTCTCTCTCTTCCTCATCCTGCCCATCTCCAGGCTCCTCTCCCTGCTTCTCTCCCTGTTCATTCTGCTCCTCTCTTTGTTCCTCTCTCTGCTCCTCTCTTTGTTCCTCTCTCTGCTCCTCTCTTTGTTCCTCTCCCTGTTCCTCACCCTACTCACTCAACCCCTCTCCCTGCTCTTCGCCTTCCTCACCCCTTTCCTCACCCCCTCCTCTCTCTGCTCCTCACCCTGTTCCTCTCTGTTCCTCACCCTGCTCACCCCACTCCTCATTCTCCTCACCTTCCTCACTGCTCTCCTCTCTCTGCTCCTCACCCCGTTCCTCACACATTCCTTACCTTGCTCTCCCTGCTCATCTCCCTGCTCCTCACCCATTTCCTCGCCCCTCTCCTTTCCCTGCTCCTCACCTTCCTCACCCTCTCCTTACCCTGTTCCTCACCCCTCTCCTCTCTCCACTCCTCTCCCTGCTCTCCACCTTCCTCACCCCGCTGTTATCCCTGCTCCTCACCCCTCTCCCTCTCCATCCCTCTCCTCACCCTTTTCTCATCCCTCTCCTGTCCCTGCTCCCACACACCCGGCAGCCCCAGGGTTTTATTCCCCCCACCCTGTGCCAGGTGAGCTCCAGGTGAGCTCCAGGTGAGCTCCAGGTGCGGTGCCATCCCCTCTCTGCCCTCCCCCCGTGCCCACGGCCATGCCCACCCTCTCCCACTCCAGGGCCTGCCCACGTTTCCAGCTGCTTTGCTCTCCGGCTGGAGCTCCGTGTTCCCGGATTCCCTGAAAGCCTCTCCACCCCCACCCCGCTTCTCCCGGCCCTTGTGGCCACCCCGGGGGTGTCCCCAGTGTCACCCACCGGTGTGGGGGGGCTGCTCCCTCCCCTTGGTCCCTCCCCTCTCCCCAAGGGTGGCAGAGGTGCCACTGGACAGGGTGGCAAGTGGGACAGTGGCCACGTGGCCCTTGTGGCTGGATGGGCAGTGGGAGATGTGGAGAGACCCCCTTGGGGTGGCCACGGAGGGACCCCCATCCCGGGGAGACTTTGGGGCATCCGTGTGCCCTGGCACAGGTTGGCTCTGCCAGGAGAGGTGCCAGGGCTGGCACGGGAGGGGGGACAGGCTGCCACCCCCGAGGGCATGGGCAGAGCCAGAGGAGCTGTTGCCGTGGAGATTTAGGGATTTTCCCTGTGGGAATGTGCCCTCCTGCACCAGGAGAGTGTAGGGATTTTCCCTGTGGGAATGTGGTGGTGTGGCCATGGCACAGGGTCCAGTCCTGGCTGGGAGGGACCCCCTGGAGCGCAGGAGCCTTGGCAGGGCCCCACATCCCCCTGTTTTTCCATGTCCTTCCTTGCTTCCCTCCCTTGGTGCGTGACCAGGATTCCCAACCCCGTGGGCTCCTCAGAGGAGCCAAATCCAGTGCAGTTGGGACAGATCTCGGCATTCCAGGGCTGGAATCAGCCGTGGTCATTCCAGGGCTGGAATCAGCCGTGGTCATTCCAGGGTTGGCACCAGCTGTGGTTTATTCTACGCTGCTCTCTCTGCCCTTATTCCCACCCTGATCTGCTCCCTGCGTCTCCAGACCTTTATTCCCAAGCCAAAGGCTCTCTCTTTACCAGGATCCATTTGGAATGGCCCCTTTCTTCCACTTTTTGCCCTTCCCTGTGTCCAGACCCATCCCAGACTCCTGGGTTCCCACTCCCACCCCTGGCTGTGACCCAGAGAGCCGTTCCCAGCCGTGTGCTGTGTCCCACCTGGAAAGGGATTGGGAGCAGCACCCCCCTGGCTCCCAGGAGAGGGACCTGGAGGCAGTGACTGGTGTCAGCCCCCGTGTTCCCAGGGAATTGCAGTGCTCAGTCCCTTCCTCAGCCCTGTGGATCGGGGAATGTCCCACCTCGTATCCCAAAGGGAAAATGGGGAATCATCCCCCCTCCCACACTTGACCCTGCAGAGGGAGTTTCCATGTGGATCAGCACCTCAGGCCGTGTCTTAGAGCCCTCTCCCCTTCCCAAGGGACCCTGGTGGCAGTGAAGGGACATTCCTACCTGCAGCTTCCCAAGGGGAGCTCTGTCAGGTGCTCCTTGCCCCGTTTTCCTTGGATCCTGTCCCTCCCTGCAGCTCCCAGGACATCCCCCGTACCCACAGCCCCACTGAATATTTCCTTGCTGCCTGTCATGCCGGTCCCCTTGCAAGAGCAGATTCCCAGCAAGCTGCAAACAAAGCACTCCTATCCCAGAATCCCGGCCGTGCTGGATGCAGGGAAGGGCTTTGGGAAGGGCCGTGGAGAGCAGGGAGGCACTGAAAGCTTTGGAAGAGCTGCCTGGGCATCAAATGCACCCAGCTCTGCTCCTGGTCTGGCTTCCCTCTGCTTCCCTGCTCCCCTGAGGAGGGTGAGGGATGGGTGGATCCCAGCGGATCCCAGGGCTGGGATCAACAAGGCGCTGCACCCCCGCCCTGCCCAGCCTTTGTCCTGGCAGAGGCTCCACATCCCGGGCTGGATCCGGCTCCTGCCCGCCTGCCAGAGGCAGGGAAGCACGGGGAGCAGGCAGGACAGGCAGGGCAGGCAGCCAGGCTGGAGCTGGGCTGGAAGCAGGAACTGTGCATGCCATTCATGTTGTCTTTTGTTTCTTGATTCCAAGCCTCCATGCGGAGAAGGAAAGGGGGTGAGTGAAACTGCACATCCTGGGGCTCCTCCCTTCCCTGCCAGCACCCCCCAGCACCCCCCAGCACCCAGGCAGGGGCACCCCAGCACCCCCAGCACCCAGGCAGGGGCACCCCAGCACCCCGAGGGGCTGGATGGGGTCACTGTCCCCGCAGAGTCCCGTGGGATCATCGCAGTGGCAGCCAGAGCTCAGGGTTGGCACCAGTGCCATGGTGGGGTGCCAGGAGCCGGGGTGGCCGTGTGGGGCTCTCCTTGGCATGGGCAGGATGCCAGTTTGTCCCCAAATTCCCAAGGCTGCCGTTCCCAGGGGCGATCCCTGCCCCGCGTCTGCTCCGCGGTGAAAATTCGCGCAGGGACGTCCCCAGGTGGGATCCCCGTCCAGGGGAAGGGGCTGTGCCATGTCCAGCATTGTCCCAAATGTCCCAAATCTCTGCTCCTGCCTCTGGGCAGGTTGTCCTGCTGCTCCTGGCATTCCCACTGCTCCCACTCTGAGGCTGTGCCAGGGATGTCACAGGAGGGACGCGACAAAACCAGGAGGTTTTGGATGGAAGGTGTCCCTGCCCCTGGCAGGGCTTGGGACAGGGTGGGCTTTAAGGTCCCTTCCAACCCAAACCATTCTGGGATTCCTGCCAGGGCCGAGAGCCAGGAATGGACAATGGGGAAGGAGCTGGAGGCTCATCCAGCTCCGTGTTCCCGCAGCACAGCCCCGGGGCAGAGGGGAGGGGGCCCTGGAGGCCTGAGCTCAGCTCTGACCCTTCAGAGGCAAAACTGTCCTGGGGGTTCCTGTCCCTGCTCCTGCTCCCCGAGGAGCTGGGAATGTGAGGAACCAGCTCCTCCATTGCAGTGGGGGGGGGACAGGGAGGCAGCTGGGCAGGGATGAGGTGTGGGGGGACTCTGAGGGACCCCCAACCCTCCCCTGCACTGGGCACATCCCTCAGTGCCCTGAGGGGCCACACCAGGGTCCCCTGGGGGAAGACAATCCGCTGGGGTGTCCTGGCAGCAGAGATGGCTCTTTCTGGAGTGGAAGAGAAGGATCTGGGGAGACCTTGGAGCCCTTTCCAGTGCCTGAAGGGGCTCCAGGAGAGCTGGAGAGGTCCAGGATGTTACATCCCCGTTTGTCCCAGACACTGGAGTGACACTGGTTGTGCTGGGGACACGGAATGTCGGGGCCATTCAGGCACCTGAGTCCACTCAGATGGACACATCCCAGTTTTTCCCAGACTCTGGAGTGACACTGGTTGTGCTGGAGCCTCGTGGAATCCCATGGACATCCATGTGCCCATGGTCCCCGTGGCACCCGGGTTTCCCATCACCTCCCACTCCTCCTTTGCCCGCCCGGGGGAACTCGGCTCGTCCCGAGTGTCAAAAATAAATCTGGGAAAAATCTACTCTTCCGTGTGAGATGGAGGATTCCTTGGAATGTGGCACAGCCAGGAGCGGCCCCTCGGGTGCTGGCAGGTCAGAGCCCGGCTCAGGCACCGCCAGGATGGGGTGGGAAGGTGGCCCAGCATGGCATGGCATGGCACGGTGCCACCCTGAGCCGAGCGGGATCCAAACCCCCCCCAAATCCTCGGAAAGCTGCTGGCTGGGGAGGAGAGGACGAGCTCCCCGCGCTCCCTGCTCGGGGCTGTCGGAGGGGAGGTGTCCCCTGGCCCCCCCTGACCCCTCGGCTCTCCCCCTTGGATTGCAGAGAAGCTGGATGAGATCCTGGCGGCCGCAGAGCCGGCGCTGAGGGCGGATATCGTGGAAGCAGATTCCAGGGCAGCCACTGTGAAACAGAGACCAACCAGCCGGAGGATCACCCCTGCAGAGATCAGTGTGAGGGACAGGGACAGCCAGGGCAGGGGGGAGGGACAGGGAGGGAAGGGAGGGACAGGGATAGGAGGGAGTGGGGGGAGAGGCAGTGAGGACACAGAGAGGGATGGGACAACACGGAGGGAGAGGGAGGAGAGGACAGGAAGGGAGAGGAATGGGAAGGCATGGAGGGAGAGGGATGGGAGGACATGGTGGGAGAGGGAGGAGAGGACACAGAGGGAGAGGGAGGAGAGGACACGGAGGGAGAGGGAGGAGAGGACATGAAGGGAGAGGAATGGGAAGGCATGGAGGGAGAGGAATGGGAGGACATGGTGGGAGAGGGATGGAAGGGCACAGAGGGAGAGGGAGGAGAGGACACGGAGGGAGAGGGAGGAGAGGACATGAAGGGAGAGGAATGGGAAGGCATGGAGGGAGAGGAATGGGAAGACATGGAGGGAGAGGGATGGGAGGACATGGTGGGAGAGGGATGGAAGGGCACAGAGGGAGAGGGAGGAGAGGACACAGTGAGAGAGGGATGGGAGGACACAGAAAGGGATGGGAGGACATGGAGGGAGAGGGAGGAGAGGACATGAAGGGAGAGGAATGGGAAGGCATGGAGGGAGAGGGATGGGAGGACATGGTGGGAGAGGGATGGAGGGGCACAGAGAGAGAGGGAGGAGAGGACACAGTGAGGGAGGGATGGGAGGACACAGAGAGGGATGGGAGGACATGGAGGAAAAGGGATAGGAAGGCATGGAGGGAGAGGGATGGGGAGCACAGAGGGAGAGGAATAGCAGGAAAAGGTGGGAGAGGGATGAGAGAGCAGGGAGGGGAAGGGATGGGAGAACACGGAGAGGGAGAGGGAAGGGAGGGCACAGAGAGAGAGGGATGGGAGGACAGGGAGGGAGAGGGAGGAGAGGGCATGGAGGGACAGGGAGGGGAGAACACGTGGTGCCAAGTGGAGCTGCTGATGGGCTTGTGCTGGGAGGGGGATTCCCCAGGAATAGGGAGGGAGAGAGTCTGGGAACACCAAGGCACAGGGCAGGAGCTGGGGCTGAGGGGGGGTTTCAGCTCTCTGGGAACCCCATCCAGGCCTGGGAACCTGGCTGGATTTCCCAGGAAGGGTATAAGAGCAGGCCTGAAGGAGTGTGGAAAGCTGAGCTGGAGCGCTGAGCCCTCGGGCTGGGGGGCTGGGATTGGGATGGGATCAGAGGCGAGGGAACAGGGAGGGAGCAGGAGGGGCTGTGCCAGCTCCAGCATGGCTGGATTGTCCCAGGGCTGCAGGGGGTGGGAAGCAGCACCTGGAGTGGGAGGGAAGGTGGGACAGGCAGCTCCTGACCGGGCACGGGCTGCCCGTGGGAGTCACCCTCACTGTGCCACCCTGGGCATGGAGCGGGCAGGGAGAGGGGATGGGGGGATAACCCTGCCAAGGGCAACATCCCAGGGTTTGGAGACCAGGGGTGGGGCAGGAGCAAGGACAGGGAAGTGCAGATCTCACCAGAGAGCTGCACCAGATCTCACCAGAGGAGGATTCTTGACATTGTCCCCAAAGGTTCATGGTGCCACCAAACCTTAAAACCAGCTCTGGTGGGTCCTGGACCTTGTCCCAGAAGGTTTCTGGTGCCCCCAAGCCCAAACCCCAGGTGTGGTGGGTCCTTGGCCCTGTTCCAGCAGGTTCCTGGTGCTGGGGGAGGTGCAGGTGAGGGGGGTCCATCCCTGTCCCCGGGCACAGGGACGGGGCCGTGCGGGCAGATCCCATTTCCCGGGATCAGTCGGAGGGTCAGGAGGGCTGAGGGGAACTGTGGGCTCCTCCCAGCTGGGTCTAGCAGATCTCTGGAATGGGAATTCCCTGGTTTTGCCTTGCAGTCCCTCTTTGAACGCCAGGGCATGGCAGCACACTCGGGGGTCCTGGCGGGAGCTGAGAAGCCCCACGTTTCCCTGCGCAAAGGAATTCCACGGACAAAATCCGTAGGTAAGACAACCTGGAGGGGGGGAAGATCCCTTTGGGAAGAGGAGGGATGGGCCCCGTGGGCAGGAAAGGCTCAGCCCTTTCCAGCTCTGTGAGGTGGGAGCGTCCCGTGGAATTCCTGCTCCCAGGGCTGCCTGGTCCTGCTCGGGGTGGGAGGTGGGGTTGGAGCAGTCCAGGGGTTCCCTGCTCGGCTCTGCCAGGGACAGGGGGGCTCTGCCAGGGACAGGGGGCTCTGCCAGGGACAGGGGGGGCTCTACCAGGGACAGGGGGGCTCTGCCACCCTCCCTCTTGGCACATGGGATGGAGGGTTGGAGTGTCACCCCTGGGCTGGCACGGGCTGAGCCGTGGGGCAGGATCCAGCTGAGCTGTGGCTTAGGAGAAGCAGGACAAGGTCTGGAGCAGGCACCTGGTGGTGGTGGGTCCTTGATGGTGGCTCCAAAAGGTTCATGGTGCCCCCAAACCCAAAAACTGGCTGTGGTGGGTCCTTGATGGTGGGTCCAGAAGGTTCATGGTGCCCCCAAACCCGAAAACCGGCTGTGGTGGGTCCTTGACCCCGATGCAACAAATTTATGGTGCCCCCAAACCCAAAAACCAGCTGTGGTGGGTTCTTGACCCTGTTCCAGCAGATTTATGGTGTCACTAAACCCAAAACTGACTGTGGTGGGTCCTTGGTTCTCTCCCAAAGGGCTTCTGGTGCCACCAAACCCAAAAACCAGCTGTGGTGTGTCCTTGACCCTGTTCCAACAGGTTTATGGTGCCACCAAACCCAAACCCACCTTCCACCAGCCCAGGTTGCTCCAAGCCCCCTCCAACCTGGCCTTGGACACTTCCAGGGATCCAGGGGCAGCCACAGCTTCTCTGGACACCTGTGCCAGGGCCTCCCCACCCTCCCAGCCAGCAATTCCTTCCCAGGGATGTGCTCCATGGAAAGGGATAATTGGAAGTGACCCCCCACAGCATCATTTGGTTGTGAGGGCGATGCCAAATCAAACTGTGTGTTTAACACACGGAATAAGTGTGTTCAAAGGGTGCTTGGGAATGTTCAGAGCCCCAGGATTTCTGTGGATACACACCTGGGACAGGTTGGGATGGGGGCAGCCAATACCTGAAGTTCCACAGGAGATGGAGCTGAGATAATCAAATCCGTGGGATTAACCCGAGAAAGAAAATAGGAGAAGGAATCTTAAAAAAAAAACAACAGGAAAATTGGGTATTTCAGGGGCTGCCCCGTGTTGGGGAAGCTCCTGCCGTGACTTCCATGGGTTGAAAGTGCCCAAGGCTCTGGAGGGTTGAGCTGGAAATGGGATAAAATGGGGTAAAATGGTGCAGGATGTGCAGGATTGAATCTGTCTCCTGGGAACATGGAAAAACCCCATCCAAGCCTGGTGTCCCAAACCTTCCACAGTCACCAGAGAGGAACTGGGACTTTCAGTCTGATTTATGTCGTTCTTGATCTTGGAGGTGGATCCTGCCCCAGTGCCATGGGCTGGGAGGAGGATCCAGGGGTTGTGGGGGACAGGGGTGGGTTCCCAAACAGGGTCCTGGGTGGTTGGTTCAGGGGTGAGAATGAGGAAATGCTTCAAGAGCAGAGGCTGTTGAAGGTTCAGTCCAACCCCAAAGAGCTGGAAATCATGTTAAAGGGATCCAGGGATGGATCATGGATTGGGAAAACATCCATGGAGCTGCTCCCAGGGCTGGATTCCCTCTGCTCTGGAGCCAGGCTGGGAGAGCTGGGGGGGTTCCCCTGGAGAAGGCTCCAGGGAGAGCTGAGAGCCCCTGGCAGGGCCTAAAGGGGCTCCAGGAGAGCTGGAGAGGGACTGGGGACAAAGGATGGAGGGACAGGACACAGGGAATGGCTTCCCACTGCCAGAGGGCAGGGATGGATGGGATATTGGGAAGGAATTGCTGGCTGGGAGGGTGGGCAGGCCCTGGCACAGGTTGCCCAGAGCATCTGTGGCTGCCCCTGGATCCCTGGAAGTGTCCAAGGCCAGGCTGGAGCAACCTGGGAGAGTGGGAGGTGTCCCTGCCCGTGGCAGGGGTGGAACTGGACAAGTTTAAGGTCTCTTCCCCCCCAAACTATTCCACGATTCTGTGAAATATGGAATCCTTGCCCGTGAGTTGCTCCTGAGTGCAGTTGGTGCCTCAGGAAGCCCCTCCAAGCCCTCACTGGGCTGTGCAGGTCCTGCCAGGGATCTCTGCAAGCAGAGGCAGCAAAAGGCTGGATCTGAAGCTGGGTTTGTGTAAGTGTGAGATCTGTTGGGATGTCTGTAGGGATCAGGGGGGACCTTCTGGCTCTGCAAGTCCCTGCCAGGAGGGGGGAGCCGGGGGGGGTCGGGCTCTGCTGCCAGGGAACAAGGGCCAGGCCAAGGGGAAACGGCCTCAGGCTGGGCCAGGGGAGGGTCAGGTTGGGGCTGAGGAGGAATTTGTTGCTGGAAAGGGTGGTGAGGCCTTGGCAGGGGCTGCCCAGGGAGGTTTGGAGTGCCCAGCCCTGGAGGTGTCCCAGGAAGGCCTGGCCGTGGCACTCAGTGCTCTGGGCTGGGGGACAAGGTGGGGATGGGGCCCGGGTTGGATCCATGGGCTGGGAGGGCTTTTCCAGCCTCAGGGATCCTGGGATCACACTCCTGAGCCCAGAGTGCAGGGTCCCCTGGACCTCTGGTTTGTTGGTACCCTGACCTGGCTGGTGCAGCCACACCCCCCCTGCAAGAAGTGATTAAAAACTCCCCTTTAATCTGCATCAGGAGAGATGAAATCCGAGTGGGAGATGCCCTGCTCAGAGCAGGAATAGCTGCAGCTGTCACAGCACATCCCAGCAAGAAATCCAGGGAAAAAATCCCCCGTGGCTCCGGTGATGTTCCCGCCGGGATTGCCGTGTCTGTCCCCACCGAGGGACAATCCCTGCCAGGGAGGGGACACGGAGCACACCCAAAGCAGCACCTCTGAGAAACCTGAGGCTGATTCCCGTGGAATTCCAGAGGAACTGAAATAGCAGAGAGCCAAAGCAGAGAAATTGGGTTGCAATTGGCTCCTTTTAGAAGTCCTTGAGCTGTCATTCCCCACCCACGGCCGCGGCTCAGCCCGGCACAGGCAGTTTGACTTCATGATAAAAATCACTACTGCCAGCGAGGAGGGAGCTGGAAGATAAGCAGGGGTTGGTTGGGTGGATTTTTGGGGGGAGAAAAGCTCCGTGGCATTTGCATATTCCACAGCTGCTTCAGATTCCCGGGGACTCGTGAGGAAAAGATCAAAAGATTTCTCGTGTTAGAGCTAAAAATTCCCCGAGATGAAGGTAGTTGGTTAACCCCCGCCCGGCTCCGAGGGAAGAGGGATGAGAGGGATATTTCCACCAAGATGGGAAGAAGTGCATTGCAGTGGGGAGGCTGGGAGGGAAGATAATCCCTGTCAGACTTCCAAGAGAGCTGCCACACCATCTGCTCCGGCAGCAGGAGTTGGAAGCGCTGGAGAGGCTGCAGAGCCACCCAGGCTCTTCCCGGAGCGAATTCCAGGGGATGGAGACAGGTGGTTTTGCAGGGATGGAAGGGGGAGGGTCCCCAGGGCTGTGGGGGGAAGGTGCCCCATCGTGCCCAGGTGCTGTCATGGGGTTCAAATTGACATCGAGGATCATCATGGGATGGTTTGGGTGGGAAGGGACCTTAAACTCATCTAGGGCCACCCCTGCCACGGGCAGGGACACCTTCCACTAGCCCAGGTTGCTCCAACCTGGCCTGGGACACTTCCAGGGATCCAGGGGCAGCCACAGCTTCTCTGGGCAACCTGGACCAGGGCCTCACCACCCTCAGTGAAAACACCTCCTTGGATACCAAGTGTCTCCTGCTTGGCCAGACTGGAGGGGTGTGCCAGTCCTGGGCACCAGAGGAGGGAGATGTTCATCCCTGGGCACCAGAGGAGGGAGATGTTCACCCCTGGGCAGCAGAGGATGGTGATACTCTCCCACTTTCCAATTCTGGACACAAGGGAAGCTGTGAAATTTAACTCCCTCCTGTTGCCAGGGCTGGGTTTGGGAGCTGCTCCTCCATCCCTGCTGCTGGAAAGCAAGGCTGGGAGCAGAGGGGTGGGCCCTGGATGGAGCCACCTCATTAGCCAGCCCCAATTAATGCAGAGGCAGGTTCTCCCAGGGATTTAAGGCTGTTATGGCAACAGGCCCAGAGGCATCATGGAAAGGCTTTGTGTTTTCCTGGGAGATTAGTAATGCATGGAGCTTGCTGGCAATGGCAGGGGGGGTTGCCAGGAGCCAGGCTGCACCTGGGAGCACAATTCCCACTGCAGAGCAGGCCCTCTGAGTGCTGGGGGGCAGGACTGGTCCTTACTGGGCCCTACTGGTGACCGGAGGCCCTGTTTGGACTCCAACTCTTTATTCCCGTGTGTGTCGACCTCAATTTTTGATTCCCGTTGCTCCCTTGGAACTGTGTGTGTGTCCCACTGCTCTGGGGACGGTGTGTGGTGTTTTAGGGAAGCTGAGTGCCCAAATTCCATGGAAAGCAGCCAAGGGATGAGTCTGTTTATTGGTCACTGAGGTTTAACCTTCCCGGGGATGGATCAAGAGCGGGGGGAGGATCCAGTGGCAATGGGGGATCGTTCCATTTGGGACAGAGAGGTGCTGCCTTTTCCCAGGGGTCATTCCCACCTCCCCCATCCCTGTGAGGGCCTGGAGTAGCTCACAAGGTTCCACATCCATGAGGTCTGGGGGAGTTGGGAGCACTCGGTGCCAGGAAGGGAAGGACTCAGACACCGTGTGTTTTCCTGGGGCACAGGGAAGAGCAACAGCTGGATTGGGATCCAGGAATGAATCACAGAATCCTGGAGTGGTTTGGGTGGGAAGAGAATTTAAAGCCCATCCAGTCCCACCCCTGCTATGGGCAGGGGCACCTTCCACTAGCCCAGGTTGCTCCAAGCTCTGTCCAACTTGGCCTTGGACACTTCCAGGGATCCAGGGGCAGCTACAGCTTCTCTGGGCACCCTGGGCCAGGAGGGTCCTCTGGTGTCCCTCCTTCTCTGCTCGGGGAGAGGCTTCATTCTGTCCCTGTGGTTGCATTTAAATATTGGTGGGGAATGTCCTTCTCTCCTGGACACTGTTCTGTACAGGACTGGGAGGGGTGGAGGATGTGAACAGGAGAATTCACATAATCCTGACACAACCTTGTCTGGCATCTGGTGAGGGCCTGGCACAGGGTGCCCAGAGAAGCTGTGGCTGCCCCTGGATCCCTGGAAGTGTCCCAGGCCAGGTTGGATGGGGATTGGAGCAACCTGGGCTAGTAGAAGGTGTCCCTGCCCATGGCAGGGGTGGCACTGGATGGGCTTTAAGGTCCCTTCCCACTGGGATTCTCTAGGGAAGAACTTCTGTCCAGGTGACATTGCCACAGGCTGCCCAGAGAGGCTGTGGAATCGCCTTCCCTGGAGATATTCCCAAGCCATCCAGACACATCCCTGAGTAACATGCTCTAGGGACCCTCACTGGAACAGAGGGTTGGACCAAATGACCTCCAGTGGTCTGTCCCAGTCCCCCCCATTCTGTGCTGGCTCTGAGCTCGGTGCTCCAGGGAATCCTGCCCACATCCAAGGAGCACTGCCAAGGGCTGGGGAGAGCCAGTGGTGCCAGGGTGAGACACAAGGCCTGACTCAGCTGCTCCTCACTGGCAGCGGCTGGAAAGCAAGGGCTGGCTGGGAGGGCTGGGCAGCTCTGCCCATCCCTGTGTCTCTCCCCTGTCTCCTCAGGCAGGAGCTGCTGGTCCAGGCTGGGCTTGGTGTGCCCGGGATGCTGCTGGACGTGAGCCCAGCTGTGCCCAGGGGGCAGGAGGGCAATGACCCCAGGGCTGTGGCAGCCCCAGCGTGGGCACAGGCCCAGGGCAGGGATTGTCCCTGTGCTGGGAACTGGGGAGGCCCCCCTGGAATCCCGGGGGCAGTTCTGGGCCCTCAGCCAGGAGAGACCTGGAGGGGCTGGAGCGTGTGCAGGGAAGGGAAGGGAGCTGGGAAGGGTCTGGAGCAGCAGGAGGGGCTGAGGGAGCTGGGGGGGCTCATCCTGGAGCAAAGGAGGCTCAGGGGGGACCTTCTGGCTCTGCAAGTCCCTGCCAGGAGGGGGGAGCCGGGGGGGGTCGGGCTCTGCTGCCAGGGAACAAGGGCCAGGCCAAGGGGAAACGGCCTCAGGCTGGGCCAGGGGAGGGTCAGGTTGGATACTGGGAAAATTCCTTCCTGGAAAGGGTTTTCCAGCCCTGGCACAGCTGCCCAGGGCAGGGGTGGAGTCCCCACCCCTGGAGGGGTTTCAGAGCCCTGTGGATGTGGCACTTGGGGACGTGGGTGAGGGGTGGCCTTGGCAGAGCTGGGGTCGTTGGGACTCGATGGGCTCAGAGGGCTCTTCCAGCCTTAACAATTCCATGATTCTGTGATCTGTGAGACCAGAGCAGAGCTGGAGAAGGGGGGGCTGGAGACAGAGTCATCAGCAGAGCGTGGGGGGTGAGGAGCCCGGGGAGGAGGGAGGGGGATGAGTAAGGCTGTGCTTGTTTACTCGGGCTCGGCACAGGCTCGGCAGCGCCGGCACTCGCAGGTAGTGAAGGAAGAACCTGCCAAGGTTCTCTTCCCTCCCCCCTCTCCCATCCCTGAGCAATCCTCAGTGCTGGTTTTCTCGCTGAGGAGCAACAGGAGATGTTTGTTTTCCCAGGGAATAGAGAACGTTCCTCTATTCCAGGGCACAGGCTCATATCCGCTGCCAGCTTGGGAACCGGGGCTGGGGCAAAGGCAAGGGAGAATTCCTGGGGGAAGCAGGAGGTTTCCAGTCCAACCATCAGCTCTAAGCAGGGTCAGCTGGGACACAGATCATGTTCCTCAGGGTTTTATTCAAGTCTGGTCTCTCCCTCCAGGGACACGGATCAGGTGTGGGATTTGGTGCCTGTCCTTGTTGGGATTCCTGGTGTTCCTGCTGGTCCATTCCCATCAAGGTCCTTCTGAGATGTCTGGCTAGTCATTGCCCTTGGCAGTGCCTGGGTGTGCTTTTCCATAATGTCCCTGCCCATGGCAGTGCCCTGGGTGTGCTTTTCCATAGTGTCCCTGCCCATGGCAGTGCCCTGGGTGTGCTTTTCCATAGTGTCCCTGCCCATGGCAGTGCCCTGGGTGTGCTTTTCCATAATGTCCCTGCCCATGGCAGTGCCTGGATGTGCTTTTTCATAATGTCCCTGCCCATGGCAGTGCCCTGGATGTGCTTTTCCATAGTGTCCCTGCCCATGGCAGTGCCCTGGGTGTGCTTTTCCATAATGTCCCTGCCCATGGCAGTGCCCTGGGTGTGCTTTTCCATAGTGTCCCTGCCCATGGCAGTGCCCTGGGTGTGCTTTTCCATAGTGTCCCTGCCCATGGCAGTGCCCTGGGTGTGCTTTTCCATAGTGTCCCTGCCCATGGCAGTGCCCTGGGTGTGCTTTTCCATAATGTCCCTGCCCATGGCAGTGCCTGGATGTGCTTTTTCATAATGTCCCTGCACATGGCAGTGCCCTGGATGTGCTTTTCCATAGTGTCCCTGCCCATGGCAGTGCCCTGGGTGTGCTTTTCCATAATGTCCCTGCCCATGGCAGTGCCCTGGGTGTGCTTTTCCATAGTTTCCCTCACATGGCAGTGCCCTGGATGTGGTTTTCCATAATGTCCCTGCCCATGGCAGTGCCCTGGGTGTGCTTTTCCATAGTGTCCCTGCCCATGGCAGTGACTGGATGTGCTTTTCCATAATGTCCCTGCCCATGGCAGTGCCCTGGGATGTGCTTTTCCATAGTGTCCCTGCCCATGGCAGTGCCCTGGGTGTGCTTTTCCATAGTGTCTCTGCCTTATCGAAGGCACTGACAGGTTTTTCACAGTGTCCCTCCTCATTTAGGAAAACATGGAGGAGAGATGGGATCTGGTGGTGTCCCAGTGTCACCCCTGCTCCAGCAGCCATGACCAGGGCATTCCAGGGGGAAGATCCAGCTTCTCCAGTGGATTTCCTGCAGTAGCTCCGTGCTTGGCACATCCGTGCCCATCTGCAGGCTGGGCAGCTCCTTCCCAGGATGAGTTCTCCTGGCACTGGGCCGTGTCCTGTGACAACCTGGGCACGGTGACTGAGCTCAGTGCTGCCCAAATACCCTTGTTTCAACTCCTGGCCGTTCCCAGAAATAACCATGAAAGGCAGGACTGGTTTTTTGGATCTTGATGCTGCCAAGAGCACGACAACGTCTCTCCCGAATCAAACCATGGCTCCATCTAGTGCAGGATCCCATCCCAGGCACTGCTGCCAAGCAGATTCCCGGGGGGGGAGGGAAAACAGGGTACAGATGAGATAATTCTCCTGAATTCTCAGCGCTCAGGGGGTTCAGGGCACAGAATAGCTCCAAAAAAGCTCCTCCGTGGCTTTGTCCAGGCTCCCTTTGAACCTGTTCCGTGCTGCCAGTTCATTATCCCGCCTCGGGATTGCAAATCCCCAAACTGCTCAACAAAAATAGCCCGGCTTTGAGCACAAACAACAGCATGGGATGAAAGTCCAGTGCCAAAATCCTCCCTTTTGTCCCCATTGGACTCTGCCTTGGGTGGAATTGCTGACGGACACCGGGCGCGGTTGCCGGAGCTCTTTGGTGCCGGTGGACGGTGCAGGAGGAGCATTTTCTGGAAAGGAAAAGCTTTAGAGGCAAAAAAAATCCTCTCGGGAGCAGTTTGAGACCTTGAGAGCAGCGGAGCAGGGGCTGGGAAGGAGTTTTGGCGAGCGAGGGGTGAGCACAGGGAATTGGGGGGTGGGATGTGGGGGGGGAGCTGAGGCCAAAGGCCGGAGTGTGGAGGGGGGGATTGTTGTATTAATGGATTGTAGGATCATGGAGTTGCTTAGAATGGCTTGGGTTGGAAGGCACTTTAAGGTCATCTGATTCCAACCCCCGGTTTTTCCTCCCCTTACCTTAAAATCCTCCCAGTCTTTCCCAGAGCACTCCCAGTACTTGGCAGAGCTCTGGCTGCGCACCCGGGGAGCCGGTTCACAGTGAGAACGACGGAATCCGCCTTACTTTGGGCTCTTCCAACGCTCAAAATCCGTCACTCGAGTTCCTGCTAGACCCTGCTGAGCTCAGTCTGGCACATGGGAACATATGTAGCCCCTCGGGGAGCCGGGAGGTGTGAGGGGAGCGGCGCGTGCGGAGCCCGTGCCGGGGCGACGCCGCGGCGGGTGCTGCTGGCACTCGGCTGTCTGGCACCTCGGCAGGTGGTGCCGGGAGGGCTGAGGGAGCTCGTCTGCAGCCCTGTCACTGCAGAGGGCTCAGCCTGGTGGGGAAGGGTTGGGCACAACCCCCCCGGTGGGAACTGAGCCGGTGGGAGATGTGGCTGCTCCAAGGGACAAGGAGCAAAGGGCCAGATGGAAACACTCGTGGAGTCACAGAATGGCTTGGGTTGAAAGGGAGGTTTAAGCTCATCTCATTCCATTCCCTGGCCGTGGGTAGGGACACCTTCCCCTAGACCACATTGCTCCAAGCCCCATCCAACCTGGAATCACAGAATGGTTTGGGTGGGAAGGGACCTTAAAGCCCATCCAGTGCCACCCCCTGCCCTGGGCAGGGACGCCTTCCACTAGCCCAGGTTGCTCCAAGCCCTTTCCAGCTTGGCTTGAAAAGATGAAAAGTCACCTCAGATAGAAGCTGGGGTGGGGGGGACTGACCAACCCCCCCCCAGTTGGTGGCACTCTGGGTTCTCAGGGAACATCCCCTCTGACGTCGCCGTTCCCCCTGTTTTCCAGGTGAAGACGAGAAACTTGCTGCTTCTTTGCTCGACGGGAAGTTTCCCCGGAGCACATCCATGCAAGACACTGTTAGGGAAGGACATGGGATTCCACCGCCACCCCAAACAGCCCCACCCCCGCCTCCTTCTCCATACTACTTCGACACAGGCCCCCCTCCATCCTTCTCGCCACCCCCGCCCCCGGGAAGAGCTTACGACACCATCAGGTCGAGCTTTAAGCCCAGCCTGGAGGCCAAGCTGCACGGCCTCCCGCAGGTCATCAGCGCGGCCGAGATGTACGACCAGGCCAGGACGTCCATCCCTTACCCCGAGCGGCAGAAGAGGGCCCGATCCATGATAATCCTCCAGGATTCCTCTCACCTCCCCGTGGAGCCCACGGAGATCCCCCGGCCCGGCCCGTCCGCCACCCCCCCGGAGAAGCTGAAGCGGAAGGGGAGGGTCATCGACAACCCCTACGCCAACATGGGGCAGTTCAACGTGAGCCTGTTCGCGCCCACCAAGCCGCAGAGGAAGAAGAGCCCGCTGGTGAAGCAGCTGCAGGTGGAGGACGCGCAGGAGCGGGCGGCGCTGGCCATCACCAGCGGCTTCAGCAGGGAGCCCTCGCCCACCCGCCGGGGCCACCGCCTGGGCGGGGTGGAGTACCAGCACCACGCCGGCATCGCTCAGGTCGAAGCCACGAGCATCCCCTTTGCCACTGCCATCGCTGGCGTCATGAAGGACCGAGACCGTCGCCTGGATGAGAGGCGGAAATCCACTGTCTTCCTCTCGGTCGGGGCCATCGAGGGGACGCCCCCCCCGCCCAGCGAGATGCCGTCCCTGCAGCAGTCCAGGTCCATCGATGAGCGGTTGTTAGGAAGCCGAGATGTTCTACTGCCTTCCCCCGTCTCAGCTTTAAAGCCATTAATTAGCAGCTCATCCTCAACGTTCATCCACCCCCTCACGGGAAAGCCCCTGGATCCGAACTCCCCACTGGCGCTTGCGCTGGCCGCAAGGGAACGGGCCCTGTCCACCCAAGTCCCATCCCGGTCGCCCACCCCGATCCACAGCCCCGACTCAGACAGAGCAGCACCCCTGTTCGTGGACATCCAAACCAAAGAACCAGAGAGGGGCGACTTGGAGAGCTTGGTGTCCCCCGCGTACTCCCCCGGAGGCAAAGGAGTGATCGGAGCGATCGGAGCGATCGGAGCAGACTCTGGGACTTTGGCCCCCGCCAAGAGCCCCTGGGGGACTCCGTCCACACTGAGGAAAGAGACCGAGGCCCGAGCGGAGACCCCGGGGAAGGAGGAGAAGAAACCGGAGGACAAGAAGTCCATGATCATCAGCATCGTGGACACGTCGCAGCAGAAGACCGCCGGCCTCATCATGGTCCACGCCACCAGTAATGGCCAAGACGAGATAGGACTTGAGATAAAAGAGGAGACCCCGGCCGTCCCCGAGGTTTGCACGGAGCCGGCCGAGCCCCCCAAGGCAGAGCCCCAGCCCAGCCCCGTGGGGAAGCCTCCGGTCAGTCCCGCCGCCGACAAGGCGCTGGGCCAGGGGAGCTCGGAGGAGGAGGTGGAGCCCTACACGGTCACGCTCCCGCCGGCCCAGCTGTCCTCGAGCGACGAGGAGACCAGGGAGGAGCTGGCCAAGATAGGGCTGGTGCCTCCACCGGACGAGTTTGCGAACGGGGTCCTGGTGACCACCCCCGGCACGCCCGTGAGCCACCTGGCTACGCCCAGCACGCCATCCATACCAGCGGCAGCAGTAGCACCTTCTACCACTGGCGGAACACCCTCAGGGAAGCCCTCCGACGCCCCCGCAGCCCCGGAGTCCGCCGCGGACTCGGGAGTGGAAGAGGTGGACACCAGAAGTTCGAGCGACCATCACCTGGAGACCACAAGCACCATCTCCACGGTCTCCAGCATGTCTACGTTGTCCTCAGAGAGCGGGGAGCCCACCGACACGTACACTTCCTTTGCGGATGGACAAACTTTTATACTCGAGAAGCCACCAGTGCCTCCAAAGCCAAAACTCAAGTCCCAGCTCAGCAAGGGGCCAGTTACTTTCAGGGACCCACTTTTGAAGCAGTCTTCGGACAGCGAGCTCATCTCCCAGCAACATGCGGCCACGCTGGCGTCCGCCAGCATCGGCCGGCCACGCTACCTCTTTCAGAGAAGGTCCAAGCTATGGGGGGACCCCATGGAGAGCAGGCCCATCCATGGGGCTGACGATGACAAGCCAACTGTGATCAGTGAGCTAAGTTCCCGACTCCAGCAGCTGAACAAGGATACACGATCACTGGGGGAGGAACCGGCCGGGTCCACCTTAGATCCCGGGAAGAAGTCGCCGGTGGTCGCGGCACGGTAAGACGCCGGCGCCGGCCGGGGCGCGGGGAGGGTCGGGGCGTGCGGGGGTGTGGCTGGGCTGAGTACCCGGGCTGTGTTCTGAGGGGCGCTTCAGAGGCGGCAGGAGCTCGGCAGCAGTGCCGGGACGAGCTTCCCGGGAGCTTCCCAGGGGCCGTGGGATCGTGGGGTCGGCTCCTCGCGCACGTGGCGAGTCGCTGTCGCTTCTCCCTCCCTGCCGTGGCTCCGTGTCCCTCCTGTCTGGCGCTGTCGTGACGCTGCTGTGCCCAGTCCTGGGTTTCCCCCTCCGTGTGTGCTCCCGAACGACCGACAGCGACGTGTGTTCCTCTAGCGCTTCTCATTCCAAGGGATCTCCAGATGTTGTCCTTGTCGGAGCTGTGGGCGGTCCCTGACGGGTGGGAGGGTCAGGAGGGTGATCTGTGACATCCCCCACACAGGACACAGCCTGACCTGTGCCCACTGAGCCCCGTTCCTGCCTCACCCACCCGGCCCTGAAACCAAAAACCTCTAAACTGCAGTCCGAGATTTGGGCACAAACCCCGAGAAAGCTTCGAAATGTGAAGTTACAGCAGGAGGTGACCCAGAATGTCCAGTGTCACACTGCCCTTTGAGGTGCAGCCCCACAACAGCACAGAGCCGCCTTGAGCAGTGTCACTGGTGTCACCCGGTGGGTGCCAGGGGCCCGGAGAGGTGCAGGGAGCTCCGGGTGAAGGGCAGCCCTTCCCTTGGAAAGGCTTTTCCCAGCAAACCTCCACGTGGTGCTGGCACAGCAGGTGACATTCCAGGCTGTGGTGTGAGGGACAAAGTGTCCCCTTGTGTCCCAGGGGAGCTGTGGGGTCGTTCCAGCCTCCATCTCCCTGCGGTGCCCTCGGCAGTGCCATCCTGGTGGCACCACCTCGGGGGCACCAAACTGGGGCTGCTGGAACTGGATCTGGGGGTCTCACTCACCTGGCGGGTACCTGTGCCCCTTGCTCAGGTGACAGCCATTCGTGTCCCACCCGGGGTCCCTCTCCCTGCCCTGCTCAGGTCCTGTGCCGGATGCATTTGGGGACCCTCTGGAATCAGGCCCCCCACAGCTCAGTGCCAGCTGTACCCACCTCCAGTGGCACTGGAAAACATGGGGGCTCTCTGGTTTTAACAGCAGCTCCAGCAGTGCACCCCTGCCAGGGGAGCCCTCTGGGAGAAGGCTTCCCTTGGGAAGGCTCTTCCAAAAGGCTCTTCCAACCAAACCACCGCGGCCTCTGGTGGTCCCTCCCGTGGTGCTGGCACCTCTGGGGGGCTGTTTTGGGCCCCCCTGACCCCTCTCACTGGCTCTGGTGTCTGGCTGCGAGTCCTCTGTCTCCCAGTGACTCCAGGTGGGAACACAGCCCCCCATCCCTGTCCCTATCCTTGTCCCCATCCCTTCCCTGGCCTCCCCATCTGTGTCTGTGTGACCTGCTGATCCCCCCCCAGCAGGGACCCCAATTTCCAGGAGCATCCCTTCGCCATCCTCCGCTTCTCTTCAACCCCCCTCCTGCCTCCACCGCTGCTTCCCTGTGATCCCTGTGCTTCCCATGGCACTGCCGACCCCCCAGGAGCAGCAGGGCCCCTGGAGCCCCCCGCCCTCCTCGCTCCAAACCCCCTCCCACCACCAGTGGGTGGCCCTTCCAGCCACCCCACAGAGTTAAACGTTCCCATTCCTTTGCCCAAAGTCACGGCCTTTCATCTCTGAAATTTTCATGCTCCCGGTTGGTGGCAAAGGCTTGAAATATTTCCCAGGAAATGGGCTGTAAATAGAATATTTAATGATGTCAGTCCCTCTCCCACGTTGTCCAAGTTCCTCTCTTTTATGGAATTGCTGTAAATTCAGGAAATAATGGAAGGAGCAGTTAGGTAAGAGTGGGATGACCCAGTTCAGGACACGGTTTCCAGGTCCTGGAACTGTCTGGACAAGGACAGGGTCACCTAAACCTCCCTCAAGAGCTGCCTGGGGCCAGAGGTGTCCTGGAATCCCACAGGGAACAGGGACAATGAGGTGTCCTTGTGTCCCACAGGATATGGGGACAATGAGGTGTCCTGTAGTCTGGGGATGGGGACACTGAGGTGACCTGGAGTCCCACAGGGATGGGGACAGTGATGTGTCCTGGAATCCCTCAGGAATGAGTCAGTGAGGTGTCCTAGAGTCCCACAGGGAACAGGGATACTGGGGTATCCTGGGGTCCCATGGGGATGGGGACACTGAGGTGTCCTGGAGTCCCACAGGAATGGGAACAGTGAGGTGTCCTGGAGTCCCACAGGAATGGGAACAGTGAGGTATCCTGGAGTCCCACAGGAACAGGAACAGTGAGGTGTCCTGGAGTCCCACAGGAATGGGAACAGTGAGGTGTCCTGGAGTCCCACAGGAATGGGAACAGTGAGGTATCCTGGAGTCCCTCAGGGTTGGGGGCTGTGAAGTATCCTGGAGTCCTGCAGGGGACAGGGAATTTCTTCCTGCCCTAATTCTGAATTTACAGCAGTTCCATCCAAGGGCAGGGATTTCCCTGCCCTGGAGTGTTTCCCTCTCAGAGCTCTCGGGGGTCCTTCCTGGACACCCCGGGAGGAGACGACACGATCCCTAACTCTCTCCATAGCTCTAACTCTGGCTCTGTCTCCTTCCAAGACGGGCTTCCACGGAAGGACGTTTGACCAGAGGGACTGAGAAAGAGGCCAAGAAAGACTGAGAATGGGAACGTGAGGTCAGAGTTGAGGAACTGCTGGTGGCAGTGCTGATTCCACCCCCCCGGGACCAGGACAAGGCACACCAGCGTGCCCAGGCTGAGAGGGGCTCGCCTGGCACAGCTCCTGCACGGTCCTCACCGGTGGTGACAGTGACAGCAGAGCAGGGGGACAACTTCCTCTGGGCCTGTCCTTGGGAAGGAGTGATGGCCCCTGTGTGGGGACACACGGACTCGGCTCTGCTGGAGCTGCCCTGGCAGTGTGAGACCAACAGCACCTTCTTCCTGTTTAACGTGGAATCACAGAGCCGTTGAGGTTGGAAAAGCCCTCTGAGCCCATCAAACCCCACCCAGCACTGCCAAGGCCACCACTGACCCCTGTCCCCAAGTGCCACATCCACAGGGCTTGGAGATCCCTCCAGGCATGGGGACTCCCCCCTGCCCTGGGCAGCCCATTCCAGTGCTTTACAATCCTTTGGGGGAAGGAATTTCCCCAGTATCCAACCTGACCCTCCCCTGGCACAGCTTGAGGCCTTTCCTCTTGTCCTGTCCCTTGTTCCCTGGCAGCAGAGCCCGACCCCCCCCGGCTCCCCCCTCCTGGCAGGGGTTTGTAGAGCAGTGACGGATCCTGGAAGATCCAGCCCGCTGAGCTGTGGGAGAGGGATGAGGTGTCCCGGTGTCTGTGGCTGCTCTGGAGCCCATCCTGGGCGGCAGGAGCTGATCCCAAGCAGCGGGAGCTGATCCCGAGCAGTGGGAGCTGATCCCGAGCAGTGGGAGCCAATCCCAGGCAGGGGGAACCGATCCCAGGCAATGGGAGCTGATCCTGGGCAGGGGGAGCCGATCCCAAGCCATGGGGGTCGATCCCAAGCCCTGGAAGCTGATCCTGGACAGGGGAGCTGATCCCAGGCAGGGGGAGCAGATCCCAGGCAATGGGAGTCAATCCCAAGCCCTGGGAGCTGATCCCCAGCCCCGGGAGCCGATCCCAGGCAGGGGGAGCAGATCCCAGGCAATGGGAGCCGATCCCAAGCCCCAGGAGCCGATCCTGGGCAGGGGGAGCAGATCCCAGGCAATGGGAGTCAATCCCAAGCCCTGGGAGCCGATCCCCAGCCCCGGGAGCCGCGCGAGGTGCCCGCGGCGCAGCGGGTCCGTTGTGTGACATCCGTGTCCCCAATAAAGCTGACGCTGACGACTGAGCGGTGTGTGCGTGTGCTTGGGGACCCGCTGACCCCCAGCCCGGGTGACTCCACGTGCCAGGTGACATCCCCGTCCCCTGTCCCCCCCGCCCTGTGCCCATCCAGCCTCTCCAGGCTCCCGTCATCCCTCATCCCGCGCAGTCCCATCGGATCCGCCCCTCCCAGTGACTCCCCAGGAGCATCCCGAGCGTCCCGGGGCTGTCTGGGGGCTCCCGGGCCGGGTCAGGGGGTGCTTTGCCGAGGGGTCGTGTGTGTGTTTGCTCGTTTGCTTGTCTGTTTATCTTTAAGCGACAGCCCAACACGCCAAAAGTGTCACGTGAAGCAGAATTTGAGCTGCCAAACGGAGCGTTTCGGGTGCTGTTCTGCAAACCCACCACTTGCTTTGTATTTCTACAGATCTGAGAGAGAGAGAGAAGAAAAATAAGCCCTTGGGGCATTTAGTTCCCAGGGTAAAGCTGCCTCTTTTTCCTCAACTCCTCGATTAATTCTGTTTCAGTGAACTGGTGTAACATCCCTGGCACAAGCTTTGAGCCGCTGCAGATACAACCCCCTGTTTCCTTGTAGGCTCCGGGTGTTTCCTGGGGGCCAAATCCCTGTGGGAAGTGGAGCTTTGCTCCGAAACTCGAGGGAATTGGCCACGGAGAGCCAGTGGGAAGGGCTGGAATCACTGAGGGCAGTGGAGAGACGGGCACTTGGTGCCTTTGCAGAGGGAGGGTGGGATAGGGGGTGGTTGTGTGGCAGTGAGGTTTGGAGAGGAGGTGGCCCCGTGTGGGACGGAGATGGGCAGGTTTGGACAGGACATGGCCAAGGCTGAGGATTGAGGAGGAGGTGGGAAGGTTTGGGAAGGAGGAGGGCAGGTTGGAGGAGGAGGTGGGAAGGTTGGAAGGAGGAGGTGGGCAGTTTTGGGGAGAAGGAGGTGGGCAGGTTGGAAGGAGGTGGGCAGGTTAAAGGAGGAGGTGGGCAGGTTTGGGAAGAAGGTGGGCAAGTTTGGGAAGGAGGAGGTGAGCAGGTTGGAGAAGGAGGTGGACAGGTTTGGGAAGGAGGTGGGCAGGTTAAAGGAGGAGGTGGGCAGGTTTGGAAGGAGGTGGGCAGGTTGGAAGGAGGTGGGCAGGTTGGAAGGAGGTGGGCAGGTTAAAGGAGGAGGTGGGCAGGTTTGGAAGGAGGTGGGCAGGTTGGAAGGAGGTGGGCAGGTTGGAAGGAGGAGGTGGGCAGGTTAAAGGAGGAGGTGGGCAGGTTTGGAAGGAGGTGGGCAGGTTGGAAGGAGGTGGGCAGGTTGGAAGGAGGTGGGCAGGTTAAAGGAGGAGGTGGGAAGGTTGGAAGGAGGAGGTGGGCAGGTTGAAGGAGGAGGTGGGCAGGTTTGGGAAGAAGGTGGGCAAGTTTGGGAAGGAGGAGGTGAGCAGGTTGGAGAAGGAGGTGGACAGGTTTGGGAAGGAGGTGGGCAGGTTGGAAGGAGGAGGTGGGCAGGTTAAAGGAGGAGGTGGGCAGGTTGGAGGAGGAGGTGGGCAGGTTGAAGGAGGAGGTGGGCAGGTTGGAAGGAGGTGGACAGGTTGGAGGAGGATGTACCCACCCTTGGCATGGCTCCACCCCACTTCTGCCACAGCCATCGAGCTTGGAGATGCTCAATCCACCTCCATAGGTGCCTAAAAACATCCGTGGCTCCATGGATTCCTGCAGGGAGCACACGGACATGGTGGTGGGCCCTCGGCCTCACAGGGGGGCTCAGGGAGGCAGGAGCTCCCTCAGGGAGCTGTTGCTCTTCCCTCCAGGTTGCCATGGCATTTTCCCAGCATTCTCCAGGGATGGCAGGCTGAGGATGGGGAGCTTTTCCATCAACAGGGCCGTGGGGAGCACAGGGATGAGCTGCTGCAGGTTGGGCAGTGGAAAAGCTGGAGTTTTAGGGGGCTGCGATGGAGGGGGCACCCCCAGCCCGTGATCCCGGGGGATCCCGAGCTGCCACCAGCCCAGAGGCTCCTGCCACCGGATCCAGGAGGGGGTTTTGATGTTCCTGTGTGCTGCCTACAAGGAGACAGGGGCTCCGGGTCTCAGCACGTGTCCGTGTCACAGCTCCGCTGGCTTCACCCATCCCGTCACCGCATCACTAACCACTCACCTCATCCTGCCAGGGCCACTGGCACTGCCTCGGGCTTGGCCAGGGCTTGGGAGACCTGGGGAGAGCAGGGAGGGGTGCCTGGGTCTCCGTGAGATGAGCTCTGGGTCACGGCAGTGCCGAAGGAAAGAGGGAAGAGGGAAAGCCCAGAGGGTTGGTGGTGGGCGAGTCTGGCTTGGGATGGTCCCACAGCAGGGATTTGTCACCTGCTCCTTCGGGGCTGTGGTGGACAGAGGTGGAGGTCCCAGGAAAAGGGCTTTTCCTCTCCATGGAGAAATGCAGAGGGACCGTTCCAGGTTGGGTTCAAGCAGGAGGCAGAGGAGGGAGGAGGGAGTTACATGAGCTGCCTCAGGGCAGCTCTGAGGAACCTCCCCCAGGGAAGGGATTGGCTTGGGGAGTCCCAGGGGCAGCACACAAGGAGATGGGAATTCTCATGTGGATTCCAGCTTTAAATTGCCTTTTCCTGCTGAGAAGAGATGAGAGAAGGACAAAAGAGACACTTAGTTATGGCATAAGCAGCTCTGACCCTGCCAGAGCTCCCTGTAGGAAATATTTCCTGACGTCTGGGATTGTTCCCAACTGTCCCTGCTCCGTGAGGGACCACAGGCAGGACAGAGCTCCTGGCTGAATGCCCATCCCCAGAACTGCTCCAGACAAACCACAACTGGAGGCTGAGACCCTCCTGGGTGGGGAAGCACGAGGGGGGGAACAGCCACAGCACCTGGAGCTCCTCTTGCTCTGCTCCATCCCTGCTCCAGGTGGTCACCAGGACACAGCAGGACACGTTCCCCAGGGAATAACCACGTGTTCCTCCCAGATCCCTCCCCTGGGGCCGCTCCAACAGCAGCTCCTTGTGCTGCTCCCACCCACAGGCCCCACCTGACCGAGGTGTCCACACTCCCAGCACGGCTCCAGCCTTTCCTCCCCGTTCCACCTGTGGAAAAGGGATGGAATTTGGAACAAACCGGGGATTGTGTGGCGTTTGTGGCCACTGTGCCAAACGTGGGAGCCCCTGGCACTGTCAGGGGAGGGCAGGGGGACAGGCAGTCCTTGCCCAGGTGAGGTGGCTGTGCCATCCAGGAGGGAAGAGGCCACTGGCTCCCTCCTGCCGGCACAGCCGAGGGCTGGGGGAGCTCAGCAGAGCCCTCAGCAGGGATCCCAGCCCACTTCCACACGGAGGAGCCGGGTTATTCCCTCTGGGAAGCACCAACTCACCTGCAAGGCGTAGCTGACCTTTAGGTGTAGCTGATGTTGTCACTAATCACGGGGGGGACACGGGAAAAGTCGGGAATTGTATCGGCTGCTCGGTCTTGTTCTTGCCGTGGGGCGTTTTTTTCTCATGCATTTGTTGTTTCCTTCCTTTCCCTGCCCTTCCCGAATCCCTGTCCTGTCCCTCCCCTCTCCCCCTCTCCCCCTCTCCTCCTCCCAGCCCGTCCCACAGCTCTGTCGCTGTCCAACCCTCCAGGCTTTGGCTGTCGAATCCATGCAATTACAACCGCCCCATTTCCCATACGGACATAACCTCGACCGGCGGGGCCCATCCCGATGTTCCCTGACCCCACAACTCCCACCTGGCCACTCCCCAGCTCCCCTCAGCCCCCCGGGGATCTCCCCATCCCATCCCATCCCGTCCCACCCCACCCCCGGGCGCGGGGAAGCGCCGGTGCCGCCCGCGGTGCCCCTCGCCCCGTGCCCTCCCCGGGTCCCTCCCCGGGTCCCTCGGGATGGGATCCGCCCTCCCCTCTCCCTGAGGAGCTGCCCGGACCGGAGCTAACAACATTCTCTCTCATTGCCTCTCTTCCTGCTCTCCATCTGCATGTCCGCGCTGCTCTGTCTAGAACCGCCTCTGGCCTCCGGAGGGTGGGCGAGTTGTGTAAGTGAGCATGTTCCCATTCCATAGCAATCACCTGTCCTCCCGCTCCCCCCCTGCCCCCCCGGCCTTCCCAGGGCTCCCCCGGGGCCGGGAACGGGCAGTGGGCCCGCTCTGGAATGTGCGTGTTCCCGTCCCATCCCCGTGTGCCCCGGTAGCATGTCCGTGTCCCCGTGTCCCTGTGTCCCTGTGTCCCTGTGTCCCTGTGCTGTGGTGTCTGTGCTGCTCCTGCTGCTGCTGCTGCTGCTGCTGCTGCTGCGGTGGTGAGGAAATTCCCTCGGGCTTCCCATGGGATTTGTGGATTGTTGGGGGGGGGGGGATTCCAGGAAAGGGGACCCTCAGTGCGGCTCGGCCCGTGGGAGAGAAACCAGACAGGGAGGGAGAGACCCAGGAGGGATGAGAGAGACACCAAGAAGCAGGAAAGGACCACAGAAAGGGTGGGAGAGACCCCAGGAAAGGTAAAAGAGACCCCAGGAAGGGTGAGAGAGACACCAAGAAACGGGAAAGGACCACAGAAAGGGTGGGAGAGACCCCAGGAAAGGTAAAAGAGACCCCAGGAAGGGTGGGAGAAACCCAGGAAAGAGTGGGAGAGACCCCAGGAAAGAGTAGGGAAGGACCCCAGCAAGAGCAGGGAGAGATCCTGGGAAAGGTGGAAGAGACCCCAGTAAGTGGGAAAAAACTACAGGAAGGGTGGGAGAGACCCCAGCAATTGGGAAAGGATCACAGGAGGGGTGGGAAAGGCCCCAAAAAGGGAGGGAAGGATCCAACAAGGGTAGAGAAGGATTCCAGAAAGTGTGGGGAGAGACCCCAACAAGATTAGGGAAGAACCCCAGAAAAAGTGGGAGAGACCCCAGAAAGCAGGAAAGGACCCCAGCAAGGGTAGGGAAGTATCCCAGTAAGAGTGGGAAAGACCCAGGAAGGGTGGGAGAGACCCAGGAAGGGTGGGAGAGACCCAGGAAGGGTGGGAGAGACCCCAGGAAGTGGGAAGGAACCACAGGAAGGATGGAAGAGGCCCCAGGAAGGGTAGGAGAGACCCCGGCAAGGGTGACCCGAGCCAGCTGCACCCCCAGGAAGCACATCCCCTGTCTGATCCCAGCAGCTCCCCCCATTCCATGGATGCACAAGGGTCCCTCCGTGACTTCCCCGTGGTGGGGTGTCCCAGGGTCACCCTCTGGGGCAGAATTCCCATGGAACAGAGGTGGCAGCACCTCGCTGCCCTGGCATCCTGCTCCATCCCAGTGCAGGGTCCTGCAGGCAGGGGACACCCCCGGCCTGGTGACCCACAGGTCCCCAGGAAAGTCACCTGAGGCTGCAGCAGGAAAACCAGGATCCACTGACCCCCCTTCTCCCAGCGCCTGGCACCGGAGGGATCCTCCCGGCAGAGCTCCTTGGCCACGATTCCAGCAGGTCCCAGTCGCTTCCAGAGCTGCTGGAATCCCTTCCCCAGCCCGTGGCCACCGAGCTGGGAGCGCTCACCAGGCTGGGACGGGCAGTGGGATCCTGGGATTGGCCATTCCTGCCCATCCGTGGGACCGGGTGGGGACGACCCACGGGGCCGGGCGGGCACAGCGGGGTGGAAGGGTTCTCCCGTGGGAATTTCCCCAGCCTGCATGGCCAGCCGTGTGCTCTTGGTTGTGCTCCCTCCGTGCTGTCCGTGTGTCCCGTTGTCGTGCCCGCGGAGCTCCATCCGTGTCGCTCCCCCGTGTGCCGCAGCCCCGGAGCCCTGGGAGCTCTGGGATGGCTCCTGTGGGATCCCACCTGCCGTTCTCTGCCGAGCCCTGAATTCCCGAGGCCGCGGCCCCATCCCGGGGCCCCGCCCGGGCGGGGCTGGGAAGGGCTGCCCTCCCGCCGGATGCCATCCCTGGGGATCGGCCCTGCTCCCGGCTGGAGCAGAGGGGTGGGATGCTCGGAAGCCCCTGTCCCTCCTCAGTTCTGGGGAGCACCCTCGGGCCTGGAGCACGGCTCTGCCCGGAGCGGGGCCGTGCCGGGGGCTCTGCTCCTGCTCCCTGCTCCCATTCCAAGCTCTGCCCAGAGTGGGGCCGTGCAGGGGGCTCTGCTCCTGCTCCCTACTCCCGTTCCAGGCCCGGTCCCGCGGTGGGGGGGGCTCATCCCATCGCACCCGCCCTCGTCCTCATCCCTGCGGTGCTGCCGCTGCCCTCACGGAGCGTCCCCGTGTCCAGGGGGCACCGGGGGGGGTCCCTGCCCCGGGCTGGTGCTGCGGGGCCTCATCCCAGGGCTCTTCCCATGGCTCATCCCGCAGCTGCTGGAGCGGGACGGGCGGAGTTCAGCCGTGTCCTGCCCCCACTCCCGGCCCCAGAGGATTTGGGGTGGTGGCAGGGCCGGTGTCCCACGATGGCCGTGCTGTCCCAGTCCCGTGTCACCCGTGGGACCGTCCCTGATGCTGCTGCCACTGTGTGTGGGAAACCTTTGGATGCTGTTCCATCCATGCCCGGTATCCCTGCCCAGCTCCCAGTATCCCTGCCCAGCTCCCAGTATCCCTGCCCAGTTCCCAGTATCCCTGCCCAGCTCCCAGTATCCCTGCCCAGCTCCCAGTATCCCTGCCCAGTTCCCAGTATCCCTGCCCAGCTCCCAGTATCCCTGCCCAGCTCCCAGTATCCCTGCCCAGCTCCCAGCATGAGCCAGAGGCAGGGGCAGGGGCAGGAGCAGGGTTAGGGTTAGGATTGGGGTCAGGATCAGGGTCAGAGTTAAGATCTGGACTGCAGTTAAGTTTAGGGTCAGGCTTAAGGTTAGGGTCAGGTTTAGGGTTAGGGTCAGGATCAGAATCAGGGTTGGGGTTAGGATCGGGTTTAGGGTTAAGTTTAGAGTCAAAGGTCAGGTTTACAGTTTGGGTCACTGTCAGGGTCAGGGTTAAGATCAGGGTTAAGGTTAAGTTTAGGGTCAGGTTTAAGGTTAGGATCAGGGTTAGGATCAGAGTCAGGGTTAGGATTAGAATTGGGGTTAAATTTATGGTCAGGTTTACATTTAGGATAAGAGTCAGGATCAGGGTTAAGATCAGGGTCAGGTTTGGCATCAGGATTAGGGTTAACCTTAGGGTCAGGTTTAGGGTTAGGGTCAGGATCAGAGTCAAATTCACAGTTAGGATTAAGATCAGGTTTAGACTTGGGTTAGGGTTGGGATAAGGCTTATGGTTAAGTTTAGGATCAAAGACAAGGGTTAGGTTTAGGGTTAAGGTTAAGGTTAGGGTCAGGCTTACCTGCTGTCTTGATCCAGCAGGATCAACAAATCCCTTCCTGTGGGATCCCCGCTGGCTCTCACTGGTCCCTGCTCAGCTGAGCCTCTTTAAACTCGTCCTTAGCCCAGGAGTTTGTGTTTAATCCCTGTCAGGACGGGCTGCTCCAAACCCGGGATATTTTAGGGGGCAGCATCAAGGACAGTCAGTGCCAGAGCAGATCCAGGGCACCCCCGGCTCCCCAGGCTCAGGTTTGGGCTGTTGGTGACATTCCCAAAGCTGGGTCTGAGGGAAGGTGATGCCACAGCTCAACTGTCCCCTCCATGTCTGGCCCAGAGGTGTCCCTGCAGCTCATCCAAGGACGCAGGAAAAGTCCCACATCCTTATTTTCTGGGCATTTCTAGGATTAGGAGCTTTCTGAGTGCAGGAGAAGGAGGGACAGGCTGTTCTGATCCATGGATCCCACTGGAGTCTGTGGGATGGCACGGTGAGCTAGGAAGGTCCATAGGAAGGTTGGAGGAAGGTCCATAGGAAGGTCCATAGGGAGGTTGGAAGAAGGTCCATAGGAAGGTCCCTGAGAAGGCTGGAAGAAGGTCCATAGGAAGGTCCCTGGGAAGGTTGGAAGAAGCCCTGTCAGCTCAAGCCCTCATTCCATAACCCTCAGGGAGGGCTCTGCCATGGGGCAGCTCCAGCAAAAAAGAAGGAATCACAGAGTGGCTTGGATTGGAAGGGGCCCAGTGGTCCTGGAATGTCTGGAATGGGAATGACCTGGAATAAGGGGCTCTGCACGTCTTTGCTGGCAGTGATGTTGAGGTCTGTGTGGATCCTCCGCCGCTGGAACTCACGGACCCACTGGGTGGTGGAGAAGGGAATTCCTGGCTACAAGCTCAGCTTGGACGTGGTCACAGCACTGAGTTCCACACTGCAGCTTTTGGGAGCCCCCGGGCCCCAGTTCCTGCCGAGCTCCACATCAGAGTCTTTGGGAATTCTCATCCCCGAGCCCAGCCTGGATGTGTCACGGGTGGCACCGAGCTCCATGTGGGAGCCTTTGGGAGCACACTGGGAATCACAGGAGCCATCTCGTGCAAGAGTTGTCACCCAGGAGGTGAGTCCTCCAGGCAGGTCTGAGGATTTGAGGGCCATCCCGGACCACCGGAGCAGAAGCACGGATGCCTTGCTGAGGAACAGGGAAGCGTTTCCCTCCGGAGCACTCGGAGCGCGGTGCCCCCGGAGCTGGGCCTGCCCTCGCCTCTGGAGCTCTTGGAGACGCTCAGGCTGAGATGTGGAGTTCAAAGGAAGACTCTTCATCCCTTAATGACTCACTGGAGAGATCCTTAACGCCTCCAGTCACAGCATTCCCAGAAGGCCCAATTATCCGTCCTGCAAGTACCTGATCCCATTTCCTTTGGACAGAACTTCCCTCTCCATCAGCCGGAGTTTCTCTGCTTGTGATCCGCTTCCTGTGAGACCTGAGCTCCCTTTTTTGTGATTCTGCTGCCTTTCCAAAGGCTCCTTTTCCTGGCTGCACCGAAGGAGCAATCCCAGGAATGATCCGCTGCTGCCGAGCTCGGGAGCTGCCAGAGTTGGGATTCGTGCGTTCGGAGACCGACTGAAGGAGCTGCCACATCCCAGCTCATGGAGGAACCTGGAGCACCAGCAATGCCACTCCCTCGTGGCTACCACCTTTCCCAGGGCCAGGAAAAGACACCAGGAATGGGAAGTGGAGGAAGAGCTCCGTTGTCTCGCTGAGCTCCCTCGCGTGGACTCGTTGCCTCGAGGAGAAGGATGATTCCGTAGGGCTCATGAAGCCTGGAAGAGCTGAGGGCTGGGATAGCAGCACCCCAAAAAGTGAGCCAGTAGTTTGTCTGATGGTCCCTGAGGAGTTAACTCGGGATGTGGGACTGTCCAGCTGCCTGATCCCAGGCTGGAGAGCAGCGCTGCCGAAGGGGCCGGAGCCAGGGACACACTTCCCTAGGGCATGGCCAGGACCAGGTGCTCCATGGAGGAGGATGGAGCTGCAGGTGACACCCGACCAGCCAGGCCTGCTGCCCCTTCCATTCTCCTCCCTGGCACTGAGTGTGCCCGGAATTCCCAACGGGAGTGCAGCAACACGAGTGCATCCGTGGGTCTGGGAGAAACACCCACCTTGGAGCCTGCAGGGCTTCTTTGGCCTGCCCATGGCTGCTGCCTTTGGGTCTTCCAGCAGATCCAGAACTTTCTCTCCATCACTTCCCACCGAGCCAAGGTCCTTGGATGGGCTCCCGACGGGACATGGCCACGTTCTGTCCTGGCACTTCTCATCCTCAAGCCCCCAAGGATGTTCAGCTCTTCCTTGTCGGAGCTTCCCAAAGGCGATTCATTGTCCTGCTGCCTCACAACCCTCCTCCACCGTGCCAGGGAGGCAGGGAAGTGGGAATTAGAGGGAATGTGCCTCACCCTGTGGACCTGCAGTCGTGTCCAGCTCATCTCCTCGGGGCCATCATTGTGAGGAATCATTGGAGCTCATTAACGTCCCCAAAACGAGGATCTGGCACGGTGTGGCACTGGTGGCACTGCTTGGTGCCATGGAGTGTAGCCCTCAGACTCCTGTTGCCACCAACAGGATTCCAGAGTGTCCATCTGTTCTGGGAGGGACCTGAGATGGGAGGCAGAGCACGGAGATGGCAGGGAAATGAGGCCCCACATTCCAGCGTGCAGGAATTGTAAGGGTCAGTTTGGAGGACAAGTGAAGTGACAGTGCTTGGACAGGACTAGGGTAGGGCAGGATAGGATGGGATAGGATAGGATAGGATAGGATAGGATAGGATAGGATAGGATAGGATAGGATAGGATAGGACAGGTTGGGATGGGTTAGGATGGGATGGGATGGGTTGAGTAGGAAGGGACTTTAAAGCCCGTCCAGCCCCACCCCTGCCATGGGCAGGGACACCTTCCACCAGCCCAGTTTGTTCCAAGCCCCGTCCAACCTGGCCTTGGACACTTCCAGGGATCCAGGGGCAGCCACAGCTTCTCTGGGCACCCTGGGCCAGGGCCTGCCCACCCTCCCAGCCAACAATTCCTTCCCAATATCCCATCTAGCCCTGCCCTCTGGCACTGGGAAGCCATTCCCTGTGTCCTGTCCCTCCATGCCTTGTCCCCAGTCCCTCTCCAGCTCTCCTGGAGCCCCTTTAGGCCCTGCAAGGGGCTCGTAGGACTCACGGTTCATGGAATTCATCCTCCAGCATCCAAGTTTTAGATCCGTTTCCTTTCACATTCCCAGGGTAGATGTTTGTGCCAGGGATGGGATGGCAGAAGGGGACAATGGCAGGGGGACAACACATGGTGGGGAAGGGGGGTTTGTCCCTGTCACAGACTCTCAGAGCAGCAGAGCCCAGTGCTGGGGGGGGTCCTCTCCACCCCGGTGCCCCCCATGGCACGGGGGCATCAACCAGGGGTCCAACATGGCACAGTGCCAGGGGGACACCAGCCCGGCCACCACTGACCGCCCCAGGTGACCATCACCTGCCACCTCCATCGGGGGGGTGCCCTGAGGGTCCTCCCATCCCGGGGGAGATGCCAGAAGGTTCCCTCCTGTCCTGGGAAGGGCTCTGCCCCGGTGCTGGGGAGCACTGGGCTGCCCCTGGTGCGTGGGGGGCTGGGGGTCCCTGCCAGGACGAGGGGCAGGCTCTCTGTCCGCGGGGCTGGGGGGTCTCGGGGGGTGCAGAGCCGCGTTTTTAGGGCAGGCTTGGCCGGGAATCGCAATCTCGGAGGCGTTGCTGGAACCTCTGGTGGCTCCTCCGGCCCGGCCCGGGCGGGACGTCCTGGCTGAGCGCTCCGAGCCCTGTCCCCGCGCTGTGACCCCTCCCAGCCCTCCAGCAGCCCCTCCCCGTGTACTGTGTGTGTGCCCCCGTGCCCGGACCTGGCCTCACCCCTGCCCTCTGCTCTCTCTCTCTCTCTCCCTCCCTCTCTCTCTCTCTCTCTCCCTCTCTCTCTCTCGCTGTTCCGCTCTCTCCGCAGACTTTTCAGTAGTTTAGGAGAACTCAGCACCATTTCCCAGCGGAGCTCCGGGACCACCTACACAGTCCGACCTGGCAGTCGCTACCCCGTCACCCGCCGCACCCCCAGCCCCGTGAAGCCGGCTCTGGACCGGACAGAGCCCCTCAGCACCGTCCGGCCCTACGGCCTGACCCCCCCCACCATCCTCAAATCTTCCAGCCTCTCCATCCCCCACGAGCCCAAGGAGGTGCGTTTCGTGGTGCGGAGCGTGAGCGCCCGGAGCCGCTCCCCGTCCCCGTCCCCGTCGCCGGGGCCGCCCCTGCACACCCTGCACCCGCCGCGGCCCTTCATGCAGAAACCCCTCCACCTGTGGAACAAGTACGACGTCGGGGACTGGCTGGAAAGCATCAACCTGGTGGAGCACCGCGACAAGTTCGAGGACCACGAGATCGAGGGCACCCACCTGCCCGCCCTCACCAAGGAGGACTTCGTGGAGTTGGGGGTGACCCGCGTGGGGCACCGGATGAACATTGAGCGGGCGCTCAAGCAGCTGGTGGACAGCTGACCGTCCCCGGCAGCGCCGGCCTCGCCGGAGCCGCCGCGGGGAAGGGGGGGGGCATTTCTACCAGGCCAATAAAACCCACTTGGATTCTCTTTCTACTCTGAGCACTGCACTGAGGGCGCGGAGCCGAGAGGCTCCCGCCCGCTCCCGCCCCGCCCCGGCGCGCCCGGCCCCGCCACGCCCCCGGACAAGGAATGTTGCATGAAATTCATCCTCGTTTCTGTTCTCCCAGAGAGTCTGGCCTGTAAATCGCTTGATGTGCCCCTCCCGGGGCGTCGCGGGGCCGCAGGGGCACAGGCGCCGGGCCGGGGCGGCAGCGGGCAGGGCCAGCGGTGCAGTGGGAGCCCGTGGCCGGCCCGGGCTCGGCCACGGGGGACAGGCAGGGACAGGCAGGGACAGGCAGGGACGCGCCGCGGCGGCACCTCGGGCGGGTCGGGGTGACCGCGGCGTGGAGCCCCCCGAGCCGCCCGAGCCGCCGCCGGCGGGAGCGCGGGCAGGAGGCACCGTGGCACGGTGGTGGCCGCGGCGGTGGCCCCGGCCCCGCTGGGGTGGCCCTGACCCCGCGTGGGGTGGCCCTGGCCCCGCTGGGGTGGCCCTGACCCCGCGTGGGGTGGCCCTGGCCCCGCTGGGGTGGCCCTGACCCCGCGTGGGGTGGCCCTGACCCCGCTGGGGTGGCCCTGACCCCACGCGGGGTGGCCCTGACCCCGCGTGGGGTGGCCCCGCCGGGGTCGGAGGCGGCCGAGCCGGGTCGTCCCGCCGGCGCTCAGACAGGAAGGGTTGGAGCGAGGAAGGGCTCCGTGGAAGGGCAGTGCCAGCGGTGCCAGCCGGACCTGCGCCCTCCCGCCGTGCCGGGCCGTGCCGCGCCGACCTGAAGAGCCATCCCCCCGCGAGACAGACCCGCCTGGACTCTGTGCTGCCGCTCCCGGGTGAGAGGGACCGAAACCGCATGGATCGAAGCATGTTTGGGGCTGTCGGCGGGAGGCCGGGGGGGGGAACCCGCAGCAAACGCTTTGCCAACGTTCAAAGGGGGGGGCGGGGGGAGGGAGACGTTTTATTTCCTCTTGGTTCGGGGTCTTGTTTCCAAGGGGGACACGTTGATGGGTAATTATTTAATCTCCGTGCATTTATATAGAGAGCAGCTGATGAGCTACACGAGACGATTCTGAACTACAGGATCCCCCCCCCCCCCCACTCCGTCCTGGTCCATCCTTATTTTGCATCTTTTTAATCAGCTATATATTTGAAAAGAGAGAACAAATATCTATATATCTATATCTATAGCTATAGCCACCTGATTTTGTTATAATTTTCCTAAATCTCTATATCTCTAGACTTGAGGAGATGCTGGCGAGGCGGTGCCCGAGCCCCTCCCGGGACGCCCATGGCTCATGGGAATTTTTAGCTGACTGACTGAATGAATGTTAAAGTCTTTTTAAACAAAAAAAAACCCGAAAAAAAAAAATCCAACAGCTCTTTTCAGACACTCTGGATTTTAAAGATTTAGAAAACACTTAAACAAGAAAAAACTTGGGTTTTTTGGGACACACCGAGTCTTCCAGGCAGAGAGCACGGAGCTGGCGCTTCCCACTCCCGGGGAACATCCCTAATGGCACCGCTGGCTTGGCCACGGGGGTCCCTGGGGTGGCTCCTCGGGAGCGGGAGGAGGCCAGCGTGGGGGTCTGGGGGCTGGTAGTGGCCGCGGGGGCACCGTGTGGAGTGAGCCAGACCAGCCTTGGCGCTGGTGGAGGTGGAATTCCCGTCCCCCATCCCGGTGCCCCACGTGCCCCCTCCTCCCCGCACCGCCCCCGGCTCGGGATGGGCAGGGCTTGCCCGGCTGGCCGGGAGGGGACGGCGCGGTGACGGCTCGTGTTCCCAAAAAGCCGAGTCCCCCACGAAGGCATTAACTCTTCTGGTGCTAGAGGGAAGGACAAGGAGGTTCCTTCTGACCCTCAACCATCTCCGAACCTTTAAACCTTCGGCCAGGGAAAAGGTCCCGGCCCGGGGTGGGAGCAGCAGCTCCTCCAGGTTCTGGGATCTCCCTGGAATGGACCCTGCCCTGTGCCAGGTGCTGGGACCTCCCCGGGAGGGACCCTCGTGCCCCGGTGCCATCTCCTTTTCCCTGAGCCCTCGCTGGGTGAGAGCCCCCGTGGCTCCACCCAGAGCTCTCCGGAAGCCACCGGACCCCGGTGGTCCGTGGCCTCTCCCCCTCCCCGGCCCCCATCCCGCTGCAGCAGCCGGGACAGGTGCCCGGGGACCGGGACGGGCTTCGAGCCGGCCCGGGTAGCAAACAGCCCTCGCTGCACATCCGGAGATCCCGGGAATCCTGGGAATGCCGGCATGGCGAGCCGAGAGGCGCCCGAACTGCGAGAGCAGCCATTGCACCTGCCCGACCCCTCACCTGGGGGGCCATCGCACCCACCAGGTGCCCCCAGCCCCGCCCACCCCGAGGGACCTGGAGCAGGAATCCAGAGCCCAGGTCCTGCCCCTTGGCATCCCCGTGGCCCCTCTGCCATGCACCCCCCTCCCTGCACCCCGAGTCTGCCCCCTGACCCCCACCCAGCCCTGCGCCCCCCAAATCTGCCCTGCCAACCCTGCCGTGCCCCCTCCTGCCAACCTGCCACCCTCGCCCCCCAAATCCTCCCTCCAGCTCCACTGCTCGCCCTCCCACCATCCTGCTACCTGTGCTCCCCAAATCCATCCCCTCCAGGTGCCCTCCCACCATCCAGCTGCCTGTGACCTCCAAATCCATCCCCTCCATGTGCCCTCCCATTGTCCAGCTGCTTTTGTCCCCCAAATCCATCCCTCCCATGTGCCCCCCCTCCATCCTGCTGCCTGTGCCCCCCGAATCCACCCCCTTCATGTGCCCTCCCACCATCCCAGCCCCTGCACCCCCAAATCCACCCCGCAGCCCCCCTCGCCTGGCCTGTGCCCCCAGCATGTGCCACCACCCTCCCCCTGCGCCTGGGCTCTGGCATTCCCGGCACGCTCCAAGCACAGGGACCGGCTGGCACGTCTGGCACGGGCAAGGACAGTCCCATTCCCTGTGCCACCCTCTCCTGCCAGCACAGCCGCTGCCACCGCTGCTCCCGTGTCCCCGCGCTCGCTCCCCTGTCCCTGTCCCTGCTCCCGCCGCTTCCCAGTGCCCGCATCCCTGTGCTGTGCCAAACCCCGCATGGACCCGGTCCCGGCTCAGCCCGAAGCTCGGCTGCCAGCCCGGTGCTGCTTCTCCAGCTCCGTGCCTGGGGAAGCATCGCCGGCACATCCCGGGATGCCGGCGAGCATCCCGCTGCTCTGCATCCCTGCAGGAATGCCGCGGGCCGGGCACGCCGCATGCCGGGCACGCCACAGCCCCCCATGGCATCGCCCCACCTCCTTCCCAGGCTGTGGAGACGGGGAATGACCTGGAATGCCTTTGGCTGGTGGTTCCTCGTGCTGCTCTCCCGAGGCTGCTGTGGCTGATGTGGGGATGCCCCGTGGGGACGTGCCCGTGGCTGCTTTGGCAATGCCACCCCACGGCTGCAGAGCCCTGGATGTCCCACTGGAAATGCCAGGGCTGGATCCCGCTGTGGGGACACGGGGGACACGGGAGGGTCCCCACAGAGCAGCCCCCACCTGAATGCTCAGCTTGGCCAAGCCCCTGCACTGCTTGGTGCTGCCAGTGCCCTGCAGCCCCTCTGCATGCCCTGGCACTGCCCACCCTGCCTGCCCTCCCTGCACTGCCCTGCCTGCCCTCCCTGTCCCACCCTACCCACCTTGCCTGGCATTGCCCACCCTGCCTGCCCGCTCCTGCCTGCCCCTGTGCACCCTGACTAGCCCTGCCCACCTCTGCGAGCCCACCCTGCCTGCCCAGTCCTGCCTGCCCCTACTCATCCTGCCTGCCCAGTCCTGCCTGCCCCACCCACCCTGCCTGCTCTCCCTGCCTGCCCTGCCTGGTCTCCCTGCCTGCCCCTACCCACCCTGCCTGCTCTCCCTGCCCACCCTCCCTGCCCACCCCGACCTCCCCTGCCTGCCCCCACCCACCCTGACTGCCCTCCCTGACCCCCCCTGCCCACCCTACAAACCCTCCCTTCCCTCCAGCCTTGTCCCACCACCCCCCTCCCGCCCTGCCCCCCGTTCCCCACCCCCCTGCCCGCGGGTACCCCCCGGCAGTCCTTGGCAGCCCCCGCAGACCCCGCTGGTCCCCAGAGACCCCGGTGGCCCTCGGTGGCCCCGGTGACCTCGTGCAGCCCCTCGGGGACAGGACGCCTCTGGAACGGGGCTGTCCCTGCCCTCGGGGCACGGGGGGCTCTGCCAAGCGCTGCCCCCCAGGACCCCCGCGGCCCCTCGGGCGCGGCCGGGGGTGACCGGGCGGCGCGGTGGAAGGTGACAGTGTGCTGGCCTGAGTGCGGGCGGCTCGGCGGGACCCGCCGGGCCATCCCCGGTCTCTGCCCCTTCCGCAGCTGTTTTTGGGGCCACTTTAGAGACCTGCCCGCACCCGCCTCTTGCCGCGAGAGGCCACAAACCTGCGGAGCACAACCGCTCCGCGGCAAGCTCGATCTGGGACCGGGAAAGCTGGACGCCTTCTTGCCATTTCTGAGGAGCCCTCCTCCTCCTTCTCTTCCTCCTCCTCCTCTTCCTCCTCGTCCTTTCGAGGACCGAAATGGTGGATGCCCGCTCCGCCCCGCGGAGCCGCGGCCGTGCCCGCCCGCATCCCCCCCAGCTCCCAGCGCAAGCAGCTGCAGCCGTACCTGTGTTGGCGAACACTGAGTGTCCCCGGGGACACCACGGCTCGTCCCAGTCAGGCCTCACACCAGAGAAGGCGACTTCCACCCGCGCTGCCCGCCGCGGTCTGCGGCACCAGGGACTGCCCGGGGCTGCCACAAACCCGCTCCCCCACCCTGTCCCCGCAGCCTCCTCGCCCTCCCGCCGTGTCCCTCGCGTCCCTGTCCCCCACCCTTCGCATTCCTGTCCCCTGCCCCTCACTCCCATCTTCTGCCCCGTGCTGTGCGTCCCTGTCCCCCACCCGCTGCGCATCCCTGTCCCTCCCCGCGCATCCCTGTCCCTTGTCCGGCGCGTTCTTGTCTCCAGCCCTGCGCATCTTTGTCCCCCGCCTCACTCATCCCTGTCCCCTGCTCCGTGTGTTCCTGTCCCCCCGTCGCTCATCGCTGTCCCCCGCCGTGCTCATCCCTGTCCCCTGCCCCGCGCATCCCTGTCCCCTCCCCACTGCTCACCCCGTCCCCTGCCCTGCTCACCCCTGTCCCCTGCCCCGCGCATCCCTTTCTCCCCCGACTCGCGTCCCTGTCCCCCCCATGCTGGTCCCTGTCCCTGCGATGCCGCGGGGATGCGGCAGAGCCGGACAAGGGGCTTTGGAAAAGGCATCAGGGTCACCGGGCGAGCAGGCTTCGCCTCGGGGCGGCTCCTCGAGCCCCCCCAGCACAGACATCCCGCACCCCCCGTGCCCTTCTGTGCCCCCCGTGCCCTTCTGTGCCCCCCGTGCCCTTCTGTGCCCCCCGTGCCCCTCTGTGCCCCCTGAGCCCGCGCTGCCGGGGTGGCTGCACAGCCTGTGCCCCGCGGTGCCACCGGCTCCGGGGTGGCCCCATCCCGACCCCCCAGTGCCCTCGGCCATGGTCAGGGGCCGGGTGCCCACCCAGCACCGCGGTGCCTTGGCCGGGCCCCCGCAGTGCCCGACGGCCGAGGTCTGGTCCCGTGGCCATTCCCAGCCTTTCCCATCCCTGTGGAAGCAGAGGGGTGCCCGGTGTCGGTGACACTCGTGCCCGCTCCGGCTGTGCCACCGTCCCCTCCAGGCATCTCCAGAGCCACCGAGACATTGCATTTGGAAAAGCCATCCGGGAGAAGGCAGAGCCCCAACCCACGTGGCCACTGCTCAGCTGTGCTGACCCCTCGGCCACGCTGACCCCTCAGTCACACTGACCCCTTGGCCACGCTGACCCCTCGGCCTCGCTGACCCCTTGGTCACGCTGACCGTTGGTCCCACTGACCCCTCGGTCACACTGACCCATCAGCCGTGCCGACCCCTTGGCCACGACAACCCATCGGCTGTGCCAACCCCTTGGTCACCTCTTGGCCACACCAACCTATCAGCCGCGCTGACCCCTCGGTCACACTGACCCCCCGGCCACAGCAACCCCTCGGCCGTGCCGAACCCTTGGCCACCCCTTGACCACGCCAATCCATCAACCGTGTCGACCCCTTGGTCACACTGACCCTTCCTCCACGCCAACCTATCAGCCACACCGTCCCCTTGGCCACGTTGACCCTGTGGCCATGCTGAACCCTTGGCCACCCCTTGGCCACGCTGACCCCTTGCCTGCCCCTTGGCCGTGCTGGCCCCTCAGCCACCCATCGGTCGTGCCAAACCCTTGGCCAACCCTTGGTCCCACCAACCGCTTGGCCACGCCAACCCCGTGGCCAGGTTGACCCCTCGGCCACACTGACCCCTCGGCCACGCCAACCTACTGGCCACGCCAAACCCTCGGCCGCCCCTCGGCCACATCAACCCTTCGGCCGTGCCGAGCCCTCGACCACCCCTCGGCCCTCCTGGTCCCTCGGCCACGCCAACCCCTCGGCCGTGCCGCCCCCGTGGCCACCCCGGGCCGTGCCGCGCCCCGTGCCGCGCGTGCCGTGGCGCCGGGCCCGGCCGCGGCGGTTACTGTGATTCTCATGGCTTCTCAACGACTTGGGTTTATCCGCTGTACAAAGGGAGACACTTTCTTTATTTTTTTTTTTCCCCCCCCGCTTCGAAGGGGGGTTTTTTTGGTTTTGTTTTTTTTTTTTTGGTTTTGTTTTTTTTTTTTTTAGAAGCTGTTCAGGAGTATTTTCCGTTGTCCAGCCGAGCGCCATCGCCCCCCCCACTCCCCCTCCATCAGCCTGTCCGTGACCCCCCCTCCACCCCCAGACAAAACAACCCGGAGCACTTGGCTCCCGCCGGCCCCGTCCCGGACAGCCCTCACTGCCCATGCATGTGCCACCCGCGGAGCCACCCTCACGCCCACTGCATGTGCACAGACCGGCTCCCGCCGCGGCCCCGCCATCCACACACTCTTGGTTCTCACCCAGACGGACTCACCTGTGGGTTTTCGTTCCGGTTTTAATTTTTCCCCAGGGTCGGTTTGACTTCACCCTTATTTTGTATGGATTTTTCCGGAGGAGATTTCTCCTTCTCCAGAGTCATGGAGGTGCGGCCATTCGCCTCCCGCCCTTGACGTTGTGATACACATCCCCCACAGAGATCTATGTTTCTTATATTATATTATTATTATTAATTATTATTATTATTATGTAATAAATTTATAAGAAAGCTCCGCTCTGTCCTGTGCTCTCTCAGCTCCAGCAGCCCCTCCCACACTGGCCTGTCCCTGCATAGGACTGGGGACAAACAGGAGCCCCAGAGGGACAGCAGTGCCTGAATTTTGGGGTGCCCACGGCTCCCACAGGTGCCAGGACGTGTCCTGTGCTCACGATGCCACCGCCCCCAGTGTTACACCTACAGCAGCTCCCAGCCACCCACGGGTTCACGGGGGTCATGGGTGCCAGGACCCTTGGGTGCCCTCCCTCTCCAGGTGCCCCCACAGACCTGAGTGCCCCCTCCTCTCCTGGGTGACCCCCCCCTCGGCCTTGGTGCCTCCCACTCTCCTGGTGCCCCCTCTCTCCTGGATGTCCCCCCTCACCTGGGTCCTTCCTCAGCCCTGAGTGCCCCCCTCTCCTTGGTGCCCCCCACCCTCACCTGGGTTCCCCCTACTTTCCTGGTACTCCCCTCTCCTTAGTGCCCCCCCTCTCCTTAGTGCCCCCCACCCTCTCCTGGGTGCCCTTTCTCCTGGGTGTCCCCTCTGCTTGGTACCCCCTGGATTCCCCATCTCTGCTGAGTGCCCCCCTCTCTTGCGTGCCCACCACTCCTCTGGGTGCCCCATGTTTCTGGGGGTCCCTACCTCTCTTGGTTCCCCCCCTCACCTGGCTGTCCTCCCCTCTCCCGAGTGCCCACCACTGTCCTGGTTGCCCCCACTCTCTGGGTGTCCCCCCCCCCCAAGGTGCACCCACTCACCTGGGTGTCCCCCCACTCCTCTAGCACCCCCTCTCCTGGGTGCCCCCCCTCTCTTGCTGCCCCCCTCCCACCCACCTGGGTGTCCCCCCACTCTCTGGGTGCCCCCACTCCCCTGCCTGCCCCCCTCTCCTGGGTACCCCCCGTTTTCTGGTTGCCCCCCACCCTGCACCCCCCAGCCCAGTCCAGGGTCCCCCAGCAGTGCCCCCAGTCCCGTGGTCACACCAAGCATATATTTTATTGAAAGACCAAGTGGGTGACACGGCGTGGGGACAACCGGGGGTCGTACAGTGGCTCGGGGGGCTCTCGGGGCTCCTCTGGCTGCTGAGTTACAGATAAATATCGGGACGTAGAGCGGGTGGAGTTATAGTCACGATAGCGCTGGGCGAGAGGGGCCGAAGCAAAGAAACCACCAGGCACAGCAGTGAGGAGCGGGGGGGCCCCCAACGGAGACCCCCCCCGACGGGGATCCCCCCGACGGGGACCCCCCCGGGGCCCGAGCGCGGTGCTGCGCCCCACGGCCCCTCGGGGGGAGCTCGGCCCCCCGGGCGGGGGGATGGCGGAGCGGTGGCAGGGGGTGGGGCCGGGGGCACCGACACGAGGGGGCCGGGGGCGGGAGACCCGGGGGCTGCAGCTGGAGGGGGGGTTCGGGCCGTTCCCGGGGGCTGCAGCGCTGGGGGGGACCCCCGTTCCTCAGGGTGGGGGGCTGGCACCGCGCAGGGCTCGGGGGCTTCATGGAGATGCTCACCCTGGCACACCCCCCCTCCCCGTGCCCCCATCAGCCCCCCCACAGCCTCCCCCCAGCCCCACTCACCCCCTCGAGCCCCCCTCTCGGTCCCCCCCGTGTCCGGGGGGCTTCTCCCCGCTCCTGCCCCCCGGGCCGGCGTTGCTCATGCAGGGGGTGGGGGGTGGCTCCTCCCCGGCCCCCCAGGCCGGGCTGCGTCACCGCCGTGCCCGGGGTGCCCGGGGCGCACCCCGATACCCACCCGTGGTCCGCGGCGGCCCCCGGCCCCCCGAGAAGCGGTGAGGGTGTGCGGGGGGGCCGTGGGGCCGGGGCTGGAGCGTGTGCGGGGGGGCCAAGCCGGCTGGCTGGGGGTCACACAGTCTCTGGCCGCCGTGGGGCTGGAGGGGGGTGCGGAAGCAGGAGCCCCCCCGCTGCCCCCCTACTCCAGGTAGATGTCCTCTGTGGGGCAGGCGTATTCCAGGTGCTCCTGGTAATATTCCTGAAACGCTCGGCTGCGGGGACGGGCACGACGGGGGGGCTCAGGGCTGGGACCCCAATCCCTGCACCCCCCGCACCCCCAAACCTGGCACAGCCACACCCCAACACCCAGACCCCCCCAGCAACCCCAGCCTCAGCACCCGGTCCCCCAGCACCCACAGTTCCACTGCACCCCCACCTGTGGCACTGCCAGCCCCCCCCCACCCCCAGAGCTGGCACAGTCACCCCTCCAGGATCCAGATGCCCTGTACCCACACCCCCAGCCCTGACAGTCCCAGTGCCCTGGCACCCAGGCCCCCAGCACAGCCAACCCCCCGCACCCAGGTTCCCATCACCCCAGCCCCTCTGCACCCCAGCCCCAGCACTGCCAGCCCCCAGACTCCTGCCCCCTCACACCCATCGCCCAGCACCCCCAGCACTGCCAGACCCCCAGCACCCAGCCCTCAGCACCCAGTCCCCCAGCACCCAGCTCCAGTGCACCCTCACCTCTGGCACTGCCAGCCCCCCAGCACTCCATCCCCTGGCACCCAGACCCCCTGCACCCCCAGACCCTCAGCACCCCCATGTCCCTGGTGCCCAGCCCCCCTGCACCCAGCTCCTCAGCCCCCCCACCCGCCCTGCACCCAATCCCACGGCCCCACACCCCGTGCCCCCATCCCCGTCCCCTCCACGGCCCCACACCCCCTGTGCCCCCATCCCCGTCCCCTCCGTACCCGACACACTCGGCCACGTGTCTCATGGACTCCTGGGACACGAACACGTGGCAGGCGAAGCGGCTCAGCACTGGGTGCTTGGTGATGAACCCGAAGTAGCTGGGGGGGACACGGGGTGAGGGGGGCATGGGGTGAGGGGGGCACGGGGTGAGGGGGCCACCCCAACCCTGCCCCGGGCAGGGGGACACCCACCGGGGCCGTGGGACAGCCACAGGGGGTCCTGGTGTGGCCTGTGGGTGCCCCTGGCAGGGGATGGGGGTCCCCTGTGGTGCCCATGGGGGGCTGGGGGGCTCACCAGCTGTTCCGGGGGTGGCACCCGCAGAAGGAGATGTTTTTCATCTGGAAGAAGTGGCTGCAGCGCTCGAACTGGGAGGGAAGAGCAGGGGTGTGGGTGGTCGGCTGAGTGCTCAGAGACCCCCAAAACCTACACCCCTCAACTCCTGGTCATCCCCCAAACCCACTCCCCGTGCCCCTCACCTCCTCATCACCTCCCTAAATCCCCTCACCTCCTCATCACCTCCCTAAATCCCCTCCCCTCACCTCCTCGTCACATCCTCGTCACATCCTCCCAAGCCCTCTCCCCTCACATCCTCTCACCCACTAAGCCCCCTCTCCTCACCCCATCACCCCACAAACCTCCTCCCCTCACCTCCCCATCCTTCCAAGCCCCCTCCCTTCACCTCCTCATTCCCCCCAGACCCCCACACCCGCTCCCCTCACCTCCTGGTCGCCCCTCAAACCCCCTCCCATCACCTCATCACCCCCAAGCCCCGTCCCCTCCTCATCCCCCCAAATCCACACCCCTGCTCCCATCACCTCCCAGTCACCCCCCAAACCGCCTCCCCTCCTCATCTCCCCACACCCATCGCCCCCCAAACCCCTCCCTCCATCTCCTCGTGCCCCCGGCCCCCCTCCCCGTGCCCCCCGGCCCCCTGCCCTCACCTCCTCGTCCCGGCTGTACTCGGTGACGGTCAGGATGAGTTTGATGCCCTGCAGCGTCACCTCCAGGTCACAGCTGGCCGGGGGGCGCAGATGCACCGTCAGCTTCCTGGTGGTGGCGATCTGGGGGCGCACGGGGAGCCGTGTGAGGGGCGGGGGGTCCCAGGGGTGGCGCGGGGGTCCCGCCGCCCCCCCCTCACCTTCTGCATGGCGGCACAGAGGATCCCGTTGCCCTGGTGATACGGGACCTCCACGGAGCCCAGGAACTGCACGTTGAACCGCTCCACCCAGCACGGGTTCCTCTTCAGGCCTGGGCGAGGAGAGGGGGCGAGGAGAGGGTGCCCCGAGACCCCCGAGACCCCCCCCTACGTCCCCGGGGACCCCACGGGCTCCTACCGATGGCATCCCGGGCCTGGCCGACCACCTCGTGGGCGTAGAAGGCGGGGAAGATGCCCCTCTCCCCCGTCCGCATGTTGTACCCCCGGTACCAGTAGTCGTCCTCCTCCAGCTCCACCAGGATGGGGTCGTCCACGTCCAGCTCCAGCTCGTCCTCGTGGCGGGGGATGAACCTGGGGGGATGGATGGAGGGGTGGAGGGATGGATGGAGGGGTGGAAGGATGGATGGAGGGGTGGATGGAGGATGTGGGCAGGCAGAGGGTCCTGGAGACCCCCCCATGGCACCCGTGGTTGGGGTTGCTGCTCACCTGAAGACGGCGCGGTGGGTCTGCTCCCGCTCCTCCCCGTTCACCATGCAGGAGAACAGCCCGAAGGACTCTGTGCCTGGGGAGGTGGGGGCTTCCATGAGGCCCAGGGGCGGCTCCCACCCCCTGGTGTGGGGGACACGCCCGTCACTGCCCTCCCCCCACCCTGGGGGCTGCAGGACCCTTGGGGTGCAGGGAGCCATCACCTCTTCAAGGGGTCCCACTGACCCCCCACCCAGCAGAGCAGGGCTGAGGATCCCCGTGACCCCCTGGCCCACCTCCTGTGACATCCCGTGACATGGCCCACAGGGATGGTGCCATGGCCAGGGTGGCAGGGGCGGGCCACGGAAGGGCAGCCAGTCTGCCAGGGCCATGCAGAGCAGCCCGGGACTGCCTAGCACGGCACAAAGTGGCACAGCACGACACGCCACGTCACGACGTGCCACGGCACACCACGGCACACCACGGCACACCACGGCCACTTACTGGAGGAGCGCGAGGTGCTGTTGACGAAGACGTTGAGGAACTTCTTGGAGAACTGGAGGTCGGCCTCGGGGGACGAGTCCTCGGAGGAGCTGTGCGCGTCGGGGGCCACCAGCCCGTCCCCGAAGGCCACCTCGTCGTCCATGTCGCAGCGGTCGCAGGCGCGCAGCAGGTCGCTGTCGTCGCTCAGCACGGACGTGCAGCGCCGCAGGCTCACCAGCTCCAGCTGCGTGTGCTCGTCCACCACCAGCGTGTACTTCACCGAGTCGTAGGCCAGCGACTCGTCCAGCGCCGGCGGCTCCGGCGCCCCGGGGACGGGCGGCAGCTCCCCCCCGAAGCTGCCCCGCCGCGGGGCCGTGGGGAAGGGGGAGCCGGGCAGGAAGGACCCCTCGTCCTCGTCGAAGGCCATGGCGAAGCCGCGGTTGGTCTTGGCGGTGGAGACGTCCAGCGTGGCGGGGTCGGCGTCGGGGGGCACTAACCGGACATCGTCGATCATGTCGGCGGCTTCCAGGACCCCCGAGTCCAGGTCCCTGTCAACAGCCCAGCCCTCGGGGCTGGCTGTGCGCTGGTCCCCGGCGCTGTGGTGGTCCCCGGCGCCGTGGTGGTCCCCGGTGACGGCAGGCTCGGTGCCGGGGGACGCGCGTGGCGGGACACGCGGCGGCGCGGGACGGCAGCCGAAGGTGGCCAGGACCTCGGAGGCGTCCAGCCTGTCGAGGGTGACGGGGCGCCCCGGGAAGACGGGCGCGATGGTGTCGTTGGTGGGGTTGCTGAGGAAGAGGAAGGGGCCCGGCTCCTCGGCCGGCGGCTCCGGCGGCGGCTCCGTGGCGGCGTCCAGGCCTCGCTCGTCCTCGGCGCACTCCAGGGAGCTGCGCAGCGTCTCCATGTCCACCAGCTCGATGGCACGCTGGCACCGCGGCACCGCCGCGTCCCCCGGCCCCGCCGGAGAGTCCCGCGGGACGGGCTCCTCATCCAGCGCCTCGCTCAGGATCTCGGGCTCCAGGTCGGAGGCCGGGGAGATGGTGTCGCACAGCGAGTGGGTGTTCTGGAAGCACTCATCCGGGCACTTGATGGGGTACGAGCCCTCCGAGATCATCTTGTTGACCAGGTTGCTGAGCAGCCAGGGAGAGTCCGAGTCCTCGCTCAGGTCGGGCTCCGACTCCGAGTCGGAGTCGTACTCGCTGTTGTCCTCCTCGTCCGCCTCGGGCATCAGCTTGGGCCCCACGGGCAGGTAGAAGGAGCGGCGGATGCTCTCCAGGCTGTGGTCCGGGTCGATCTTCAGGTCCAGGGGGCTGGAGGCGGAGACCTCGGTCTGGCCCTCGGGCGCGGGGCAGTCGGCGGGGTCCAGGCTGTCGTAGTACCCCTCCATCTTCAGCTCGGCCAGGCTCTCCCGCCTCACCACGCCGCGCTCCAGCGGCCCCCTCTCCGCGGGCTCCTCCTCCTCCTCCTTGCCCTTGTCGAGCAGCAGCGAGTCCTTGATGCCCATCAGGCCGGGTGCCTCCAGCTCCGGCTCCAGCTCTCCCTCGGAGCCGGGCGAGCTGGCCTCCTCGATGGAGTTGGTGAGGTGGGAGGAGCGGCCGCTGCTGCTGTCGCTGCTCAGGTCCAGCTCGGTCTCCGAGATGGAGGAGATCATGTTGCTGACCAGGCGCCCGCCGGCGAAGGCCGCCTCGAGCTCCCCCTCCACGTCCGAGTCGGAGCCGGGCGAGCTCAGGTCCTCCCCGTGCCGCCCGCCGGGCAGGAAGGGCTTGGCGGTGCGGCTGGTGAGGTCGGCCTCGATGCCGGGGTCCGAGGAGGGCGAGGTGGTCTCCGAGGAGCCCGAGGGGTGCCCGCGCACGCTGGCCGCCCGGCCGGACCGGGGACCCTCCCCGTCGGAGCTGAGCGGCTCCGGGGGGCACACGTGGGCGCCGTCCGCCCGCTCCTCGGGGGGCCGCGGGGGGCCGGGCTGCGGGCGGGGGGACCCCGGGCTGGGGGCCCCCCGGGCCGCCTCGGGCTGCGTGGGGGCGCGGGGGGCAGCGGCGGGGGCCGGGGGCGGGGGGCCGGCGTCGGGGGGGCCGGGGGGAGCCGCGGGCCCTGTTGGAGAGAGACAGGGTTGAGGGGGCGGCTGGCGGGGGCGCGGCGGGGACAGCGGAGCTCGGAGCGCTGCGGAGATGAGGTTCATGTTAAAATCTTGCCCGGCACTCGGGGGCGATGGGTTACCATGTGCCAGGGACTCGGGGCTGTTGCCTTGCGAGTCCAAGGGGGAGGGCGGCAGCGAGGGGGGGGCCCCCCCGGGGCCCCGCGGGCTCTCCAGGCAGGGTCCGTCCAGGATGCAGGCGTGGGGAGACGAGTGTCCTGCGGGAAGGCAGAGCCCGTGTCACCCCGGGGGGATGCGGGACCACCCCGGCCCGGCGGCGGGGCGGGACCCCGTGGCCATCCCCGCCCCGCGCTCACCAGTGTGTGAGGAAGAGGAGGAGGAGGAGGAGTGGAGGAGGGCGTCCTGCCAGGTCGTGCGGTGAGCGGGCGGTGGGAAGCTGCCGTTGTTGTTCAGGGAATCCTGCGGGAAGAGCAGAGCCAAGGTGGGTGGGTGGGTGGGTGAGACCCGGGGGGAGGGGGGCGTAGGGCGCGTTTGGGGACCCGACAACGGGACACGGGCGGTACTGGGCCGGGGCGGGCCCAGGGGCGCCCCTCGGAGCTCCCACCGGCCTGGCAGCCCCCGCGCCACGTGCCGGGGGTTTATCCGGATTAGGGCGTCCCTGGATCCCCTGCCCGGCCAGACGCGCGCCAGGGCCGAGGGATGGCACGGCACCGCACGGCACGGTGCCCATCCCGGGCACAGACCCCACGGGGGACGCGCCAGCACCGGCACCGACCCCCGGGACCCCCCGTGCGGGGCCACACAAGCAGATCCCGACCCCCCGGCAGGACCCCGGAGCCGGTGGCCCCGCGGTGGGGCCCGAGCCCCCGGGCTGGCCGGAGCCGCGGGGGTCCCGGGGCTGTCCCGCCGGCGTGGCGGCAGCTGCGGATTAGTCCCGGCGGGAAGCGCGGGCAGCGCTAATCCCACCGAGCCGGGATTAGGGAGCGGGGCCGGCGCCGTGTGCCACCGGGCACGAACCCGCGCGGGACAGGGAGGGGCTGGGGCACTGCCTCGGGAGTGGGAGCCGGGGGGCGGGAGGGGTGTGGGGTGACAGGGATGGGTGTGGGGTGACAGGGATGCGGGGTGGGAATGGGTGTGGAAGGACAGGGATGGGTGAGGGGGGACAGGGACAGGAATGGGGAGGATGGGGACAGGTGCTGGGGGGACAGGGATGGGTACTGGAGAGGATGATGGGTGCTGGGGCAGGTCTGGAATGGGGAGACAGGGATGGGTGCTGGGAGGGACAGGAACAGGTACTGGGGGTACAGGAGATGGGTGCAGGGGGAGGTGGTGCTGGGGGGACAGGGCACGGGGATTACTGACACTGATCGTCGGACCCGGTCAGAGACAGGGGCTCCGCTCATCCCTCCCCCCGAGGGACGATGGAACAGGGTGGCCAGTGGGATCTGGCTTTGCCAGTGGGATCTGGCTTTGCCAGCGGGATCCAGCTTTGCCAGTGGGATCCAACTTTGCCAGTGGGATCTGGCTTTGCCAGTGGGATCTGGCTTTTCCAGTGGGATCCAGCTTTGCCAGTGGGATCCAACTTTGCCAGTGGGATCCGGCTTTGCCAGTGGGATCTGGCTTTTCCAGTGGGATCCAGCTTTGCCAGTGGGATCCAGCTTTGCCAGCGGGATCCGGCTTTGCCAGCGGGATCCAGCTTTGCGGGTGCAGCCGCCGGGGCACAGAGGGACAAGGCCGAGAGGGACCCCTGGGGTTTGTCACCCTCCGGTGACCCTCACCCTCGAGAGCCCCCCCCAGCCCTGCAGCGCGCGGTGCCCTCCCGGGATGGGGGGGGGGGTGGTGCCGAGAATCCCGAGAGCCCCCGGCTCCATGGCAACGCAGCCGGATGCAGCCGGATGGAGCCGCTCCGCACGCGGCTTCCCACACACTGCGGTGGTGGCTCAGGGCTGGCACCGCACACGCGTGCGCGGGGACACGGGGACACCCCTGCGGGGACCCCCCCATCATCGTGGGGGAGCCCCCGAGTCCAGCGCCGGGGTGGGACAGGGGGGACACGGCGTGAATGGGCACCCACGGAGCCCCCGTGGGCACAGGGGGCAAAGACCCCTCGGTGGGGACACCCCTCCGGGCCACCCCCTTCCTCACCTGGGTGCCCGGGGCCGTCAGGTTGAGCGTGGTGGGTCGGTGCTTCTGCGTCTCCTCCAGGGCGGGCGAGGGGATGGGTGAGGCCGACGGGGACGGTGGAGCTTCCAGATCGTTGCCCTCCTCCTCCTCCTCTTCCTCCTCCTCCTCCTCCTCGTTGTCGTCGATCATCTCGAACTCCTGGAAGTCGTCCTGGAAGGTGCAGACGGGGTGGGGCTGCTCCCCGCGGTCCAGCACCAGGCAGTCCTGGGGAGGGGGCACCGGGTTAGGGGGCACAGGACAGAGCCCTGCGCTCGCCACAGCCCTGTGCCCACCCCGGGGTGACCATCCCCACCGTGGCAGGGTTGGCAGAGCCCCAAGGGTCCCCAAGAGGGGACCAGGGACACCCCAGCTCTGCCAGTCCCTGCCTGGCCCCCCCTGCCTGTCCTGGCACCAGCACCCAGCCAGGCCGAGCTGGGCAAGTGTGAGCCACTCCTCCCTGCTGTGGGGGGAGCTGTGCCAGGCCAGTGCCCCCCCCAGACCCCAGGGGCCACTCGGCTCCTGCACCTTCTCATAGTGGTCCGAGTCGTAGTTGAGGCCGATGCCACAGTCGTCCGTGATCTCCGACAGGTCCTCATCGTCAAACTCCTCCAGGCTGATGTCCTGGGGGGGCCTGGGGACATGGGAGGGTGACAGACCTCAGGGACAGGCCACCTGTGCCCCCATGGCCCTGAGAGCCGAGTGGCACCGCAGGGACATCCATCCATTGTATTGCTGGCACCCCCGGCCATGGGAGCACTGGCACCGGGCAAACCACAGAGAGACGCCACCACAGCCCTCTCAGCCCTGGATGCCAGCACAGGAGCACCACGGGGATGTGCCACCATAACCCCGTCACCCCTAGGTGCCAGCACCACGGGGACATGCCACCATAACCCTGTCACCCCTGGGTGCCAGCACTGCAGGGACATGCCACCATAACCCCGTCACCCCTGGGTGCCAGCACAGGAGCACCAGGATGGTATCACCACAGGGACATGCCACCATAGCCCTGTCACCCCTGGGTACCAGCACCACAAGGACATGCCACCATAACCCCATCACCCCTGGGTGTCAGCACAGCAGAACCACAAGGACATGCCACCATAACCCCATCACCCCTGGGTGCCAGCACAGGAGCACCAGGATGGTATCACCACAGGGACATGCCACCAGCACCCTGTCACTCCTGGGTGCCAGCATAGGAGCACCGGGACAGCAGCACCACACCCACGTGCCACCATAACCCTGTCACTGCCGGGCACTGGCACAGCAGCACCACAGGGACATGCCACCAAACCCTGCCACCACCCGGCACGGGGGCCCTCAGCTGGGAAGAGGTGTCGAGGCCATCACATGTCCCAGATTCCCTGCCCAGCCATCCACACTGGGATGGCAGCACTGCAGGCACATGCCACCATAACCCTGTCACCCCCAGGCTCTGGAGCAGGAGCACCAGGACAGCAGAACTGCAGGCACAGGGCACCACAACCCCATCACCCCTGGGTGCCAGCATGGGACAGCCACAGGGACATGGCACCATAACCCTGTGACCCTTGGGTGCCAGCATGGCACAGCCACAGGGACATGGCACCACAACCCCATCACCCCTGAGTGCCAGCATGGGACAGCCACAGGGACATGGCACCATAAATCCATTCACCCCTGGGTGCCAGAACAGGACAGCCACAGGGACATGGCACCCTAACCCTGTGACCCCTGGGTACCAGAACAGGACAACCACAGGGACATGGCACCATAACTCCATCACCACATGGCCAGAGTGGCCTTCAGCTGGGCAGAGGTGCCAAGGCCACCACATGTCCCAGATTCCCTGCCCAGCCATCCACGCTGGGCTGGCAGCACTGCAGGCACATGCCACCGTCCCCCTGTCACTCCTGGGTGCCAGCATGGGACCACTGGGATGGCAGCAGCACAGGGATGTGCCACCATCCCCCTGTCACTCCTGGGTGCCAGCACAGGAGCAGCAGGATGGCATCACCACAGAGACATGCCACCACCCCCCTGTCACCACACACCCTCGTTGACCCCGGCTGGGCAGAGGTGCCAAGGCCACCACACGTCCCAAATTCCCTGCCTGGTACAATCCCTGGAGCCAGCCCAGGGCAGAGGCTGGAGCTGAGCCAGGGAGGGGACAGTGCCCACCCCAGGGCATTGGGGTGCCCTGTGCTGGGAGGGGCTGTTCTCCAGCCGGGGGCTTTACTGGGGGTCACTGGGGGGTTAACCCACAGCAAGGCCGGGCACATCAAGGGGGGATCCAGGCTCTGACACCCCAAGGGACGGGAAGCCCGAGGACCCCCACTCGCCTTCCGTCGGGAATGGGGGTGTCATGGAAACCAGTGGTTTCTGTGGGAATCGAAGGGAAAAGAAGAGGATTCCCAGCAGGATTTGGTGCTGGAAAACAGAAATCAGGCATCTGGGGGGAGGGGGCTCTGCGAGGTGGGAGGTGTGGCAGTGCCGGGGCACCGGTGGGACCCTCTGGGTGGGGACACACAGGGACCCCAAGCTCGGTCCCGTGGGTGTGTGGCAGTGCCAAGGTGCCAATGGGACCCTCTGCCAACCCCCAGGGGGCTGGGGACACCCAGAGACCCCCTGAGTCCAGCCCTATGGGTGTGTGGCAGTGCCAAGGTGCCAATGGGACCCTCTGCCAACCCCCAGGGGGTTGGGGACACCCAGAGACCCCCAGCCCATTCCCATGGGTACGTGGCAGCACCAGGGCAGGTGGGCACCTCCCGAGGGGACAGGTCTGGAGGCTCAGCCCTGGAATGTGGTCGACAGCAGGATCAGACCCCTACATGGGGGGTCAGGGCTGTGCCCCCTCCTGCTTTCCCCCCGAAGTCCCCTCCTGCAGCCCCTCACCCCGCACGGGGCCGGGCGCCTGCTCCCGATTCACCGGGAGAAAGATTCCCCTAATCACATAATTCCCAGAAGTAGGGCACGGAGTGCCCAATCCGCGCAGATTTGGGGCAAAACCAGCAGGGATGGCACCAGGCCCAACACCACGGGCTGGGGCTGCAGGGCTGGGCCGGACCCTGGGGCACAGCCAGGACTGGGGGGCCCGGGGGGCTGTGGGGCACAGAGCACTGGGGTGTCGGGGTGCAGGGCCCTCTGGGGTCTTGGGGTGCAGAGCCCTTTGGGGTGCAGAGCCCTTTGGGGTGCAGAGCCCCGGGGTGTCAGGGAGTCCCAGGGTGTCAGGGAGCAGAGCCTGTCGGGGTGTAGAGCCCTGGGGTGTCAGGGAGCAGAGCCCTTTGGAATGCTGAGCTCCGGGGTGTTGGGAAGCAGAGCCCTTTGGAATGCTGAGCTCGGGGGTGTCAGGAAGCAGAGCCCTTCGGGATACAAAGCCTGTCGGGGTATCAGGGAGCAGAGTCCTTTGGGGCACAGAGACCCAGGACATTAGGGCACAGCCCATCGGGGAGCAGAGCCCAAGGGTGTCGGGGAGTAAAATCTGTTGGGGAGCAGAGCCCTGGGGTGTTGGGGTGCAGAGCCCACTGGGGAGCAGAGCCCCAGGGTGTTGGGGTGCAGAGTCCTTCTCCCCATCCCCACGGAATAGCCAGGGCTGCTCTCCTGCAGACAGCAGGGCAGGGGAAGAATCCTGGGGTTCTCTGCCCTCTCTGGGGGGAACAGGGCCATCCAGGGGGGACAGTGACAGCAGGGCCATGAGTCCTCCTGGGATGGAGACCCGGCCTGCAGACCCCTGGCCAAGCTCTGGTCCTACACCCCTGGACCCTCCTCACTGGGCAACAACCCCCTCCTGGCTGGGGAGGTCACACACCCGAGGCTGGCATGGCATGGGAATGGCACAGTGGGGTGGGGACACTGTGGTGGGATGGGGCTGCCACAGTGGGATGGGGACACTGGGGTGGGATGGGGCTGCCATGGTGGGATGAGGTGGGCACGGCAGGATGGGGACACTGGGGTGGGATGGGGCAGCCACGGTGGGATGGGAACGACACAGTGGGATGGAACCACGAGGGTGGAACCTGCCAACCTGCCGGGTGGGAGCACCGGACTGAGGGGCCGGAGCTGGAGTGGAGCCGAGGCAGTGGCTCGGGGGGGGGGCTCACCCAGCCCTGCACATGGAGGGGGGGTCGGGAGGGGCCAGAGACAGCAGGAGCACTCAGGGACCCACCATCCCACCTGCCCCACCGGCACCGCTGTGGCACATCCTGAGCTGGGATGGGCTGGGGGGGAGCGGGGGCTGGACTGGGACCCCAAAGGGCACCCAATGTCTCCCACCCCCGGGCCACGCAGGGACGGGGCGGGGGCACAGCGGCGCGGGCAGACGGAATTTCCTCATCGTTCCCAGCCCGGCTGCCCGGACGCTGCGGCGGGTGTGGGTTCTGCCCTGGCCCCCACACGGCGGGCACGGATCCCGACAGCAGACGTGCCCCCACCCCCTCCACGGCCGCCACCCCAAGGCCGGGGAAGAGCCACGGGGAGGTCGGGGCCGACCCCGGGGCCACCCCAAACTGGTGACCTGGGGGTCCTGACCGGCACCGGGGGCTCCCATGGCCCGACCTGCGGCCACCCCCGAGCGGGAGGTGGGAGCCCTCCCCAGTCCCTTCTGCGTGTGCACCGCGACATTCCCACGGCGAGCATTCCCGCACCGAGCCATTCCCACGCCGAGCATTCCCGCCACCTCGGCCGCTCCCTCTCCAGCCAGATCCCACCCCAGCGACCCCACCGAGCTGGGCTGGGCACCCCCTCCCAGGGCTCCTCGGGAAGGGCACGGCCGGGTTCGGGAGCCTGCGATGGCCCCGCGCCCCCTCCGCGGGCCCTGCGGGGGGCTCGGGACGCTCCGGGAGCCCCGGGAGAAGCCGCCGCCGCGGCATCCCCGGAGGTTCGCCCCGGTTCTCGGGCTGGCCCCGGGACACAGCGTCCGCTCCCCCGGCTGCCTCCTCCCGCCGGGGCTGGGCCGGGCTGCGGGGTCCCCGCCTGCCCCCGGGGCCCTGGGCCAGCCCGAGCAGCCACGGCAAAGCCGCGTCCTCCCCTCCCTGCGCCACCGCGGGCAGGGACACCCTGGGGTCCGGCTGCGCAGCGGGCAGGGAAGGGGAGAGCCCGGGGAAGGGAATGCTCAGGAAAGGGGACACTCGGGAGACGGGATGCTCAGGAAAGGGGACGCTCAGGAAAGGGGACATCTCGGCTGAGGGGATGCCGAGGGAAGGGGACACCCGGGAGAAGGGGATGGTCGGTGAAGGAGATGCTCAGGAACGGGGACAGGGCTGCCCGGGGAAGGACACGTCCCAGGGAAGGGGACCCCCCCCGGGAAGCAGCCGCGCGTCCTGCCCAGCGCAGGCCACAACCAGCCAAGGGCACACCCCGCAGCCCCACCGCCCCCAGCTCGTCGCCCCGCAGCTCCCGCATCCCCAGGGCCCCTCCAGCTGCCCCTCGCCGCTGCCTCCTGCCCTTCCCCATCCCGCTGCCCGGCGCCAAGGCCCCGCACTGCGCCAGCCTGGCCCGGCCCCGACCCCCGCACCCCGCACCCCGCCCGGAGGGTCCCGCCAAGGTCAGGTGCGGGGCGGGCCCGGCCGCGTCCCCCCCCCCCCGGGACCCCCGGGAGCCCTGCGGGAAGGTGACCGATCCCGGGACCCCGGCGCGGCTCCGGGGGGTCCCGGCTGCGGGTACCCACCAGCATCGCCCCGCCTCGACCCCGGGAGCGCCTCGGGGGTTCTGAGCCCCCGCGCCCACCGGCCCAGCGCGCCCCCCGCTCCCGGCACCGGCCCCCCCGTTCCAATTCCCATTCCCACCCTCGTCCCCAGCCCCATCCCGGGGCCGCTGCGGCGCCTCGGGAGAGACAAAGAGGCGGCGGCGGCGGCTCCTCCCGCAGCGGCCCCGGGATGCGGCGGCCCCGGGGGGGCCCAGAGGCCGGGGGGGGGGGGCTCTGACCCGCGGCGGGGGGGGAAGGGGACAGAGGGGACCCCCCGAGCCCTGGCGGCCCCCGCGCGCAGGGAGCGGCTGGGGATGCTCCGGGGGATGGATGGATGGACGGATGGAAGGATGGATGGATGGAGGGATGGATGGAGGGATGGATGGAGGGATGGATGGATGGATGCGGCCGCGGCGGCTGCGCCGTTAATCCCGGGAAGGGCCGCGCGGGGGGGGCGGGATGCGGCCCCCCGGCCCCGCATCCCAAGGTGAACGGGCGGGGGGGCCCGAGGGGGGGCCGGGGGTGCGGGCCCGGTCCAAGGGCGGTGCAGCGGGAGGGGAAGGGCAGGGCGACCCCGCATCCCGCGCCCGCCGCATCCCGCGCCCGCCAGGAATCCCGCGCCCCCCCACACCGCCACCCCCGATCCCGCACCCCCAAAAACGCCGCTCACCTGCAGCCGGGCGGGGAGAGCGAGTGGAAGGTGGAGAGCGAGAACATCTCGGCGCGATCCGCCATTTTCTCCGGCCGGGGCTGCGCCGGACTGCGGAGCTGCGGGAGCGGGGGGGCCGCGGGAGGAGCTGCGGGAACACGGGGGGAGCGGCGGGAGGAGCTGCGGGAACACGGGGGGAGCGGCGGGAGGAGCCGGGGAGAGGGAGGGGGGGGGGGCTGGGGGAGAGGGAGGAGGAGCTGCGGGAATGGGGGGGGAGTGACGGGAGGAGCTGCGGGAAAGGGGGAGCGCGGGGAGGGCGGGAGGAGCTGCGGGATTGGGGGGGAAGGAGGAGCCGGGAGGGGCGGGGGGGAGCGGGCGGGGGGCTCGGGGGGTGGGCGGGGTACAGGAGGGGGCGGGATGGAGGGGGGGGTGCTCTGGGGAGGGGAGGGGGCGGTGTGGGGGGAATGGGGGTGGTGCTGGAGCGCAGGGGCGTCGGGAAGGGAGGGAAGGAGGAGTCTGGGGGCGCGGGGGGAGTGGGAGGGGGCGCGATGTCCGGGGAGGGGCTGGGGCGGTGTAAGGAGGGGAGGGGGCGGTGTAGGGAGGGGACGGGGGTGACCCGGGCGGGGAGGGGTGTCTGGAGGGGAGGAGGAGGAGTCTGGGTGGGCTGAGGGGGCTCTGGGCGGGGGGCGGGATGTACAGGGAGGGGATGGGGAGTGGGGTGGGGAAGGGACGGGGGGTGGTGCTGGAGCGGAGGGGTCTGGAGGGGAGAGAAGGAGGAGTCGGGGGGCGCGGGGGGTGAGGATGTGCGGAGAGGGGATGGGGGAGTTACGGGAATGATGGAAAGGGGGTGGGATGGGGATGGGATAGGGAGAGGATGCGGGATGGTGCTGGCGGGGGGGAGATGTCTGGAGTGGAGAGAAGGAGGAGCCTGGGTGGGCTGTGGGAGGGGGGCGGGATGTACGGGGAGGGGATGGGGTGGGTGGGGGGACGTGGGTGGGATAGGGAAGGGAAGGGATGGGATAGGGAGAGGATGTGGGGTGGTACTGCTCGGGGGGGGTCTGGAGGGGGGAGAAGGAGGAGACTGCAGGGTGGGGGGTATGGGAGGGGGGCGGGACGTACAGGGAGGGGATGGGGTGGCATAGGGAGGGGAGGGGGTGATACAGGGAGGGGAGCGGCGGGGAGGGGCAGGATCTCTCTGGGGAGGGGATGGAGCGTGAGGGGGACAGGGGGCTGCGTGGGGGGTGGTGAGGAGGGGCCGGAGGGGCTGTACAGGGAGGGAAGGGGGGTGACTGTATAGAGGGGGGGCAGGAAGGTGGGGGAGGGGGCCCTATGGAGGGAGCTGGGGCTGTACAGGGGGGCGGGAGGAGGGAGAGGCTGCACAGGGTATGGGGGGCTCTATAAGGGGGGGGTGTCTTATGGGAACATGTGGGGGTGTATAGGGAACATTCGGGGGGCTGTGCAGGGAGGGGCAGGGGTGGTGTGGGGGTAGGACAGGGTAGGGGCTGTATAGGGTGGGGCAGGGGATCTATAGGGGGGTAGGAGAGTCTGTAGGGGGATCGGAGAGTCTAGGGGGGGTCAGGGGGTCTCTGGTGGTGCCGGGGGTCTATAGGTGGGTCAGAGGGTCTGTAGGGCGCGGGGGGGGGGGGAGGGGGCAGAGCTGTCCGTGGTGCTGAGCACTGTACAGGGGGACAGGGGATGCATAGGGGGACAGGGGGTCTGTAGGGAGGGCAGGGGCCCATAGGGGTCGAGGGTTCTGTAGGGGGGTCTATAGAGGGGTAGAGGTGTCTATAGGGGGTCAGGGGGTCTGTGGGGGCGGTAAGAGGGGGCCGGAGCCGTGTGGGGAGGGGGAGCGGAGCTGTCCGCGGTGCTGAGCGCGGGAGGGGATGTGGAGGGGTTCAGAGTGCCCATAGGCAGGGCGGGGGTCTGTGGGGGGCAGGAACTCTTCAGGGCGGTCGAGGGGTCTACAAGGGGGTCGGAAGTCTAGAGGGGGTCCCGGAGAGTCTCTGGAGGGGGTAAGAGGGGACAGGAGCCACGCAGGGAGGGGGTCCGGAGCTGTCAGCAGGGCTGAGCGGGGGGGGGTCGGGGCTCTATAGGGGGTCGAGAGCTCTGTAGGGGGACAGGGGGCCTATAGGGGGTCGGAGGGTCTCTAGGGAGGTTCGGGGGGTCTCTGGGGATGGTAAGATGGGCAGGGAGCGGTGCCGGAGCTGTCCGCGGTGCTGACACGGGACTGGCCGCTGCCCCGTGCCCGGGGCTGGCGGGAGGGGGGTCGGGCAAGGGGTCGGGAGGGGACCCCATGGAGGGTCCCGCTTTGGGGGTACAGAGCAACGAGGCAGGCAGAGAGGGTGGAGGTCACGGGGGGGGGGGGTGAAATGGGACCCCCACACTGCCCCTGGGGCTGAGGGGTCCCTCGGTGCCTCCCCAGCCCCCCCAGAGCAGGACCCCCATGAGGGCGAGGGCCAGTTTGGTGCCACCACAAAGCCCAGGGGGGCACAGAGGCCTCCAGGGCACCCCCAGCCCCCCACCTGTGGTGGGCACTGACCCCCGAAATTCCCATTCATCCCAACGTTCACATTTCCAGCCTTCAGTCCTTTGGGGTTTGGGAGGGGTGGGATGAACACCAGCACATGGCTCCAACCCAGCCGGGATGTTCGGGCTCCAGGAGCTCCCACCGGGGGGAAACACTCCTTAGAGACCGAGCAGGATCTTCCCAACACGAGGGATAAACTCAAAAACTCACGTAGAAAATGTGGTTTTGTCACTGTCACAAAATCCCCTCACACACACTGTAAGTGAATTAAAACATTTTAAAGGCTAAATTGGACTCGATGTTCTTTGTGGGTCCAACTCTGGACGTTCTGTGATTCCATAACCTTTGGCAGCCTCTTTGGTTGTTTTTTTGAGCTGATTAAAGAACCTAAGACAATTCTGAGATCAGAATTTTGAAACAGGATCCCCGAGGTTGGAAAAGCCCTCCCAGCCCATGGATCCACCCTGGGCCCCATCCCCACCTTGTCCCCCAGAGCACTGAGTGCCACGGCCAGGCCTTCCTGGGACACCTCCAGGGATGGGCACTCCAAACCTCCCTGGGCAGCCCCTGCCAAGGCCTCACCACCCTTTCCAGCAACAAATTCCTCCTCAGCCCCAACCTGACCCTCCCCTGGCCCAGCCTGAGGCCGTTTCCCCTTGGCCTGTCCCTTGTTCCCTGGCAGCAGAGCCCGACCCCCCCCGGCTCCCCCCTCCTGGCAGGGACTTGCAGAGCCAGAAGGTCCCCCCTGAGCCTCCTTTGCTCCAGGATGAGCCCCCCCAGCTCCCTCAGCCCCTCCTGCTGCTCCAGACCCTTCCCAGCTCCCTTCCCTTCCCTGCACACGCTCCAGCCTCTCCAGGTCTCTCCTGTCTGAGGGCCCAGAACTGCCCCCGGGATTCCAGGGGGGCCTCCCCAGTGCAACCAGAAGTACAGAAACACATTCAGGAAATTTGGAAAAATTCCTTCCTGGAAAAGGCTGTCCAGCCCTGGCACAGCTGCCCAGGGCAGGGGGGAGTCCCCATCCCTGGAGGGATTTCCAAGCCCTGTGGATGTGGCACTTGGGGACGTGGGTGAGGGGTGGCCTTGGCAGTGCTGGGGGTGGTTGGACTCGACGGGCTCAGAGGGATTTTCCAGCCCAAACAACTCCATGGTTCCACAGTGGGGCTGAGCCCCCCGGAATGGCTCAGCCCAGCCACCCCCCAGCCCCCCCAGCCCGGCTGAGGCTCAGGCTGGCACAGCAGCACAGCAGCACAGATGCCTCCAGCCCCCCCCAGCCCCCCTCTGACCCATCTGCTGCCCCCCAGCCCCCCCTGCCCTGCTGGGCTCCACTCCCAGCACATCCCGTGGCTCCGGCTGGTGCCGACATAATCCGGGCTCAGGGCTGAGCTCTGCCCACCCCCTCCTCTCCAGCCCCCCACGGGAGCCCCCCAGGGCTGCCCCCGTCTCTGCTGGCACAGGAGGTGCCAGAGGCAGCCCTGGCTGCCGTGAGCTGGGCACTGGTGTCCCCGGAGCAGCCAGAGCCAGGAACAGACAGGGATGGTCCCAGAGTTTATTGAGCAGCCAAGGGAGGGGGTGGCACAGGGGGGGTACAGGGTGTCCATGGGGTGGGCACAGGGCATCTGTAGGGTGGGTACGGGGCAGGGGGTGTCCATGGGAGGGCAGAGAGTGCCCATGGGGTGGGTATGGGGCAGGGGGTGTCCATGGGGAGGGGTACAGTGTTCCCATGGGGGGTTACAGGGTGTCCATGGAGTGGGCACAGGATGTCTGGGGTGGGTGCAGGATGTCTGTAGGGCAGGTACAGGATGTCTGTAGGGTGGGCACAGGGTGTCTGGGGTGGGCACAGGGTGTCTGGGGTGGGCACAGGGTGTCTGGGGTGGGGCACAGGGTGCCCATAGGGGGGGAACAGGATGTCTGTGGGGGTGGGCACAGGGTGCCCATAGGGGTGTACAGGATGTCTGGGGTGGGCACAGGGTGTCTGGGGTGGGTACAGGGTGCCCATAGGGGGGTACAGGATGTCTGAGGTGGGCACAGGGTGTCTGGGGTGGGTACAGTGTGTCTGGGGCAGGTACAGGGTGCCCATAGGGGGGGAACAGGATGTCTGTGGGGTGGGCACAGGGTGCCCGTGGCACAGCTGTGTCCCCGCTGCTCTCAGCTCTGCTGTCCCTGCCCAGCCAGGGGGTGGCAGTGGGGGGGCTCTGCCCCCGTGCCCAGCTGCCCCTTGGCCAGGAGCAGGTCCAGGTAAGCCCCCGAGACCAGGTCGTGCTCCCCGACCCCCAGTGCCCGCAGCAGCTCCCGGGGCCACGCGCTCCCCGTCCTGCACGCTCTGCTCCTGCCTCAGCACCACCTGCGGGCAGGGGGTGAGCCCGGGGCACCCCGGGGTGCCCTGTGCCCCCCGCAGAGCCCCCCGGGCCCAGCCCCTCACCTCCAGCTCCAGGAAGTCGCCCAGCCCCTCCACACGGTCCAGGTGAACCCGGGTCTGCCCCACGAGGTAGAGGAGCCGCTCCTTCCTCACGATGCCCAGCACGCCCAGCGCCTGTGCCAGCACTGCCTGCGGGCCAGGGGGGAGCTGGGCCTGTGCCAGGCACCCCGGGCTACTGAGGCACCCCACAGCACCCAGGGCACCCCACAGCACCAGGCACCCTGTGTCACCAGCCACTCCTCAGGGCCCAGGGCACCCCAGATCACCAGCCACCCCACACAGGACCCAGGGCACCCCACAGCACCCAGGGCCACCCCACACCACCAGACATCCCATGTCACCAGCCACCCCACAGCACCAGGACACCCCAGACCACTGGACATCCCATGACACCAGCCACCCCTCAGTGCCCAGGGCACCCCAGATCACCAGACACCCCACCCAGCACCCAGGGCACCCCACACTGCCAGACACCTCACAGTGCCCAGGACACCCCGAAGCCCCCATACTGCAGGTCCCCCAGGGCAGGGGGAGCAGGTGGCACCCCCGGGTGCTGTCCCACAGGGCCCCCACCCCTCTCTCACCTCCAGCCCATCGGGGTCGGCCGTGGGGGTGATGGTGAAGCTGGAGAGTTTGGGGCCAGCGGTGTCGGGGCGCTCGTAGAAGATCAGCTCCCCCCGGCCATCCTGGGATGGGGACACACAGGGAAAGGTAGGGACAGGGGCACATATGCAGGGATAGGCAGGGGACAGACATAGGGGCAGGGGCAGGTGGGGTCAGGGGCAAACAGGTAGGGTCAGGGACAGGATCAGGGACAGGTAAAGGGCAGAGTCAGGTAAAAACAGGGTCAGGCAGGGTCAGAGTCAGGTAGGGGCAGGGAAAGGGTCAGGGTCACAGTCACAGGGTCAGGGTCACATATTCAGGGTCAGGGAAAGGTAAGGGACGGATAGGGACAGGGCTAGGTAGGGACAGGGCCAGGGCCAGAGTGACACACACAGAGTCAGGGTCGGGTAGAAGCAGGGTGAGGCAGGGTCGGTGTCACTCAGGTCAGGGCCAGGGGCAGGGGTAGGGGTAGGCAGGGGTGGGGGCAGGTGGGAGAAGGGACGGGTGGTGACAGGGGCAGGGACAGAGCCAGGTGGGGCATCGAGCAGGGATAGGGTCGGGTAGGCCGAGGGGCAAGCAAGGACAGGGTCGTGCAGGGTCAGGGCCAGGTAGGGGCAGGGTCAGGGGCAGGGACAGGATCAAGCCCCTCCCTCACCCCTCACCCCACCCTTTACCTGTGTCCGCCGCAGCTTGAGCCGTCCCCGCGGGACGCGGAAGAACGTGTCGGCCTGGACGAGCAACTGCCCCTGACCTGTGCCCTGGGCGTGCCCCTCAGCAGGGCACAGCTCACCCGTGCCCGGCTCACCCGTGCCCGGCTCACCCGTGCCCGGCTCACCCGTGCCCCCCCGCAGCAGCCGCTCGGCCGCCCCGCGCGCTTCCGCCAGCGCCCGCACCCGCGCCTTCACCTCCACGTTCCGCCGCATCCCGCCGAGCGCGCCCATTGGCTGCGCGGCTTATAGGGGCTCCCCAGCCGAGAGTCTATTGGCTGATTGAACCGTCAATCTCAGCTGACGCGTTGCTATGGGCCAGAAGGCAGCTCTTGCCCCGCCCCTCTCCGCTGCCACCGCCCCTCGGCCCAGCGGGACAGGGCGGGGGCGACCATGGCGGCCAAGGGGGGCCGGGGGACCGAGAACGAGGACGGGGCTGTCCCCGACGCCACCCGCCTGCAGGCCTACGCCTGGTGCCGGGAGTTCCTCGCCGGCTCCTGGAAGCTCATCAAGGCGGAAGAGTTCGAGATCGAGCCGGTCAGGTACAAAGCGGAACCGGGGAGATGCGCCCACCCCCACCCCCTCCGCGGTGGTCCCGTCCCGGGTTCGGGCCCCCGCCCAGTGTGCCCCAGTTGCCCCCAGCACTGGTGTCCCTGTCCCGCTCCCAGTGCCTCCCAGTTGCCCCCCTGGCCGTGCCCCCCTCCGCCGCCCATTGTTCCCCGGTGTTTACCGTTACCCACCTGACTGGTTCCCGGTTCCCTTCTCGGGGTCTCCCAGTTGGCCCCCCCGACCAGTCCCCCAGTCCCCCTCCCAGTACCCCCCAGTTGCCCCCCCCAGCCGGTATCCCAGTCCCGCTCCCACTGTGCCCCAGCTGCCCCCCAGTTCGCCCCTGGACCATCCACTCCCATCCCTCTCCCAGTGCCCGTTTCCCCGCCCAACTGGCACCCCAGCCCGCGGTGCCCCCCGAACCAGTGCCCCGGTCCCTCTCCCTGTTGCCCCCAGCCCGGTGTCCCTGTTTCCTTCCCGGCGTCCCAGCCAAGCCTCCTCTGCCTCGGTCCAACCCTGGTGCTCCTCCCTTTCCTGGTACCCCCTTTCCCCCTGATGGCCCCCCACGCCCTCACATCCCCCCCCCCCCATGCCCGGAGCCCCCCTGAACCCCCCCGAGCCCCCTCCATCCCACCACGGGGGCTCGGTAACCCGCTGTACGTGTGTGTGATGCCCGAGCACATCCCGAGCGCGGGGGTCCCTGCCCCGCCCCCCCGATTTCCCCTTGTTCTCGGTGCCCCCCCCCCAGTTCCCCGTGCCCCCCTGGTGCCCCGCGGTGCCCCCCTGACCCCTCCATCCCACCATGGGGGCTCAGTAACCTCCTGTGTGTGTGATGCCCGAGCACATCCGAGCGCGGGGGTCCCTGCCCTGCCCCACTTTCCCCTTGTTCCCGGTGCCCCCCCCCGGTTCCCGGTGCCCCCCCGGTGCCCCCCCGGTGCCCCCCCGGTGCCCTCCTGGTGCCCCCCCGGTGCCCCCCTGACCCCCCCATCCCACAACGGGGGCTCAGTAACCTCCTGTACGTGTGTGTGATGCCCGAGCACATCTTGAGCGTGGGGGTCCCTGCCCTGCCCCCCCGATTTCCCCTTGTTCTCGGTGCCCCCCCCCCCAGTTCCCCGTGCCCCCCGGTGCCCCCCGGTGCCCCCCTGACCCCCCCATCCCACAACGGGGGCTCAGTAACCTCCTGTGTGTGTGATGCCCGAGCACATCCGAGCGCGGGGGTCCCTGCCCTGCCCCGCTTTCCCCTTGTTCCCGGTGCCCCCCCCCGGTTCCCCGTGCCCCCCGGTGCCCCCCGGTGCCCCCCTGACCCCTCCGCCCCCCGGTCCCGCAGCGGGGGGCTCAGTAACCTGCTGTACAAGTGCGCGCTGCCCGAGCACATCCTGAGCGTGGGGGACGAGCCCCGGCAGGTGCTGCTGCGAGTCTACGGGGTCATCCTGCAGGTGAGGGGGGACCGGGGGAGACCCCCCCCAAACCCGGGGGACCCCCCTGGGCAGCCCCGGGGCGGCGGCGGGGTCGGGGCTGTGCCGGGGTGGGGGTGCAGGGGTCAGAGTTAAGGGAGGGGCTCTGGGTGGGGGCTCTGGGGATTCAGCTCAGGGGTCCTGCTGGGTGTGGGGTCTCAGATTCAGCTCGAGTGTCCCACAGGGTGTGTGGTGCTGGTGTGGGGTCTCTGGGGTTCAGTTCTGGGGGTCCTGCTGGGTGTGGGGTGCTGGTGTGGGGTTTGGGGTTGAGTTCTGGGGGTCCTGCTGGGTGTGGAGTGCTGGATGGAGGTGCTGGTTTGGGGTCTCTGGGGTCCAGCTCAGGGATCCTGCAGGGTGTGGGGTGCTGGTGTGGGATCTTGGGTACAGCTCCCTTGTCCCACAGGGTGTGGGGTGCTGGTGTGGGGTCTGAGGTTCAGTTCTGGGAGTCCTACTGAGTGTGAGCTGCTGGTGTGGGGTCTCTGGGGTTCAGTTCAGGTGTCCCACAGGGTGTGGGGTGCTGGATGGGGGTGCTGGTATAGGGTCTCTGGGGTTCAGCTCGGGGGTCCCACAGGGTGTGGGGTCTGGGGATTCAGCTCAGGGGTCCTGCTGGGTGTGGGGTCTCAGATTCAGCTTGAGTGTCTCACAGGGTGTGGGGTGCTGGTGTGGGGCCTGGTGTCCAGCTCAGGGTCCCACAGGGTGTGAGGTGCTGGGTGGGGTCTCTGGGGTTGAGTTCTGGGGGTCCCACAGGGTGTGGGGTGCTGGTGTGGGGTCTGGTGTTCATCTCAGGGTCCCACAGGGTGTGGGGTGCTGGTTTGGGGTCTGGGGTCCAGCTGGGGGTCCCGCAGGGTGTGGGGTGCTGGTTTGGGGTCTGGGGTCCATCTCGGGGATCCTGCTGGGTGTGGGGTGCTGGTGTGGGGTTTGGTGTCCATCTCGGGGTCCTGCAGGGTGTGGGGTGCTGGTGTGGGGTCTGGTGTCCAGCTCGGGGTCCCACAGGGTGTGAGGTGCTGGGTGGGGTCTCTGGGGTTGAGTTCTGGGGGTCCCACAGGGCGTGGGGTGCTGGTTTGGGGTTTGGGGTCCATCTCGGGGGTCCCACAGGGCGTGGGGTGCTGGTGTGGGGTCTGGTGTCCATCTGGGGGTCCCACAGGGTGTGCGGTGCTGGTGTGGGGTCTGGTGTCCATCTCGGGGTCCCACAGGGTGTGGGGTGCTGGTTTGGGGTCTGGTGTTCATCTCGGGGTCCCGCAGGGTGTGGGGTGCTGGTGTGGGGTCTGGTGTCCATCTCGGGGTCCCACAGGGTGTGGGGTGCTGGTTTGGGGTCTGGTGTTCATCTCGTGGTCCCACAGGGCGTGGGGTGCTGGTTTGGGGTCTGGGGTCCATCTCGGGGGTCCCACAGGGTGTGCGGTGCTGGTTTGGGGTCTGGGGTCCATCTCGGGGGTCCCGCAGTGTGTGGGGTGCTGGTGTGGGGTTTGGTGTCCATCTCAGGGTCCCGCAGTGTGTGGGGTGCTGGTGTGGGGTCTGGAGTCCATCTCGGGGTCCCGCAGGGTGTGGGGTGCTGGTGTGGGGTCTGGTGTCCATCTGGGGGTCCCGCAGGGTGTGGGGTGCTGGTGTGGGGTCTGGTGTCCATCTGGGGGTCCCGCAGGGCGTGGACTCGCTGGTGCTGGAGAGCGTCATGTTCGCCATCCTGGCCGAGCGCGCGCTGGGCCCGCGGCTCTACGGGGTGTTCCCGCAGGGCCGGCTGGAGCAGTACATCCCGGTAGGACCGGGGGGCCTGACCCCCCCCCCCCAGCCCCCCCCGGGGGGCTCTGCGTCTCCCCCCGGGCCGGGCAGCCCCCTGACCCACCCCCCGTGCCCCCAGAGCCGGCGGCTGCGCACCGAGGACCTGCGGGACCCCGGCGTGTCGGGGGAGATCGCCGTGAAGATGTCCCGGTTCCACGGGATGGTGATGCCCTTCAACAAGGAGCCCAAGTGGCTCTTCGGGACCATGGAAAAGTGAGGGCGGGGCCTCCAAAATCCCAACGAGATCACGGAGTGGTGGGGGGTGACCCTCAAATCCCACTGGGACCATGGGGGTGGTGAAGGGTGGAGGGGGCCCCAAATCCCACCGGGACCATGGAGGGGTGGGGGGAGGCCAAATCCCACTGTGACCATGGGGGAATACGAGGGAGAGATCCCTAAATCCCACTGGGACCAGGGAGTGTGGAGGGGGAGCCCCAAATCCCACCAGGACCAGGGAGTGGAGAGGGGAAGCCCCAAATCCTACTGGGACAAGGGGATGGAGAGGGGGAGCCCCAAATCCCACCAGGACCAGGGGTGGGGAGGGGGGTTCCCAAATCCCACCAGGATCAGAGAGTGGGAAGAGGGAGCCCTAAATCCCACAGACCCCAGGGAGTAGTGAGGGGAGGCCCCAAATCCTACTGGGACCATGGAATGGTGAGGAGGATTCCCAAATCCCACCGGGACCAGGGGGTGGGAAGGGGCAGCCCCCAAATCCCACCAGATCCAGAGCACTGGTTTGTTCTGGCTGCTTCCCACGGGTCCCATGGGACAGGGAACTGAGGGGGCCCCGGGGTGGGGAGTGGGGCCTTTGGGCAGGTGGCAGCCCCCAGGTGTGACCGTCCCCCCATGTCACCCGTCCCAGGTACCTGAAGCAGATTTCCGAGCTCTCCTTCACGGAGAAGGCGCAGCTGGAAAAGTTCAACCTGCTCAAGGGTTACAACCTGGAGGAGGAGATGAGGAGCCTCAGGTGAGCCCCCCAGCACCCCCACGGGGGTCTCGGGGCCACTCAGCTGCTCTCCTGTCCCTGTGTCCATTCCCCTGATGTCCCTTGTCCCCATATCCCTGTGTGCCCCCTGTCCCCATATCCCTGTGTCCCCTTGTCCCCATATCCCTGTGTCCCCTTGTCCCCATATCCCTGTGTCCCCTTGTCCCCATATCCTTGTGTCCCCCTGTCCCCATATCCCTGTGTCCCCTTGTCCCCATATCCCTGTGTCCCCTTGTCCCCATATCCTTGTGTCCCCCTGTCCCCATATCCTTGTGTCCCCCTATCCCTGATGTCCCGTCTCCGTATCCCTGTGGCCTCCCTGTCCCCCTATTCTTGTGTCCCCCTGTCCCTCTATCCTTGATGTCCCCTGTCCCCCTATCCCTGTGTCCCCCCTGTCCCCATATCCCTGTGTCCCCCCTGTCCCCATATCCCTGTGTGCCCCCTGTCCCCATATCCCTGATGTCCCCTGTCCCCATATCCTTGTGTCACCCCATCCCCATATCCCCGTGTCCCCTTGTCCCCATATCCCTGATGTCCCCTGTCCCCATATCCCTGATGTCCCCTGTCCCCATATCCCTGATGTCCCCTGTCCCTATATCCCTGTGTCCCCCCTGTCCCCCTATCCTTGTGTCACCCCTGTCCCCATATCCCTGATGTCCCCTGTCCCTATATCCCTGTGTCCCCCCTGTCCCTATATCCCTGTGTCCCCCCTGTCCCCCTATCCTTGTGTCACCCCTGTCCCCATATCCGTGATGTCCCCTGTCCCTATATCCCTGTGTCCCCCCTGTCCCCCTATCCTTTTGTCCCCCGGCCCCCTACCCCTGATGTCCCGTCCCCGTATCCCTGTGTCCCCCTGACCCAGTATCCTTGTGTCCCCCCTGTCCCCATATCCCTGTGTCCCCCCATCCTTGTATCCCTGTGTCCCCCCTGTCCCCACATCCCTGTGTTCTCGTGTCCCCCCTGTCCCTGTCCCTCCTGTGTCCCCCCCGTCCCCGGTGTCCCCCCTGTCCCTGAGTGTCCCCCGTGTCCCCAGGGTGGGTACCCAAAGCCCTGCCCTTTCCCATCTCTCCCTCGCTCAGGGACCTTCTGGAATCCACCCCATCCCCGGTGGTCTTCTGCCACAACGACGTCCAGGAGGGTGAGTGGGACAGGGGGTGGCTGCAGCCCCCTTGAACACCCCAAAGCCCCCAGATCCCCCCAGACCCCCCCGATCCCCCATTCCCACAGGGAACATCCTGCTCCTGGCGGGACACGAGGCCTCGCCCTCGGACAAGCTGATGCTCATCGACTTCGAGTACAGCAGCTACAACTACAGGTGGGGCTGGGGGGGTCCGGGGGGGCCTTGGGGTGGTCCGGGGGGGGGTCTCTGCTGACCCTCCTCTTCCTCAGGGGCTTCGACATCGGGAACCACTTCTGCGAGTGGGTTTACAACTACACCCACGACCGCTGGCCCTTCTTCAAGGCTTCCCCGGAGAACTACCCCAGCCGCCAGCAGCAGGTGGGGGCCCTGCCCTGGGAAGGGGGGGGGGGGCCGGGAGGGGGGTCCAGGGTGTGGTTCCAGCCCCTTCCATCCCTTCCCAGCTGCATTTCATCCGGCACTACCTGTCGGAGGACTCGGGGCGCCGCGGGGACACCACGCACGAGGAGCAGGCGCGGATCGAGGAGGAGATGCTGACCGAGATCAACCGGTGAGGGGGGCCCTGGGCCCACGGGGGGGGGTCCCTGGGCCCGTGGGGGGCTGTGCTGGGGCACATGGGGGTCCCTGTGTCTGGGGGGGCTGTCCTGGGGCACGTGAGGGTCCCTGTGTCTGGGGGGGGCTGCGCTGGGGCACATGGGGGTCCCTGTGTCTGGGGGGGGCTGTGCTGGGGCACATGGGGGCCTCTGTGTCTGGGGGGGGCTGTCCTGGGGCACATGGGGGTCCCTGTGTCTGGGGGGGCTGTCCTGGGGCACGTGGGGGTCCCTGTGCCCATGGGGGGCTGCGCTGGGGCACATGGGGGTCCCTGTGTCTGGGGGGGGCTGTGCTGGGGCACATGGGGGCCTCTGTGTCTGGGGGGGGCTGCGCTGGGGCACATGGGGGTCCCTGTGTCTGGGGGGGGCTGTGCTGGGGCACATGGGGGTCCCTGTGCCCATGGGGGGCTGTGCTGGGGCACATGGGGGTCCCTGTGTCTGGGGGGGCTGCGCTGGGGCACATGGGGGTCCCTGTGTCTGGGGGGGCTGTGCTGGGGCACATGGGGGTCCCTGTGTCTGGGGGGGCTGTGCTGGGGCACATGGGGGTCCCTGTGTCTGTGGGGGCTGTGCTGGGGCACATGGGGGTCCCTGTGTCTGGGGGGGCTGTGCTGGGGCACATGGGGGTCCCTGTGTCTGTGGGGGCTGTGCTGGGGCACATGGGGGTCCCTGTGCCCGTGGGGGGCTGTGCTGGGGCACATGGGGGTCCCTGTGCCTGTGGGGGCTGTACCTGGGGCACATGGGGGTCCCTGTTCCTGTGGGGCCTGTACTTGGGGCATGTGGGGAGGTCCCTGTGCCTGTGGGGCTGTCCAGGGGCATTGGGGTGGGGGGACGGTCCTTGTGTCCACAGGGATTGCCCTGGGGCTTGTGGGGGGTCCCTGTACCTGTAGGGGCTGTCCAGGGGCAGGTGGAGGATCCCTGTGCCCATGGGGGGTTCCTGTGCCCACGGGGGCCATCCTGGGGCATGGGGTGGGTCACTGTGCCCATGGGGGGTTCCTGTGCCTGCAGGGTCTGTCCTGGAGCCCGTGGGGGTTCTCTGTACCCATAAGGGGCTGTCCTGGGGTACAGGGAGGGGTCCCTCTGCCTGTAGGGGGGTCTCTGTGCCTGTGGGGCCCATCCTAGAGCATGTAGGGGGGGCTCTGTGGCCATGGGGGGTTCCTGTACCCATGGGGACCATCCTGGGTCACATCCCCCAAACCTGCCCCCTCCTGTGGTGGGGGGGACAGGGACGGGGGGGGTCCTGGTGGGCGTGGGGTGTCAGGGGTCTCATGGCTGCTCCCCCCCAGGTTTGCTCTGGCCTCCCACTTCTTCTGGGGCCTGTGGTCCATCCTGCAGGCCAAGATCTCCACCATCCAGTTCGGGTACCTGGTGAGCACTGGGGGGGTCCCCTCTTCATCACCCCCCCTCTGTCTGGGGGGGTTAAGGGGTCTCAGGGGGCTCCAGCATTCCCTGATCCCCCCCTTTCCCTCCCCAGGACTATGCCCAGAGCCGCTTCCAGGCCTATTTCCAGCACAAGGCTCAGTGTTCCTGACTGAGAGAGGCCCCCCAGCTCTGCCCGTGCCCCCCTCCGGACCCTCTGCCCCCCCGGTGCCCCCCCAGTGCCCCCCCAGTGCCCCTGGGAAAGCTGGGGCACTGTGTCCCCCCTTCCCACAAGGGCCATAACAGCTGGGGGGCCGTAAGAGTTGGGGGGCTGTGACAGTTATGGGGCTGTGACAGTTTGGGGGGGCTGTTGAAACGGTTGCAGGGGTCATTGTGAAACGGTTGGGGGGGGGGCTGTTGTAACGGTTTTGGGGGGGCTGTAACGGTCTGGGGGGGCTGTAACGGTTTGGGGGGGCTGACACACCACCCCCTGCTCCCCAGGACTCCACAGCAGAGCGGGCACAGAGGTGGGTCTGCCAGGCATGTGCCCCCCCCCCCAGGAAGGAAAATCCTGCTCCGGGATGGGGGGGGCTGGGGGAGCCCCCAGTTTAAAGTCCCCATCCCCCCCCCCAACACCCTGGGTTGGGGGGGCCGGGCAGGGGTGCTGAGGGGTCCCAGGGTGCTGCTGGGGGCAGAGGAGTGTGGGGGGGACCCCTGTTTGTACCTCATTCCCCCCCCCACGCCCCCTCCCCAGAGCCCTGAGGCCGGGGGGGGCTGCCCCGGCCCCCCCACCCCGACAGCAGAATGTAAATCTGACCAATAAACCCTCAGTGGTGCCGGCTCCTGCTCTCACCTCCTCATTCCCCCCTCCTCAAATCCAGCCCCTCCCCAGATCCCTCCCTTTTCCAGCCCCCCCCGCCCGATCTCCGGTGGTTGGAGGGAAGGGGTCCGTTGGGTTGCTGGGGGTGGGGGCAGCTCCTGGGCCGGGGGGGTGCCTGGGGGGCCAGGGACACTCACTGGGTGCTGTAGAGGGTCCGGGGACACACGTGGGTTGACACGGGGGGGGCGCGGGGGTGGGTCAGGTCCCGGGGCACCCCCTCGGGGCTGGCCCAGCCCCCCTTTTCCCACGCACCGGCTCTCGGGGGCCGGGGGCTCCTCCCTGTCTGGGGGTCCCGAGCCCCGAGCCCCGCCCTGAGACCCTCACCCGGAGCTGGGGGGGCCAGCCGGGGGTCCCGGGGGTTGGTGACCCCTCCAGGGTGTGGGCAGCTGCCACCGGGCTGGTCCGGCCGAGCGGGCAGGGGACAGGCACGTGACAGGCAGGTGACAGGCAGGGCACTGGGCAGGTGACAGGCAGGTGACGGGCAGGTGTGGAGCGCGGTGGCAGCGGCTCGCCCCCCCCCGCCCCAGGCAGGGAGCCCCGAAGCCCCCGGATCCCGTCGGGGACCTGCCCGGGGGTGCAGGTCCCTGTCCCGGCGGTGCCGGTCCCCCCGGGGTGTCCGTCCCCAGCCCGGGTACCGATCCTCCACCGGGATGTCGGTCCCCAGCCCGGGTACCGATCCTCCACCGGGATGTCACTCCCACCCTGGCGGTGCCGGTCCCTGTCCCGGGATATGAGTGTCCCCCCCGGGACGGGGGTGCGCCCGGGGATGCCGGTCCCTGTCCCGGGATATGCGTCCCTGCCCGGGCTGTGGGTCGCTGTCCCGGGGCTGTGGGGTCCCTGTCCCGTGGGTGCGGGTCCCTATCCCGGCCTGTCGGGGTCCCCCCCGGGATCCCGGTCCCCCCGGGGGCGGAGCGGCGCCGCTGCCACTGGGGGCCGGGCAGCGGGTCCCGCCCGCCGCCGGTGTCCGGTTACCGGGCCCGGGTCCCGGGGCCGCAGGAGCCGCCGTCCCGCGGAACCGCCGCCCCCGCGCCCACGCAGGTACCGGGCACCGGAGGTGAGGGCACGCACGGGGACCACGCGTGGGGGACCCCCACGGGGGCGGGAGAAGTGCAGGGAGCGGGGGGGCACCCCCGGCCCCGGGGAATCCTCGTCCCGTCGCGTCGCGCCCGGCGCCGGGGCCCACCCGTGTCCGTGGGCAGCGACCCCCGCGCCTCCCGACCCGCGTGGGTTGAGGGTCCTGCTGGGGGTCCCACGCAGGATCGCACGGGGGGTCCCGGCCGCGCCGCCCCCAGCGCAGCTCCGGAGCGGGGCCCGGCCCCACGCGTGGGCTCCGTGGGGCGGGCGGGGGGCGCGGCGGGGCCGCCCCCGGTGGGGCTGCGGGGGCTGCGCGTCCCGGCCCCGCGCCCCGGTGACCTTGGGTGGGGCGGGCGGGCGGGGCACCGGTGGGAGGGTCCGCGGGGGGCTCGTCCCGCGTGCCGGGAGGGGCAGTGCCAGGCCGGGCCGTGCCGGGCCGGGCCGGGCAGTGCCACACGGGCAGGGCTGTGCCGTGCAGCGCGGGGTGATGGCACAGAGTGGGGCACGGGGCAGGGGGTGCAGCCGGGCTGTGCCAGTGCCACAGTGCCCCACAGGGCGTGGGGACAGGGCTTAATGTGCGAGCCTGGCTGTGCTGGGCAGTGCCGTGCCAGGCCAGGCCGTGTGGTGCAGTGGGGCACAGTTTGGTGCCACGGGGTGCACTGGGATGCAGCCACAGAGTGCTGTGGGCACAGTGGTGCCAGTGTGAGCAGGTTCCTGCTGAGCTGCAGCCGTTGCCTTCAGCCCAAGGACACGCGTGGGAAGGGGACCCCTGAGCTCCCTCGTGCTGGGAGGGGTCGCCCCCCACCCTCAAACCCCCGAGGCCGGGGCTCCAGCAGCCCCCGCGGGCACAGCAGCCCTCAGGCTTGGCACCGGCTGTGCCAGCACCGGGGGGATCGGAGAGCCACGGTGACACAGTGACTGTGGCACCTCCGGAGGGAGGGTCCCTGAGGACCCGGCTGTGCCAACACCGGTGGGATTCCGGTCCCGTGATGACACAGTGACTTTGTGGCACCCCTAGGAGGGAGGGTCCCCAAGGCCCCCTGGCTGTGCTGGCACCAGAGAGATCCCAGCCCCACAGTGACACAGTGACTTGGTGGCACCTCCGGAGGGGGGTCCCCAGAGACCCCCAGCTATGTCGACACCAGTGGGATCCCTGCCCATCCCCGTGGTGACACAGGGGCTTCACGGCACCCCCGGAGGGAGGGTCCCCAGTGCCCCCCGGCTGTGCCCGCGGCGGGGTCTCTGCTCATCCCGGGCAGCGTTCCCGCAGGGACGCGGGGACGGAACGTGCCGTGTGCCAGGTGCCAAGTGCCGGGGCAGGTGCTGCCCCGTCCTGCGCGGGTTGGGCGGCGGGCAGGGCCCGGCAGCTGCCCCGGAGCCGGGGGTGTGCTCGGCGCTGTGCCCCTGACGGTGCCGGCTCTGACCCTTGGCTCAGTGGGCGCCGGGCCAGCGCCGCGTGACGCCGCCGTGCCACGGGCTGGGGGGCTCCCGCCGGCCACCGCCCCCCGGCACCGTGCCCGGGTGACACCCAGGGGGGCCCGGGCACCGCCGCGGGGACCCCCGCTCCGGGGCGGGGGGCACCCACCCACCTCCCCGTGTGGCACCGTGCCAGGGAGGGTCCCCCACCCATCCCGGTGTCTCCTGTCCCCCCCCGGGCAGCGCGTGCCGGGGGCTGCCGCCCCCCTGCCCATCGCCCTCGTGTCCCGCCGCAGGTGCCAGCAGCCCCCCAGGATGGCGGAGGCCCACCAGGCCGTGGCCTTCCAGTTCACGGTCACCCCCGAGGGCTTGGACTTCCACCTGAGCCGCGAGGCCGTGCGGCAGCTCTACCTCGCTGTCGTCTCCTCCTGGAAGAAGCGCCTGGTCCGCGCCAAGGTGGGCTCGGCCCCCCCGTGCCCCCCCACCCCCTGCCAGCTGCCCCCCGGCCCCCCTGACCCCCCTGTGCCCACAGAACAGCTTCCTGACCGGCGTGTACCCCGCGTCCCCCTCCAGCTGGATGGTGGTGGTCCTGGCCACCGCCGGCTCCTGCTACTGCCAGGTGGACCCGTCCCTGGGGCTCATCGCCCGCATCCGCCACTGCCTCCCCCACAGGTGAGGGGGCGGGACGGGGGTGGGCTCTCGGCCATGGGGATGGGCCACCGGCCATGGGGATGGGCCACCGGCCACCTCCTGTGGAGGGACCCCAACCCCCAGCACGGCCAGGGGGACCTGTGATATCCCTGGGGGGATCCCACCCCACACATCCCCACCCCGTGGGCATGACGTTATTTAGGGATGTCCCCCAGGGGTCTCATCCCATGGGAACAGCCCCATTTGGGTACATCCCTTGGGGAGTCCCATCTCAGGGCACAGCCCCATTTGGGGATGTCCCTCAGAGGGTCCCCCCACCCGGGGACATCCCGCAGGGGACCCACCCCACACGTCCCTACTGGACATGTCCCGAGGGGTCCCACCCCATGGGCACAGCCCCACCTGCACTATCCCTCAGAGGGACCCCAACCCCCCACATGGCCAGGGGGGCTGGGATATCCCTGGGGGGTCCTACCCTACACACAGCCCCACTTGGGGACATCCCCCAGGGGATCCCACCCCATGGGCACTGCCCCACTTGGGGATGGGGAGAGGGACAAGGACAGGGGACAGGGAGAGAGATAGGGACATGGAACAAGGACAGGGGAGAGAGAGGTAGGACAGGGATAGAGAACAGGGACAGGGATGGGGAGAAGGACAGGGGATAGGACAAGGACAGGTGAAAAGGAGAGGGGAGAGGAAGAGGGATAGGGACAGGAAAAGGGACAGGGAGAGGGGACAGGGGAGAGGGATGGTGATAGGGAGCAGGGACAGGAGACGGTGAGAGGGAACATGGGATAGGGCACAGGGACAAGAGTAGGGGACAGGGGGCAGAAAGAGGGGATGGTGACAATGACAGGGCACAGGACCCTCTGCCCCTACTGCCCCAGCCAGGACACCCAGGAGACCCCAGATCCCTGTCCCTGCTGTCCCACTGACGCCGTGTCCCCCGTGTCCCCAGCGAGGCGCTGACCCCCCAGGCCCGCACGGTGGTCAGCACGGTGCTGTTCTCCACGGGTGCCTGGCTGGCGGCCGTGCTGCTCTTCCGGAGCCTGCTCCGGCTCCTGCTCTCCTACCACGGCTGGATGTTCGAGCCCCACGGCCACATGAGCCGCAGCACCCGGCTCTGGGTGGTGAGTGGGACCCACAGCTGGCACCTGCTGGGAGGGTCGTGGGTGCTGGGGGTGTTCTGGGGTGCTGGGGGTGTTGTGGATGCTGTGGGGTGTTGTGGGAGCTGTGGGTGTTGTGGGTGCTGTGGGAGCTGTGGGTGTTGTGGATGCTGTGGGTGCTGTAGGATCTGTGGGTGCTCTGGGTGCTGTGGGTGTTGTGGGTGTTGTGGGGTGCTGTGGATGCCATGGGTGCAGTGGGAGCTGTGGGTGCAGTGGGAGCTGTGGGTGCAGTGGGATCTGTAGGTGCTGTGGATGCCATGGGTGTAGTGGGATCTGTGGGTGCAGTGGGATCTGTGGGTGCTGTGGGAGCTGTGGGTGCTGTGGATGCCATGGGTGTAGTGGGAGCTGTAGGTGCTGTGGGAGCTGTGGGTGCTGTGGGTGCTGTGGGTGCTGTGGGAGCTGTGGGTGCTGTGGATGCCATGGGTGTAGTGGGAGCTGTAGGTGCTGTGGGAGCTGTGGGTGCTGTGGATGCCATGGGTGCAGTGGGATCTGTGGGTGCTGTGGGTGTTGTGTGAGCTGTTGGAGCCTTGGGAGCTGTGGGAGTTATGGGTGTTGTGGGTGCTGTGGGATCTGTAGGTGCTGTGGGTGCTGTGGGTGCAGTGGGAGCTGTAGGTGCTGTGGGATCTGTAGGTGCTATGGGTGCTGTGGGTGCTGTGGATGCTGTGGGATCTGTAGGGGCTGTGGATGCCATGGGTGCAGTGGGATCTGTGGGTGCTGTGGGAGCTGTAGGTGCTGTGGGATCTGTAGGTGCTGTGGGTGCAGTGGGATCTGTGGGTGCTGTGGATGCCATGGGTGCAGTGGGATCTGTGGGTGCAGTGGGATCTGTGGGTGCTGTGGCAGCCATGGGTGCAGTGGGATCTGTAGGTGCTGTGGATGCTGTGGGTGCTGTGGGAGCCATGGGTGCAGTGGGATCTGTGGGTGCTGTGGATGCCATGGGTGCAGTGGAGCTGTAGGTGCCACGGGAGCCCTGGGAGCTGCAGGAGCTGTGGATCCTCACCCCACAGCCCCTCCTCCTCCCCCCAGGCGCTGATGAAGATCATGTCCATCCGCAAGCCCCTCCTCTACAGCTTCCAGAGCTCCCTTCCCAAGCTGCCGGTGCCCCCCGTGGAAGCCACCATCGCCCGGGTACGCCATTCCCGTGGGACTGGGGGTCCCCCCGTGGTGTGGCGGTGCCGGGGGGTCACCCATGTCCCCTCCCACAGTACCTGGAGTCGGTGAGGCCGCTGCTGGACGATGACAAGTACAAGGAGATGGAGGCCTTGGCCAAGGAATTCCAGGAGAAGACGGCGCCACGGCTCCAGCGGTACCTGCGCCTCAAATCCTGGTGGACCACCAACTACGTGAGTGGGGGGGGTCACCTGGGACGTGGGGGACCCCCCTCTGGCCTTTGGGATGTTGACCATGAACCTGGTGTCTTCCCCAGCAGCATGGGGAGGGATTTGGGGTCTCCTGGGTGTCCTGGCTGGGGCAGAGGGTCCTGTGCCCTGCCATTGTCATCATCTCCTGTTTCTGCCACCGTCCCTTTCCCTGTCCCCTGCTCTTGTCCCTGTCCCCATTCCTGTCCCTATCCATGTCCCTGTCCCCTATCCCATGTTCCCTTTCACCGTCTCCTGTCCCTGCTCCCTATCACCATCCCTCTCCCCTGTCCCCTGTCCCTTTTCCTGTCCCTATCCCTCTTCCTCTCCCCTCTCCTTTTCACCTGTCCTTGTCCTATCCCCTGTCCTTCTCCCCATCCCTGTCACTATCCCTGTCCCTGTTCTCTATCCCTGTCCCTGTTCTCTATCCCTGTCCTGCCTCTCTGTCTCCTGTCCTTGTTCCATGTCCCTATCTCTCTCCCTGTCCCCTGTCCTTGTCCCTGTCCCCATCCCTGTTCCACATCTTCCTGTGCCCATCCCTTTTACCTGTCCCCCGTCCCTGTCCTCTCTCCCCGTCCCTGTCTGCCATCCCTGTCCCCATCTATCCCGTGCTGTTCCCTCTCTCCATGCCCGTCCCTGCCCTCTCTCCCTGTCCCTGTGCCGTGTTTGTGGCTGTCCCCGCAGGTCAGTGACTGGTGGGAGGAGTACGTTTACCTGCGGGGCCGCAGCCCGCTCATGGTCAACAGCAACTACTACGCCATGGTAAGGGGGGAAGGGGGGCGGGGAGAGCCCGAACCCCCCCCCCGGGGACCCCCCGACGTCGTCCCCGAGCCGTGTCCCTCGTCCCCAGGATTTCCTCTACGTGACCCCCACGCACATCCAGGCGGCGCGGGCGGCCAACGTGGTGCACTCCATCCTGCTGTACCGGCGGCGGCTGGACCGCGGGGAGATCCCCCCGGTCAGGGGGGGCCGGGGGGAGCTCGGGGAGTCGGGGGGCACTGGGGGACCCGGGGTGTCCCGTGGAGCTGAAGGGGCAGGGGATCTTGTGGAGCTGAGGGGGACGGGGGTGTCCCGTGGGGCTGTGAGGGTCCCGAGGGGCTGGGGGGGAGTTGAGGGGGGCTGGGAGGTACAGTGGGACTGGGGGGTCTGTAGAGCTTTGGGTCTGGGGTGTCCCGTGGGGCTGTGAGGGTCCCGAGGGGCTGTGAGGGGAGTTGAGGGGGGCTGGGAGGTACAGTGGGACTGGGGGGTCTGTAGAGCTTTGGGTCTGGGGTGTCCCGTGGGGCTGTGAGGGTCCCGAGGGGCTGTGAGGGGAGTTGAGGGGGGCTGGGAGGTACAGTGGGACTGGGGGGTCTGTAGAGCTTTGGGTCTGGGGTGTCCCGTGGGGCTGTGAGGGTCCCGAGGGGCTGTGAGGGGAGTTGAGGGGGGCTGGGAGGTACAGTGGGACTGGGGGGTCTGTAGAGCTTTGGGTCTGGGGTGTCCCGTGGGGCTGTAGGGGCTGGGGTAGGTCCCGTGGGACTGAGGGGACTAGGGGACCCCGTGGGGTTCAGGGAGTTGGGGGGGGTCTGGTGGGGCTGAGGGGGTCCGGGGGTCCCATGGGGTTGGGGGAACTTGTGTGTCCCGTGGGGCTGGGGAGGCTGGGGGTGGTCCTGTGGGGCTGAGGGGATCCTGTGGGGCTGGGGAGGCTGGGGGTGGTCCTGTGGGGCTGAGGGGGTCCCGCGGGGCTGGGGAGGCTGGGGGTGGTTCTGTGGGGATGAGGGGGTCCTGTGGGGCTGGGGTGGGTCCCGTGGGGCTGGGGAGGTTGGAGGTGGGCACACTGGGGAGGCTGGGGGTTGTTCTGTGGGGATGAGGGGGTCCTGTGGGGCTGGGGGTGGTTCTGTGGGGCTGAGGGGGTCTTGTGGGGCTGAACTGGCTGTGGCTGGGCACACTGGGGGGGCTGGAAAGGCACTGAGGGCTGCAGGGGAGGAGTCACCATGGGCTGGCACGGGGGCTCTGGAGGGGCCGGGATTGGGGGACACAGAGGGTGGAGGTGGGAGCACAACCCCCCCTGACCTCTCTGTCCCCCCCCAGTTGATGGCACTGGGTGTGGTGCCCATGTGCTCCTACCAGTCGGAGCGGATGTTCAACACCACCCGCATCCCGGGCAAGGAGACGGGTACGGGGGAGGGAACACCGATCCTGGGAGGGGGCCCCATCCCGAGGGATCCCATCCCGGGGGGCGGCCGTGACCCCCCCGTGTCCCCCAGACACGCTGCTGCACCTGGCGGACAGCAAACACCTGGCCGTGTACCACAAGGGCCGCTACTACAAGGTGTGGCTTTACTACGGGGGGACCATCCTGCCCCCCGCCGACCTGGAGCTGCAGTTCCAGCGCATCCTGGACGACCCCTCGCCCCCCCAGCCCGGGGAGGAGCGGCTGGCAGCGCTCACCGCCGGGGAGAGGTGCACGGCGGGCACCCGGGAACGCTGGGGGTGCTGGGCACGGCGGGCACACTGGGAATGCTGGGCAGGTTGGGTACACTGGAGACACTGGGCATGCTGGGCAGAGCAAGCACAATGGGAGTAGTGGGTGTGCTGGGCAAGCTGGGCACAGCGGGCACACCGGGATCACTGGGCACACTGGGGACATTGGTCTCCTGGGAACATGGGGAGCAGTGGGCATACTGGGAGCATTGGGCACGCTGGGAACACCAGGCATACTGGGAACACTGGGCATGCCGGGCATACTGAGCACACTGGGGACACTGGGCAAACTGGGTGTGTGAGGCAATCTGGGAATACTGGGCACACTGGGATCACTGGGCACACTGGAGATACTGGGAACACCAGGATCATTGGGCATGTAAGGCACCCTGGGTACACTGGGCACACTGGGATCACTGGGAGTGGTGGGTACACCGGGTCAAGAGGGGCTCCTGCCCCCCATCCCTTCCCCATTCCTCCCCTTGTCCTGTCCCCAGTCTCACACTGGGCACCTCCTGGGAGCTGCCCGGGGTGCTGGGGGCGGGCACCGGGGCACGGGACACGCCCTGGGATCACCCGTGGGTGGGGGGGCTCGGGTGGGTCAGGGCAGGGGGGCAGGAGGCTTGGGGGGCTCGGCGGGACGGGGGGGGCATCACCCACCCCCCCTTCCCACGGCTGCCAGCCCCGGACCCTGAGCCCAGGGGGTGGGGGTGCCCGGGGGTGGGGGTGCCCCCCGCCCTGACCGGGGGTCCCGCAGGGTGCCCTGGGCCGAGGCGCGCGCCCGGTTCTTCAGCCGCGGCCCCAACAAGACGTCCCTGGACGCCATCGAGCGCGGGGCCTTCTTCCTCACGCTGGACGAGGAGGAGCACGGCCGGGAGCCGGGCACCCCCGGCTGCATGGACGCCTACGCCAAGTCCCTGCTGCACGGCCGCTGCTACGACCGGTGAGCTCCCCAAAAAACCCCCCCAGCCCCCCTGAACCGCCCCCGACACCCCCGCACCTCCACACCCCACAGCCCGAGATGCCCCAGACCCCCACCCAGCCCGAGTTCCTGCTGCTGTGACCAGCAGGCACCCCAAACCTCCCCCCAGCACCCCCAAACCTCCCCCCAGCACCCCCAAACCTCCCCCCAGCACCCCCAGACCCCCACTCAGCCCAAGTCCCTGCTGCTGTGACCAGCAGGCACCCCAAACCTCCCCCCAGCACCCCCAAACCTCCCCTCAGCACCCCCAGATCCCCACCCAGCCCGAGTTCCTGCTGCGTGATCGCTGCTGCAATGGACGGGCACCCCGGAACCCCCCAGCACCCCCAAACCTCCCCCAGCACCCTCGGAGCCCCACCCAGACCCCCAGTGTCCAAGTCCTTGCTGCACGGCTGCTGCTACAGCTGGTGGGCACCCCAGAACCCCCCCAGCACCCCCAAACTGACCCCCGGCACCCTCAGACACCTCAGCACACCCACCCAACAACCCCAGACCTCCCAGCACCCCCAGACCCCCACTCAGCCCAAGCCCTTGCTGCTGTGACCAGCGGGCACCCCAAACTGACCCCCAGCACCCCCAAACTGTCCCACAGCACCCCCAAACTGTCCCCCAGCACCCCCAAACTGACCCCCAGTACCCCCAGACCCCCACTCAGCCCAAGTCCCTGCTGCTGTGACCAGCAGGCACCCCAAACCTCCCTCCAGCACCCTCAAACCTCCCCCCAGCACCCCCAGACCTCCACCCAGCCCGAGTCCCTGCTGCTGTGAGCAGCGGGCACCCCAAAACCCCCAGAACCGCACCCAGGCCCTCACGCAGCAGCCCCAGCCCCCCACTCAGTCCCCCCCCAGCCCCCAAGTCCCTGCTGCACGACCACTGCCATGACCGGGGGCACCCCGGGACCCCTGGAACCCCACCCAGCACTCCCGGACCCTCCAGTACCCTGAGACTGCCCCCAAACGCTCCCCCCACCCCCCCAAACCCCTCCCACTGCCCCCCCTTGCAGTTCCCCGATGCCCCCTTGTCCTCATCCCCTCCCCCCGTTGCCCCGGTGCCCCCCCGGTGCCCCCCCGAGCCCTCCCCTCGCTGCCCCCCCAGCTGGTTCGACAAGTCCTTCACGCTGGTGGTCTACAAGAACGGCAAGGTGGGGGCCAACGCCGAGCACTCCTGGGCTGATGCACCCATCGTCGGGCACCTCTGGGAGGTAATGGGGACCGGGGGGCACCCCCGGGGTGGGCACTGCCAACTGGGGACCCCTGTGGGGCACCCCGAGGCTGGAGAGCCCCGTTTGACACCCCCCCAGTTGAGCAACCCTCATTTGGGACCCCCAACGGGCACCCCCAAAACTTGGCACCCCTGTCCTGGGCATGGGGGGGGCTGTGGAGGGTGGGCTGGGGGTGGATGGGGTGGCTCTGGAGGGGTTCGGGGGGGGCAGGGGGGGCAGGGAGTTGGGGAGTCAGGAGGTTTGGGGAGACTGGGGGGCTTGGGGGGCTTTGGGTGCTGGGAGGGTCAGGGGGCTGGGGAAATGGGGGCTGGGGAGCCATGGAATTGGGGGATCAGGGGGGCCATGGAATTGGGGGATCAGGGGGGCCATGGAATTGGGGGATCAGGAGGCCATGGAACTGGGGGATCAGGGGGCCATGGAATTGGGGGATCAGGAGGCCATGGAATTGGAGGTCTGGGGAGCCATGGAATTGGGGGATCAGGGGGGCCATGGAATTGGGGGATCAGGGGGGCCATGGAATTGGGGGATCAGGAGGCCATGGAATTGGAGGTCTGGGGAGCCATGGAATTGGGGGATCAGGGGGGCCATGGAATTGGGGGATCAGGAGGCCATGGAACTGGGGGATCAGGGGGCCAAGGGGCTTGGGGATTCGGGAGTTGGGGGTCCAAGGGGCTGAGGGATCATGGAATTGGGGTTCAGGGGGCTCAGGGGATTGGGGGTCTGTGTGTTCAGGGGGTCAGGGGCCGGTGTCCCCCCCCATGGCCGCTGTCCCTGTCCCCCCCAGTTCATGCTGGCGACGGACAAGTTCCAACTGGGGTACACGGAGGGGGGGCACTGCAAGGGGGACCCCAACCGGCAGCTGGCCCCGCCCCAGCGCCTGCAGTGGGACATCCCCCCCGAGGTGAGACCCCCGGGGGCGGGGGCAGGCGGGGGGGGTGTGGGGTGGTGCCAGTGCAGGTACCGGTGCTGGTGTGGGTGTGGGTACCTGTGCTGGTGCGGGTGTAGGTGCGGGTGTAGGTGCGGGTGTAGGTGTGGGTGTAGGTGTGTGCAGGTGTCATGCCATGGTGTGTGCAGGGGTGTGTGCGCCGTGCCATGTCAGTGCCACGTTGGTGCCACATCAATGCCATATCAGGGCCATGTCAGTGCCTCATCGGTGCCACGTCGGTGCCACATCAGTGCCATGTCAGTGCCACATCGGTGCCACGTCGGTGCCATGTCGATGCCGTGTCGGTGCCACGTCAGTGCCACATTGGTGCCATGTCGATGGCACATCAGTGCCATGTCGGTGCCTTGTCAGTGCCATGTCGGTGCCATGTCGGTGCTATGTCAGTGCCTTGTCAGTGCCATGTTGATGCCACATCAGTGCCGCATCAGTGCCATTTCGGTGCCTTGTCAGTACCATGTTGGTGCCATGTCGGTACCATGTTGATACCATGTCAGTGCCACGTTGGTGCCACATCAGTGCCGGGTCGGCGTCATGTCAGTGCCACATCATTGCCACATCAGTGCCATGTTTGTGGCACATCTGTGCCATGTTGGTGCCACCTCAGTGCCACGCAGTGCCATATCAGTGCCACATCAGTGCCATATCAGCACCACGTTGGTGCCACATCAGTGCCATATCAGTGCCATATCTGTGCCATGTCAGTGCCATGTTGGTGCCACGTTGGTGCCACATGGGTGCCATGTCAGCACCATGTGGGTGCCACGCCAGTGCCACGCTGTGCCACGCTGTGCCACCCCCCCAGGGCATCGCAGCCATCGAGGGCTCCCTGCGCGTGGCCCAGGCCTTGGCCGACGACGTGGATTTCTGCTGCTTCCCCTTCACCACCTTCGGCAAGGGGCTCATCAAGCGCTGCAGGACCAGCCCCGACGCCTTCATCCAGATCTCCCTGCAGCTGGCACACTTCAGGGTGAGCCGGGGAACCAGGAATGGGGGGGGAATGGGGGAATGGCGAGGGGGGGGGTTGGGGTGGGAATGGGATGGAGATGGGCATGGGATGTGGATGGGACAAGGATGGGATGGAGATGGAGGTGGGCATGGAATGGGGATGGGACAGGGATGGGATGGAGGTGGAAGTGGGCATGGGATGTGGATGGGACCACGTGGATGGGAGGAATGGGATGGGGTGGAATTGCATGGATAGGAGTGAGCTCGGGGATAGGGGTGGGGACAGGCTGAAGATTGAGGTGGGACAGGGGAGGGGATGGAAAGAGGGATGTAGATGGGGATGGTGTGTGGATGGGACAGGGACAGGATGAGGCGGGATGGGATGGGGTGGGATGGGGTGGGGTGGGATGGGATGGGATGGGGTGGGGTGGGATGGAATGGAATGGGATGAGATGGAGTGGATGGGGAAAGGGATGGGAATGGAGTGGGGAAGGAGATGGAGAGGGGATAGGATGGGGTCGGATGGAATGGGATATGGATGAGACCGGGATGGGGATGTGGTGGGGTTAGGGCCAGGGAGCAGGATGGGGCCAGGGCCAGCCCTCCAACCCCTCCAATCCACGGCTCCCGCAGGACAAGGGCTCCTTCTGCCTGACGTACGAGGCCTCCATGACGCGGCTGTTCCGCGAGGGCCGCACGGAGACCGTCCGGTCCTGCACGGCCGAGGCCACGGCCTTCGTGCGCAGCATGGCCGACCCCCGGCGCAGCGTGAGCCCTCCCGGGGCCCAGCCAGCCCTCCTGGGGGTTCCTGACCCTCCTGGGGGTTCCCATCCCTCCTGAGGGTCCCCATCCCTCCTGGGGGTCCCCATCCCTCCTGAGGATCCCCATCCCTCCTGGGGGTTCCCCAGCCCTCCTGGGGGTTCCTGACCCTCCTGGGGGTTCCCCATCCCTTGTGGGGGTTCCCCATCCCTCCTGGGGGTCTCCATCCCTCCTGGGGGTCCCCATCCCTCCTGGGGGTTCCCCATCCCTCCTGAGGGTCCCCATCCCTCCTGGGGGTTCCCCATCCCTCTTGGGGGATCCCCATCCCTTGTGGGGGTCTCCATCCCTCCTGGGGGTCCCCATCCCTCCTGGGGGTCCCCATCCCTTGTGGGGGTCTCCGTCCCTCCTGAGGGTCCCCATCCCTCCTGGGGGTTCCCCATCCCTTGTGGGGTTCCCCATCCCTCCTGGGGGTTCCCCATCCCTCCTGGGGGTTCCCAATCTCTTGTGGGGGTCCCCATCCCTCCTGGGGGTTCCCCATCCCTCCTGGGGGTTCCCCATCCCTTCTGGGGGTCCCTGTCCCTCCTGGGGGTTCCCCATCCCTCCTGTGGGTTCCTCATCCCTCCTGGGGGTCCCTGTCCCTCCTGGGGGTTCCCCATCCCTTGTGGGGGTCCCCATCCCTCCTGAGGGTCCCCGTCCCTTGTGGAGGTCTACACCTCTGGCAGATAGTTCTATTCCTTGGGAATGGCCCTGTCCCTGGAGAAAATGCCCATCTCTTGGGAGGGCCCCATCCTTCCTGGAGGCCCCTGTCCTTTCTGGAGGTCCTCATCCTTTCTGGAGGTCCCCATCCTTCCTGGGGGTCTTCAGCTCTGGGAGAGAACCCTATTTCTTGGGGACATCCCCATCCCTGGAGCAAGTGCCTGCCTCTGGAACAGGTCCCCTTCCCTCTGGAGCTCCCTGTCCCTTGGAGAGATCCCTGTCCCCAGGGAGCTCCCTGTCCCTGGGAAGGGTCCTGCCCTGTAGGGGCATCCCTGTCCCTGTGGATTCCCCTCTCCCTGGGGAGGTCCTTGTCCCTCTGGGTGCCATCTCCCTCCCCGGGCAGGACGGGAGCCCTGGGGTGCGGGTTTGGGAGTGAGTTGGGGTGCAGGTCAGGGGGTCAGGTCGGGGGGTCAGGTCGAGCTCTGTCCCCCCGTCCCCCCCGCAGCGCTCGGAGCGGCAGAAGCTGTTCAAGGTGGCGGCCGAGAAGCACCAGCAGCTTTACCGGCTGGCCATGACCGGCGCCGGCATCGACCGGCACCTCTTCTGCCTCTACCTGATGTCGCGGTACCTGGGCACCCAGAGCCCCTTCCTGGCCAAGGTCGGAGGGGGTTACGGGACACGTCGGGGGGGCAGGGGGGCGAGGGGTGTCACGGGGGGACAGGGGACACGACGGGGACACGGGGTGGGGGACGGCACGCGGAGGCACGGTGGGGTGGGCACGGGGCACGGGGGGGCGAGTGTGGGACACTGAGGGGGCACGGAGGGAGCAGGACACGCTACACCGGGGGACGAGGAGGGTGCGGGGGGACGGAGGACACGGCGGGTGCACGTGGGGGGCACGCGGGGGAGAGCAGGGGGGACACGGGAGGGCAGAGGGGGGGAACCGCCCCCCACCCTTACGTGTCACTGTGTGTCGTGTCCCTCTCTGGGGGTGCCCCCGCCCGGGGCCCTGGGGTACAGTCACCGGGGTGCAGTGGGGTGCCCTGGGGTGCGCTGGGGCGCCCCGGAGGACAGTGGGGTGCAGTGGGACATGGTGGGTGCCCCGGGGTGCCCTGGAGCGCAGGGGGTGCAGAGGGACATGGTGGGGGTGCCCCGGGGCGCAGTGGGGTGGAAAGGGACATGGTGGGGTGCCCCGGGGTGCCCTGGAGCGCAGTGGGGTGCAGCGGGACACGGTGGGGTGCCCCGGGGTGCCCCGGAGCACAGTGGGGTACAGCGGGACATGGTGGGGTGCCCCGGGGTGCCCTGGGGTACAGTGGGGTGCAGCGGGACACGGTGGGGTGCCCCGGGGTGCCCTGGGGTACAGTGGGGTGCAGCGGGACACGGTGGGGTGCCCCGGGGAGCCCTGGCGCGCAGGGGGTGCAGCGATGGGCCCCGCAGGTGCTGTCGGAGCCGTGGCGTCTCTCCACCAGCCAGACCCCGCAGCAGCAGCTCAAGATGTTCGACTTCGACAAACACCCCGACCACGTGTCCAGCGGCGGCGGCTTCGGCCCCGTGAGCACCGGGGGGGCCCGGGGGGCTCGGGGGGGCTCGGGGGACACGGGTGGCACGGGGGGCTCGGGGGCAGCGCGGCGCGGGGGGTGTGGGCACGAGGGTGGCTGTGGGGGGCTGTGGTACATCCCCCCCGGGCTCTGGGACAGGTGGATGCCCCACATCAAGTGCTCCCAGTACCGGGTAAGTGCCCCGTGCCAGTGCCCCCGGCCCCACGTGAATGCCCCAGGTGGGCGCCCCACAGCCCAGGTGGGTGCCCCGGGTGGGTACCGGGTGCCCCCAGGTGCCCCATGGCCCCTCGCCACCCCCCTCCGCAGGTGGCAGACGATGGTTACGGGGTCTCCTACATCATCGCCGGGGAGAACCTCATCACCTTCCACATATCCAGCAAGTTCTCCAGCCCCGAGACGGTGAGGGAGGGGGGCACCGGGGGGAGGGGGGATTGGAGGGCTGTGGGGCCACCTGTGGGATCACCTGTGGGTGTGGGGCAGCCCCTGACCCTGGCCTTGACCCTGCTGCATCCCGGCACCCCTCCTGTGGGACCCTCACCCCATTCCAGTTCCCCTCCTGTGGGACCCTCACCCCACGCGGGTGCAGGACCTGCTGGGGGTCCCGCAGCACAGGGTTGTCCCAGGGTGGGGAAGGGAGTTCAGGTCCTGCTCGGGGAGGTCCAGGTTCCACTCTGGGGGTGCCAGGTCCCTCTTGAGTTCGTGCAGGACTTGCCGAGGGTCTCAGGGTGCAGGGGGTGCCCCCAGGGCAGGCGGGGGTTGCCGGGTCGCACTCTGGGCACTGGGTCCTGCTCGGGGGGGTTCGGGTCCTGCTCGGGGGGGGTCCGAGGCTGCGGGGTGCTGCCTGTCCAAGACGTGCTGAGGGTCCCAGGGCACAGGGGTGACCCTGTGACAGGGTCTGGGGGGGGAGTTGGGCAAGTCCCACTCGGGGAGTTTGGGTCCCGCTCTCGAGGGGGGGAGGATGTCCCATTCTTGGGGTCCAGATCCCTCTCAGGGGGATTGGGGTCCGGGTCCCCCTCTGGGGGTGCCGTATCCCACTCGGGGGTCCTGGGGCTGAGCAGTGCTGCCTGTGCAGGACCTGCACGCCCGGGGTGCGCCCGGGGCAGGGTGGGGGGTCCGGGTCGGGGGCTGAGCGGTGCCGCCCGCAGGACTCGCAGCGTTTCGGCCGGAACATCCGCCAGGCCATGCTGGACATCGCGGCGCTCTTCGACAAACCCGCCCCCGCCGCGGGGAAGTGACCGCGGGACCCCGGCCCGGGGGGGGACACGGGGGAGGCTCGGCGGGGCCGGGGCGCCGCTGCTCTGTACCCGCTCCCAATAAAGGCTCTTGGTGTGACCCCCACCTGTGCCATGGGGCTGGGGACCCCCCCGCGCCGGGCAGGGACCCCCGCGGTGTGTCCATAGGGTGCAGCCTGAGGTGTATCCACAGGGGGCTGGGGCTGCTCCGTGGGGTGCCAGGACCGTATCCAGGGGGTGTATCCATAGGGGGCTGGGGCTGTTCCGTGGGGTGCCAGGACCGTATCCAGGGGGTGTATCCATAGGGGGCTGGGGCTGCTCCGTGGGGTGCCAGGACCGTACCCATGGGGGGTATCCGTGGGTGCTGCACCCATGGGGTGCTAGGGGCTGCATCCATAGGGTGTATCCATAGGGTGCTGTGCTGGGTGCTGCATCCGTGGGGTGTCGGGGGTGTATCCGCGGGGTTCCCACGGGGGGGCCCCGGTGGGCACCAACCAGGGCGGTCCGCGGGTGCATCAAAAGCGCCGTCGCTGGGGCGATGAGGCGGCGCCCGGTGATCCGTGCCCGTTCCCGGCGAGTCCTGCCCATCCTCGGGGACCGGTGCCCATCCCGGGGGAGCCGCCCCCGCCGGGCTCCGCCTGCGTGGCGGTGACGGGGGAGCGCAGCGGGGCACGGCGGCAGGGACGGGCACTGCGCAGAGCCCCTCGGCCGTGTCCGGGCTTGGGGGGGTCGCCTCGCCCCGGGTGGCACCGCGCTGGCACCGTCCCGTCCCCCCGCTCCGCCGCCACCACCCGCAGCCGCCCGGCGCCGCCAGCGCGGAGCCACCGGCGGGCGGGGGGGCAGGACCGGGGCAGGGGTGGGGGAACCCCCGGGAGAGGGGCCGGGCTGGGACAGGGATGGGGGAACCCCCGGGAGAGGGGCCAGGCCGGGACAAGGATGGGGGAACCCCCGGGAGAGGGGCCGGGACCGGGGCAGGGGTGAGAGAACCCCCGGGAGAGGCCAGGCCGGGATAAGGATGGGGGAACCCCCGGGAGAGGGGCCGGGACCGGGACAGGGGTGGGGGAACCCCCGGGAGAGGGGCCAGGCCGGGACAAGGATGGGGGAACCCCCGGGAGAGGGGCCGGGACCGGGGCAGGGGTGGGAGAACCCCCGGGAGAGGCCAGGCCGGGATAAGGATGGGGGAAGCCTCGGGAGAGGCCAGGCCCGGGGTAGGGGTGGGGAGCCCTCCGGGAGAGGGGCCAGGCCAGGCCAGGGATGGGGGATGCCCGCCGTGGGTGAGGGGTCAGGCCAGACACCGGGACAGGGCCCCCCCCGTGGGCACCCCCCAGCCTGGGGGGCATCTCATGGGGTCACTGTCACCCTCCTGGCACCGGGGCAGTGTCCTGCACCCCGACCCCATATTGGGGTGACATCCAGCCCCCACGTTGGGGTTGGGTCCTCCCCTGGGCCCCCTGGCTCAGCCCCACGCCCGGGGGTCTCCGAGCTGGGACCTGGACCCTCCTGAGTGCTGTGGGGACACCGGTGGGTACCAGGTGGGTGCTGCTGCCAGTGGCTCTGTCAGGGCCCCAGAGTGTCCCTCGGTCCGTGTCCCTCAGTCTGTCCCTTAGTCCGTGTCCCTCGGTTGGTATCCGTCTTTCCGTGTCCCTCTGTCCCTGTCCCTCAGTCCGTGTCTGTCGGTCCGTGTCCCTTGGTCCGTGTCCCTCGCTCTGTCCCTCAGTCCGTGTTCCCTGGTCCGTGTCCGTCGGAGCCGCGGGCGCTCCCACTCCCTTATCTGATCCCGCGTGGGCTCCCAGCCCAGCCTGGCCACGGGCCCGGGCACCCCCCGGCACCTTCCCCCCCCTCCCCCAGCTCAGGGCGGGGGGCACCCAGGCGGGGACAGCTCCTGCCCCAGAGTGTTCCCCCCGCACCCCGTCCCCTCCTGGTCTGTGCCATCACGGGGGGGCTCACACAGAGCTGTGGCCGTGGCCCAGCACAGACCCCCCGTCCCGGTGGGTGTACCCCGGACCCCTCGCAGTGACCCCCAGAACCTACCGAGGACCCCCGGGTGCCGCGGGAGGGTCACAGTGACCCCGGGGCACGAGCAGGGCTGGGGGTGCCACGGGACCCCCGGTGCCCCCAGCACAGCCCGGCCCCCCCGGGGGTCCCTGCCCGGCACCCCAAGAGCAGGGGCAGCACCGCGGGGTGCTGGGGGGCTCGGGGGGGGTCAGGACTGGGGGGTCGGGGGTTGGGGGTGAGCGGTGCGTGGCCCGGGTGGGTGCCAGCGTCACCTCTCCTTTGATGTGGTGCCAGCGGGGCCGGCGGCTCCACCAGCGGGTGCTCCCGGCCCGGCCCCCCCGGCCCCCTCGCACCCCACACCCACCGCGGGGCCTATAAAGGGTTTGGGGTGCCCGGGGCCGGCTCAGCCCGAGCGTCTGCGCGGGGCTGCCGAGGTGCGGGGGGCTGCGGGCCATGGGGGGCTGCTGGGGGGGTTTGGGGGTGCTGGTGCTGGGTGGGTGCTGCAGTGGGGGGGGTGGGAGGCAGCGGGATTGGGGGTGCTGGGTGGGGGGTGCCGGGGGTGCTGGAACGAGGGGTGGTGCTGGGGAGGTGGTGGGTGATGGGGATGCTGGTTCGGGGGGGTGCGGGGTTGGGGGGTGCTGGGGGAGGCAATGGAATGGGGGGTGCTGGGGAGGGGGCTGCTGGTGCTGGGTGCCAGAACTGGGGGTGCAGGGGGGGGGCTGGGAGTGCTGGGGTGGGTGCTGGTGGGTAGTGGGGGCAGAGGGGCAAGGAACTGGGTGGTGGGTGCCAGGACAGGGGGCAGTGGGTGGGGGGTGTTCAGACAGGGGGTGGTGGGTGAGTGCTGGGGGGTTGGAGCTGATGGGGCAGTGGGTGCTGGGGTGGGTGCTGGGCACTGCAGAGAGTGGTCCTGGGGCAGGGGCTGGGTGCCCAGTCGGCAGCCCCACCTGCCTGCTGTCCCCCACCCCATTGCAGGAAGGGTGAGGATGGGTCCTGCCACGTTCCTGGGGCTCTGCCTGCTGGGGTGTCTGGTCCTGCACCCCACACTGCCAGGTGAGACCCCTCGCACCCTGAGACCTTCCAACTGCACCCTGAGACCCCCCAGCTGCACCCTGAGGCACCCCCATTGCACCCTGAGACCCCCCCATTGCATCCTAATACCCTCTGCCTGCACCCGGACCCCCCTGCTGCATTCTGGGACCCTCCCACTGCACTCAGAGACCCCCTGCTGCACCCCGAGACCCCCCAACTGCACTGAGACACCCCCATTGCATCCTAATACCCTCTACCTGCACCCCGACCCCCCTGCTGCACTCTGGGACACCCCCCCTGCACCCTGAGACCCCCCAACTGTACCCTGACCCCCCCACACACACCTCGACCCTCCCCATCTGCTCCCTGACACCCCTCCCCAATCCCCTTCCCCCACCCTCAGCCCCCCAAATGGGGTTGGGGATCCCCTGACCCCCCCCCCGGGCTGCCCCCGTGGGGTCCCGGCTGGGTCCTGGGGCCATCCCGGTGACCCCCCTGTTCCCCCCCAGGGGCGGAGGCCACCAAGTGTCCCCGGGGGTGGCTGTCCTTCGGGGGCCACTGCTACGGCTACTTCGGGCAGGGGCTGAGCTGGAGGAAGGCCGAGGTGGGTGCCGGGGGTGCGGTGGGTGCCGGGGGGGTCCCCGGTGCCCCCGGGACCCCCCCAGAGCTGGCGGTGCCCCCAGGCGTGGTGCCAGGCCACCCGGGGGGGGCACCTGGCGTCGCTGCACAGCCCCGAGGAGCACCGGGCGCTCGCTGCCTTCATCGCCCAGCGCCCGCGGCGCGAGGACGAGGACGACAGCGTCTGGATCGGCCTGCACCGCCGCGTGGGTGGCCTGCCTGCACCCTCTGCACCCCTGCCTGTACCTGCCTGCACCCCTGCCTGCACCCCCGCCTGCACCCCTGCCTGCACCCCTGCCTGTACCTGCCTGCACCCCTCTGCACCCCTGCCTGCACCCCTCTGCACCCCTGCCTGTACCTACCTACACCCCTGCCTGCACCCCTGCCTGCACCCCTCTGCACCCCTGCCTGTACCTGCCTGCACCCCTGCCTGCACCCCTGCCTGCACCCCTGCCTGCGCCTGCCTGCACCCCTGCCTGCACCCCTGCCTGCACCTGCCTGCACCCCTCTGCACCCCTGCCTGCACCCCTGCCTGCACATGTCTGTACTGCCTGTACCTGCTTGCACTGCCTGCACCTGTCTGTACCTGTCTGTACCTGCCTGCACTACCTGTACCTGCCTGTACTGTCTGCACCTGCCTGCACCCCTGCCTGCACATGTCTGTATTGCCTGTACCTGCCTGTGCTGTCTGTACCTGCCTGTACCTGTCTGTACTGTCTGTACTGTCGGTACTGCCTGTACCTGTCGGTACTGCCTGTACCTGCCTGTACTGCCTGTACCTGCCTGTACCTGTCTGTACTGTCTATATCTCTCTGTACCTGCCTGCACTGCCTGTACTGTCTGTACCTGCCTGTACTGTCTGTATCTGTCTGTACCTGTGTGTACCTGTCTGTACCTGTTTGTACCTGCCTGCGCCTGCCTGCACTGCCTGTACCTGACTGTACCTGCCTCTACCTGACTGAACCTGTCTGCACTCACCGTAGCTGCCTGTACCTGTGTGCACATATCTGTGCCTGCCTGCACTTGGCTGTACCTGCCTGCACTTGGCTATACTTGCCTGCCCTGCCTGCAGTGACACTTGTGCTGTCACCCGTGGTACCCGCACCGCCTGCCCTGCCCAGATGCCTCCTGTCCGCCCCCTGCCTGCACCTGCCTGCACCTGCCTGCACTACCCCGCTTGCTGTTCCTGTCCCACTGTCCCTGCTCCTGCCTACACCTGCCTGCACTGCCCCCTGTGCTGTTCCTGTCCCACTGTCCCTGCTCCTGCCTGCACCTGCCTGCACTGCCCCCCGTGCTGTTCCTGTCCCACTGTCCCTGCTCCTGCCTGCACCTACCTGCACTGCCCCCCGTGCTGTTCCTGTCCCACCGTCCCCCCCACCCCCTGTCCCCCTGTCCTGACTGGGCTCTTGCAGCGCCAGTCGTGGCTCTGGGCTGACGGGTCCCCGCGCCGTTACTGGGCCTGGGAAGGGGACGATGGCCCCGGGCCCGGCCCCCTGGGACAGCCCTGCGCGGCCCTGGAGGACTCGGCTGGTGAGGGGGGACCGGGGGGTCGGGGGGGTCTGGGAGGGTCGGGGGGTCCAGGGAGTCCTGGGGCGGGGGAGGGATGGGGACAACAACCCCGCGGGCCAGCCCTGGGCTGTGCTGGAGAACTCGGCTGATGGGGGGTCCAAAGGGGCAGGAGGGAGGTCGGGGGGGCTCAGGGAGGTGAGGGGAGTCCGGGGGGGGGTCCCAGCTCCCAGCACTGGCTGCGTTCCCCCCGCAGGGTTCATGGCCTGGGAGGGCGAGTCCTGCGTCGAGCGCAAACCTTTCGTCTGCAAATACGCGGCGTAGGGGGACGAGGAGGCTGCGCCCCGGGTGCGGCCTCCCGGCTCCGGGGGCTGCCCCCCGACCCTGCCCCCCAGACCCCAGACCCCTGCCCCACACCCCAATCCTGCCCCCAACCCCACGTCCTGCCCCCCCGGCCCCAGGACATGACCCCTGCACCCCAACCCTGCACCCCAACCCCATGTGCTGCCCCCTAACCCTGCCCCCCAACCTCAGATCCCTGCCCCACACCCCAACCCTGCACCCCAACCCCATGTCCTGCCCCCTAACCCCGCCCCCAACCTCAGATCCCTGCCCCACACCCTAATCCTGCACCCCAACCCCACCTGCTGCCCTCCAGCCCCCAGAACACAATCCCTGCATGCCCACACTGTCCCCTAACCCCACCTCCTGCCCCCCAAGCCCCGGATTCCTGCCCCACACCCGGATTCCTGCAGCCCAACCCCACATCCTGCTCCCCAAACCCCAGAACAACCCCCGCTCCCCAACACTGCACCCCCAACCCCACGTCCTGCCTTCCAACCCTGCGTCCTGCCCCCCACCACTGCATTCTGTCCCCCACCTCAACCCCTACACCCCAACCCCACATTCTGCCCCCCAACCCTCAGACTCCCGCCCTGCCCCCCGACCCCTCATCCTGCTCCCCCAAACCCCTGGACCCCAAACCCCTGTCCTGCACCCCAATTTCCAGACCCCGCAGCCCACTGCACCCCCACACCCCCCTGCATCCATCCCACCCTGCACCCCCAGACCCCCCACGCCCCCCCACGCCCCTCACGCCCCCCCGCAACTCCCGCCCCCCGCACTGCACCCCGACCCCACACCCCCTGCACGGCGCGCACCCCCACACTGCCCCACACCCCTCACACCCCCACCTCACTGCGCCCCCCTCCCCTCACGCACACCCCCGAGCCCCCCCCAGCCCCTCCCGACACGGGGACCCCCCAATAAAGCGGCCGAAGCACCCGTGACCCCCCGTCTCCCTCCGCCGTGTCTGTGCCCCCCGGGCGGGGGTGGCACCACCGGGGGACGGGGATCCCCGCGGGGTGGTGGGAGGGGGGGGCACAGCCGAGGGTGTCCCCAGGGCAGGGGGTGTCCCCAAGGGAAGGGGTGTCCTTGAGAGAAGGGGGGGTGCCCCCAAGACAACGCCCTGGGGGTCCCAGCCACCGCCCGTAGGGTCCCAGCCTGTCCCGGGGGTGTCCCCACGGGGTGTCAGCCACGCTCGGGGGGTCGCAGGCAGCCCCCGCCCCCTCTCCCTGTGTTCCTGTGTCCCCTCCATGTCCCCCCGTCCCGTGTCCCCCCTCCCGGCGCGGTTCGTGCCGGTCCCGCAGGGACGGGGTGGGGCGGGGGGAGAGGAGGGGCTGCAGCCCCCCGGGAACGACCCCGGCCTGGGGGCTCCCTGCGGTGCCGGGGGGCAGCAGGGGGTGCGGGGTGGCTCAGAGATTGGGTGCAGGGGGTGTATCCATGGGGTGTAACCGTGGGATGCCGGGGGTTTATCCATGGGGTGTATCCATGGGGTGCTGGGGACTGCAGCAGTGAGGTGCCGGGATGCATCCACGGGCTGAATCCATGAGGTGCTGGGAGTTTATCCAAGGGTTACTGGGTGCTGCATCCATGGGATGCCGAGGCTGCGTTCATGGGGTGCTGGGGGCTGCATCCATAGGGTGCCGGGGTGTATCCATGGGGTGCCGGGATGTGTCCATGGGGTGCCGGGGTGCATCCATGGGGTGCTGGGAGTTTATCCGTGCGATACCGGGGCCGTATCCCTGAGGTGCCGGGTGTCCCTTCCCCGCGGTTCCCGGTGTCCCTTCCCCGCGGTTCCCGGGGTGCTGAACACGGCGGTGCCGGGGGGCGGCACGGGGGGATGGAGCCCTGGAAGCCCCGGGCCATTGTGACACCGCGGCCACCGCGCCGGCGGCGCCGGTGCCGGAGCCACCGCCGTGCCACAGTGACCACGGTGCCGGTGCCACCACCGCACGCCGGCACCGCTGCTGCCACAGCGACCACCCTGGGCAGCTGGGCTCTGGCACCCACATCTCCTCCCGCGGGGGCCAGGCGGGGGGCCAGGCTGAGGAGGGGGCGCTTCCATCGGGACTCGCCATGTCCGACAACGGCTGGGTGGGCTCCTGGAGACCCCACCGCCCCCGAGGGCCCATCTCCGCCCAGTACCGCACCCCCGGCCCCAAGTACGGGCTACCCGGCAACGTCGGTCAGTGAGGGGCTCGGGGGGGTCCTCGGGGGGCCGGGGCGCTGCCCCGGGGCCGGGGGTCCCGCGTCCCACCGAGCCCCTGCGCGCCCCCAGGTTACAACCAGCACGACCCCACCCGGAGCCGCGCCCCCGCCTACAGCATAGGGGTTCGGCTGCCGGCGGAGCAGGAGAGCCGCTCCCCCGGGCCCCAGTACCTGGTGCGGCCCGGCCTCACCCACCGCGGCAGGGACGGCATCCCCGCACACACCATCTGCGGCCGCCCCCGCGCAGACACGGCCAGCAAGACCCCCGGGCCAGGTGAGCGGGGGCCGGGACACCCGCCGGGCCCGGGGACCCCCCGGCCGTGCCCACGGCTCACCCCCCCGTCCCCCCGCAGCGCATTATGCCCCGGAGCGGGCGGACAAGTGGGCCTATCCCAACGCACCCTCCTGCTTCCTGCGCTCCCGCCCCCGCGAGTTCAGAGCGCAGGAGACCCCAGGTAAGAGAGGGGAGCAGGGATGGGACCCCCAGCGGCCTCCCTGGGATGGGATGGGCTGGGCTCCACATCATCCCGTCTGGGCTGGAATCCCCATCATCCCCAGGCTGGGACTCCATAACCTCTGGCTGGGCTGGGCGGGGATCCCCATCGTCCCATCTGGGGTGGGATCCTCATCTCTCCCTTGGGTTGGGACCCCCATCATCTCTTCCTGGGCTGGCCTGGGAACCCTCATCATTCCCGGGCTGGGACCCTCATCATTCCTGGGCTGGGACCCCCATCCTGCCCAGGTTCGGACCCCAAGCTCCTCCTTGGGCCGGGACCCCCATCATCCTCTCTGGGGTGGGATGCCCATCATTCCCTCTGGGCTGGGACCCCCATCATCCTCTCTGGGGTGGGATGCCCATCATTCCCTCTGGGCTGGGACCCCCATCATCCCCCCTAAACTGTGACCTCCCTTGAGCTGCCCCCCCTCCCCCTGAGGCAGACTGGGCTCCCCATCATCCCTGTGTTGGGCTGAGCCTCCCCCCCCATTCCCGGGCTGAGCCCTCCCTCCCCACCCCCGGGGAGGAATCCCGTGCCCCCCTGAGCCCCGTGCCCCCCCAGGCCCGGCCACCTACCGCCTGCCCACCGTGCTGGGCCCCCGCCTGGTGGACAAGCCCTCGGCCCCCACCTGCTTCATCGTGGGGCGCGGCCCCGGCTCCTTCGGCAACCTGAACAGGGTGGGGGGGCCGGGGCGGGGCTGGGGGGAATGGGGGGAGGAGCCGAGGTGCCAAGGGGCTGTGGGCCCAGGGTGCCAAGGGGCTGTGGGTCCAGGGTGCCAAGGGGCTGTGGGCCCAGGGTGCCGTGGGCCCGGGGTTCTGGGCATCTGGGGAGTTGGGTGTCCAGGGTCAGGATGGATCAGGGGATCGGGGGTCTGGGGTGCTCAGGGCGCTGGGGGGCTGTGTGGGCTGGGCTACTGGAGAACCAGGGGATCAAGAGTGCAGAGGGCTTGGGGGGCTCAGGATGCCAAGGGCTTGGGGTGCAGGGGTCCGGGGGCTGAGGTACCAAGGGCGTGGAGTGCCAGGGAGCCAAGGGGCTGGGGTACCAAGGGTGTGAGATCCCAGGGGTCCGGAGGGCCGGGAATCTGGGATACCAAGGCTGTGGGGTGCTGGGGGTCCAGGGACATGGGGTACCAAGGGTATTGGGGGCTGGGGAGCTGCAATACCAAGGGTGTGAGGTGCTGCGGGTCCGGGGCTCTGGGGTGCCAAGGGTGTGTGGTGCCAGGGGTCCGGGGCTCACGTCCCTCCCCCCGTCCCCGCAGTCCCCCGGCCCCAGCCACTACGCCCCAGTGCGGAGCGACGTGTTCCTGCCCCGCTCCCCCCGCTGCACCATCGTGGGGCGCACGGAACCCCCCAAGGCCGCCGCCACCCCCGGCCCCAGCGACTACAGCCCCCCGCAGGTGAGCGGGCACAGGGACCCCGGCGGGGGGCGGTTCTGGGGGGCAGGGTTACCCACAGACCCCCGTCACCCTGCCCCTGTCCCCCCGCAGGTCCGGCGCCAAGGGGTGACCTTCGGGGTGAAGCACTCGGAATTCCGGGCCCCCGTGATGATGGACGCGATGGATTAGGGGCTATGGACGTGTGGGGGACAGAGCCCACCTGTGACAGACGGACAAACACGACCCTGCAGCAGCAGCACCCGCCGCGCTCCTTCTGTCCCGCTCCTTCTGTCCCGCACGGGGAGGTGCCAGGGGGTGCCGAGCCCCCCTAAAAGCCGCCCTTTCCTCATCCCGAGTCCTCCCCTCCTGGGGGAGACGCTGGCGAGGCCCTGGGACCCCAGAGCCCCACGGCCCCCTCGGCGGGGCGGGATGTGCCAGGGGCGGGGGATGTGCTGCCCACACGGGTACCCGCCCTCTCCCTGCTCCAGCCTCTCCCTTCCCTATCCCAATCCCACCCCATGCCCTCCCCTTCCCAACCCGATCCCCATCACCTCTCCACCCCCATTCCCATCCCCATCTGACCCCATCCTCCTCCCATTCCCATCCCCATCTGATCCCATCCTCCTCCCATTCCCATCCCCATCTGACCCCATCCTCCTCCCATTCCCATCCCCATCTGACCCCATCCTCCTCCCATTCCCATCCCCATCTGATCCCATCCTCCTCCCATTCCCATCCCCATCTGACCCCATCCTCCTCCCATCCCCATCTTATCCCATTCCCATTCCGTTGGGATCCCATGGAATCCCATTCCACCCAGGGCCTCGGGGCATGGGGGGCTCTGGGAGGGAGGGGACACTCATTAGCGCAGCGCCGTGGGGACTCCCCCCCTTCTCGTTCTGTGGGGTCTGTGGGAGCTGTTGGGGGTCCCTGGCAGGTCGTGCCCCAGCAGAGCCCTCGGGCATCGCCCGTCACTGCCCACGGGGAATGAGGGAGCCGGGGGCCCCACCCGCATCACCCCCCGTGTGACCCCCCCGTGTGACCCCCCGCGGCCTCTCCCGTGCCCCACTCGCTGCCCCGGGATCAGAGTCCACCGCCGGAGCCGCGTCGTCGCCCGCGGGCACCGGGCACGGGGCCAGGCCTGGCACGGGCAGGTCCCGGCAGCGCCGGAGGGAGGTGCGGCCGTGCGGGAAGCGGGTGCGGCCCTGGGGGGACCGCGGTGAGGCCGTGGGGTGCCGGGGTGCGGCCCTGGGGGTGCCGGGGTGCGGCCGTGCGGGATCGGGGTGCAACTGTGTGGACGCGGGGTGCGGTCGGGGAGGGCTCGGCGTGCGGCCGCGCGGGGCCGGGAGCCGTCGGTGCCAAATCGGGGGGTCACCGGTGCCATATCCTGGTGCCAGCCGTCCCAAATCGGAGCGCCAGCCGTCCCAAATCGGAGTGCCAGCCGTCCCAAATCGGAGTGCCAGCCGTCCCAAATCGGAGTGCCGGCCGTCCCAAATCGGAGCGCCAGCCGTCCCAAATCGGAGTGCCAGCCGTCCCAAGTCGGGGTGCCAGCTCAGCGGGACCGGGATGGACCCCCCGAGCCCCCTCCCGACCCTGATCCGCAAGAAGCGGGACGGGGAGCGCCTGGAGGACGCGGAGATCCGGAGCTTCGTGCGCGGCGTCACCGAGGGCACTGCCCAGCAGGGCCAGATCGGTGCGTGCGGGCTGGGGGGGCACCCCGGGGGCGGGGGGGCAGCGGGGGGGGTCGTGGGGGTGGGACACGGTGGGGAGCCTGGACAGAGCCGGGGGGACATTGCTGGGGGGTCCCGGCAGGGGGGGAAGGGGGCTGGGACACCAAGGGAAGCCCCGGGATGTGACAGGGGGTCACGGGGAGGGGACGCGGCTGGGAACCACCCTGGGGGGGTGAGAGGGGGACCCCGGGGTATGGGGGGGTCAAGGCCAGGGGACACCGCTGGGGACCCCCTGGTGGGAGCCGAGGGGGACCCTGGGAGGTGACGGGGTGTCATGGCCAAGGGGCATCAGCTGGGGGGGTCCCCTGGGGGACGAGAGGGGGACACTGGGTTGGGGTATCAGAGCCAGAGGTCCCAAGGAAGGGAGCAGGGAGCGACCCCCACCCCTGGCCGTGCCTCCCGGGTGCTGATGGCGTCTGGCTGCAGGGCATGGGGCAGGATGGGGGTCCTGGGCGGGGTGGGGGTCCCGGGGAGGGCAGTGGGGGTGACCCCCGGCAGTGCCCCCCAGGTGCCATGCTGATGGCCATCCGGCTGCGGGGCATGGACGCGGGAGAGACGCTGGCCCTGACCCGGGCCATGGCCACCTCGGGCCGGGCGCTGGCCTGGCCGCCCGCCTGGCACGGGCTGGTGGTGGACAAGCACTCGACGGGGGGCGTGGGGGACAAGGTCAGCCTGGCCCTGGCCCCAGCGCTGGCTGCTTGCGGCTGCAAGGTGAGGGGCACCCCGGGGGCGGGCGGGGGGTCCCCGAGTCCCGGCACCCACCTGTGCCCGCCCACAGGTGCCCATGATCAGCGGGCGCGGGCTGGGCCACACCGGGGGCACCCTGGACAAGCTGGAGGCCATTCCCGGCTTCCGAGTCTCCCTGAGCCCCGAGGAGGTGAGGGGGGAGGGACCGGGGAGGGGACACGGGCACGCGGGCACACGGGCACCCCACTCCCGCAGGCACTGGGCTTGGGGGCTCTGGGGGGCTCCGGTGGGCTGTGGGGTGCTGATGGGGTGTGAGGTGCCAACAGGGCACCCATGGGGTCCAGAGGGTGGGGGGGTGCCACTGGGGTGTTGATGGAGTGCAGGTGCCAATGGGTTTTGGGTACCTATGGGGTGCCCATGGGGTGCTGGTGGGTTGCGGGAGCCTATGGGGTCCCAGTGGGGTACTGATAGAGTGCCAATGGGTTGTGCGTGCCAGTGGGGTCCCCGCGGGGTGCTGATGGGGTGCAGGAAAGCTTGGGGTGCTCTTGCAGGCGTCAGTGCAGTGCTGATGGGTTGCCCACGGGTTGTGGGTGCCAGTGGGGTGCCCATGGGTTGTGTGGGAGCCTACGGGGTACTTACAGGGTGCCAGTGGGGTGGAAATGGGATGTGGGGTGCCCATGGGGTGCTAAAGGGGTCCAAAGGGCAGAGGTGGGTGCTGATGGGGTGCCTATGGGTTGTGGGTGCCAATGGGGTGCCAGTGGGGTGTGGGTGCAAACGGGATGTTGATTGGATGCCAGTGGGATGCTGATGGGGCCCCAATGAGATTCCAGCGGGGCGTTGATGGGGTGTGGGTGCCAATGGAATATGGGTGCCAGCGGGGTACCAACGGGGCACGGCTGCCCCGCAGATGTGCAGTGCCCTGGAGCGGGTGGGCTGCTGCATCGTGGGGCAGAGCGAGGAGCTGGCACCGGCTGACCGGGTGCTCTACGGGCTGCGGGACGTCACGGCCACCGTGGACAGCGTGCCCCTCATCACCGGTACGGGGCACGGGGGGCACGGGGGGCACGGGGACGGGCACGGCCAGGGAGGGGGCTCGGGCGGTGACCCCCCGCCGGCACAGCCTCCATCCTCAGCAAGAAGGCGGCGGAGCAGCTCTCGGCGCTGGTGCTCGATGTGAAGTTCGGGGGGGCCGCCCTGTACCCCACCCAGGACAGCGCGCGGGAGCTGGCCCGGAGCCTGGTGAGACCCCCTCCTGAGCCCCCCGGAGTCTCCTGAGCCCCCGGACCCCTGCCCTGGGGTTCGGGGCGCTTGGCTGGGGCACCTCTGCCCTGCCTGCTCTGCCCACTGTCCCTACCAGCTGTGCCCTCCCACTCTCTCTGTTCCTGCCCACTCTCCTGCCCACCCTCCCTGTTGTCCCTGTCCGCCCTTATCCCTGCCTGCTGCCCCTGCCTGCTCTCCCTGTCCGTATCCCTGCCCACTGTCCCTGTCCCTTGTCACTGCCCCTCCCTACCCGCTCACCCTGCCCTCTATCCCTCTCCCGTCCCTGCCCGTCCCTGTCCATGTCCGCTATCCCTGTCCCTGCCTGTCCCCCGTCCCTGCCCGTCCCTGTCCCTTCCTGCCATCCCTGTTCCTTCTCACTGTCCCAATCCCTGCTTGCTCTCCTGCCCACTCTCCCTGCTCGCTGTCCCTGTCCCTGTCTGTTCTTCCTGTCCCTTTCCCCGTCCCTTTCCCTGTCCCCGTCCCTTCCGGCTCTCCCTGCCCGTGTCCCTGTCGCTGTCCGTGCCCAGGTGGAGGTGGGCACACAGCTGGGGATCCGCACGGTGGGCGTGCTGTCCCGCATGGATCAGCCCCTGGGCAGGGCCGTGGGGAACGCGCTGGAGGTGCTGGAGGCGCTGGAATGTCTGGACGGGGGCGGCCCCCCCGACCTGCGGCAGCTGGTCACGGGCCTGGGTCAGCGGGGGGACAGGGAGGGGACACGGGACGGGGTGAGGGGGACACGGGGGGACGTGGCCCAAGGGCGGCCCCCGCGGGTCCCGTTCCAGTCCTGACCCCTCCCGCCCCGGGGTCCCCCCTCACACCCGGCCTTTACCCCCCCATCCCCAGGGTCCCACTCACCCCAGCCCTGAATCCCCCTATCCTCATCTCCAACCCTGCACCCCCAGATTTGGGGTGCCACTGCACCTCCCCGGCCCCGGGGTCGCCCTGAACCCCCCTACCCCACGGTCCCACTCACCCCCAGCCCTGAACCCCCTCAACCTTGGGTCCCCCGAACCCCCCCAGCCTCAGGGTCTCCCCCCCTCCGTCTGTCCCCTCTAAGCCCCTCCCGGGGTCCTGACCCCCCTCCCCTTCCCCCCCTGACCTGTCTCCCTGTCCCAGGGGGTTGGGGGGTCCCTGGGGGGTCCCCGCGGTGTGAGGGGGGTCCCAGCCCGTGCCGGTTTTGGGGTGCAGGCGGGGTGCTGCTGTGGCAGTGCGGGAAGGCGGCGGGGGCCGCGCAGGGCCGGGAGCTCCTGGGGCGGGCGCTGGACGATGGCTCAGCCCGGAGCGCCTTCGAGGCCATGCTGGGGGCGCAGGGGGTGCCCCCCGACACCGCCCAGCGCCTCTGCAGCGGGACCCCCGCCCAGCGCCGCCGGCTCCTGGGAACGGCCAAGGTCTGCGAGGAGCTGCCCGCGCTGCAGGAAGGTGAGGGGGACCCCCCCCCGAGAGTCCAGAGCCCCCGTGCCCCCCCTCCGTTCCCATCCCCTCCTGCCCCGCCCCACCTCTGCCCCCCCCCGGGATCCTCAGGGCTTCCCTGGATTATTCCCCCCAAACGCCGGAGGTTCTCGCCTGCACCCCTCTGCCCCCACCCCCTGTGTTTGGGGGTCCCCAAACCCCTCTGCCCCACACCCTGCACCTCTGGGTGTCCCTGCGGCTCCATCCCCCCGACCCCGAGTCCCCACCTGTGCCCCCCACCTGCACCCCCTGCCCCAAATCCCCCAGTCCTTGGGCTCTCCCAACCCCCCCGTCCCTACCCCCCCAGGCTGGGGGCTCCCCCCCGTGCCTCTGACCCTCCCTAACCCCCCCAGGCTGGGGGCTCCCCCCCGTGCTTCTGACCCTCCCTGACCCCCCCAGGCTGGGGGCTCCCCCCCGTGCCTCTGACCCTCCCTGAACCCCCCAGGCTGGGGGCTCCCCCTCCAGCCCCCCACATCCCTGACCCCTCCCGTTCTTCTCCCAGGTTGGGGGCTCCCCCCTATGTCTCCCATGTCTTAACCCCCCCAGATTGGGGGTCCCCCCCCCATGTCCCTGCCCTGCCCACGCAGGGGGTTCCCCCCCTGTGCACCCCATGTCCCTGACGCCCCCAAGCTGGGGGCTCCCCACTCGTGCCATCCTGACCCCCCCCCCGTCCCCCAAGCTGGGGGTTCCCCCTCGTCTCCCTGACCCCCCTGACCCCCCTGGTCTGCCCTGTCCCCCCATACGTCTCTGAGCCCCCCACTGACCCCCGTGCCCCCCAGGCTGGGTGCAGGAGGTGCGGGCGCTGCCCCTGGCCCAGGTCCTGCACGGGCTGGGCGCGGGGCGGGCGCGGGCCGGGGACCCCGTGGACCCCCTCGTGGGCGCCGAGCTGCTGGTGGGAGCGGGGCAGCACCTGCGGGCAGGTAAGGGGGCTGGGGGGGGCTCAGGGACCCCCAAACCCCTGATCACTCCCTGGTGTGTCCCCCAGGCGAGCCGTGGCTGCGGGTGCACCACGAGGGGGTAGGGAGGGTCCGGGGAGGGGGGGCACGTGGGGGGCTCTCTGACCCCCCACAACTCCCCCACGTCCCCCCCTCCCCAGGCGCCCCGTGGCTGCGAGTGCACCCCGAGAGTGTGGGTGGGGGTCTATGTGCGGGTCTGTGGGGGGCTCCCAGACCCCCATAACCCCCCCATGTCCCCCCCGTGCAGGCGAGCCGTGGCTGCGGGTGCACCACGAGGGGACCCTCGGCGCGGGGGGGCGGCGGGCGCTGCAGGGCGCGCTGTGCCTCGGCCCGGAGCCCCCCCGGGACCCGCCGCCGCTGGTGGCCGAGACCGTCGTGCCCGAGGGGGCCGCCCCGGCCCCCCAATAGGGCCCATTTGGGGGGGGTGTCGGGATTTCCTCCCCCCTCCCCCATCCCCCCCCGGCCCCCCAATAGGGCCCATTTTGGGGGGGGGGGGGGTCGGGATTTCCTCCCCCCTCCCCCATCCCCCCCGGCCCCCCAACAGGACCCATTTTGGGGGGGGGGGTGTCGGGATTTCCTCCCCCCCCCCCGGCCCCCCAATAGGGCCCATTTTGGGGGGGGGGGTCGGGATTTCCTCCCCCATCCCCTCAATAGGGCCCATTTTGGGGGGGGGTCGGGATTTCCTCCCCCATCCCCCCAATAGGGCCCATTTTGGGGGGGTGTCGGGATTTCCTCCCCCATCCCCCCAGTAGGGCCCATTTTGGGGGGGGGGTCGGGATTTCCTCCCCCATCCCCCCAATAGGGCCCATTTTGGGGGGGGGGGGTCGGGATTTCCTCCCCCTCCCCCCCCCCGGCCCCCAATAGGGCCCATTTTGGGGGGGGTCGGGATTTCCTCCCCCATCCCCCCCGGCCCCCCAATAGGGCCCATTTTGGGGGGGGGGGGTGTCGGGATTTCCTCCCCCTTCCCCCCCGGGGGTCCCGCGCGGGGCGGTGGCGCCACCTGCTGGTGGAGGCGAGGCCTGCAGGGCGCGAGGCCACGCCCCTCCCTCTTCGGCCACGCCCCTCCCTCTTCGGCCACGCCCCTCCCTCTTCGGCCACGCCCCCTACCGCCGAGGCCACGCCTCCTCCCAAAAAAGCCCCGCCTCTCCCGCTCGAGCCATGCCCCCGCCCGGCTCCTCTCTCCCAGGCCACGCCCACTTCGGTCCGATCACGCCTTCTTTCGATCAGGCCACGCCCCTTTCGGTCCAGGCCCCGCCCCCGCCCCGCCCTCCCCGCCGCCAGTTCCGGTTCCGGCGGCGCCGGCGCGGCCGCAGCGGGAGGAGAGTCCGGGAGCGGGGCGGGGGTCGGAGAGAGAAGGTCAGCGGGGGTGGGGGAGCGGGGCTGAAGGTACCCGGGGGCGGGGGGCAGCGAAAGGGACGGGGCTGAGGGGTCAGAGGGGTCCTGGGGGTCACGGAGAGCAGCGGGAGGAGCGGGATGAGGGGTCACGGGGCGTCTGCGGCGCTGGGCTGGCGGTCGGGGGTCGGCAGAAGAGGGAGGTGCAGGGTGGGGCAGGAGGAGCAGCGGGACACAGGGCGGGGGTCAGAGGATGGGTGGGGGCTGAGATGGGGGGTCAGGGCAGCAGGAGAGGGTCGAGGGGTACCTGGGGGTCAGGGGGCAGCAGCAGGAAGGAAGGGTCAAGGGGGTCCTGGGGGTCCGGGCTGGGGGGAGGAGCGGCATGAGGGGTCAGGGGCTGTTTGGGGGTCAGGGCTGGGCGGTCAGAGGGTCCCTGGAGGTCAAGGTTGGGAGGTCAAAGGGGCAGGAGGAGGAGTGGGCTGAGGAACCGGGGAGGGGCGGGACGGGGGTCCAAGAGCAGCAGCAAACAGGGGTGGGGGCTGAGGGTGGGTGCGGCGGTGCTGGGGGGTCCAAGACCACCTGGGGGCGGGGGTGGCTTTACCTCGCACCCCTCTGACCCTCCCGTGCCCCTCCCCACAGCCCGCACCGCCTCCGCCGCGATGCTGCGAGCCCTGCGCCCCTGCCACCCCCTGTGCCACCCCCTGTGCCAGCGCCTGTGCCAGCCCCTGTGCCACCCCCTGTGCCAGCCCCTGTGTCACCCGCTGTGCCACCGCCCCCCATGGCAGCCCCGGAGCGCCGGCCCCGCTGCCCCGGAGCGCCCCGAGCCCCCTGGGCTGCCGCTGTGGCAGCGTGCGGCGGTGGCGGGGGCGGTGGCGGGGCTGGCGGGGGCGGGCTGGCTGTACCTGCGGCGGGAGAAGGAGCGGCGGCTGCGGCAGCGGCGGCTCCGGGACCTGCGGGCGCTGGCGCTGGGCCAGGGCGACTTCCAGCTGCAGGACACGTCCGGAGCGCCCCGCTCCCGCGCCGACCTGCTGGGCCGCTGGGTGCTGCTGTACTTCGGCTTCACGCACTGCCCGGACGTGTGCCCCGAGGAGCTGGAGAAGCTGTGCCGGGCCGTGGAGCTGCTGGAGGCCGTGCCGGGGCTGCCGCCGGTGCAGCCGCTGTTCATCACGGTGGACCCGGCGCGGGACGACGCGGCGGCGCTGGGGCGGTACCTGCGCGACTTCCACCCGCGCCTGCAGGGCCTCACCGGCACCGAGGAGCAGGTCCGGGCGGCCGCCGGCGCCTTCCGCGTGTACGTGAGCGCCGGGCCCCCCGACCCCGACGGGGACTACGTGGTGGACCACTCGGTGCTCACCTTCCTGCTGGGCCCCGACGGGCTGGTCCGGGACTGCTACGGCCGCTCCCGCACGGCCGAGGAGCTGGCAAGGAGCGTCAGGGGGCACATGGAGAGCTACGAGCCGCTGCCCCCCGGGTGAACGGGAATAAAGGGCGGGGGGAACCCCCGGAATGGGCCTGGTGTGGTTTGGGGGGAGAGAAGGGGGAGAGGGAGGGTGGTGACACCCGGGGGTGTCGTGGGGAGGGACCTCCGACAGAGCCCAGTGACCTCCGGGGGTGTCACCTGGGAACTGAGGGACCCCCAGCAGAGCCCAAGTGTGTCCAGTGGGGGTGGGAGGGACCCCCTGACAGAGCCCAGTGACCCCAAGGGTGTCACCTGGGAACTGAGGGACCCCCAGCAGAGCCCAAGTGTGTCCAGAGGGGGAGGGAGGGACCCCCTGACAGAGCCCAGTGACCCCCCAGGGGTGTCACAGGGGGAGGGAGGGGCCCCTGTGGCCCCCACGCAGGTGTGTCTGCTGGGGAGAGGGACTCCTGACAGAGCCCAGTGACCCAGTGACCCCTAGGGTGTCACCTGGGGAGGGAGGGACCTGTAACAGACCCCACTGTGGCCTCCCAGGTGTGTGTCATGTAGGGACAGAGACTTTAGGTGGGCAGGTGGAGGGACCCCTGACAGATCCCAGTGTGTCCCAGGTGTGTTCCAGGACCAGGAAAGGACCCTCGAGAGACCTTGGTGCTCCCCAGGTGTGTCCCAGGGGTAGGGAGGGACCCCCAATAGGCCCCAGTGCCCCCCAGGAGTATCCCAGAGGGAGGGAGGGACTCCTAACAGACCCCACTGTGGCCCCCCAGGAGAGACCACAGGTAGGTGGGTGGATGGGCCCTCAAAGCCCCTGTTGCCCCCAGGACTGGTTGGAGGGCTCTGTGAAGGTGAGTGAAGTGACTGCCCCCTCCACCCCCTGCAGCCCCCCAGGGACCCTCCTAATGAGGAGGGAGAGCATGAGTAGGTGAGTGAGGTGACCCCTCTAGCCCCCCTGGACCCTCCCCACAAGGAAGGAGGCCTTGTGTAGGTTTGTGGAGTGACCCCTCCCACCTGCAGTCCCCCAGGACTGTCCTGTGGGGAGGGAGGACCCCACACCCTGGAGCTGCCAGGACCCTCCCCACAAGGAGGGAGAACAGGGGTAGGTGGGCAGAGGGACCCCAGGACTGTCCCCTGGGGTGGCACCCCACAGGCAGGTGAGCGGAGCGACCCCCAACAGCCCCCATACCACCTGCCACCCCCCACCAAAGACACCTTTCCCTCGCTCTCCACGGCTGCTCCTGCACACGGGGGGTTTATTGGGGGTGGGGGTCCCTGAGGGAGGGGGGCTGGAAGCCCTGGAACCTCTCGTGGGCGGGGCGCAGGGTGAGCAGCCGCAGCCGCGCCGTGTCCAGCGCCGCCTCCAGCCCCTCGTCCTGCTCCAGCTCCACCACCCCGTCGTTGGCCTGGGGAGGGGGGCACGGGGGTGGGCGGGGGTCCCGCGCACCCGGGGACCCCCTGGGCCCCCCCACCGAGTCCTTACCAGCTGCAGCGAGGCCAGCAGGTACCGGCACACCTCGAAGGGGGGCTGCCCGGCCACCAGGCTGGCGAGGGAGTGCCACTGTCCCAGCCCCCCGCAGCGCCCCGTCAGGGCCAGCCCGTACTCCCGCATGTCAAAGGGTGCCCGGGCCTCCTGCGGGCACGGGGGGCACCTCAGGGTGGGCAGGGACGGGCTGCCAGGGCCCCACTGCGTCACTGCCCTCCCCAGGAGGTCCGTGCCCATTCTGGGGGGTCCCTGCCCACCACAGTCCCTGCCTGCCTCTGTCCCCTGTCCCCACTGTCCCACCCACGGAGTCCCTGCCCTCCCTGCCCACCCTCTTCCCTGCCCACCTCAGCCCCCTGTCCCCAGTGTCCTGCCTGGGGATCCCTGCCCTCCCTGGGTGATCCCTGCCCATCCCAGTCCCTGCCCGCTCCAGTCCCCTGCCCCCCCCAGTCCCCTGTGTCCCCCTGCCCTCCCTGGTGGTCCCTGCCCAGCTGGAGGTCTCTGCCCCAGCCCTGGGGGTCTCTGCCCCAGCCCTGGGGGTCTCTGTCCCAGCCCCTGCCCTCCCCAGGGGTCCCTGCCCTCCCAATGGTTCTTGCCCCAGGCCTGGGGTGTCCCAGCCCTGGGGGTCCCTGCCCCAGCCCTGGGGGTCCCTGCCCTCCCGGGGGTCCCTGCCCCAGCCCTGGGGGTCCCTGCCCTCCCAGTGGTTCTTGCCCCAGCCCTGGGGGTCCCTGCCCTCCCGGGGGTCCCTGCCCCAGCCCTGGGGGTCCCTGCCCTCCCGGGGGTCCCTGCCCCAGCCCTGGGGGTCCCTGCCCTCCCAGTGGTTCTTGCCCCAGCCCTGGGGGTCCCTGCCCTCCCGGGAGTCTCTGCCCCAGCCCTGGGGGTCCCTGCCCTCCCGGGGGTCCCTGCCCTCCCCGGGGTCCGTGCCTGCTCCTGCAGCAGTGGCTCTATCCGCTCCTCCCAGCGCCGGATGTGCTGGGACAGCTCCGTCTCCTGCGCGAACTTCTGGGAGCTGGCCATGAACAGCTCCTGTGGGGACAGGGACAGGGACAGGGCAGTGCAGGGGGGCACCCCCAAACCTCAGGGGACACCCCAACTCTCCTGGGGGCACCCCAACCCTCCCAGGGAGACCCCAACACTCTGGGGGTCACCCCACCCTCCTGGGGGCACCTTGACCCTCAGGGGACACCCCAATGCTTTGGGGGCACTCTGACCCTCCTGAGGGCATCCCCAACCCTCTGGGGGGTACCCCAACCCTCTGGGAGCACCCCCCTATCCCCACACTGGCACCTACCACGTTCCTGCGCACCAGCTCCTCGTATCCCAGCTCCGGGGGCTCTGTGGGAAAAGGGGGGCACGGTGGGGGCAGGGACAGCACACAACTGCACCCCCACACCTTTGGGGGGCACAGGGGACCCACCAGGGACAGGTGGGACGGGGAATCTGGGGGAGGATCAGCAGCTCACCCAGGGATCCTTCTCCCAGCAACTCTGGCACCTCGGGCTCCACATCCTCCTCCACATCCTCGTGCTCCACAAAATCATCATCTGCTGGGATGGGGAGACCCCTCAGTGCCCCCTGGGGCCCCCCCGAGCCCTCAGAGGGGGGAATTTGGGGTGCCAGTACCTGCCCCTTGGTCGTAGTCAGCCCCATGCTCCTGCTCCAGCTCCGGCTCCCACAGTGGCTCCTGGAGGAAGGGGAACAGCCCTGAGCACACCCTGAAGACCCCCAGAGCCCCGGGGTGGGGGGGCTGGTGTCCCTCTGCCCCCTGATTTACCCCCCACCCCACTCACCCCCTGGCTCTTGAGCTTCCTCTGTGCCGCCAGCCGCTCCTTCAGCTGCCGCCAGTACAGCACTTCCAGGTCTGCCGGGACACAGGGATGGGGAACACGGATCTGGGGAGCACCCACACCCAGCAGAGCCCCCCCGGCACACCATGGCCTGGGGGGGCCTTCCCAGGCTCCCCTTGCACGGTTTTGGGGTGCCCTTCCCCTCCATCCTCCCCCCACTGCAGAATCCAGTCCCTGGTCTCCCCTGGGACTGGGAACTGTGGGAGATTCCACCCTGAGGGCCCTCCCGGTGCCACCTGTGCCACGTCCCCCCCTCACCTGCGAAGGTGGGGCCTTTCCTCCTGGTTTTCCGGCTGTCTGTGACGTTGTTGTCTGGGGGGAAGAGATTGGGAATCACTGGATGGCAGATCCATGGAATCGTTGAGGTTGGAAAAGCCTTCTGAGCCCATGGAGTCCCCCCAGCACTGCCAAGGCCACCCCTGCCCCCGTCCCCACGTGCCACATCCACAGGGCTGTTCAATCCGTCCGGGTTTTTAAATCCTCCTGAATTCCGATCCCGGCAGGATCCCGCGGGAATCACTCACAGGCTGCAGAGAACCACCTCATGAAGTCCTGGAGCTTCCTTGGGCCCCTCCTCTTCCTCTTGCCTCCCACCATGTCGTCCAGGCTGTGTGACATCAGGAAGGGCCTCCCTGCAGTGACACAGGTGACACAGTGGCACTGGGGGCACGGCCACCCCGAGGGGCCGGGATGGGGAAGGGGCCCCTTTCCCACATCCCTCTGGATGTCACGGGGCTGGGAATGACCTATCATGGGAAGGGGACACTGAGGGACACGTGGCTGAGAATGACCGGCTGTGGGACTGGGAATGACCTGCTGTGGGACTGGGAATGACCCGCTGTGGGACTGGGAATGACCCGCTGTGGGACTGGGAATGACCCTTCGTGGGACTGGGAATGACCCTTCGTGGGACTGGGAATGACCCGCTGTGAGACTGGGAATGACCCGCTGTGTGACTGGGAATGACCCTTCGTGGGACTGGGAATGACCCTTCGTGGGACTGGGAATGATCCGCTGTGGGACTGGGAATGACCCGCTGGGGGACTGGGAATGACCCGCTGTGGGACTGGGAATGACCCGCTGTGGGACTGGGAATGACCCGCTGTGGGACTGGGAATGACCTGCTGTGGGACTGGGAATGACCCTTCGTGGTGCTGGGAATGACCCGCTGTGGGACTGGGAATGACTGGCTGTGGGACTGGGAATGACCTGCTGTGGGACTGGGAATGACCCGCTGTGGGACTGGGAATGACTGGCTGTGGGACTGGGAATGACCCGCTGTGGGACTGGGAATGACCCGCTGTGGGACTGGGAATGACCTGCTGTGGGACTGGGAATGACCTGCTGTGGGACTGGGAATGACCCTTCGTGGTGCTGGGAATGACCGGCTGTGGGACTGGGAATGACTGGCTGTGGGACTGGGAATGACCCGCTGGGGGACTGGGAATGACCTGCTGTGGGACTGGGAATGACCCGCTGTGGGACTGGGAATGACCCACTGTGTGACTGGGAATGACCCTTCGTGGGACTGGGAATGACCCGCTGTGGGACTGGGAATGACCCGCTGTGGGACTGGGAATGACCCTTCGTGGGGCTGGGAATGACCCTTCGTGGGACTGGGAATGACCCGCTGTGGGACTGGGAATGACCCGCTGTGGGACTGGGAATGACCCGCTGTGGGACTGGGAATGCTGAGGGACATGTGGCTGGGAATGACCATCTGTGGGCCAGGAAGGCCCCTCCACGGGGCTGGGAATGAGCTGCTGTGGGCCAGGAAGCCGAGCTGTGCTGTCCCTGCACCCCAACCCCCCTGGAGCACCCCCCCTTCCCCAGCACCCCTCCCCAAAAATCACCTTTCTTAAACGGCTTCTCCTCGGAGTCTCCGAAGGGGTCGAGGCTCTGCCACGGATCTGGCACCTCCTGGCACAGGGGTGAGGATGGAGCACAGCTCCCCGTGGCACCCTGGGATCCCCCCAGTGTCCTGGGGGGGTCACATCCCACTCCAGAGCCCCCCGCTCCAGGCCCCCCTTACCTTGCTGTGGGCTCTGGGGTCCTGGCTGGGGGGTTTCTCCCGCAGGACATATCCCCGTGTCCGGGGTAAACTCTGGGACACAGAGAGAGACAGTGAGGGCTGGTACCTGCAGGCCTGGGGGGGCTGGGGGTCCGGGGAGGGGATGATGGGGGCCTGAGGGTCCAGAGGTCTGCGGAAGGAGTGGGGGGCTCTGGGAAAGGAGTGAGGAGTGGCGGGGAAGGAGCGAAGGGATCTGGGGAAGAAGCAAGGGGATTCCAGGGCCCAGGGATCCAGGGAAGGAGTGAGGGGCTCCAGGGCAGGAGCAGGGGCAGCCCCCCAAGCCCTGCCCACACGGACCCTCTGTGCCTCGATGTGTTCATTCGGGGCCAGGGTCATTTCCACGTCGTCCCCCAGGGCCCCGGGAATGTCGTTGTCATCATCTGGTCCTGCAGCACCTGGGGGGGGGAACGGGCAGAGGCTGGAGAGGCTTCTGGAGGCTTCCAGCCTGGCTACCAAAGAATTCCCCTGGGTGCTTCTCCTGCCAGGGCCAAGGGGCACCAGAGGGCAGGAGCAGGGAATCATGGAGTTGGTTGGGTTGGAAAGTCCCTCTAAGCCCACCGAGTCCAACCAAGGCAGTGCCAAGGCCACCACTGACCATGTCCCCACGTGCCACATCCACAGGGCTTTGAAATCCCTCCAGGGATGGGGACTCCACCCCTGGCCTGGGCAGCCCCTGCCAAGGCCTCCCCACCCTTTCCAGCAACAAATTCCTCCTCAGCCCCAACCTGACCCTCCCCTGGCCCAGCCTGAGGCCGTTTCCCCTTGGCCTGTCCCTTGTTCCCTGGCAGCAGAGCCCGACCCCCCCCGGCTCCCCCCTCCTGGCAGGGAGCTGCAGAAGGATGAAGTCTCTCCTCACCCTCCTCCTCTCCAGCATTCCCAGACAGACCCATGGACACAAAGACAACCACCTGGATCCCCCACAGCCAGGTGACACCACTCACCTGCCTCCTCAGAGAAGCTCAGTGCCCGGATTGGAGCCACGCTGGCACTCGGATGCTCCACAGCAGGACCAGATCCCGGAGCTCCTGCCGGGGCACAGTGGCAGGTGACAGTGAGAGGTGAGTGCCCCCTCCCCAGACACCCCCCCGGAGCCCCCCAGGTACCTGTGGCTCTCCTGGGGCTCCCCAGGCGCTGCTCCTGCAGGTGTGTGGGGGAGAGCCCGGCCAGCTCCAGCAGGAACGCTCCCGTGGCGTGGGGGGTGCAGGTGTTCATCCGGAAATCCTTCCTGCTCGCCAGCACCTCCCCTCTCCGGCTGCGGGAACATCCTGTCAGGGACCCCCCTCACCAGGCTGGGGGGGCCCTAAAGCCCCCCTGCTCCAGCCTGGGGTCACCCCAGCCCTTTCAACCAGCACGGTCCTGTCTGGATTTCCCTGCACATCCCTGGGACCCTCCTGCCTCCCACCAGAGGCAGATCCCAGCAGGAATTGTGCAGCCATGGGGCTTATCCTGAGGGACTGAGGGATCCCGAATAGAGCAAGGGAGGGGGACATTGGGTGCTCCCACCCAAGGGTCCCGACTGGAGCAGGAGAAGGAGACACAGGACACTCTAACCCAGGGATCCCAGCTGGAGTAGAGGAGGGGGAACCCCCCAGCAATGGGGGGACACAGTCCCCCCACCCAGAGGTGACTGGGGGAGTGGTGGCACCTCAACAGGGGGTTTTCCTTCTTCTCCATCTCTTCCGGGGGGACCAGAGACATCGGGGTCAAGGGAACGACGTTCACAGCCTGGCAGGGTAAGGGAATATGGGAAGGAGCCTGGGAAAGGCCCTGGCACAGGTGTCACTGTCCCCAGGGCCACCACTCCTGCTGGAATGGCCCTGGGATTCACCCAGGAAAACCCTTCCACAGGGAGGGACAAAAGGAGACAGGTCCCTCTTACACTGGGCTGCTGATTGCTGCTCATGTCCACGCTGGCCTGGCTGGTGTCCTTGATGTCATCCAGGGACAGGAACTGCCAGGAGAGCCACGGGAGTGTCACCCCCGGCACACCGAGGGATCCCACAGGAGCAGGGCAGGGGGACACGGGACATTCCCACCGAGGGATCCCACAGGAGCAGGGCAGGGGGACACGGGCTACAGGACCCCCCTCACCTGCTCCTGCCTGTCTGTGAAGGTGGCATCGTCATCCCGGCCGTCGGGTCTCAGGGAGGTGGGCAGCTTCTCCCTCCTGAGGGAAAAACGTGGTCAGGATCCACGGGATGGGTGGGAGAGGGGGCTGAAGGGGTGGGGAGAAGCAGGAGGTCACACCCCAAATCCCAGGGGCAGTTCTGGGCCCCTCAGACAGGAGAGACCTGGAGGGGCTGGAGCGTGTGCAGGGAAGGGAAGGGAGCTGGGAAGGGTCTGGAGCAGCAGGAGGGGCTGAGGGAGCTGGGGGGGCTCATCCTGGAGCAAAGGAGGCTCAGGGGGGACCTTCTGGCTCTGCAAGTCCCTGCCAGGAGGGGGGAGCCGGAGGGGGTCGGGCTCTGCTGCCAGGGAACAAGGGCCAGGCCAAGGGGAAACGGCCTCAGGCTGGGCCAGGGGAGGGTCAGGTTGGACACCAGGAGGAATTTCCTCATGGAAAGGGCTGTCCAGCCCTGGCACAGCTGCCCAGGGAAGGGATAGAGTCCCCATGCCTGGAGGGATTTCAAAGCCCTGTGGATGTGGCACTTGAGGACATGGTCAGTGGTGGCCCTGGCAGAGCTGGGGACAGTTGGACTCAATGGGCCCAGAGGGATTTTCCAGTCTCCAGGATTCTGTAATCCCATGATTTTTGCAGATCCACACTGTGGGACACAAGGCAGAGCTGCTGGGGACAAACTGCATGTGGCAGGTAAAAATAAACAACTAAAAATGACCAATCCATGCAGGAGCCACCAGATCTCATTGGGAATGGGAATGGGAATGGCCAGTGATGATGGGAGCACCGAGGCAGAGACCCACAGCAGTGTTTCCATGGGGCAGCAGCCCCAGCAAAACTCCCCCTGGGAAGGGAAATTCCCACTTACTTTTTATTGGAGATACAGTCAAGTGCCTGGCAGACAAGCATGTACAGGTACTCCACCTGGAAAACAGCACCTGGAGCTGGGAAAGGTTGGGAGCAGCTTCCAGGAAAGCTACTCCACCCGATGAACCACCCTTCCCCCCACCTCCCATTATCTCAGGACAGCTGGAGTTCAATTCCATGAATTCTTGTTGTTCTTTTCCCTGTTTCAGCCATCCTGAGGCCAGATTTGGGGAAATCCCTGGAATTTTTCAAAGCTAGTTTGAAAGGTCTAGTGGAAGGTGTTCCTGCCCACGGCAAAGGAGTGGTACTGGATGGGCTTTAATGTTCTTCCAACCCGTGATTTTATGAGGAAATAAGATTTTATATCCCACCCTCTGCAGGAAAACGGGAGAACAGCAAAATCCCTGCCCTTTCCCGGGCTGCCAACACCTACAAAGGAGTTAAATTTAGGAACGGTAAATCCTTTTGTTCCCGTTAGTCATTCAACTCAGGTCTCTCAAAGCCAAGGGGGGATTCCAGGGCGACCCCACGGAGCTCAGGGCTCGTGGAATGGGCCTGGGATGCAGCAGGGCCCCCCTGGGTGCTCACCTTCCTGCTGTAGATGCAGGCAGAGCCCTGGATCAGCAGCGCCGCCTCCGTGAAGTTCATGGTGGTTCTCCCGTTGTCGAAGGAGATGCAGATCTGATCCAGCTGGGAAGGGCAGGGACGGGACAGGCTGAGTCCCGGGGGGCTGTGGGGGTGGCACGGGGAGGGGGATGGGGCAGGAGCCCCCCGTTACCTCCTCCAGGTACTCCCCGAGCTGGGCGGCCACGTCCACCTCCCAGTTCTTGGTGAGGTCCCGGATGGGCTGGAGCAGGTGCAGGAATCGCGACTCCACCTCCTCCATGGCAGGATTCCCCCCGGGGGGGCTCAGACCAGGCAGTCACGGACAGGGGATGGGGGCAGGTCAGTGGGACCCCGGGAGAGCTGGGGCAGGAATCCCAGATCAGCTGCAGTTCAACGGAAAGGCAGCAATTCAGGTAACGTGGGATCGCTGAGGCTGGAAAATCCTTACCCTGATCCTGATCCCAATCCCGATCCCAGCCCCAATCCTCACTCTGATACAATCTCAACCCCATCCAGACCCCATTCCCAATCCCAACCATGGATCACAACCCCAGTTCTGTTCCTGACCCTGATCCAGACCCTGGCACCAACCCCAATCCTGATTTTGACCCAGTCCTGACCCCAATCTCAATCCCGACCCCGGGTCACAACCCTGACCCTGATCCCTATCCCAACCCTGATCCCTATCCCAACCCCGATTCCGATCCCAACCCCGATTCCGATCCCAACCCCGATTCCGATCCCAACCCCGATTCCGATCCCAACCCCAATCCCAATCCTGACTCCCATCCTGACTCAAACCCAAATCCCAACCCCAGCTCCAACCTTGACCCCAATCCAATCCCTACCCCAATCCCAACTCCACTCCCCAGACCGATCTCAACCCCGGATCCCAACCTCAATCCCGACCCCGACTCAATCCTAGTCCTGACCGCATTCCCAACCCTGATTCTGACCCCGACCATGATCCTGATCCTGATCCCAATCCCGACCCCATCCCAGTCCCAATCTCGACCGCGGATTACAACTCTAGTCCCGATCCCAACCCTGATCCCCGTTCTGATCCAGATCCAGTTCCGGTCCCGACGCCACTCCCAATTCCGATCCCAATCCCGATCCCTATCCCGAACCAGATCCCATCCCCAATCCCGACCCCGATCCCGAATCACAACCCCAATTCCCGTTCCCCCTCACTCCCCTCTCTCTCCCATCCCCTCTCCCATCCCCTCTCTCTCTCCATCTCTCCCCCCCTCACCGCTCGCTCCCCGCCGCCATGTTCGCGTTTCCCGCGCGCGCCGCGCCGTGACGTCATCGGTGCGCGCCGCGGGGGCCTGAGGGGGGGCCGCCATGGCGGAGGCGGCGCGGCCGCGGGCGCTGTTCCTGGCCGGGCTGGCCGCCGTCTATGTGGCCGCTTTCGGCTCCCTCTACGTGCAGATCCCCGGTACCGCGGGGGGAGGGACGGCCGGGGGCCGCGGGGCAGGGCCGGGATGGGGCTGGGGCGTCGGACGGGGTCGGGATGGGGCCGGGGACGTGGCCGGTGGAGCCGGGATGGGGACGGGAGAGTCGAGACAGAGCCAGGACGGAGCTGGGACGGGTCCGGTAGAACCGGGATGGAGCCGGGGCAGAACTGGGAGGAGTCCAATAGAACGGGGATAGAGCTGGAAGGGGTCCAGTAGAACCAGGATGGAGCCAGAACGGGTCCGGTAGAACCGGGATAGAAGCAGAGATGGGGCTGGTGGAGCCGGAATGGAGGCGGGACGGAGCCGGGACGGGTCCGGTTGAACCGGGATAGAGCCGGGGATAGGGCAGGTAGAACCAGGAGAGAGCCGGGACGGGGCCGGTAGAACCGGGATGGAGCCAGGGATGGGGCCGGTACAGAGCTGGGGCGGGTCCGATAGAACCGGGATGGAGCTGGCATGGGGCAGGTAGAACTGGGATGCAGCCGGGATGGAGCTGGAACGGGGCCAGTAGAACTGGGACAGAGCTGGGAGCGGGAGCAGTAGAGCCGGGACGTGGCCAGTGGAGTCGGGAGTGGGACTGGTGGAGTTGGGATAAAGCTGGAACGGGGCCGGTGGAGCCGGGACAGAGCCGGGATGGGGCTGACAGACCCCCCCGGGGCCGCAGGGCCGCCCCTGCCATCCCGTTTCCCTCCCCATAACCTGATCTCTCCCTTACTGGGAAGACCAGGACTACTGGGGAGCAGCTCCTCACTCCCCCCTGGGCCCCCCAACCGCCCTGCCCACAGCAGGCAGCGGCGTCCCCTCCGTCCACGTGGCCGGGCTGGCTGTGGCAGCCCCTGGGCTGCACCTGGGCTCTTCCCACTGGCTCCCGGTTCCAGCTGGGAAGCTGGGATGGGACAGCCTGGAGCCCCCCAGTCAGCACATGGACGAGCCGGGGGCTGCCCCGGGGATGAGGCCGAGGTGCTGCCCGGGGGGCTCCCGGCCGTGCTGCCCCAGTTTTCCTGGGAATGCCTGACTGCCGTTCCCGTTGCAGGGCTGTACGGCAGGGAGGGGATCCTGCCGGCCCGCAGGGTGCTGCGGCTCAGCGGGAAGGGGCTGTGGGAGCAGCTCCGGGACTCCCCCACCCTGCTGTGGCTCAGCCCGCGCCTGGGGCTGGACACGGAGCAGGGCATGGAGCTGCTGTGCCTGGTGGGCATCCTGGCGTCCCTCGGAGCCCTGCTGTGCGAGTCCATGCGGGATTGCCTGGTCTTCGCCCTGCTCCGGGTGCTCTACCTGTCCCTCTACCAGGTGAGGGGCTGGGGGGGGCCCTGGAGGGGGTTGGCACCGTCCTGTGAGCTCCTGGTGTGCTCAGATTCCCTCGTGGAGCTGGGGAAGGTGTTGGGAGATACAGTCAGGGAATCAGGGAATGATTTGGGCAGGAAGGGAATTTTAATCCCATCCCAATCCAGCCCCCAGGGGCAGGGACACTTTCCACTGGCTCAAGTTGCTCCATCCTGCCCTTGGATATTTCCAGGGATCCAGAGGCAGCCACAGCTTCTCTGGGAGATTCATTCCAGCGCCTCCCCACCCTCCCAGCCAGGAATTCCTTCCCCATATCCCATCTAACCCTGCCCTCTGGTACTGGGAAGCCATTCCCTGTGTCCTGTCCCTCCATCCCTTGTCCCAAGTCCCTCTCCAGCTCCAGACCAGGTTGGACAGGGCTTGGAGCTACCTGATCCAGTGGAAGGTATCCCTGCCCATGGCAGGGATTTGGAATGGGATAGGATTTAAGGTCTCTTACCATCCAAACCATTCCATGATTCCATGGATCCTCCCTCCTGCCACCCCGGGAGCTCCAGTGAGTCAGAGCCGGCTGCTGTGGGGGGAGGAGGAGGGTTTATCTTCCCTCTGGAATCAGGGATAAATCACCCGTGTTTGGCCATCCCCCCCCCCGGGGTAGGGAGTCGTCACCTCCCGGGGTGGGGGCTGTCCCCTTGGAATTCTGTGGGGGCTGTCCCCTTGGAATTCTGTATCCCGGTGTGGCTCTGGCTGTTCCCGGGCCGTTCCCTCCTCACTCCCTTTTACGGCAATGCTGGAAGCACATCCCTGGAAGCACATCCCTGGAAGCACATCCCTGGAAGCACATCCCTGCTCCTCCCCCGGGCCGGGCTGTGGGCAGGGAACACTCCCAGTGTGGAATGGCCCCCCCGGGACACCCCCCCCCCCCCCTCGAGCATTCCCGGGCTGTGATCCCAGTGCTGCCGTTCCCACGGCTCCTTGGGATTGGCCTGGAGCCCCGTGCTGGGAAAGGAGCTGGGGGGGGCCAGGGGGGGTCTGTGCCCACCACTCTCCATGTGGGGAAGGGTCTGGGGGTCAAACCTGCCCCACTCACCCCCTGCTCCCTCTCCACAGGTGGGACAGGTCTTCCTGTACTTCCAGTGGTGAGTCAGACCCCCCCTTGGGCCTTCTGGGGGGGCTGTGGGGGGCTCGGAGCTGGGGGAGATGTCCTGCACTCCCTGCAGCCCCCAGGGTGGGGGGCACAGCAGGGTGGGGGCTCTGGGTGCTGGGCACAAGGGGGTGGGGGACTTTGGGGACCACAGTGGGGGGGCACACCAGGATGGGGGCTCTGGGGGTCGGGGATGGGGGCTTGGCAGGACAGGGGCTCTGGGGACCAGGCAGGGGGCACAGGGGACTGGGATGAGGGGCATGGTGAGACAGGGGCTTTTGGGACCAGGGCAGGGGGCGTGGGGGGCTCTTGGGACCAGGGGGGGATATGGGGGGCTCTGGGGGACAAGGCCAGGGGGCACAGTGGGACGGGGGGCACAACGAGCCGGGGTCCCAGCCCCATGTGTGGGGGGGTCTGTCTCCCCCGAGGGGAGCAGGACCGGCCCTGAGGGGTGCGTGGCACTGGGGGCTCAGCTCTGTACCCCCCCCAGGGACAGCCTGCTGCTGGAAACGGGGTTCCTGGCCGTGCTCGTGGCCCCCCTGCGCCTGCTGAGGGGGGGGTCCCCCTCCTGGAGACCCCACGACCCCGTCACCTTCTGGGGGGTGCGGTGGCTCCTCTTCCGCCTCATGTTCGCCTCGGGGGTCGTGAAGCTGAGCAGCCGCTGCCCCACCTGGTGGGGGCTCACAGGTGAGGGGGTGGGTTTGGGGGCTCACAGGTGAGGGGGTGGGTTTGGAGGCTCACAGGTGAGGGGGTGGGTTTGGGGGGCTCAGGTGAGGGGGTGGGTTTGGGGGGGGCTCACAGGTGAGGGGGTGGGTTTGGGGGGCTCACAGGTGAGGGGGTGGGTTTGGGGGCTCACAGGTGAGGGGGTGGGTTTGGGGGGGCTCACAGGTGAGGGGGTGGGTTTGGGGGCTCACAGGTGAGGGGGTGGGTTTGGGGGGCTCAGGTGAGGGGCAGTGGGTTTGGGGGGCTCACAGGTCAGGGGGTGGGTTTGGGGGCTCAGGTGAGGGGGGGTGGGTTTGGGGGGCTCAGGTGAGGGGGTGGGTTTGGAGGCTCACAGGTGAGGGGGTGGGTTTGGGGGGCTCAGGTGAGGGGGTGGGTTTGGAGGCTCACAGGTCAGGGGGTGGGTTTGGGGGGCTCACAGGTCAGGGGGTGGGTTTGGGGGTCTCAGGTGAGGGGGTGGGTTTGGAGGGCTCAAGTGAGGGGGGCTCACAGGTGAGGAGGTGGGTTTGGGGGCTCAGGTGAGGGGGGCTCACAGGTGAGGAGGAGTGGGTTTGTGGGGGGCTCACAGGTCGGGGGTGGGGGTTTGGGGGCTCACAGATGAGGGGGGTGGGTTTGGGGGGCTCACAGGTGGGGAGGCTCACAGGTGAGGGAGGAGGCTTTGCAGGGCTCACAGGTGAGAGGGGGTGGGTTTGGGGGGGCTGAGGTAAGGTGAGTGGGTTTGGGGGACTCACAGGGGGGTGTTTGTGGAGGCTGACAGGTGAGGCAGGGTGGGTTTGGGGGCTCACAGGTCAGGGGGGCTCAGAGGTGAGGGGGGTGGGTTTGGGGGGCTCATGGGAGGGGTGGTTGTGGAGGCTGACAGGTGAGGAGGGTGGGTTTGGGGGGCTCAGGTGAGGGGGGCTCACAGGTGAGGGAGGGTGGGTTTGGGGACTCACAGGTCAGGGAGGTGGGTTTGGGGGGCTCATGGGAGGGGTGATTGTGGAGGCTGACAGGTGAGGAGAGTGGGTTTGGGGGGCTCAGTTGAGGGGGGCTCACAGGTGAGGGAGGGTGGGTTTGGAGAGCTCACAGGTCAGAGAGGTGGGTTTGGGGGCTCACAGATGAGGGGGTGGGTTTGGGGACTCACAGGTCAGAAGGGTGGGTTTGGGGGGGCTCACAGGTGAGGGGGTGGGTTTGGGGGGACTCACAGGTCAGAAGGGTGGGTTTGTGGGGGGCTCACAGGTCAGGGAGGTGGGTTTGTAGGGGGCTCACAGGTGAGGGGCTGCAGGTCTGGGGGGCACAGCCGTGCCCCCACGCTCGAGGGGATGGCAGCCCCTGCCCCAGGCCGTGCCCCCGGGCAGCCCTGTGCTCTGGGGCGCTGGGCCCTGCCCCGTGGGGGCCATCCCTGCCCTGAGCCCCCCGTGCCCCCAGCGCTGACGTACCACTACGAGACGCAGTGCATCCCCACGCCGGGGGCCTGGCTCGCCCACCAGCTGCCCGTGTGGTTCCAGAAGCTCAGCGTGGTGGCCACCTACGTCATCGAGGTGGCCGTGCCCGTGCTCTTCTTCGCGCCCCTGCGCCGCCTGCGCCTCTTCGCCTTCTACTGCCAGGTGGGGAGGGGGCACCGAGGGACCCCCGGGGCTCGGGGTGGGCTCCTGGCTGTGGGGGTGCTGGGAGAGGGGGTGGTTGTGCCACTGATGGTGGGAGGGGGTGCCCTCTGCTCTGCAGCCCCATGACCCCCTCAGCTCTGTGACCCCCGGGACCCCCTTATGCCACACCTCGTGCTGGGGGGTTCCAGGGGGGCTCCCCAGGGGCTGGGGGTTGGCTCCTCGCTCTGTGGGCACTGGGGCATGGGGTGGCCACGCTGGTGCTGGTGGTGTTGGGGTGCCCAGTGTCCTCTACCCCCCAGCCCTGTGACCCCCTTGAGCCCCCCTCGTGCAGGGGTGTCTCCAGGGGGACTCCCCTCGGGCAGGGGGTTGGCTCCTCTGTGGGCACTGGGATGTGGGGTGGCCATGCTGCTGCTGGAGGGATGTCCAGTGCCCTCTGCCCTCTGTCTCCATGACCCCCCAGCTCTGTGAGCCCCCCAGGCCCCCTCTCATGCTGGGGGGTGCCCAGGGGGTCTCCCCAGAGGCTGGGGGTCGGCTCCTCGCTCTGCTGTCACTGGGAGATGGGATGGTGGTGCTGGGGGGTGCCCAGTGTTCTTTGCCCCCCAGCCCCATGCCCCTCCAGCCCCGTGACCCCCCCACCCCGTCCCTGCTCCCCCCAGGTCCTGCTGCAGGTGCTCATCATCCTCACGGGTAACTACAACTTCTTCAACATGCTCACCATCGTCCTGGCCTTCTCCCTGCTGGACGAGGAGCACGTGGGGCGCTGGCTGGGGCGCCCCAAGAAGCGGCAGGGCAGCGGTGAGACCCCCGGGACCCCTGGTTTGGGGGGGAAGGCCAGCTCTGGGGTGGGGAGGGGACAGGGGACAGGTGACGTTGTGGCTCCACTGTGGGAGCTGCTGCCAGTGCGACCCCTCCCCACCCCCAGGGTGAGGGGCTGCGGCCATGGGACACCCTGGGAGGGCTCAGGGGGGTTGGGGGGGTTCCCAGCCCAGCTCTGAGCCCCCCAACCCTCCCAGCCTGGCCCCCCAGCCTGGGCTCTGTGCTGGCCACGCTGCTGGAGCTCAACACCTACGGGCTCCTGCTCTACTGGACCGTGCAGTACTTCGGCCTGGAGATCAACTGGGACAAGAAGCTGCTGGACTCCAAAGTGGGTATGTCCAGGGGGGGCTGCTGACCCCTCAGCCCCCACCCTGGGGGGCTGGAGAAGCCCCTCCCTGATGCCACGGCTTTCCCTTGGCTCCAGCCTTCACCTACCACGAGTTCACGACGTGGCTGCGGACGGTGACGCTGCCGCTGGTGGGGGTGGCCTTCCTGTCCCTGTCCTGGGAGATCCTGCTGGCCATGTACCGGTGGGTGTCGGGGGGCACTGGGGACCCCCGGGGTGCCCTGAGGGTGTGGGGGACCCCTGGGTGCTGGGGGAGCTGGGAGGGGGCTCTGGGAGCTGGGAAGGGGGCGATGCAGCTCCGGGAGCTGGGAGTGTTGGAGCAGTCAAGCACAGCATGGGGGGGCTCTGAACCCCTCAGCTCACAGTTAGAGCCCCCCCAGACTGGGGGGTGGTGCCTCTTTGTCCCCTTAATGCCCCATTCGTGCCCCCCCAGCTGTGCCTGTGTCCGTGGATGCTTCTGGAAGCTCTGGGCCACCCTCCAGTGGGCCATCATGGCCACGGCCACCGTCAGCTTGTTCGCCGTCAGCCTGGTGAGGGCTCGGGGGGGCCGGGGGGCTCTGGGGGCCCCCCCGAGCCACGGTGACAGACCCCTCCTGCCCCTGCCAGGTGCCCTTCACCTACATCGAGCACGAGTCCAACGGGAAGCTGTGGCCCGGCGTCCACCGGCTGTTCGGGGCGGTGGAGCGGTTCCAGGTGGTGAATTCCTACGGGCTGTTCCGCAGGATGACGGGGGTCGGGGGGCGGCCCGAGGTGGTGCTGGAGGGCAGCTACGACGGGCACAGCTGGACGGTGAGTGTGGGGCGGGCACGGGGTCGGGATGGGCACGGGGGGTGGGAGCCACACCGTCCCCCAGCACTGCCAAGGCCACCGCTGAGCCGTGTCCCCAAGTGCCACATCCACAGGGCTTGGGAATCCCTCCAGGAACGGGGACTCCACCCCTGCCCTGGGCAGCCCCTTCCCATGTCTGAGCGTCCCTTCCAGGAATGTTCCCGATATCCAACCTGAACCTCCCCTGGCACAGTTTGAGGCCGTTTCCTCTTGTCCTGTCACTTGTTCCCTGGTTTTAGAGCCCCCCCCAGGTCCTTTTCCTGCCACCCTTTCCCACATTCCCCCGTTTCCCCCTGGAACGCTGCCCAGGGCTGTGAGGTGTCCCTGTCACAGAATCCCGGGATGTTTGGGTGGGAAGGGACCTTACAGACCACCCAGTTCCACCCCCGTGCCATGGGCCACCTTCCCCTGGAAGCTTCCCACTGGCTCGTTCCCCTCTGGAGCCCCCGGGGTGGGCACTGGTGACCCTGGGGTGGGTGGGGGGCTCCATATCCCGGTGCCACCCGCTGCCATCCCGCAGGAGATCGAGTTCATGTACAAGCCCGGCAACGTGAGCGCGGCGCCGGCCGTGGTGGCCCCGCACCAGCCCCGCCTGGACTGGCAGCTCTGGTTCGCTGCCCTGGGGCACCACCACAGCAGCCCCTGGTTCAGCGCCCTGGTGCTGCGGCTGCTGCAGGGCCAGCGCGACGGTGAGGGCGAGGGGGGCACGGGGGGCACAGGGCGGGGGGCTCGGGGGGCTCTGGGGGGCTCTGGGGACGGATCGGGGCATCCCCATGGTTGTCAGGGCGTCCCCACGGTGGGCTGTGGTGTTGTCCCCCTGCAGCACTTTGGGGTGGGTCCCTGCGGTGGTTTGGGATGTCCCCCCGCAGCAGCAGTTTGGGGTGTCCCTGCGGCAGTTTGGGGTGTCCCCACAGTGATTTTGGGTGTCCCTACAGTAGTTTGGGGTGTTGCTGCAGTGGTTTTGGGTGTCCCAGCAGTTTGGGGTGTCCCTGTGGCAGTTGGGGTGTCCTGCAGCATGTTGGGGTGTCCCCCCACAGAATTTTGGGGTGTCCCCCCACAGAATTTCAGGGTGTCCCCGTGGAGGTTCAGGGTTGTCCCTCCGTTGGTTTGGGGTGTCCCCGTGGTGGTTTGGGGTGTCCCCCTGCAGCAGTGTGGGGTGCCACTGTTGTGGCTGTCCCGCAGTGATCCGGCTGGTGCAGGTGGACGAGTCCCGGTACCCGTTCAGCGCCCGCCCGCCCACCTTCCTGCGGGCCCAGCTCTACAAGTACTGGTTCACGGGCCCCTCGGAGGGCAGGTGAGCGGGGACGGGGCCCCCTGCACCCCAAACCCCCAGTGGTTTGGGGGTGGGATGTGGGGGCTCAGCTGAGCTGCCCCTCCCCAGCCCGGGCCCGGCGCCGTGGTGGCGGCGGCAGCACGTCCAGGAGTTCTTCCCCACCGTGTCCCTGGGAGACCCCACGCTGGAGAGCCTGCTCAGCCAGCACGGCCTCAAGGTGGGTGTGGGGGGCCTTGCACCCCCTCCCTGCACCCTGCCCTCCTTCCTTCATGCCCCTGATCCCCCTGCCTTGATCCTGAACCCTATTCCTGGGCCCTGATCCTCCTCCCTGGGCCCTGACCCCCTTCTTTCCATGCCCCGATCCCCCTGCCTTGATCCTGAACCCCCTCCCTGCACCCTGATCCTCCTCCCTGAGCCCTGCCCTCCTTCCTTCATGCCCCTGATCCCCCTGCCTTGATCCTGAACCCCCTCCCTGCACCCTGATCTTCCTCCCTGGGCCCTGACCCCCTTCCTTCATACCCCCACCTGGCCCCTGACCCCCCTGCTTCACCCCTGACCCCCTTCCTTCATACCCCCACCTGGCCCCTGACCCCCCTGCTTCATCCCTGACTCTCTTCCTGGCCCCTGAGCCCCTTTTCCTCACCCCTGATGCCCCTGCCTTGCTCCTGATCTTCTCCATGGCCCCTGAGCCCCCTTCCCTCACCTTCCCATGCCCCCAACCTCCCATCCTTCATCTCTCACTCTCTCCCTGACCCCAACTCCCCTCCCCTTTCCCTTTGCCCTCCCCATCCCTTCCTTTGCCCCTGACACCCCTTGACCCCCTTCCCTCACCCCCAACCCCTCTCCCTCACCCCTGACCCCCCTTCCTCACCTCCCCTGACCCCCCTGCCTCCCTCCCTGCCCCTCCCCTGCCCCCTCCCTGTCCCTGACCCGCTCTCTCCCGGCAGGACAAGCCCCCCGCACGGCGCCGGTCGGACGCGGCCCTGCCGCGGCTCCTGGGCTGGGTTCGGGGCCTGGCCCGGCCCTTCTCGGGCCCCGCCGTGCTCTGGACCCTCTACCTGGTGGCGGCCACCGTGGGGGTGCTGCGGGCCCTGGGCCCCCGGGCTCGGGGGGGGCCGCCCCCCGCCCGCCACAAGGCCCGGGGGGAGCGGGGGGAGCGCAACGGGGTGCGGGGAGAGGGGCGGGGCCGGGCGGGGGGCGAGGGCCACGGGGAGGGGCGGCCCGGCCCCAAGAGGAAGAAGTAGCACCCGCAGCCCCCCGCCCGTGTGCCAGCCCGGGGGGGCCCTGGGTGGGGGGGTGTCAGCTGGGCCCTGCCCCGGGGGGCTCCCGGTGTTCCCCCCCAGTGCCTTCAGCACGGTGTGGCCATGCGGGGGGGACCCTCCCCACTGCCTTGGGGACCCCTCCCTGCGGCCTGGGGACAGCTGGGGACCCCTCCCCACTGCCCAGGGACCCCTTGGGGAGCCCTCCCTGCGGCCTGGGGACCCCTTGGGGACCCCTCCCTGTGGCCTGGGGACCGCTGAGGACCCCTCCCTGCAGCCTGGGGACCCCTCCCCGCTGCCCAGGGACCCCTTGGGGACCCCTCCCTGCGGCCTGGGGACCCCTCCCCGCTGCCCAGGGATCTCCTGGGGACCCCTCCCTGCGGCCCGGGGACCGCTGGGGACCCCTCCCCACTGCCCAGGGACCCCTTGGGGACCCCTCCCCGCTGCTTGGGGAGCACTCCCTGCAGCCCAGGGACTGCCGGGTACCCCTCCCCGCTGCCCAGGAAGCCCTTGGGGACCCCTCCCCACAGCCTGGGGACCACTGGGGACCCCTCCCCACTGCCCAGGGACCCCTCCAGGCCCCACAAGGACAGGGGGTTTGATGCGGCTGGGGGTGCTCAGCACAGATGGGGGGCTCCTTGCCAGCAGGATGGAGCAGTTTGGGCAGTGCCAACCCTCCTCCTTACCCTGCCCAGCCCCTCAGGTGCCCCCCGGGCAGTTTGGGGTGGCTGCCCCCCATGTCCCCCACCCCGATGGGCTCTGCCCATCCTGCGCTTCCCCCCCCCAGCTCAGCCCCAAGCTCAGAGGTCCAGAGGTTTCCTATAATTTTCTAAATAAAGCCTTTGACATTCCAGCCCCACAGCTCTCCTGGGATTTGGGGGGCTCCTGGGCCCTGTCCTGCCCCCCCAATGCCTGGGGTGACCCCCTGTGAGGGGGGGAGGTGACTGGCCCGGGGGGTGCGGCACAAGCAGGTTTATTGGGGAGCCCCCACGGTGGGGTCTGGGGGAGGTGCTGGGTGCTGCTGCGGGTGAGGGTCCCGGTGGGGTCCCAGCAGGGTGCAGGGTGGTCCTGGCAGGGTTTGGGGTCACCAGCAGAGCTGCCCCGGGCAGTACTTGTCGATGAGCGACTGGTAGTACCCGCGGAGCTGCTGCACGTCGGGCAGCTCCTCCTGCTTGGTGTACAGGTCGAACTTGCTGGGGGAGCACAAGGGGGGTCAGGCCGTGGGTGCACCATCCCCCCCCCTCCCACAGCCCCAGGGGGCTCAGCTGAGCCCCCAGTGCCCCCCGGGCACGCACTTGAGCTCCCGGACCCAGGGCAGCATGCGCCGGTCCTCCTCGGAGCAGAGGTGTCCATAGTCCCCGTGCGCGTGCCAGGGGTAGAAGGAGTGGAAGCGAACCATGTAGAAGGCCTGGGGGGGGACAGGGACGTGCCAGCTGGGTTTGGGGGGCCCTGCCCCGCACCCCCGAACCCCCACGGGGGGTCCCTGTCCCCCCACGTGCCCCCCGGTCTGAGCTCACCTCCTTGGGCAGGGCGAACTTGTTGAACTTCATCACTTGGTACATGTACTCTGGGGAGGGGGCGGCGTGTGGGGAGGGGCTGGACCCCCACCGGGGGGGCACCCCGAGAGGGGCAGCCCCCCCTGAAAGCCACAGCTCCCCCCCGGGGAGCTGCAGCCCCTGCCCCACACCGAGGGCTCCAACCCCCGGGCAAAGGGGGCAGTGTGGGGGGCAGCACGGCCCTCCTGGGGGGTCAGTGCTCCGTTTGGGGGTGGGGGCCCCTTCCCCGAGGAGGGGACGCCCCCGGCCCCCCCGGCTCACCATCGTGGCCCCAGGACATGAGGACGTTCTCCAGCCCACAGCCAGGTTGGTACATCCCACACTCGGTGCTGGGGATGGAGCGGGGTGGGGGGTGAGGGGCTGGACCCCCCCTCTGGACCCCGGCCGGGCCCTGGGGTGCAGCCCCCCACCCCCAGCACCCCCCGGGCTCACTTGTAGCGGGGGTCCTTGGTGTCGGGGTTGTCGTGGAAGGTGGAGTCCCCGTAGACCACCGAGCTCTGCACCTTGCAGCCCACCGGGAAGGTGTCCCCCACCACCGCCCACTGTGGGGGGCACAGGGGTCACAACGGCCCCCGGAGGGTTCCCCTGACACGGGGGGCTCCCCCGTGCCCCCTCCCCACCTTCCCACTCACCTGGGGCTCCCCGAAGAGCACCAGCACCTTCCCCAGGTCGTGCAGGAGCCCCACGAGGTGGAACCAGTCTGCAGGTGATGAGATTGTCACCCCCCGGGACGGGACCCTGCGGGGGTGGGAGGGGACGGGGGGGTGTGGCCGTGCCTTTGTCGGGGTGTGCCCGGCGGATGCCCTCGGCCGTCTGGAAGGCGTGGAAGGAGTTGGGGAAATCCACGTCGGGGTCCGACTCGTCCACCAGCTGGTCCAGCAGCTCCAGCGCCTCCATCACGCTCATCCTCCGCAGGGAGCACGGCCCGTACTGGGCTCTCTGGGGACACCCGGCTTTGGGGACACCGAGGCACCCCCGGCACCCCCCCGGGGCCCCCCGTGGGGCTGGGGGCGTGGGTGCCCCTCAGTGTCCCCCCGAACGGGCTGGGACGGGGCACCGGGGCTGGATTTGGGGTGCAGGGTGGGAGGGCTGCGACACCCCCCTGCTGTGGGGACCCCAGGGGGGACAGGCCGGCCCTGGGGGGACAGGGTGACCCTCGGGGGCACACAGGGTGAGCGGGGGGGACACAGGGTGAGCGGGGGGCTCCCACCTTCCTGCGGACGAAGTCCACGGTCTGGTGTGTGTGCATGAGCAGGTACGTGTGGTACACGCGGTCGATCAGCTTCCCCTCCTGTGGGGCAGCGGGGGGAGAACGGGGGGTCAGGGGGGTCCGGAGAGCAAGGGGAGCCCCCCAGTGTCCCCCCACCCCAGCCTGGCATGGCAGAGACCCCCAGGGCTCTCCCAGCTGCTCCCAGCCCAGTGTGGCCACTGGGGACAGACAAGGACACAGGGACTCACTGTGGGACCCCTGGCACCCACGGGACCCCCAGCACTCACCTCACACCATAGGACCCCCAGGACTCTTATGCAGGTCCCCCCTGACACCCCACCCGGTTTTGGGCCCCCCCTGAGCCCCCCTCCCCACGTGGGATCCCTGGGACCCCCCAAACTCACCGTGTAGTTCCTGAACTCGGACTTGTCCTTGCCGGGTTTGGGCTCCTCAGAGGGGTCGGGGCCCTGAGGGGTGACGGGGGGGCTCAGGGGTCCTGTCCTGTCCCCCAGCCAGGGACAGGGGCAGGGGACAGGGACAGGGACAGGCAGAAGGGACTCAGGGGTCCCATCCTGCCCTCTGGCCTCAGCACCGTGGGACAGGACAAGGGGTCAGGGACCGGCGCTCAGGGACAAGGGGACAGCGGCACCCAGGGAAGACCTGGACACACGGGGTCACCTGGTGCTGTGTGGGGTCACAGGGTCGCACGGTGTCACACGGTGTCACACAGTGTCACAGACCATCAGAGTCACAGTGTCCCACAAGATCACACATTGTCACACACTGTCACACACATTGTCACACACATTGTCACACATTGTCTCACACTATCACACACTCTCATTGTCACCCATTGTCACCCATTGTCACACACTGTCACACACTGACATTGTCACCCAGTCCCACACTGACATTGTCACCCAGTCCCACACTGTCACATTGTCCCACACTCTCACACACTGTTCCCCCAAGGCACAGAGGGGACCCAGGGGTGCTGCCCCTGATCCCAAGGTGAGTTCCAGCCCAGGGTGCCCCTGGGTGGGGGCAGCAGCTCTGGACCCTGTGGGGGTCCCTGCACGGCCCCAGGGGTGCTGTGGGACCCCCCAAGACCCTTCAGCCCCCCAGGGCTGGCACTGACCCCCCACCATTGCCTGGGGGGTAGAGAGCAGCTCCCCATGGTTGCGGGACCCCCCTCCCGCTTGGGGGGTAACCATTGGGCTGGGACCCCCTTGGGGTGGAGTCCCCTGGGAGTGGTCCCCCATGGCACTGGGACCCCCTCGGGGTGGTGTCCCCATGGGGCAGGTCCCTCATGGGGTGACACCGCCACTGCAGGGAGGATGTCGCTGAGGGGTCTCCTCTGCCCCCCAGATTTGGGGTGGCACAGGTAGGTCTGTCCCACCCCCAAATGTGGGGTGGCACACTGTGTCTGCCCCCCAGATTTGGGGTGACACAGGTAGGTCTGTCCCGCCCCCAAATGTGGGGTGACACAGCTGTGTCTGCCCCCCAGGTTTGGGGTGCTGGGGCTGACCCCAGATGTGGGGCGTGTCTGCCCCCCAGGTAAGTGGCCCCGGCCCCCCCTGCCCGCACTCACCTCCTGGAGGCTCCTCATGGTGGCTCCGGGGGGCTCCCAAGCTGCTGGGAGGCCGCGGGACCCCCGGTTTTGTGCTGGGGGGCGGCGCGGGGGGGCCCCGCCCGGCCCGGCGGGGACAATCGGTGACCAGTTAACCCGCCCCGGTTAATGTTTGACCCCGCGCCCGGCCGGGGGGCTGCGGCTCCCGGGGGGGGGCTGGGGGACCCCCAGCCCGGCCCCGAGCTGGGGACACCCTCCCCGACACGGGGACCCCCGGGTTGGGCCCCCCCGGCCCCGCTGCCCGCGGTGACCCCTCGGCGGGGGCACAGAGTGACCTCCGGGGACACGGGGAGCGGGACCGGCCCCGCGGCCCCGGGGCAAGGGGCACTTGGGGGGGACTGGGGGGCACAGCGGGGGGGCAGCGGCCCGATGTGGCACCCACCACGTGCCACGGGGACCCCGAGTGCCCGAGGGGGCATCGCGGGGGGCGGGCACGGGCGTGGCAGGGCACGGACACGGGAGTGTCCCCTCCGGACCCGCACGTGTGCGCGGGGGTGACACACACACGTGTGCGGGAGGGTGTTGCTGTTCCTGCTGTCCCCACGCCTGTCCCCCGCGGGGGTGACACGCACACGTGTGCGGGAGGGTGTTGCTGTCCCCGCTGTCCCCGCTGTCCCCACGCCCGTCCCCCGCGGGGGTGACACGCACACGTGTGCGGGAGGGTGTTGGTGTTCCCGCTGTTCCCGCTGTCCCCACGCCTGTCCCCGCACCCCTGCGGGTGCCGTCACCCTCTCCCATCACCTCCTGCCCCCGGGACCCTCCCCTGGCCACGGCAGCCCCTCGCCCCCCGCCCGCCCCCCGTGCCCGATCCCCCCGGGAACACCGCGCCCCATTCCAGGCTCCTCCTCACTCGCTTTATTCCACACAGACCAGAATTCCCGGCGGGAAGCAGCGACGCTCCGCGATGCGCGACACGATCGGGTCAGGCACCCGCCGGGACACCCGGGGGAGGGGGCGAGGGGGTGACGGTCCCCACGCACCCCTCGGGTCCCCCCCTACCCCTTCGCTGGAGCCTCCTGGGACACCCGTGGGAACGACGTGGCTCCGGGTGGCACCCGTGGGGTCCTGTCCTGGGGGCCTCCCGTGACACCGAGGGGATCCCGACCCAGCGACCTCCCGTGACACCCATGGAAGGGGCGCGGCTCCAGGTGACCCCCCCGTCCCAAGAAACTCATGAGACACCCTGTTCCAGCCCCCCCCGTGGCACCCTTGTCCCAGGAACATCCTGGGAAGCCCATGGGACACCCCATCCTGCCCTGGGAAGGAGGAGAGGGGGACCCAGGGCAGCCCCCGGGACTGCTGAGGGCTGGGGGCTCCAGGGAACAGGGGTGCTCTGGGGGACTGGGGTGCTCCTGGGGGATTGGGATGTTCCTGAGGGATTAGGGGTGCTTGGGGGGGACTGGGGTGCTCCTGGGGATTGGGTTGCTCTGAGGGGCTGAGTGTGCTCTGTGATGGGGTTGGGGTGCTCTGTGATGGGGTTGGGGTGCTCTGTGGTGGGGTTGGGGGTGCTCTTGGGGGGCTGGGGGTGCTCCTGGGGGGCTGGCCAAGTTGCTCCCAGGATGGGGCTTTGGGAGGGTGACCTGGGGTCACACATCCCTGTCCCACCAGGCCACAGGGTGCCACTGGGCCCCTGGGGTGACACCAGCACTCCGGGGTGACAGAGATAACCAGGGTTCCCTCATGCCCGTGGGCCTCCCCCCCGTGCCAGCCCCCACTGAGCCCGTGGGGACACAGTGTGGGTGTCCCCGAGGGTGAGCCAGGGGACGGGGGGGGGGACAGGGTAGGGACACGAGCAGCCGTCTCCCCCTGGGCAGGCCCGGGGATCCCGGGGGAGGACAAGGGGTGTTGGGGGTGCCCTGGGGGTGTCACGGGAGTGCTCTGGGGGTGTCACGGGGGTGTGTCCGTGCGTGTCGTGGCAGGCCCTGGATTGCTGAGTCAGCGGGACCGGGGGCAGCGTGGCCGGGGGGTCTTGCACAAGGCGCCGGCGCTGCTGCGCTCAGCGGGATCCCCGGTGGCCCTTGGACCCGCCCCGGACGGACCGGCCACTGCCAGACAGCGCGGGTCACCACGGGCCACCACCAGGGGCCACCCTGAGCCACCAAGAGTCACTGCGGGCCACCACCAGTCACTATGGGCCACTGCCGGTCACTGTGGGCCACGGCTGGCCACCACGGGTGACCTTGGTCACCACGGGCCACCATCACTCAGCGATGGGCCACCTCGGGCCACCGCCAGCTCCTGCGGGGCATCACAGCCCACCATGGACCACCGCTGGCCACCATCTCCCAGCCCCGGGTCCTCTCTGCTCCCTGGGGTCCGGCTCAGGAGGTTCTCACGGCAGGAGCCCCCCGGGGACCACCCCCAGCCCCCGGCGTGGCCTCAGAGGGCCGGTGCGGAGGAGCCCAGCCGCGTGTGCCCGTGCAAGCGCTTCAGTGGGTCCCGCGGGGCAGGGCGGGGGGCGCGGGGCCCCCTCCCCGCTCAGCCGTAGCTGTGGGGGCTGTTGGGGTTCATGGGGGACGAGTCCCGGCGCCCCGACTGGCCCCGCAGCTGCCACAGGCGGTGGCTCAGGTTCTGCACCTGGCACGTGCCCAGCACGCAGCCCACCCGCACCGGGTGCCCCCCGGTGTGCCGCCGGTGCCGGGGGTCCCGCCGGGGGTCCCGCCGCCGGTCGCGCCGCAGGAGGAGGCGCTGGACGCGCCACGGGGGCCGCCGGCGGGCGAGCAGTCTGTGCCGGGGGGCCGGGCGGGCACCGCGCCGGGGGGCGACCCACGGGCCCTGCCGGGGGTCCGGGGGTCGGTGCCGGTGGTCCGGGGGTCGGTGCCGGGGGTCCGGGGGTCGGTGCCGCGGGGTCCTGGCGGGCGGCGGCAGCAGCGCGGGGGGCTCGGGGCCAGGGGGGTCCCCGAGAAGAGAAGGGATCAGCTCCGGGGGTCTCCGGGCCGGCGAGTCCCTGCAAGAGAGAAGGGGCAGCGTCGTGGCGGGGGGGCAGCGCTGTGGCACCCGGGGAGGGGAGGGTGGCACCGGGACAGCGGGAGAACGGCGGGGACGTGGGGGCACCGCGAGTGCCCGGGGCTGCCAGAGGAGGAGGAGGAGGAGGCAGAAAGGGGGAGGAGGACGAGGAGGAGGAGGAGGAGAAGGAGGAGGAGGCAGCAGCCAGGGCAGGGGAGCCGATACCTGCAGCCACACACGTACTGCCAGCGCGGGCACACGCGTGTGCCAACACACGCACTCTGTAACCACACACACACACACGCACATACGTGTCCCAGCACACACACACTGTGTAACCCCCCAAACACACATACACACACTGTAACCACACACACACACTGTGTAACCCCCCAAACACACACATATCCCAGCACTCACACACTCTATAACCTCGCACACCCTCCTGCCCCCCCCTTTGCCGCCCACCCCGTTCCCACGGCCTCTGCCCCAGCGCCCACATGCCCCGACTGTGGCACCCACGCCCGTGCCCCGGGCACCCAGGCGGGGGTCGGGCCTCAGGGCCCCCCCACGGTGGCTCAGAGCTCCCCTCGCCCCTGCAGTACCCCTGTGCCTGAGTGCCCCCCCTTGCTGGCACCCTCTTGCCCCCACGCCTCAGTGCCCCCCTCCTGAGGCCCCCTGTGCCTCAGGGGAGCCCATCCCTCTGGGCCCACCATCCTGGAGACCCCTGAGCCTCAGGGGACCCCATCCAGGGGACCCCATCCTGGAACCCCAGGGCCTCAGTGCCCCCCATTCTGGCCCCCTCCTGCCTCAGTGCCCCCTGCCCTGGAGAACCCTGTGCCTCAGTGCCCCCTCCTGAGGACCCCCTTGCCTCAGTGCCCTGCTCCTGAGGGGAACCTCAGGGGACCCCATCCCCACACCACACCACCCCGCAGCCCTTGTGGGGGTCGGGGTCCCCCGGTCCCACCTCATCCATTGCCCTGGCAGGGCCCTCCCCTCCAGCCCTCCCAGGAACTGGCAGATCCCTCGGGAGCAGCCGGGGATCCCCAGGGCACCGGGATCGCCCCAGACCCGCCCCTGGAGCAGCGGCAGGAACACGCATGTACAGCATGTACACACACACACACGCATGTACAGCATGTACACACACACACACACACGCATGTACAGCATGTACACACACACATGCATGTACAGCATGTACACACACACGTACAGCATGTACACACACACACACGCATGTACAGCATGTACACACACACACACGCATGTACAGCATGTACACACACACGCATGTACAGCATGTACACACACACGTACAGAGTGCACACACACGTGCAGAGTGCACACACATGTACAGCATGTACACACACACACGTGTACAGTGTGCACACACACACACGTACAGAGTGCACACACACACACGTGTACAGTGTGCACACACATGTACAGAGTGTGCACACACACACATGCACACACATGAGGGGGTTCTGTCCCGACCCGAGGTGCCCCTTCAGCCGGGGGTCCCATCACCCCATAACCCCCTCCCCGGGCCCCCCCAGACTGGCACAGGCAGCCCTCGAGCTCTGCCCCGATCTCCATCTCCGTCCCAAGTCTCAGTCACCCCTCGCACCCCTCCCACCCCTCCCACCCGCCCCCCCAGCTGTCCCGCGGCCCCGGTGCCCCCCAGCCCGCAGCCCCCATCGCGGGGCTCCAGGACCCTGCAGCCCCCCCATCCCCATGTCCCTCGGGTCCCCGCGGGCAGGGCTGGGGGCCCGGCAGGAGACGGTGCCCGGGGGACCCCCAGACTCCCCCCCGGGCAGCAGCGGGGGTGGGGGCAGACGGGGAGGGAGGGTGCGGGGCTGGCTCCGGGGCAGGGGCTGCGGGGCCGACCCGGGCAGGGGTGCGGGAGGCGGGGGTGGGAAAGGGAAAGGGGGGGCAGCCGCCCCGCGCAGGGTGCGGGCAGGGGGGGCCGGACGGGGGGGGTCGCCCCGGGCAGGGGACACGGACCCATTCCGGGCAGGGGGTGCGGGCAGGGTGCTGGCAAGGATGCGGGCAGGGGGTGCGGGCAGGTGTCCGGGCAGGGGGTTCGAGCACGGGGTGCGAACAACAGGCAGGAGTTCGGGCAGGGGATGCAGATGGGCAGGAGTCTGGGCAGGGGGTCCGGGCAGGGGGTGAGGGCGGGTGAGAGTTCGGTCAGGGGTCTGGGCAGAGGTGCGGGCAGGGGATGCGGGTGGGCAGGGGGTCGAGCGGGGGGCGCGGGCAAGGGTTTCAAGCAGGGGTCCGCGAGGGGGTGTGGGCGGGCAGGGGGTTCGATCAGGGGACCGAGCAAGGGGTTCAGGCAGGGGCTCAGGCAGGGGATCGGGCAGGGGTTCAGGCAGGGGGTCGGGCAGGGTCCCTCACCTGCGGGGCGGCAGGGCCCGGCCGCGGGGCAGCTCCAGCAGACACAGCGCGAAGCTGACGCAACCCAGCGCCAGCGGGGCCGGGGCTCGCATGGCCCGACGGGCCGCGACGGGGCGGCGGCGGCTGCGGGAGAGACGGGGCGGGGGGCTCGGGGGGCTCGGCGCGGGGGTCGCGCTGGGGGCCGGTCGGGCCCCGCCCCTTCTGTCCGGCCGGCCCTCGCTCCGCTCCCTCCCGTCCCGCAGCCCGGGGGCGGTGCGGGGTCCCGGCGGTACCCGGCCGGGGTCGGGGTTGGGATCGGGGTGCGGTGGGGTCCGTCGGTCCCTGTTCGGCGCTGTCTCTCTCCGCCCCGGCCCAGGTTAAATATCGCCGGGGCCGGCGGGCGGGAGGAGCCGAGCGGTCGGGAGGGGCCACGGGCGGGAGCAGCCCCGCACCGCCCCTGGCTCCGCACCGGCCCCGGACCCCCGGCCGAGCACCGGCTGCGCACCTTCCCCGGCCCCGCAACTCCCCCCAGCCCCTCCTTCACTGCCCCCGGCCCCTCGGCCCCTCACTGCCTCCGCACCTCCCTCGTCCCCGCACCGGCTCCGCAAACTTTCCAGGCCCCTCACCGCCCCCGGGCCCTCACCGGCTCCTCCCGGCACCGCACTGGCTCCGCACCTTCCCTGGCCCTGCACCAGTCCCGCAACCCCCCCCGACCCTGCACGGCCCCCGGCCCCGCTCCGGCCTCGCCCCTCCCAGCCCCGGGACGGTCCCGCACCGTCCCCGGTCCCGCACCGTCCCCGGTCCCGCACCGTCCCCTGTCCCCCCCGGTACCTCTCGGACCCGCATCATGCCCTGTCCCGCTCCGGCCTCGCTGCCCCGCACCCGCCGCTGCCCCCGGGACCCTCCCGGCGCTGGGTGGGGTGGGCTGGGGCTGGGGGAGCGTTCCTGGGGGTGGGATGGGCAGGGGGAGCGCTCCTGGGGTTGGGATGGGGCTGGGATGGGGCTGGGGGAGCGCTCCTGGGGGTGGGATGGGCAGGGGGAGCGTTCCTGGGGGTGGGATGGGAGAGGCTGGGATGAGGGGGCCACGCGGAGATAGCGCAGTGGGGCTGGGCTGAGGCTCTTGGGAGGGCTCTGGGTACCCCCACCGCCCGGCGGTGGCCGCGGGGCCGGGCAGGCGGTGCCCGGTGCCACGTCGTGCTGTGCCCTGCCAAGCCCGTCTCCCTCCTGGCACCGGCGGGCAGCGGGCCCCCCCCGACCCCCCCGCTGCCCTGCCGGGGAGGGCAGAGTCCCCCGGCTCCGTCGCTGTTCCCCACACTCGGGGGGCAAACCCAGGCTGGGGCCGGGGCTGACCCCCCCTGCCCTGCCCAGCGCGGCCCCGTGCCCCCAGTTCGGGCAGCCCCTTCTGCCCCCACGGTGCCCTCGGGGGGCAGCACCGCGCCCCCCCCATCGTTCTCCCAGGGCGGATTCCATGTTTTTAAGCATCACATGGGGCCCTGTAGAACAAGTAAGGAATGTAAATCCGCGGGGATCAGACCAGTCCCGCTCCCGCCGGGAAGCAGCTCCCCCAAACTGGGGGTGGTGGGGTGTCCGGGGGTGGCAGGAGCTGGGGGGCTCCTGGGCGGCTACTCCCTGAGCCGGGCAGCAGGGGAGGGGTCCCCACAGCCCCCTCGCTGGGAGCCCTGGCCAGAACCCCCAGCTCCTGCTCCGGGATGGGGTCTGGGTGTTCCCGGTGGGAACGGGGCGAGGAGCCCCCAGCACCGCAGGGCGCCCAAGCCGGGGTGCGGACCCCAGGCCGAGGGGCCGGGGGCCTCCGCGTGCTCCGAATCGCTGGGATTCTTCCGCATTATCGGGACACAAAGGCTTCACACACCGCGCCCGGTGCGGGGGGATTTGGGGCAGCACCTGACCGTGGGGCGGTGGGGACCGGGCGAGGGGCAGGGGACAGAGCTCCTGAGCGGGGCGGTGGGCACGGCCGTCCCCAGCGCCGCGACCCCCGGCTCCCGCACGGCTCCCGGCGGGAATTTCTGAGGCATTCCCGGCTCTTCCGCTGGTCTGTTGTTGGATTATCCCGGCGAAAGAGAAACCTGGCTCAGAACAGCCCGGAGAGCTGCGGGGGGTGGGGTGGGGGGGAGCGGGGCACCCGCTGCCGTGAGCCCCCCGATCCCCTCGTCCCCTGCCCCGAGCCCCCCGTGGTGTCCCCACGGCCGTGCCCGGGGGATGCCACCCTGCGAGGGCTGGGCAGGGATGTCACAGGGTGACATGTCACCCGGCACGGCTCTGGCACAGCGCCTGCCCCCCAAAGGGGACCCCGGCAGTGCCGTGCTGGGGGGTCCCGCCTGGGGGTCCCCTCCCGGGCCCCGTGTGTGTCCCCGTGCAGGGCAGTGCCAGCCGCTGTCACCGCAGGGACAAACCCGCGTCACCGGGGTCGGTGTCACCAAACGAGCCCGCGTGCGAGAAGGGGCTCTGGGAATGCGGCCGGGGTGCAGCCGAGCCCCCGGATCCCACAGCGGGGGCAGAGCCCGTCCCTCTGCCCTCCTCCTCCTCAGCGATCACCGCTCCCGGGGCGCTGGAAGGACCCCGGGTCCTGCCGTGCTGGATCTCCCGCCGGCTCACGGCCACCTCGGCATCGGGTGTCCTGACGGAGCCACACCGGGAGCAGCTGCCCCTCGGCCACCCCGTCCCTCCCTGGGGCCCGGCATCCCGCTCCCATTCCCGTTCCCTTTTCCTCTCTCTTTCCCTTTCTCTTTCGCTCTCCCTTTCCCTCTCTCTGGCTCCCAGCCCTGGGAACCCAGGAGAAGCTTTAATTACCTTAATTGCCTCCTGGCTGGGGCCCCGGGGGAGGGCGGGGTTTGGGAGCAGCACCCGCAGCCCCGCTCCGGTGACCCGCTCCCCAAAAAGCGCCTTGGGGCGCTGCTGCGGGGGAGGGGGGTGGGCTGAGCCCCCGGCGTGGCCCGTGGGCCCCGGGAGGGACGGGGGGCAGAGCCAGGACCCCCAGGCAGGGCGGTACCCCGTACCGGGGGGCCGGGACCCCCCCTGAGCTCCCCCTGACCCCCGTGGCCGGTCCTCGGCACCCCCGCAGACGGGCACGGCTCCGGAGCCTCGTCCCACCGGGAGAGCCGGGCAGGAGCTGCTCCGGGGCACCGGGATCCGCGGGGCAGCCGCGGGAACAGCCGGGAACAGCCGGGAGTGTCCCCAGGGTCCCCAAGGGTCCACGGTGTCCCCACTATCTCCAGCATCCTCAGGATTCCCGGTGTCCCCAGCACCTCCAGGATCCCCAGAATCCCCCGTGTCCCCAGTGTCCTCAGGGTCCCCAATGGCTCCAGCATCCTTCAGATCCCCAGGGTCACCAGTGTCCCCAGCACCTCCAGGATCCCCAGTGTCCTCAGGATCCCCAGGGTCTCCAGTGTCCCCAGTGATCCGGGGCTGTGCCCACCGCAGGGACAGGGTGGGCAGGGAGCAGGGGCTGCCCCCGGAGCCTAGAGCCCCCTCAGTCTGGCAGCAGCTCATGCCCAGCCCCATGAGGGTCCCAGGCACGCGGCACAACGGGGTCTGCACATGCCTTGGGTCCCCGTGCCCGTGGCCCTGTTTCTGTCCCCACCCCTGTGCCCGGTGCCACAGAGCTCCTGCTGCCACCGTGGGTCCCACACAGCCCCTGTTCCTGTGTCACCACTGCCACCACAACCCGTGGGTGGGCAGGACCGCGGCCCTCGCAGCCGGCACCGATCCCTGCTGATCCCTGCGGTGCCAATGCCCCCGGTGTCCCCATGCCCCTTCCACCCTGGCACAGGGCAGGTCACACCCCACACACCTCTCACCCCTGGGCACTTCCAGGGCAGCTCAGTCTGGTTTCCTCGTTCCCACCCTCTGGCATTGCTCCAGTCCCATGTCCTGGCTGTCACCCTGTGCCAGCTGCCCATCCTTTGGGCTGTCCCCAGCCTGTCACCCTGTGCCAGCTGCCCATCCTTTGGGCTGTCCCCAGCCTGTCACCCTGTGCCAGCTGCCCATCCTTTGGGCTGTCCTCAGCCTGTCACCCTGCCAGCGATCCAACAGTTACCTCGGCACATCCCTGGCCCTATGCCACCCTCCCATGGGATTGCACCCAGAGCCCCACCCTGACCCTCGTGTCCTCCTTGGCCACACAGACCGCACTCTGTTGCCTCCAAGCCAGGATCTGGCTGTGGTTCCAGTTCCAGCAGGTGCCCATCAGTCCCACAGCACTGGCACTGCTGGCAGGGCAGGATTTTGCCCATGGCAGCAACCTGGTCCTGTGCGTGGGGACACAGGGATGTGGGATATGGGGACATGGGGACGGCCATCCTGGTGCCAGACCCCCACCAGGCCCCATGGAGCAGGCAGGCAGCCCTTGGCATGGCACGTGGCAGTTGGCACGTGGCACAGGGACACCTGCAGTCACCGGCCAGCACTGTGCCAGCACCAGGGACCCCCCGGCACCCTCAGGAATCCCCCTGTGCTGTGGCACTGCGGCCTTTTCCTGGCTGAGCTCTGCCTGGGAGGGGCACCAGCCCGGTGTGGGGGAGCGGGGGGCTCTGCGGGGCCCCCGTGGTGGTGCCTGGGCTGTGGCAGCAGTGCCGGGGATGGTGCCCCTGGCACGGAGGTGAACACGTCCCGACACCGCACATGTCCCGACACGCGGGGTGACGGCGGGGCAGGAGGTGCAAGGGCCGGGCGGGATTGCATCACACCCGGGGAGGGGGGTCAGGGGGACCCCCAGTCTGGGGGGGCTGCTGGGGCCGGCTGGGCACCCCGGGCACCCCTCCCAGCCCGGGGGACCCCGGGATCCCGGGGGTGTGAGCCCCGAGGCCGGGGGTGGGCAGTGCCCGGTGCCGCTGCAGCCCGCGGGGTTGGCACGGCTGGGCCGTGGCCGGGTCACCCAACCCGGACCCCCAGTGCCCCTCGGGGGGGCGAGGCCGGGAGGGGCCGAGCTGCCCCCCCACCCCGCACGCACCCCACGTCCCGCTCCCGCGTGGGAGTGGGAATGGGGATTTCCCCGGATGAGTCATGCCCGGCTGTGCCCCGGCGTGTACCCGTGACCCCGCGCCCCGGGACGGGCACGACCGGGAGGAGCTGAGTGAGGGCTCCTGCCCGGGACCCCCCCGGGCACCTTCCTGGCCCTGGCACAGGTGAGCTCCGGGGCACGGGGGCGGCTGCTGCCGTGGGGTGGGGTGGGGTGGGATGGGATGGAATGGAATGGGATGGGATGGGATGGGATGGGACGGGATGGGATGGGACGGGATGGGATGGGATGGAACGGAACGGAATGGAATGGAATGGGATGGGATGGGATGGGATGAGATGAGATGGGATGGGATGGGATGGGATGGGATGGGATGGGATGGGATGGGATGGAATGGAATGGAATGGGATGGGATGGGGTGGGATGGGACGGGATGGGACAGGATGGGATGGCATGGGATGGTGACGGGATGGTGATGCTGCCACTGCAGCCGCTGCTCCGAGCCGGTGCCACTGAGGGCTGTGCCAGGGCACGCTGCCACCTCGGCCCCCCCCGCATAGCCCCGTCCCTGTCCCCAGAGGGGCTCGTGTGTGGCTGCCCAGGGACGTGTGGCCTGGTGGGAGCCAGCAGGGCCGAGGGACGGCGAGGACAGATCCCAGGGCGAGGACAGATCCCAGTGCCCGGGGGCCTGGTGCCCATTGCACACGTGCTGCCCATTGGCCGCGGGGCCGCTCCTGCTCTCCAAAGGCTGATCCCGGCTCCAGCCGCCCTGGTGGGCACCGGGCTGGGCGCTGCATCCCCATGGGACCCCCAACCCGACCCCTGTGGTGTGTCTGGCTGTCCGTGCGGGGAGGGGCTGCACAGCCCCCACCGTGGGGGTGCCGGGACCCCATGGGACGGGGGCACCCCGCGCGGGGTCCCGACCCCGTGGGGGGGTTGCACAGCTGTGGGGGTGCTTCTTTGCCCCTTGGGGGGGGGGTCCGCACCTGTGGGGTGATTCCCGGGGGGCCGTGGGGAATCGAGGATCGTGCACAACTGAGGGGTCCCTGCATATGCACCGAGGGGCGGGGGCCCCTCACACCCGGGGGGCTCCTCCCTCACCGGGGGGTTCCCGCTCACACGAATCCCCGCACACACCTGAGGTGTCCGTGCACATCTAAGGGGTCCCCGCACCCCTGTCCGTGCACATCTGGGGGGTCCCGACACATCTGGGGGGTCCCCGCACCCCTGTCCGTGCACATCTGGGGGGTCCCGGCACATCTGGGGGGTCCCCGCACCCCTGTCCGTGCACATCTGGGGGGTCCCGGCACATCTGGGGGGTCCCCGCACCCCTGTCCGTGCACATCTAGGGGGTCCTGGCACATCTGGGGGGTCCCCGCACCCCTATCCGTGCACATCTGGGGGGTCCCGGCACATCTGGGGGGTCCCCGCACCCCCGTCCCCGCCCCCCGGGGGATCCCCCCGCCCCCCCCGGGGAAGCCCCGCGCCCGGCCCCGCCCCCGCCCCTTCTGGCCCCGCCCGTCCCGCCCTCAGCCAATGGGACGCGCGGCTCTTCCCTCCCGCAGCCAATGGGACGCGGCGGCCCCGCCCCCGGCGGCGGCGGGCGGCGGCGCAGGCGCGGTGCGCGCGGGGCCAAGATGGCGGCGGCGGCGGGCGGTGGGCGCGGGCGGGCGGCGGCGCCCTGAGGAGCCGAGCGGGGCCCAGCGCGGGCCCGGGGCCGGCCCGGGGCGCGCCCGCCATGGCCCGCCTGGCCGACTACTTCGTGCTCGTGGGATACGATCCCGGCAAGCGCGGTGAGCGGCGCGGGGACGCGGCGGCGGCGGCGGGGGGGCCGGGCCCGCGCGGGGCCGCCTGGGACGGCGGTGCTGGGTCGGGGGTGCGGGGCCGGGCCGAGGCTGCGCGGTCGGGGGTGCGGGGAGAGCCCGGGCCGGGTCTGCGAGACCGGCCCAGGAGTGCGGGGTCTGGTCGGAGGTGCGGGGTCTGCCGGGCCCGGGAGCGCAGGGGTCGGGCCGGGGGTCGGGGCCGTCCTGGGGGTGCGGGGTCTGCCCAGCCCGGGGGTGCGGGGCTGACCCGGGGCTCTGGGGCCGGGCCGGGCAGCGCTCAGCCCCCACCCCCGGCCCGGCCCCGAGCCCCCCGTGCCGCCCCTCTCCGCGGAGCCCCGCGGGAGCTCCCCTCGCCCGGTTGGCGGGTTCTCGGTGTCGGTGTTTTCGGAGGCTGCTCCCCCCGCCCTCCCCCGCTGTCGCCGAGCTGTCACCGCTCCGGAAACATCGGCTGGGCCTGGGGGCGGAGGGCGGGCACTGCTGCCCCCCGGGGGGGCTCTCGGCCCCGCTGCCCCGGGCATCCACAGCCCCTCGGACAGGGTGTTGTGCTCCCGGCCCCGCTCCCCTCGGGTATCCACATCCCCCCGGGATGGAGCGTCCTGCTCCCAGCCCTGTTCCCCTGGGATCCACAGCCCCCCCAGGCAGGTCCCCGTGCCCAGCCCGGTGCCCCAGCGGCTCTTGGCCCCCAGGCGTGTCGGGCACCTCGTCCCTGTGTCCTCTCCCCCTTCCCTTCTCTCCCTCAGCTGCTGTCATTGGTGGGGTTGGTCGCGGGGTGTCCCTTGTTTGGCACCTGGGGACCTCTTTCCCTTGTATTTCCTTGTGCCATCCTGCCCCCGACAGCTTTTGGTTAAAATGAGCTTTGGGGGTGTCCTAAAGGAGGTGAAGTGGCCCCAGACCAGGATTTGTTGCAGAACTGCCCCCCGAGCATCCCTTCCCACCTGGCACGTTCCCAGGTGGAGCAGCCGTGGGCTGGGGCTGTTCCAGGCCTGGCCTTGGAGCTGGGGAGGGGAATCCTTGCTCTGCCCGGGGTTTGGGTGTCGTGGGCTGCTGGGGAGGGGAATCCTTGCTCTGCCCAGGGTTTGGGTGTCGTGGGCTGCTGGGGAGGGGAATCCTTGCTCTGCCCGGGGTTTGGGTGTCGTGGGCTGCTGGGGAGGCTGGGGCTCGGGTCACAGCCCGGGGTTTGCAGTGCTCCATGGGGAGCTTGGGGGGTTCCCTCTGGAAAGCAGGAGCCGTGGGGAGCACGGCGTGTGTCAGGAATGCTGGAGACCTGGAGGGCTGGATCAGAGCTTGGGGGTCTCTGAGGGGTTTCTGATCATGTGGTGGCTTATTATTATTATTATTATTATTATTATTATTACTATTATTATTATTAATGTTTCCCCTCAGTGTCCCAACGTGCCTTGACATCGGGATGGGCAGGAGCTGCTCTCCCTGGCACCCTGGGGTGGGACCACCCCTGTGGTGGGAGGGCTGTGGGGGGTGGCTCTTCCACCTGGGAATGGATTCCATGTCCTTTCAGAAGTGAGTGTGGGGCTGGGGCCGTGCTGGGCACTTGTACCCCCTTTGCTTTGATTCCAAGTGCTTCCTCTGAGTGTTTCCTCCTGCCCCTTCCTCCTCATCTCCTCCCTCAGCTGGTGGTTTGGAGGGGTTGGTGTCTGGTGGGGTGGAGGGACCTGACGTTCCTTGGACCCGGAGTTCCTTTGCCTTGGAGTTCCTTCAGCCTGGTTTTCCTTGTCTTGATACCCAAACCCTGCCTTTCTGAGGGAACAACGAATGCCCCACGTGTGCCTGGGGTCACTGGGGACTTTTCTGGGGGAGAGGGATGGATGGTGCTGTGAGGTGAAGTGGTGGCTACAGTGGGCCAAAAGAAAGAGAGGAGGTTTAGGCTGGGTTTTGGGAGGGAATTTCTGGCTGGGAGGGTGGGGAGGCCCTGGCCCAGGTTGTCCAGAGAAGCTGTGGCTGCCCCTGGATCCCTGGGAGTGTCCAAGGGCAGGCTGGACGGGGCTTGGAGCAACCTGGGCTGGTGGAAGGTGTCCCTGCCCATGGCAGGGGTGGTACTGGATGGGCTTTAAGGTCCCTTCCCACCCAAACCATTCCAGGATTCCAGATAGTGGGAAGGGAAGAGTTCACACTTAGTGAATCGTGTTCCTCTTTATTTTGGGTCATTTCCTCTTTATTGACTTTATTTTGGGCTTAACTCCCCTCTGCAGGGAGGGGATGGATCCAGGACGTCATGGGGAGGGGATGGGGCCAGGATGCCATGGGAAGGGAGGGAACAGGTCCAGAACACCAGCCCAAGGCTCCTCACTGCTGGGATGGCACTCACCTCTCCGGGCTGAGGCTCCAGGAGTCACATCCCCCTCTGTCCCAGGCAGTGACAGCCGAAGCAAACCCCTTCCCCTCCCAGCTGGGAGGTGTCCAAGCTCTCCTGTGTCCCCAGGGATGTGCCAAGCCCCAGGGCCTGTCCCCAGGGATGCAGAGATGGACCCACGCTGCTCCTGTGGGTTTTGGGCCCGCTCTGGCAGCTCTCCCTGAGCACTGCCTTGTTTTCCTGCTCCCCCTCCCAGCTGAGATAACGTGGGAGGAAGGGCAGCCGCTCATCTGCCGGTGACTAATTGCGGTACAGGTTGGGTTGGTCCTGCAGGGCCGTGGGCTGGGCACGATGGTGTGCCAGGATGGGGCAGGATGGTGTGCCAGGATGGGGCAGGATGGTGTGCCAGGATGGGGCAGGTTGGTGTGCCAGGATGGGGCAGGATGGTGTGCCAGGATGGGGCAGGATGGTGGGGCAGGATAGGGCAGGATGGTGTGCTGGATGGGGCAGGATGGTGTGCCAGGATGGGGCAGGATGGTGTGCCAGGATGGTGTGCCAGGATGGGGCAGGATGGTGTGCCAGGATGGGGCAGGTTGGTGTGCCAGGATGGGGCAGGATGGTGTGCCAGGATGGGGCAGGATGGTGGGGCAGGATAGGGCAGGATGGTGTGCTGGATGGGGCAGGATGGTGTGCCAGGATGGGGCAGGATGGTGTGCCAGGATGGTGTGCCAGGATGGGGCAGGATGGTGTGCCAGGATGGGGCAGGATGGTGTGCCAGGATGGTGTACCAGGATGGGCAGGATGGTGTGCCAGGATGGGGCAAGGGGCTGTGCCAGAATGGGCAGGATGATGTGCCAGGATGGGGCAGGATGGTGTGCCAGGATGGGGCAAGGGGCTGCACCAGGATGGGCATCTCCCCACCACCTGTAAGCAAAACCAGGCTGAGGAACTGGGGGAAATGGGGGGCCTGAGCTGCACAGGGGCTGGAGGGGCCCCTCGGTGCTGAGCCCAGGGGTTGTGTGCCAGTGGGGTTCATGGTTGGACAGGGCCACCTTTGCAGTGGGGGCTCTGAAAGGGGAAGGTCTGGGGGGTGGTGGGACCTGAGGTGGCTCTGCAGCGTCTCCAGAGGTGGAATCCCAGGATGGTTTGGGTGGGAAGGGACCTCAAAGCCCATCCAGTGCCACCCCTGCCATGGGCAGGGACACCTCCCACCAGCCCAGGTTGCTCCAAGCCCCGTCCAACCTGCCCTTGGACACTCCCAGGGATCCAGGGGCAGCCACAGATGCTCTGGGCAACCTGTGCCAGGGCCTGCCCATCCTCCCAGCCAGCAATTCCTTCCCAATCTCCCATCTATCCCTGCCCTCTGGCACTGGGAAGCCATTCCCTGTGTCCTGTCCCTCCATGCCTTGTCCCCAGTCCCTCTCCAGCTCTCCTGGAGCCCCTTTATGCACTGGAGCCCTTTCTCCTCTCCCAACCTGTCCCCATGGGATGTTCTCGTGGCTCAGCACACTTTGTGGGATCAAAACCGAAAGTAGAGCTGGGCTGGAGCAGGACAGGGGGGGGTGTTCAGCACAGCCAGGGGGTCAGGGGGGCACTGGGTGCTGCTGGGGGACCTTGGCATGTCCAGGGGGCTTCCTGAGGTGGAGCTTTGCCTTCCTGGAGGGGCCCAGCCCCCGTGAGCGGGGCTGTGGTGCAGGGCTGTGACCACGTCCTGCTGCTCTGGAGGCAGCAGAGCAGGGCTGTTTAACCCTCTGGAGCTGGGGCTGGGGCTGTGCAGCCACTCTGCTCCCAGCCTGGCCGGGCTCCTCTGCCTGCACAGGGTGTCTGGAGCCACAGGGGCCTGGGGAAGTGTCTGGGGCACACCACGGGGACAACCTGCCTGCCACCAACGTCCCCTGTCCCTCAGCTGTGCCCTACAGCCAGCTCAGGAGGGACAGGGACTCCAGGGAAAAGTGTGGAGCTGAATGTGTGGAGCTGAACGCTCCCAGCAGTGGGAATGGGATCCTTTCCTGCCGGTGACTCTTGGACTGTGTGGTGATTGTGCACATTATTCTCTGTAAATGGATGGTTTTAATTCTCTTGGCTCTTCCCGATGCTGCAGACAGATGACAGCTTTCCAGAGCTGGGATTGTGCTGGCTTTTGCCTCGGGATCTGAGGGAATGACAGCTTTCCAGAGCTGGGATTGTGCTGGCTTTTGCCTCGGGATCCGAGGGGTTTTCTCTGTGCAGCCCCCCTGGCCTGGAGTCCAGGACAGCTCGATTCCAGATGGTGTTTAATGTGGCTGGAGGCCTTGTTTAGGATAGGGAGCACTGGACAGGCACAGCCTCTTCCTGGGGGAATTAGGACTCAAACAAACAAAATCCAGGGATTTCAGATCCGTGTGTTTCTGGATGAGCCACTGAGGATCTGCTACTGTGCCCGTGTCCCAGCCCATCCTGGCCCCAGCACTCACCAGCTGCTCCAGAGTCTGACCAACCCTCCAAGGTTCTCCTGGGGGATTTAAGCTGCCAGAGGGCAGGGATAGATGGGATATTGGGAAGGAATTGCTGGCTGGGAGGGTGGGCAGGCCCTGGCCCAGGTTGCCCAGAGAAGCTGTGGCTGCCCCTGGATCCCTGGAAGTGTCCAAGGGCAGGCTGGACAGGGCTTAGAGCAACCTGGGCTAGTGGAAGGTGTCCCTGCCCATGGCAGGGGTGGCACTGGATGGGCTTTAAGGTCCCAACCCACTCCATGACTCTGCAATTCCTACTGCTCTCCCTGCTCCATGCCCAGGCCCGGAGAGCCCGGGAAGGTGCTGTGGGGGTGGGTGATGCTGAGGCTGCTCCCAGGTTTCCCAGAGCTGGGAGGCCACAGTGGTTTCCCATTTCCAAGCCTGGCACCGTGTCTGTGGTGCCCTGCTGGCACAGCTCCCCCACCCCTGGGGCTGGGGCACGGCCCCCCTGCCCTCTGTGGGCTCCCTGTCACAGGCAGCTGCTCCGTGTGCTGCTGCCTCTGCCCCTGAGGGGGCAGGTTTGGGGGCACTGTGAGGAGCGGGGACAGGGCCGGGGTGGGAGCAGCTCCTCGGGCTCTCCCTGGGTCTGGTTCCCGGGGGGGAGAAGCTGCAGTGGATGCTCTGGGCAGGGCAGTGCTCTCAGGGCTCCTCCTGCTGCTGCCCCGCCCGTGTTTGGGGTGGGTTTGCAGCCCCTGGTGCTGTGGGAGCCCCGGGGTGGGGGGAGGTGGCCGTGTCACCCCCCAGCGTGGCCGTGGCCGGTGACTCACGGGTGTGACTCAGCCCAGGCTCCAGCAAAACCCCCCCGTGGAAAAACCACCCGGGGTTGGCACCAGGGATGGAGCTGTTTGCTGGGTCAATATTTGGAGAGGCAGAGAGTGGATGGGAATGGCTGTGCCACGTGCAGAGCTGCTCCTGGCTGCTGGGAAGGTGAGGAGGTGGCAAGGAAAGGTCCAGAGGAGGCCGTGGAGATGACTGGAGAGATGGAGCATCCCTCCTATGAGGAATGGCTGGGACAATTGGGATTGTTCCCCTGGAGAAGAGAAGGCTCCAGGGAGAGCTGAGAGCCCCTGGCAGGGCCTAAAGGGGCTCCAGGAGAGCTGGAGAGGGACTGGGGACAAGGCATGGAGGGACAGGACACAGGGAATGGCTTCCCAGTGCCAGAGGGCAGGGATAGATGGGATATTGGGAAGGAATTGCTGTCTGGGAGGGTGGGCAGGCCCTGGCCCAGGTTGGGCAGAGAAGCTGTGGCTGCCCCTGGATCCCTGGAAGTGTCCAAGGCCAGGCTGGATGGGGCTTGGAGCAACCTGGGCTGGTGGAAGGTGTCCCTGCCCATGGCAGGGGTGGCACTGGATGGGCTTTAAGGTCCCTCCCATCCCAAATCATTCCATAATTCCAGGATTCTCTGTGCAGCCACTGGATGCCTATGGAAAGGGTCACCCCACTCCTACCAACCCCCACAGCATCCAACTGCTTCCAGCTGTGGCTCCTCCAATCCCAAATGCTCCATGAATACTTGTCTCCTTCTCTTTGAAGCCCTGCCCGGGCAGAGCAGCTCCCTGTGCCCCAGGACAGATCCCAGGAGCCGGGTGCCTGCTGCTGGCAGGGATTTGGAGCTGACTGACGGGGGTCAGCCCAGCAGGGCCCGTCTGTGCTGGGGCTGAGCCCTTCCAGCTTCACCCAGGGGGAACAGGAGAGGTGGATCATGGGATCACCAGGGGGAACAGGAGAGGTGGATCATGGAATCACCAGGGGGTTGTGTTGGAAAATGCCTCAGAACCCATCAAGTCCAACCATTCCCAGCACTGCCAAGGCCACCACTGATCAGGTCCCCAAGTGCCACATCCACAGGGCTTGGAAATCCCTCCAGGGATGGGGACTCCCCCCTGCCCTGGGCAGCTGTACCAGGGCTAGACAGCTCTTTAGATTGGATATTGGAAAGGTTTCTGCCCCTTTGGAGGGAACATTCCCGTGTCTGGCTGGATCTCCTTGCCTGAAATTCCTGCTGCTGTGTCCGTGGCCGGCGTTCCTGATGTGTCACACCCGTGTCACTGCTTTGGGAAGGTGAGTGAGGAGGAAGCACTGACCTAAACCAGGTGTTGCAACCCGATTCTTGACCCTTTTGTAATATTTTATTTGCTGCCAGTGAGAATTCAGCCGGTTCCTTTCTGGTCTCTCACCCCCCAGCTCGTGTTTGTCCCCGAATCCGAAGCCTTTCCGTGCAGCAGGTCCTGTTTTCCCATTCCCAGCGCTGGGCTGGAGCGGCAGCTGTGGTTTTATGGATGCTAAAAACACAAACAAACCTCACTTGGCCTGAGGTAAAAACGTGCCCTGGAGCTTCCTGGGCTGCAGGAGGAGGAGTTAACCCCAAACCCCCCTGGGTGTGGTTCCCTGTGACACCAGGGGATCAGGGGATGATCCGGGGGATCGGAGGGATGAGCTGGGGGGGCTTTTCTTCCCCCTCTCCCCGGGATCTGGTGTCTGCTCCTCTCTGTGGCTCCAGCCTTCCTGACCACTAAATACTCCTGTTGTGGCAGAGCAGAGCTCTGGGAGCCTGCAGGCCTCGGGGCAGGGAATTCCTGCTCCTGGGAATGTGCCTTTCCCATATCCACAGCATGGTTGTCCTTTCCAAGTTGGCAGCTGGTCCCAGGGGAGGCCTGGTGGGTTTGGGGACTGATGGGACCCCTGAGAGAATTTGGTGACTGGTGGAACCCTCTTAGAGGGTTTGGGGACTGGTGGGACCCCCTGAGAGGATTTGGGGACCCTCTGAGAGGGTCAAGGGACAGGTGGGACCCCCTGAGAGAATTTGGTGACTGGTGAGACCCTCTGAGAGGATTTGGGGACCCTCTGAGAGGGTTGGGGGCCTGGTTTTCGGGAACAGGCAGTGGATGGAGGTCGGGGCCTGTGGAAAGCAGCAGTGAGGGCCCTCCCTCTCCCCTCCTCCCGCACCGATTCCAGTGTTTTTTTGTTTCTGGAGCGCTGGGAGTGCCACGTGTCCCTTTGCCGGGAGCAGCCGCACGTTTGGCAGCTCCCGCTGCCTCGTCACCGGGCTCTGGAGCGTCTTGCACGTTATTTTTGTGTCTCTGGGCGCTGTCGGATGGAGATGATGCAGCAGGGGGGTTTCTGGGGAGGAAGAGCGGAGTGTGGCTGCCTGTCTGCAGCAGAGGTGTTTCTGTGGGTAGCTGGAGGAAGTGGAGCAAAGCAGCTTCTCCGGGTGCTGTGCAGCGTCTTCCTCCCAGCGCTGAACTCTGAGCTGTGCTGATGGCACAGATAAGGCTCTTCTCAGTCTGACACAGGCACACCCTGCCCGGGCAGGGGCTGGGGGCAGGACTGGGGCTGGGCCCAAATCATCCTGCCCAGGCTCACCCAGCTCCTGAGCCCAGGGATCCCAGCCTGGATGCACGGGGGGCTCCGGGGGCTCGACTCTGCAGCCAGAGGGGAGCAACAACAGCCTCCTGAGAGCCTCCAAGGCCTCGAGTGCAGGGAAGGGAAGGGGCTGGAGCAACAGGAGGGGCTGAGGGAGCTGGGGGGGCTCATCCTGGAGCAAAGGAGGCTCAGGGGGGACCTTCTGGCTCTGCAAGTCCCTACCAGGAGGGGGGAGCCGGGGGGGGAGTCGGGCTCTGCTGCCAGGGAACAAGGGCCAGGCCAAGGGGAAACGGCCTCAGGCTGGGCCAGGGGAGGTTCCTGGGAAAATTCCTTCCTGGAAAGGGCTGTCCAGCCCTGGCACAGCTGCCCAGGGCAGTGGTAGTGTCCCCATCCCTGGAGGGATTTCCAAACTGTGGATGTGACAAGGTGGGGACATGGGCAGTGGTGGCCTTGGCAGTGCTGGGGAACTTGGATTTGATGGGCTCAGAGGCCTTTTCCATCCCAAACAATTCCGTGATTCCAAGTCAGCTCCACTCCAAAACTGTGATTTTGTTGCTCTTTTAGGGTGGGAAAAGCCTCTGCCCTCCCTTTAGGCCCCTTGCCCTAATCTTTGGGGTTTTGGTTTAAACACCTGCGGTCACACACCCAGTGTTTGGGAACCCAGACATGCACCTGTTCAGTGAGACCTGGAAAACCCTGCAGTGAATTCCAGGCAGGATAGGAAGTGCCAGGTGTGTGGTTATCTCCTGTCAGGTTTTCAGCTGTGTCCTTCACTGGGGTGAGGTTGGGAATGCACCTCTCCCAGGGGAGGGAAGGAGCCTGAATCCCAGCAGGCGATGCTGCTCCAACCACCCCAATCCCAGCCATCCCTCTGGCATGGCCGGGGCACTCCAGGGGCTGTGGGGGCACAGGGGTGGGGCACAGCTGTGGGAACACTGTCCTGCCCTCCCTGGAACACAGCAGCTCTGTTTGGATGAGGCCAAGGACAATTGTTCACTTGAGCCTCTCCCGCCGGAGCCGCTCCGGCTCTGGCCGTGTCACGGGCTGGATTTAGGAATGAGCACAGCTGTGGCTCTCGGGGCTTCACACATCGTCCAGGACGGATGGGATGAGCCCTTGGGAGCCAGCAGGGCGCTGGGAAGCTGCTGGGCTGGCACAGCACAGCTTCCTGTGGAGAGGCAGATGATCAGAAAGGAGAGGGATAAGCTCCTGGAGGGGATAAGGGTGAACTCGGCTCCCAGTCAGGAAGGAGGTCAGACGGTGTGTGGGACCAGGGGTGGACTGTGCTGGCTCCTTCCTCAAGGGAGGAGTGAGATCCCAGCTGATCCCTGCAGGAATTACCTGCAGGAGCTGCATCACCTGTCTGGTGATGTGTCAGGAATTGCCAGGGATGAGAATCCCCACAGTGATGTTGGGAAAGCTGAGGAAGGAGGTCTGTACAATTCCTGCTCTCTCCAAGGCCCTGACAGGAGGACGGAGTCAGGGGGGTCCTGCCTGGTGGAGCAGAGGGGGACAGTGGCCCTGCAGACAATCCTGGGGTGTCCCAAAGCCATCCCCTGCCTCTCCTGACCTGGCTCCTCCCTTCCCAGCAGAGTGGGACTCTCCTTGGGGGACTTCTCAATTAAACTTATTAAACTTCATGTTCCTCCCTCTCTGGCTTCGGCCTCTCCGGGTTCCTCTCAGTTCTTCTGACTCAGATCCATGTTTTCACTTCATATTTTCTTTCCCTCCCTATTTGGGCAGGTTTTGGCCATGTTTGGAGGCTGCTTTGCTCGTGTCACACATGATCTGCATCCACGCAGTTTCCCCCTCTTCGTGCCATCCCTGTTTTCCTTTTCCCTCCCCAAGTCCTGGCGATGGAGTCACTTCCCCGTCCCCTTCAGCAGAGGGGGGGAGCGTTGATTCTTCTGCTTGCTTATTCTTTTGACCTGAACTTTTCTTGACAACTCTCGTTTCACACAGGGACCTTTCATGAGTGTTACATCTCTTGGAAGTTCTTCTCCATCGAGGCCGTTGGGATTCTGCAGGTTTTTTAAATGCTGGTGCACGAGCTTGAGGTGTTTGGGGTTTGTGTCTGCTCAGGAGGAGCTGTTCAAGGAGCAGCTCCAAGAGCTGCTTGAGCTCCTTCACTTGTCCCTATCCCTGGCAGTGTCCAAGGCCGGGCTTGGAGCAACCTGGGCTAGTGGAAGGTGTCCCTGCCCGTGGCACTGGGCTGGCTTTAAAGCCCCTTCCCCCCCAAACCATTCCGTGATTCCCTGATTATGATCTTGGCCCTTTCAGAGGAGTTTTCGCCCGAGCAAAAGCGGCTCCTTTTTTCCTAAAGGCCCTTCCCGAGCATCCCTGCATCCCTGGGCGTGTCTCAGCCCTTCCCTGTGCCCACGAGGGATCCGGGTGGCGCCGGGCCAAGGAGGGGGAGTGGGATCTGTCATCCCAGCCACCCTGGGCACGCGGGGATGAATCGGCGGCACCGCCAGCGCCGGGAACGCAGCCACGGGAGCCCGGTGGGGAGAAGTCATGAGACAGGCCCAGGGGCTGGGATCCTCTGAGTCACCGCTGGGGGAAAGCTGTTCCCGGCTCAGGAAGCGCGGTGGGAAGCTGAGGGAGCAGCTGGGAGCCGAGGGAAGGGAGCAGTGATGGTGGGCTGGGGGCAGCTCCTCCAACCTGGAGTCTCTGGCTTTCACCATAAAAGGAGCCGTTTTCCTTCACACCCCGGGGGTTTAGAAGGTGTTTGTGAGCTGTGGAGTGCAAAGGGAGAAGGGAATTCTGAGGAGGGAGGTCTGGAGAGGGCCTGGGGCTCGTTCTCGTCTCTGTGGGGTGACGGGGTGGGGCCTGCAGGGATGTGGGACTGGGAGATGGGGGGTGATGGATTGGGTGCCTTAGGGCTGTGGGGTTGGAAGTCCTGCCCAAGGAGGCAGTTTCAGTTTGGGAGGTGAAGGGCTGCCTGTGACCCGTTGGGAGCGCTGGATGCGGCTCCAGGAGGACAAACATCCTCGTGGAGTTATTGAAACAAGCAGAAAACCCCCAACCCCCCCAAAATCAAACCCTCCAAACTGCCCCAGAACAGGGCCAGTGCTTGTCCTGGTGTTGGCAACCCATGGGAAGTGAACACGTCCTTGTTAAAGGGTAATTGAGGAATTTAACCCCAACTGGTCTGTGATTCCCGGGAATGCTGCACATTCCTGGGAAGGCAGCACATCTGCTCTGCTTCCCTGCTCCAGGAGAAGCATGGCACCGTGGGGAGAATGAGGATGGGGACCCCAAAAGCGGTGGGGAAGGATGGATGTGACAGGACAGAATTCCTGGGGTGGGCAGGGAAGGGAAGGGCAGGGCAGGAAGTGTGTCCTGCTCCGGAGCCGGAGGGATGGAGGAGGCACCTGTGGCTCCCCAGGGCAGCACCTTGGGGGCTTGCTGAGGTGTCCCCAACTGCTGTGCCAGGCTCGGGACCCCTTCCCTGTGCCCTTCCAGCTGGGGGGGCCAGGCTGCTGTGGGATCTGCAGGTCTTTGCCAGATGGAGAGACTGCCGGCGTCCAAGGAAATCCCGGGATTTGCCAGGGTTCCCTGGCGGCAGCTGAGACAGGGGCTGGAGGTGGTGCTGGGATGGGGGAGTGTGGGAGGGGCTGGGGGGGGTCAGCCCTGGTCAGGGACCCCCAGAGAGGGGGGAGAGGGGCTCTGGATTGCTCCTGCCATGGTCACAGCCCTGTCAGGAGAGCAGTGGCATGGAATAATCCTGGAATGGTTTGGGTGGGAAGGGACCTTAAAGCCCATCCAGTGCCACCCCTGCCATGGGCAGGGACACCTTCCACTATCCCAGGTTGCTCCAACCTGGCCTTGGGCACTTCCAGGGATCCAGGGGCAGCCACAGCTTCTCTGGGCAACCTGGGCCAGGGCCTCCCACCCTCCCAGGATGTTGTCACTGCAAACAAAGGTCAGGAGTGGGTGGAGGGGCAGTCGGGGTGTGCTGAGCACTGGGGGCCCTTGTGTAGGCACAGTGAGGAGCTGCCCTGGTGTGGAGCTGCCCTGGGGGGGTGTCCCTGCTGTGTCCCTGCTGTGTCCCTGCTGTCCCTCACCTGACTCCAGCAGCTGCACCTGAACCCCCTCGTGCAGGTCATTTGTTTGTCTGGTTGGTTGGTTGTTTTTAATGGAATCACAGAATTGTTTGGAAAAGCCCTCTGAGCCAGTTGAGTCCAACTGTCCCCAGCACTGCCAAGGCCACTCCTGACCCACATCCCCAAGTGCCACATCCACAGGGCTTTGAAGTCCCTCCAGGGATGGGGAGTCCATCCCTGCCCTGGGCAGCCTCTTCCAAGGCCTCACCACCCTTTCCATGAGGAAATTCCTCCTCAGCCCCAACCTGACCCTCCCCTGGCCCAGCCTGAGGCCGTTTCCCCTTGGCCTGGCCCTTGTTCCCTGGCAGCAGAGCCCGACCCCCCCCGGCTCCCCCCTCCTGGCAGGGACTTGCAGAGCCAGAAGGTCCCCCCTGAGCCTCCTTTGCTCCAGGATGAGCCCCCCCAGCTCCCTCAGCCCCTCCTGCTGCTCCAGACCCTTCCCAGCTCCCTGACAGTGTCCAGGGGGATCTGCTGCCTCTCTGTGTTGCCTCAGGGGCAGGAGGGATCCAGGGCCTCCAAGGTGTGGAGACATCCCTGCAGCACCAGGTGCGAGTGTTGGGAGCAGAGCTGGGATGTTGGCACACAGGAATTCCTGGGATAACCTGGGATAAGTCCTCCTGAGCCCTTTAGAGCTCGTCTGGGGGATGGTGGCAGTGTCACCTGTGTCACTCTGATGAGCACAGCGAGCTCATCTCTGGGCTGGTTCCCCCTCGGCTGCACTGCCAGAGGGGACGGGGCTGGAGCCAGGCTGGGAGAGCTGGGGGGGTTCCCCTGGAGAAGAGAAGGCTCCAGGGAGAGCTGAGAGCCCCTGGCAGGACCTAAAGGGGCTCCAGGAGAGCTGGAGAGGGACTGGGGACAAGGTCTGGAGGGACAGGACACAGGGAATGGCTTTCCCTGTTCAGCCTTCCCATTCTCAGTCTCTGAAATCATTTCAATGTGATTATTTTGCATTATTTTGCTTGGCTCTGCTGCTTCATCCCAACCCATGAGGGCTTTGGGGTGCATGGAATTTTCCATGTGCTGGGATGGCTGGAAGGAGCCTGGAAAAAGGGGGATGAGTTGGGAGTGTCATCGTGTACCACCCCAAAAGCAAAATCCTGTCTCCTTGCCCTGGCGTTGGGAAAAAGGAGGATGAGGAAGGGGCTCTGGAGGAGCAGGGGGAATAGGAAGCTGCTCACAGCTCTTGGATCTCTTCCCAGAAATGCTTGCTGGAAAATGTGGACTCTCCTCCCCAGGTCTGGAGGGAGAGACAGGGAGGTGGTGGGTTCATCCCAGCTCCGGCTCTGGTGTGGGATGTGGGGAATGGGGAGGTGATGGGCTCATCCCAGCTCCTGCTCCAGCCTGGGCTGGGTGGGATGTGGGGAATGGGGAGGTGATGGGCTCATCCCAGCTCCTGCTCCAGCCTGGGCTGGGTGGGATGTGGGGATTGGGCAGGCAGTGGGCTCCTCCAGTGCTGTTCCACTGCTCCATGTCTCATTTTGGACAGCTTTGGGGCTGATTTGGGGCGTTGTTCCCACTGGTGACTTCCCAGATGGTGCAAATATTCCCGTCCTGGGCCTCCGGAGTGGGAGTCCCTTTCTGAGCACCCAAACCACCTGGGCACGGGGATTTTGGCTCTGGCAGGAGCCAAATCCCTCTGGGGCCCGACTTCACTGGAGCCACCTTTGGCCAATCTGTTTTCCTCGAGTCTGTTGGGATAAACCATGCCTTCCCATCCCTGGGGTTGCAGCAGGACTCCTCGTGTCTCCAGCGGGGCTGGAAGGCCGGTCCCGTGCAGGCCTGGGATTTGTCTGTGGGATTTATCCCCAGCCCCGTGTGCCCACGCACGTCCCGGCCCTCCAGTGGGATTATCCCGAGCTCTGTCTGTCTCCCTGAGCTCCTTTGGTGCTGATGGGGCTGTTCCTGCCCCGGGGGGGCTCGGGGGGTGCACGAGGGGTCCCTCACGTCCTTCCTGCCTGGGCTCTGTCCACGCAGCCGACTGGGTTTAGCTTTGCCTTGATCCAGGGCCAAGTTTGGAACACTCAAGATGTATTTTCCAACTTTCCTGGCCCTTGATGTGGTTTTTTTTTTGGTCTTTTGGGTGTTTGTTCCCTGGATTGGTCTGTCTGGAACCAGCTGTGCGGGCTGTGCTGTCCAAAATCCCCGGTGGGACGAGGTCATTGCGAGGATGGCTCCGTATTCCTGAAAATCCAAGCAGGACAGGAAGCTGATGCTGGAGAAAACGTTGGAATTTTCTGTGGTTCTCTCAAATTTATCGCTAATTGCCACTCTATTTATATTTTGAATTGGTCTGTTACTCATCTCTCTGTGACCTTTGGTGGTGGCTGAGCTGGTTTGGCGCTCACACGACTCTCCGTGTGTCGGGTTTGGGGTTGTTTGTTTGGCTGCTGAGCGTTGTCAGGGTTGTTTTTCGTTGGGCTCGGTGAGTCCCGGGCCATGTTTTCCATCCCTGGGGCTGAACGGGGGGTCACTCACTCGGTTGAGGTTTTGGAAAAACCTAAGCCTGCGCCAAAGATGGAATTTAGCTGGGTCAGATTCCAGAGGTTTTCTGCCTTTTGGGAGACCAAGGTCTGGCTGTGGTGGAAGTGAAGCTGTTTGGGGGCAGAGGGGTCAGTGTTCCCCTGGGGAAGAGAAGGCTCCAGGGAGAGCTGAGAGCCCCTGGCAGGGCCTAAAGGGGCTCCAGGAGAGCTGGAGAGGGACTGGGGACAAGGGATGGAGGGACAGGACACAGGGAATGGCTTCCCAGTGCCAGAGGGCAGGGAGAGATGGGATATTGGGAAGGAATTGCTGTCTGGGAGGGTGGGCAGGCCCTGGCCCAGGTTGCCCAGAGCATCTGTGTCTGCCCCTGGATCCCTGGAAGTGTCCAAGGCCAGGTTGGATGGGGCTGGGAGCACCCTGGGCTGGTGGAAGGTGTCCCTGCCCATGGCAGGGGGTTGGAAAACATGGTCTCTGAAGTCCCTCCCATCCCAAACCATTCCATGATTCCACGATTCTCAGTTTTTCTGGCAGAACAGCAGCAGAGATGAACATTTGCCTCCTCAAGTCTGAGCAGTTATTCCAGGGCTGGAAGCTCCACGTGTGTGGAGTGTGGAATGTGCCAGGCATCTCAGTGAAGTGCACTCCTGCTCCAGGTGGATTTCTCCTCTGCTGCTTTTGGGATGGGGAATTCTCTGCTGTCCCTTCCCCTGAGAGCACAGTGTTCCACCTCCCTGCTCCCGGGGGCTGAGCCCTGGCATGGGCAGCAAATGTCACCCTGGGCTGGGACTCCCGGGGTTTGTGCCCATCCTCTCATGTTCTCCAGAGGCTGGGCCAGCTCTTCCTGCCTTAAGGAATGAAAATGTGATGTTATGGCTGTTCCTGGAGTTCCTGGATCGTGTGCCTGGCACAGGGCGCCAGTGGGACACGGGCCCTGCCAGCCATCCTGTGTGGGTGCAGAGCATGGCAGGAGCTCGTGGTGCTGAGCTGGATCCAGGGATTCACGGAATCATGGAATCCCTGAGGCTGGAAAAGCCCTCCCAGCCCATGGATCCACCCTGGGCCCCATCCCCACCTTGGCCCCCAGCCCAGAGCACTGAGTGCCACGGCCAGGCCTTCCTGGGGACTTATCCAAGGATTTCAGTTGAGTTCTTCCTGGAAACAGGGGATTTTAGGCTTGTGGAAGTTTTCCAGCCTTGTCCTCTGCTCTCCAGGATCCACCTGTAGGGAGGTACCAGGTGTGGAGCCACCCTGGGACTGCAGGACCTGCCCCAACCCCGGCTCTGTTGGTTTTGGGTGGAGGAGGAGGAGGTTTGTGCTCCCTTCCCGGCAGGATCTGAGCAGTGTTTCCTTGTCCTTCCCGGCACACAGAGCCTCTGCCACTGACAGGGGAGCCGGATGTGCCTCGGGTTCAGGGAATCATGGAATGCTTTGGGTGGGAACTTCAACACCACCCAGTGCCACCCTGCCATGGGCAGGGACACCTTCCACCAGCCCAGGTTGCTCCAAGCCCCGTCCAACCTGGCCTTGGACACTTCCAGGGATCCAGGGGCAGCCACAGCTTCTCTGGGCAACCTGGGCCAGGGCCTGCCCACCCTCCCAGCCAGGAATTCCTTCCATATATCCCATCTAAATCTCCTGTCTTTAGCTAAAACCCCTGGGATAATCCAGGAAGAGCCTCGTGCCCTGCTGATCCTCAGGAGCCAGCCCGGGATCCCCGGTCCCAGCTCCTGGCACAGCCAGAGCCCAGCGGGGTCGGCAGCTGGGACTGGGCTTGGGATCGGGCTGGGAGCAGCTCCAGGTGCCTGGAATATCCTGAACTGTCAGGGACCCCCAAGGACCATCCAGTCCAACCCCTGGCCCTGCCCAGGATACCCCAGCGATCCCCCCCTGTGCCTGAGCTCTGGCAGCCTTGGGGCCGTGCCCCTTCCCTGGGGGGAATTCCCTGTTCAGTGCCCACCCCCCTCTGGGGGAAGGGCCTCTCCTCTGGTGCTGGTGCCACTCCTGCCCACCTCTGTGACCTCCTGCAGGCTTCCCAGCTAATCTGTGTGTGGAGGGCGAGGTGGGTTTGGGGGTTTGGCTGTTGGTGGGGTGGGTCAGGAGCTGTAGCAGGAGCTGCCAGGGACACGCTAATCCCAGTAATCCCCTGGCTGTGCTCAGGGCTGGTGGCGCTTGGATCCCCATCTCCCTGCTCATTCCCAAGGATTAGAGGTGAGAAGCCATCCTGGGTCATGGGGGCAGGAGTGGGACTGTGGCTGGGCTCCGTCTCCCTGTGCCGTGGGATTTGGGGGCGGCAGGGGTGGGATTTGGGGGCGGCAGGGGTGGGATTTGGGGGCAGCAGGGGTGAGGTTTTTGGGGCAGTAGGGGTGGGATTTGGGGGCAGTAGGGGTGGGATTTGGGGGCAGCAGGGGTGAGGTTTTTGGGGCAGTAGGGGTGGGATTTGGGGGCAGCAGGGGTGGGATTTGGGGGCAACAGGGGTGGGATTTGGGGGCAGCAGGGTCGGCATTCCCAGGCCTGGGCAGGGCACGGCTCCTCTCCAGGCTGTGGGGTCAGGTTGGAGGGACAGCTCCGTGTCCCGGCACTGCTGGTGCTCTGTGGGACAGGAACTGCTGCCCTGGAACCACAAGGGGCTTCACCTGCTCAGAACTTGCCCTGGCTCGCGGGGAAATGCCGAGGAGGAAGCTGAAGGCTCGAGGGGGAGAATCACTTCCCCATCCCGGAGCAGGCTGTGATCAGTTTGATGGGGTTTCAGTTCCCCTTGGCATCAGCCCCTTCCCCCTCCGGGCTGGGCTGGCTCACTCTGAGAGGTTCCTGCGGGAGCTGCCTCGCTCGTCCTGCCCCCTTCCCACTGCCCCGGGACAGGCACATCCCTGGGGAGGGTCCTCCCTCACTGAGGGGATTCCCTTCTGCAGCACAAATCCTGTGAGGAGCGGCCAAGGGAGCTGGGAAGGGTCTGGAGCAGCAGGAGGGGCTGAGGGAGCTGGGGGGGCTCATCCTGGAGCAAAGGAGGCTCAGGGGGGACCTTCTGGCTCTGCAAGTCCCTGCCAGGAGGGGGGAGCCGAGGGGGTCGGGCTCTGCTGCCAGGGAACAAGGGCCAGGCCAAGGGGAAACGGCCTCAGGCTGGGCCAGGGGAGGGTCAGGTTGGGGCTGAGGAGGAATTTGTTGCTGGAAAGGGTGGGGAGGCCTTGGCAGGGGCTGCCCAGGGAGTTGGGGGAGTCACTGGGCTCAGTGATCTCAGAGGGCTGTTCCCCTGTGTTCACAGAATCATGGGATCATTAAGGTTGGAAAAGCCACTGGGTCCAACCATCCCCAGCACTGCCAAGGCCACCACTGACCCTGTCCCCAAGTGCCACATCCACAGGGCTTGGAAATCCCTCCAGGGATGGGGACCCCCTTCCTGCCCTGGGCAGCCCATTCCAATGCCTGACCACCCTTTCCAGGAGGAATTTTCCTGACCCTGCCCTGGCCCAGCCTGAGGCCGTTTCCTCTTGTCCTGTCCCTTGTTCCCTGGGAGCAGAGCCCACCTCCTGCCCCCCTTCTCCCTCCTCCTGTTGGGGAGTTGGAGAATGTTGGGATCATTTCCTCCATTCCAACACTCAACAGGAGTCCCTTGGTAGCTCCAGTGCTGCCGGCCCCGCTGAGGCCCCTGTGGAATCTGACCTGATTCCCACTCCTGTATCCCGTGTCTGGCAGTTTGTGGTGTTGTCCCTCCCTGGATGTGCCACACTCCGGCGGCAGCTCCGGCCCTTCGGCCGCCTCCTGAGTGGGACACTGGGAACAAAAGCTCCTTCTGCGGCTGTGGGAGATGTTGATCCTGGCAGGCTCTGGATGGAAATGATCTCTGTGGGGTCGAGACAAACTGAGCCAGTGCTTAGGTCATTCCTTCTTCCCTGGCAGGATGGAATGGGGAGGGACTTGGGCACCCGGGTGTGATCCGTGAGGAACAGCCCGGGCTGGGATTTGGATTTTGGGGTTTCCCTCTGTCCTTGGCTGCCCTGCAGGGAACTGCCTGGCACAGACAGGAGAGGGGCTGGCACTGAGCCCTTTTGTCCTGGAATTGAAGCTGGTTCCATTCTCTGCTGTGGCTGGGGCTGGATCTTGCTCCTGCTGTCCCTCTGCATGCGTTTGCCAGTTGGGAACAGCTCTGCCCTGGAACCAGGCTGGGAGAGCTGGGGGGGTTCCCCTGGAGGAGAGAAGGCTCCAGGGAGAGCTGAGAGCCCCTTGCAGGGCCTAAAGGGGCTCCAGGAGAGCTGGAGAGGGACTGGGGACAAGGCCTGGAGGGACAGGACACAGGGAATGGCTTCCCAGTGCCAGAGGGCAGGGAGAGATGGGATATTGGGAAGGAATTGCTGTCTGGGAGGGTGGGCAGGCCCTGGCCCAGGTTGCCCAGAGCATCTGTGGCTGCCCCTGGATCCCTGGAAGTGTCCAAGGCCAGGTTGGAGCCACCTGGGCTGGTGGAAGGTGTCCCTGCCCATGGCAGGGGATGGCACTGGGTGGGCTTTAAGGTCCTTTCCAACCCAAAGCATTCCATAATTCCCACCTATTTTTCCCTGCAGTTTCCCTCCCAGGTGGTTGTCAGGACCCACCATCAAACACTCCCTGCTCCCTCCCAGCTCCATCCCATCCCTCCTGGGGCCCTTTTCCCTCTGCTCTGCTCTTGTGCTCTGGGAAATGTGTCGGAAACGAGTTTAAAAGGAGGTGATGCCTGATGGGAAAACGCTCTGGATGACTGGAAAAGAGACCTAAAGGTGCTGATTAAGGAAGAGGCAGTAATTAATGAGGTGGGTGGTGGGTGGCAGTGCCAGCCTGGCATGGCCAGGCATGAACCCCGGGATCCAGAGGGATCCCAGCAGCAAGGGTGGAAGGGAATGGCCAGAGCTGGGGCAGGCTGGGACCCCCCAGGGCAGGAGGGGCTGTGGGAGTGGGATTCCGAGGGATCAGTGGGGTCCTGAGGGATCAGTGGGTTCCTGAGGGATCAGTGGGTTCCAGGGCAGGAGGAGCTGTGGGAGGGGGATCCCGAGGGATCAGTGGGTTCCAGGGCAGGAGGGGCTGTGGGAGTGGGGTCCTGAGGGATCAGTGGGTTCCCAGGGCAGGAGGGGCTGTGGGAGGGGGATCCCAAGGGATCAGTGGGTTCCCAGGGCAGGAGGGGCTGTGGGAGCAGCCCGGGCTGTTTTTAGGCCGTGGGTAAACGTTGGCAGCCCTGTAATTATGCCCCGGGGTGCCAGTGCAGGGGGGTGATGGCTCCCCTGGGAAGCAACTGGAATTTGGCATCAGGTAAAAATAGAAGAGGTTCCTCCCCAAAACACTTTTAGCAGCTCTGGCCACACGGAGCCACGGCCAGACACGGCCACGGAGCTCCGGATGGGCATTGGGATCCTCATCCCAGAGGAACTGAGCCACAGCTCCCACCCCGGGCCAGGGCATTGAGTCAGAGTCATGGGATGGCTTGGGCAGGAAGGGACCTTAAAGCCCACCCAGTGCCACCCCTGCCATGGGCAGGGACACCTTCCACCAGCCCAGGTTGCTCCAAGCCCTGTCCAACCTGGCCTTGGACACTCCCAGGGATCCAGGGGCAGCCACAGCTTCTCTGGGCAACCTGGGCCAGGGCCTGCCCACCCTCCCAACCAGGAATTCCTTCCCAATATCCCATCTCTCCCTGCCCTCTGGCACTGGGAAGCCATTCCCTATGTCCTGTCCCTCCATCCCTTGTCCAAAGCCCCACTCCACCTGGCAAACAGGATTCTCCAGGGACTTTCACTGAAATGATGGATTTTGAGTTGTGCTTTGTACTGATTTGGGAGTTTCAGTCCCAAACCCACCCAGGCTGTGCAGTCTGAGCTGGGCAAAGCTGTTTTCCACGAGGTTTGGGTCAGGGAGAGCCGTGCTGTGCTTCCAGGAGCGGGATGGGGGATGTGTGTGCACTCATCCCCTGCCCCAGGGTGTGAGGCCATCACCTCCGTGGTGGGCACCAGCCTGAGCAGCAGGGAGGCACCAGGGCAGGGGCAGGTTGGATACTGGGAAAATTCCTTCTGGAAAGGGCTGTCCAGCCCTGGCACAGCTGCCCAGGGCAGGGGGGAGTCTCCATCCCTGGGGAGGATTTCAAAGTCCTGTGGATGTGGCACCTGGGGACAGGGGTCAGTGGTGGCCTTGGCAGTGCTGGGGGAGAGTTGGACTCTGTGGGCCCAGAGGGATTTTCCAGCCCAAATGATTCCATGTTTCCACGCAGCTTCCACCTCTCCAGATCGTTCCTGGTCCCTCCTGGTTTGAAGGAACCCCCTTGGACAACCATCCCACCTTCTCCCAGGCACTGTCACCTGGACGCTTTTCATAGAATCTCAGAGGATTTGGGGTCTGAAGGGACCTTTAAAGGTCACCTGGGGTCCCCCAAAGCAGCTCCTGGGCCCTCACTTGTCACAGTTTTCCTGGAGGGCTCCTCCAAGGGGATCTCCGGCCCTGGGCTGGAGGAGCCGTGGGGCCCAGCCCCGTGTGAGGGGTGGTTTGGGGGCCCTGGGGCCGTGTCACCCCCGGGATTTGTGAAGGTTTCCTGTCCCAGCAGTGGCTCGGGGTGAGCGGGTGGCAGCTGTGGAGCCTTACCCGTGTCCTGCTGCCAGGCCCCCTCCGGGCCCGCAGCGCTTTCCTGGGACGAGCTCTCGGAAACAGGCGGGTTTTTTTTTTTGTTTAATTACTTCCTCTTCTGCCTTAATGTTTCTAAAGATAAACACGGCTCTCCCTTGGCACGGGATCAAGGAACAGCCGGGCTGTGCCAGGGACTCCGCTCCGTACGGGAACCTGCCGTGTCCGCTCTGCAGCCCCGCTGGAGCCGGTGGGAGATCTGTCACCCCCTGCCAGGGCAGGACTGATGCCACAGGGAGCTGTTCCCTCCTTCACCAAGCATTCCCAGATCCTGGGATCTTCCCTGACCCACTGGGGTGTGTGTTGAGTGTCGTCCCGAAAGCGCCGTGTGTGGGCAGGAGCAGCATCCGCTGCGTGGGGACATCCGAGTGGATCTTCCCGCAGGATCCGGGGTGGGGGGAGAGCGGAGAACCCCACATTCCACAGGCCCACGGGGCCTTTCCAGCCAGAGGGGTTTGCCAGCATTCCTGATCCCATGAGGCTGCACCTCCGGGTCCTGGCAGGGTACCTGGTGCTGCCCCGGGGATCCCACACAGCCAGGGGAGATGGGATCTCTCTGACACTTCTCATCCCTAATTTCAGAGGGATTAGGAGGAGGTTTGAGGAACAATGACAGCTCAGGGACAGGGGACCCGGGCCAGGGCTGGTGTGACAGAGCGGTGAGAGCCCTGCAGGGGGATCAGCTCTGTCCTCTCTTTCACCTGCTTCCTTTAACTGCCTGTAAACACCTCGTCATCGTGGGGCTCATCCAGAGCCTCACGTGTGAGGGCAGGAATTGCCCTGCCGGGAATGACAGCCGGGAATTGCCGTGCTGGGAATGTGCCCTGGTCCCAGCCCCCCGTGCCAGCCGGGCAGTGCCGTCCCCGCCGAGTCTGCTCCAGGATGTTGTAACTGGAAGGGAGTGACCCCGGGGTGGCTGTGCCTCCTCTGGGAAGCGTTCCGTGGCTGGAAGGAGTGTTTCCAGCCGGGAGCTGGTTGGGATTGCATTGCATGCAGACAGTGCTTCATCACCCAGCTCCCGTTCGACCCGGCCCAAGCTGTTTGTGTCTGATCGTTATCAGCCCTGTTTACAGAGTCAGGCACGTCCTCACCCATCACCGGGGCCATCACCAAACACGGAATGAGGCCGCCTGTCCTTAATTTGCCCCTTTTTTTTAGCTGTGGTCAGGGCAGGAGTTGGTGTTCCAGGTGTGACTTGTCTCTTTGCAGAGAGTTTTGCCCTGAATCCCATCCAAGGCCCCCTGGCAGAGCCGAAGGTGTCGGTGTCACCCTGATCCTGCCCTGCCCACCTGCAGCCACCTGGAGTTCCTGCTGCCTGGGAAAGGGTGTTGTCCCTGCCCAAGCTCCTTGTCCCGTGGAATTGCACTAGAACCTGGAGTGAGTGGGTTGTTATTCCTTGGGATTGTTCACTCACCTGCCGTGCTGTCCCTGTGCCAGGGGGGCACAGTGGCCGTGCCCACAGCAGGGACGTGGCCTCGGGGGCAGCCCAAGGGGACAGTGGGATTCCAGTAAGTGCCATCTCAGGAGGAATTTGTTGCTGGAAAGGGTGGTGAGGCCTTGGCAGGGGCTGCCCAGGGAGGTTTGGAGTGCCCAGCCCTGGAGGTGTCCCAGGAAGGCCTGGCCGTGGCACTCAGTGCTCTGGGCTGGGGGACAAGGTGGGGATGGGGCACGGGGTGGATCCATGGGCTGGGAGGGCTTTTCCAGCCTCAGGGATCCTGGGATTCATGGACACCTGGCAGCAAAGTCCCTCCTCACACTGGTGGGTGGCACAGGGAGCTGCCAGCACCCACTGCTGGTGCTGGTGGGGTCTGGGCTGTCCCCCCCGTGCTGGGGGGACACTGCTCGTGGCCAGGTGTGGGGACAAGGACTGTCCCCTCTCTCACCCTGGGCTGGGTGGGCTTTCCCTGGAGGCAGCCGTGGGGCCGTGGCGTGGCTGGAGCAGTGGGACAGCCCCGGCCCTCACACAGGCCTTTTGTTCCCCTCCATAGCAAAGCCATTCTTGGTGCTCCTCTGGGGATACGTAAGGAGGGAACAGTGCCTGCATTGTCCCGGGGCACACACTCACAGTGTTGTTCTGGGCCGGCCCTGCTGGGGCTGGGGGGGCCCTGGGGTGGGGATGGCTCTGTCCCTGCCCTGGCCTTATTCCTGTCCTCTTAATCCCCCAGAGCTTCTCCTGCTCTCCGTGAGGGAGGAGCTGGAGCATCCCACTCTGCCCTCCCTCTGGTGCTGGCTCCCAGGGAACAGGAGGGCTGAGCGGTGCTGGGACACCTCTGAGGATCGTGGAATGCTTTGGGTGGGAAGGGACCTTAAAGCCCCCTCAGTGCCACCCCCTGCCATGGGCAGGGACACCTTCCACCGGCCCAGGTTGCTCCAAGCCCTGTCCAACCTTTGGCACTCGGGATGGGGCTCATCCCACCCCGTGGTTGATGCAATCGCTCCCACGTCTTGCGGAGCAGTTCCCAGGCCATGGCGGGGCTGCCTCGGGGTTACGTGGATCTACGTGGATCTACGTGGATCTACGTGGGTCCTGCCCCGTGCCAGGAGCTCCATTAGTGACCTGCTGGGGCTGGGCCTCGCTGGCCTCTGCTGGAGCAGCTGCGGCTGTTTGGGGTTGTGGCGTCGGCACCGAGCGCTCTTGGCAGGAGCTCCTGGCCCCGGGCAGGCTGTGTGGCCTCGTGCCTGGTGCCTTTGCAAGGAACCACCTCGGTGACTCCAGGCAGGGCTTTGGAGCACGGAGGGTTTGAGGGTGCTTTAAAACTGCTGAATTTGTCAGTGATTTCTGCGCTGAGGCAGCGAGAAGCTCTCAGCTAATGATGATTCAAAGCAGGGATGAGGCTGAGCCCGTCTGGGGGGAGCTGGAAAATCACTGGTGGTGGGAAATGAACATTTTGGAAATAATTTGATGGGTCTGAAGTAGTTGAATGTTTCTGAAGTGACCCCCCGCCCTGTCCTGGCTGAGCTGACACCTTTGGGGCTGGTGACACAGCTGGGGGAGGGAAGGGTGAAGCACATCTTACTCCTGTGGTGAGGACTTAGAATCAAAGGATCATGGAATGGTTTGGGTGGGAAGGGACTTTAAAGCCCATCCAGTCCCAGCCCCTGCCAGGGGCAGGGACACCTTCCATTGGCCCAGGTTGCTCCAAACCCTGTCCAACCTGCCCTTGGACACTTCCAGGGATGGGGCAGCCAACGTTGAACTGTGTTGGCTGAGCTTTGTGTTCCCCTGGATGATATCATCCTGAGTTTCCGAGGTTTGGGCTGTGGGAGTCGTGTCTGAGCCTGCAGAGGCCCCCCTGTTCCTGGGCACTGGCTGCACTGGTGGTCCTGTGCCGTGGTGTCGGTCACTGGGAGCGGAGGGTGTCGGGTGGGAGGGGTGGGACAGGACTCCTTCTGAACAAGGAAAAGCTTTGCCTCAAACCCATGTGCAAACCCCTGGCTCTCCATCACCCCTGGCTCTGCAGGGAAGGGCTGGAGAAGCTGCAGCACGGCCGGTTCCTCGCAGGCCAGGCCCTGTGGTGTCCCTGGAGCAGGACCTGGCTGTGGGATGGGCTGGGGCCACGGGGAGCGTTCCAGGGAAGGTGGAACCTCTCTGTGGGGTCCAGGAAGGCTCCAGACCCCGGAGATGGAGCCCTGGGTTGGTCCATGCGTGGTGTTGGGGCTGAGCTGCCGTTGTCCCATCATTTAAGGGGCACTGGGAGCGAGGGAAGCGCCGGGAGCCGCTGGCGTGGCCGTGACCCCCGGCCGTGACCCCTGGCCGTGGCAGGGGCCATTCCCGCCGTGCCAGCGCTCCCGGCGGGGTCATCCTGCGGCTGAGAGTTTAACTTTGTGCTTATTTAGAACTTCCTGCATTGCAATAACATCCCGTAAACTTCCCGGTCCAGCCGGTGGGGACGGGGACAGGGGCGGGACAGGCTCCCCCAGGTGTCACCCCGGGCCTGCCGGAGCAGGAAGGAAAACAGGGAGCCAAGCAGCTGCGTGGAGGCCGAGGTTCACAGGCACACGTGCTTTCCCAGGAATCTGGGCCGGGAAAGCAGGAGAATGGATGGGGCAGGTCCAGTTCCCCCTGGCAGGAAGGGACGCGCCGATCCCACAGCCCGATAGGCCCTGCCTGTGCTGAATGCTGGGAAGTGGGAAGGCTGGGATCAGGCTGCCCCAGGAGCAGCTGAGGGAAGCACCGGGAGGTTGTCTGGGATTCCTGAGTCAGGCTGTTTGTTGGTGACAGTCCCTAAAATCAGGATGTACCTGCCTGCAGGTGGCTGAATGGTGTGGGAGCACTTGGCTCTGGGAAAACCCCAGGAGTCAAGTTTCCCTTGGCTCTCTGCAGCTCTTGGAATGAGCCCAGAAACACCCCCCCTGCTGTGTCCTGGGCAGGGCAGGGGGGGATTCTGCCCCTCTGCCCCCTCAGGGGAGACACTCCCCCCTGCAGAGCTGCTCCAACCCTGGGAACAACAGCAGGAGGACGTGGAGCTGCTGGACAGAGTCCAGAGGAGGCCCCAGAGCTGCTGCCAGGGCTGGAGCCCCTCTGCTCTGGAGCCAGGCTGGGAGAGCTGGGGGGGTTCCCCTGGAGAAGAGAAGGCTCCAGGGAGAGCTGAGAGCCCCTGGCAGGGCCTGAAGGGGCTCCAGGAGAGCTGGAGAGGGACTGGGGACAAGGCATGTAGGGACAGGACACAGGGAATGGCTTCCCAGTGCCAGAGGGCAGGGCTAGATGGGATATTGGGAAGGAATTGCTGGCTGGGAGGGTGGGGAGGCCCTGGCCCAGGTTTCCCAGAGCATCTGTGGCTGCCCCTGGATCCCTGGAAGTGTCCAAGGGCAGGCTGGACAGGGCTTGGAGCAACCTGTGCTGGTGGAAGGTGTCCCTGCCCATGGCAGGGGGTGGCACTGGATGGGCTTTAAGGTCCCTCCTGTCCCAACCCAATCCATGACTCTGGGATCTTGGATCTGTTTCCCCTGTGCCCGTGGATGTGCCAGCGGAGCCGCGTGTGCTCGTGGCAGGACTGGAGTGAACTGGTGTGGAGGGCACAGGTTGGAGCCATCAGAGCCATAATCCTGACCCGTGGATCTAAAGGGATTTTTCTGTCTGGAGCTTGATCCGGGCCCTTGGCCCCGGGAGCAGGAGCCCTTGCCCGGGGTGTGAGGAGCAGGGCTGTGCTGTGGGAGCACACGGCGGGTCTGGTTAACCCCGTCCTTGTCTCTGTGTCTGCCCAGCTTGGCTCTGGCCTTTCCATTTTGGGCCTCGGGCTATAAATGGCACCTTTCCCGCTGCCCTGTCCTGCTAAATCCAGCTGTGGCTGCCGGGCGGGGAGCGGGGCCCTGGGGACGCGCTCCCAAAATAGCCCTTTGGGGCTGCGCTGCTCCTGTTCCCGGCCCCATCGGCTGTTCCGTGGCCAGGACCCGGCTCCCAAATCCAGCAGGCGTGGGAGAGGCCCTGGGTGGTCCCCTGGATGATGCAGTGGATGTGATAATCCCTCAGCGGCTCTGGAAGGGGCCGGAGTAGCCGCCCGTGCTCCGTCACGGGCTGCCTGTGTTCATGGCTGTGCCAGAATCCTCGGGATCTCTGATCCACAGCTCGATCCGTGAGCAGCATCACCGCTGGAAGGGCATGGCCAGTGTGGAAGTGCCTCCCCAGCCTGGCAGCTCCTGGGGGTGGCTCAGCCATTGCCTCAGGCTGGCCAAGGAGCCTCTGCCCCTGGAGCCCTTTCCGTGCTGTCCGGGCCAACTCCGTTGGGAAACAGCAGGATTTAGGGTTTGGGTTGGTGTGGGCTGGGGGGCAGGTGAGGGTGGGAGTGCCCCCAGTGCTCCCAGTGCTCCCAGTGCTCCCTGCACAGCTGGCACCACAAAGCCACGGGGTAGCAGGAGCTGCAGGGAAGCCAAAGGCAAAGGCGAGGGCAGGATGCTGTTGTTTGGGAAAGGCTGAGTGCCAGGCTGGAGATAAGGAGCAGGGAATTGCCACTGGACCCGGGGTGTGGGATCCCTGTGGGGTGTGTGATCCCTGTCGTGGGATCCCTGTCAGGGTGTGGGATCCCTGTCAGGATGTGGGATCCCTGTCCATGTGTGTGATCCCTGTGGGGTGTGTGATCCCTGTCCAGGTGTGTGATCCCTGTTGTGTGATCCCTGTCCATGTGTGTGATCCCTGTGGGGTGTGTGATCCCTGTTGGGGTGTGGGATCCCTGTCCATGTGTGTGATCCCTGTGGGGTGTGTGATCCCTGTCCAGGTGTGTGATCCCTGTTGTGTGATCCCTGTCCATGTGTGTGATCCCTGTCAGGTGTGTGATCCCTGTTGGGGTGTGTGATCCCTGTGGGGTGTGTGATCCCTGTCAGGTGTGTGATCCCTGTCCGTGTGTGTGATCCCTGTCCGTGTGTGTGATCCCTGTGGGGTGTGTGATCCCTGTGGGGTGTGTGATCCCTGTCCATGTGTGTGATCCCTGTGGGGTGTGTGATCCCTGTCAGGGTGTGTGATCCCTGTGGGGTGTGTGATCCCTGTCCATGTGTGTGATCCCTGTCAGGTGTGTGATCCCTGTCCATGTGTGTGATCCCTGTCCATGTGTGTGATCCCTGTCAGGGTGTGTGATCTGATCCCTATGGGGTGTGTGATCCCTGTCAGGTGTGTGATCCCTGTCAGTGTCACGAGGGAGAGGCCTGGCCTGGCCCGTGACCGGAGGTGCAGCCCCGCGGCCCCCGCGCTCCTCAGATAACGCACCAGGAACTGTTTGCTCCCGGATCCCTTGGAATTGCCGCTCTTCCCTGCTGGGTGGGCAGTGCCACCGTGCCTGTGGCACGGGCTGGGGTCTCTCCTGTGCTGCCTGTGTCCGTGGAGGGCTGACGTGGTGCTGGAACGTCCCAGTGTTGTGTCCAGCCTGGCATTCCCTCCCGGAGGTGGCTGTGCCAGCAGGGGTTCCTGCTGCCTGCTCTCTAATCCCAGTGTTGCTTCCAGCCTGGCATTCCAGGGGGCTGGCACTCCTCTAATCCCTCTCTTGTCTCTGCAGGGAGCGGGGATGGACAGGGACAGATCCTCCAGCGCTTCCCGGAGAAGGACTGGGAGGACAACCCCTTCCCACAGGGCATCGAGCTGGTGAGTCACTGTCCCTGGGGACCCTGGGGTGACACCGGGGTGGGTGACACGGGGACACATCCCACAGGGTCTGATGGGGAGAGGGGTCCCCACCTGCCCCCAGTGCAGCTCCAGAACACTCTGGAAATGGTGGGATCCAGCGTGCTGACTCCTCTCCCTGCCTCTGTGCTCCCCCTCCTCCTCTGGGCTCAGCTGCTGGGGTGCTGGAATGTTTCCTGGAGGAGCCAGGGATGCAGCCTCACCAGCGTGGTCAGGCCCTTCCCGGTGCCTTGCCCCCTCTGAGCAGGGGGAATCCCGAGGAGCTGCTGGGGCCTGGATCCCTGATCCCTCCCAGGGCTCCTCCCAGGTCACCAGCTGTCACCAGAGTCCTTTGGGATCAGCTCAGTGCTGGGTCGTTCCTAGAATGTGGCACACCCAGCTGGATGTGGTGCTTCATGGGATCCTCCAAACCAGGAGAGTGGGATTGTTCCCCTTGGTTGCTAAATTGGAATGGAAGCTCTTCCCAAGTCCTGTGCTGTGCCCTGGTGCTCTGAGGACCCCGAGGGAGAGGAGCTGGAACTCCACTGCCAGCGACAGGACAGACCCCAGACTGAGCCCCCCCGAGGCTGCTCCGCTCCCCTCTGCACTTTGTGGGATCATGGAATCATTTAGGCTGGAAAATCCCTCTGGGCCCATTGAGTCCAGCAGTCCCCCTGCAGTGCCAAGGCCACCACTGACCCCTGTCCCCAAGTGCCACATCCCCAGGGCTTTGAAATCTCTCTGGGATGGGAACTCCCTCCCTGCCAGCTGTGCCAGGGCTGGACAGCTTCCTATTGGCACTGGGATCAGTGGGAGCAACTGACTCCTCTTCCCACTGTCACTGGGATCAGTGGGAGCAACTGACTCCTCTTCCCACTGTCACTGGATCGACAGTGTCCAGCTCCTCTTCCCATCACGTGTTCCCCAAAACTCCAGCACGATTCCGGAGTTTTCTGGGCTGTTTTGTGCGAGGCAAAAACACACATTATTTTTCTGGTCCGAGTTTCCTGGTGTCTGTCTGCAGGGACTTGGGAACGGTCCCAAACAGGAGGAAAGCTGCTTTTTTCCCCAGGGGTCAAACCGTCCAGCCAAAAAATCCCTGGAATTTAAACAATTGGAGCCCTGTCCTGTTGGGAGCCAGGGGTGGCTCCAGGGCTTCCCACAAGCTCTCCGAGGTGTCCGGGGGGAGCAGCACACGGGGCTGAGCCCAGCTCCCGAAAACCCGAGGGAGCCCATCCTGGGGGATTGGGCGGGACGTGACGTTGCGGTCGCAGCTGGTTCTTTTTAGCAGCTTTTCTGGGGAGAAGAGGCTTTCTGGGGTGCCAGGGAGCTGCAGTTTGTAGCTTCTGGCCTTGTGCGGCGTCCGGCAGCAATTCCAAACACGAACATCTCATGTTGACGGAGCCGGTTCCTCCGGGGACACACACAGGATGTGGCCGTGTCCCTGCTGCAGCTCCTCCCTCCCTGCCCAGAGCTCTCTCCTCCGGAGCCCCTGGAGCTGCCTGGAGTGGGCATTCCCAGGGGAGAACCGAGGGATCCTGGTGGCAGCGGCTGCCACGGCCCCGAGCGAGGTGTGCGATGGGAGCGGAGATTCCTGTAAATCCGGGGCCTCCGTGTGCTCCAGGGAGGGTCAGGGCCATTCCCACTCTCCCTTCTGGATCCTTCCCGTGGTGCTGGGCCTCCTGTCCTTCCATGCTGTGATCCCACAGGTCTGCCTGACATGGCACAGGATTTTCCGTGTCCTGGGGTGGCTCTGGGGTGGTTTTGGCACCCACTGGGTGTGCCCAGGCCTCCAGATCTGTTCCACCTCTGGCAGCACAGCCAAGGCAGCGTTCCAGACATCCAGCTTCCAGTGCCTAAGGGAACTCTAAGAGAGCTGGAGAGGGACTTTGGACAAGGGCCTGGAGGGACTGTGGCTGCCCCATCCCTGGAAGCGTTCCAGGCTGGGTGGGATGGGGCTTGGAGCAACCTGGGCTAGTGGAAGGTGTCCACGTGGAAGGGGATGAGCTTTGAGGTGTGGATGTGACTCAGTCTGTTGGACTTGGTGAAATTCCCTTTTAATTGCGTGTCATGTTTTTCACTGAAGCTGGAAAATACTTCAGGTTTTGGAAAATTATTGAGGGAAAGAGGAAACAGGGAAGTAGTGGAGTCCCCATCCCTGGAGGAATTTAAAAGCCGTGTGGATGTGGCACTTGGCTGGGAGGGTGGGGAGGCCCTGGCACAGGGTGCCCAGAGGAGCTGTGGCTGCCCCTGGATCCCTGGAAGTGTCCAAGGCCAGGATGGGCAGGGCTTGGAGCAACCTGGGCTGGTGGAAGGTGTCCCTGCCCATGGCAGGGGTGGCACTGGATGGGCTTTAAGGTCCCTTCCCACCCAGACCGTGCTGGGACTCTGGTCTGTGACCCAGCAGCAAGTTCTTGGGGGGGCAGCAGCTCCGTGGGCTTTGGGCATTCCTGCGATGCCCAGGAGATGTTTGTGCCGAGCTGGGAGCTCGTGGTGGAGCCCAGTGAGGGGGGAACTGTTGTGTGGGGACAGTGACACCGTGTGCTCACCCCCGTGGCTGCTGAGCCAAACCTTCCTGCGGCAGGAGCACCGGGATGGAGAGCTCCCAGACGTGGGTTTGCAGGGACACCCCTGGCAGAGCCTGGGAAGCTTTACAGGGACACCCCTGGCAGAGCCTGGGAAGCAGTTTCTGGGGTGCCTTTGCCTGCCCTCCCGTCCCGGGTGTCTGGGGAGATCCAAGCTCCTGCCCCAGTGTCCAGCTCTTACCAGAGGGGAGAGGAGGCTCCATGGGCACCATGAGCACAGGGAGTGGTGAACAGCTGGAAAACTCACCAGGTGGGAACTTGGGTTCCTGAGGGTTTGGGCTGGGGCAGTGACTCCTCGTGTGCTGGGCCTCGTGGCCGGTCTGGCCCTGGTACCACCTCGTTCTCTTCCTTGGATTTGCTCCAGTCCCTTGTCCTCGGCGTGGCCCCGGCAGGAGCCGAGCTGTCCCGGCCCAGGGAGCTCCCAGCACGGCCGGGAATTTTCCACGGGGCTGAGGAAATGCGGAAAAACCCCTTGAGACTTGGAAACCTGGGGGAGTCCTGGGGCCACTGGCTGGAATTACCCCCGGCCCTGGGAGGGGGTTTGGGAAGTCCCAGTGGCAGGTCCAGCAGGGTTGGGAGGTGGTGGCACAGCCAAGGGCAGTGTGTGCCCAGGGGAGCAGTGCCACCTCCTGGAGCCACCTCAGTGCCCATGTCCTGCATGTCCACAGCAGGGCAGGATCACCTTTCCTTCCTGACCTTGTGGTTACCTGGCACCATGGTGGGCTGGAGTTGTGCAGAGCCTGGGGGGCTCAGTGCCCTGGTGGGCCTGGGGGTCTGTGCAGAGCCAGGGGGACCGTGCAGAGTTGGGGGGCTTGGTGCCGGTGCCAGGGGGGCTGCAGAGCTGTGCAGAGCCCAGCAGGCAGGGGGGCTCAGTGCCAGGTGCCAGCAGCCCCTGGCCCAGCCAAGCCCCTCACAACCCCTGTGCTGGGGCTCCTGTGGTTGTGGACAGGGTGCCCATCCTGGCTGGGGTGTCCCATCACCCTTTCTTCCCGCTTGGGTTTCTCCAAGCAGCTCCAGCTGTCCCTGCAGAGAGGAGGGGATGGCACTGGCCCTGTTTCCCCCCTGGGAGGGGGTTTGGGAAGTCCCAGAAGCTGGTCCAGGGTGTGGGAGGGTGCCTGAGGTGCAGTGGGTGAGGGGAGGGGGGGCTCTGCCCGGTGCTCTCCCCATTCCCAGATCACAGAGCTGCCCTTCCCTGCAATGTGGTGCCACACCGAGCTCCCTGTTCCCGGGATCCGGGGCCGGTGGGGTCAGGGTTTGCTCTCACCCCCTCCAGGGGTGCGGGGGTTGAGGGGCAGTGGTTGGCAGCCCCTCTGACCCCAGCCCTCCTTCCCCACAGTTCTGCCAGCCCAGCGGCTGGCAGCTCTTCCCGGAGAGGAATCCCCCCACCTTCTTCGTGGCCGTGCTGACCGACATCAACTCGGAGCGGCACTACTGCGCCTGCTTCACCTTCTGGGAGGCCGTGGAGAGCCCGCAGGTGCTGGGGGCACTGGGACGGGGGCAGCAGTGCTGGGGGGAGGCATCCTGCTGCCAGTGACCCTGGCCAGTGGTTCCTGCCTTCCCTGTGCCACAGGAATCCGGGGATGGGTGGGAGTGGTGGGCAGCAGCACTGGTAGAGAAGCATCGGGCTTCCGCTGGCCCTGGCCAGTGGTTCCTGCCTTCCCTGTGCCACAGGAAGCTGGGGGTGGGTGGGAAGGGTGGTCAGCAGCACTGGGGGAAGCATCAGCTGCATTTAGCTCTGGCCAGTGGTTTCAGCCTTCCCTGTGCCAGGGGAATCCATGGCTGGGTGGGAAGGGGGGTCAGCAGCAGAAAAGGAGTGGTTCCTGCCTTCCCTGTGCCGGAGGAATCCGGACCCTGGCACTGGGATCTTGGGAGAGGGAAGAGCACCCTTTAACCCTGGCTGGTGTGTGTCTCCCCAGCCCCAGAGCCACCCCAGGAACGGAGAGGGCGAGGAGGGGGAGGAGGAGCCGTCGTCTCCCGTCCAGCCTGCCCAGCTCTTCGCTCCCAAGAGCCTGGTGCTGGTGTCCCGGCTGGACCACGCCGAGGTGTTCAGGGTGAGTCCGGGATGGGGGAGCCGGGATCCTGCTCGGGGAGCAGTTCTGGGAAAGGCTTCCTGACTCTGGGAGCGAGGGCTGCAGGAACAGCCTGGCACAGCACCCGTGGGAGCGAGGCCTGTTCCCATCCCGCCCTTTGCATCCGGAGCCGGGCCCAGTTGTGCTGACCCCGAACGGCCGCGGGACACGGAGCCAGGGCCCCCCCGTGCCAGCTGGACCCACCTGGTTCATGGAACACAGGGAGGAACAGCCTGTTCCTGCAGAGTGTTGGTCTCTGCCAGCTGTGTTTGTGTGAAGGTGCTGCATTGTGTGCCTGGGAAGGGTTTGGGAGGGCTCGGGCTGGGAGCTGGGCTGTATCCATGGGCATGGGGCTGGGAGAGCTGGGGGGGTCACCTGGAGAAGAGAAGGCTCCAGGGAGAGCTGAGAGCCCCTTGCAAGGCCTAAAGGGGCTCCAGGAGAGCTGGAGAGGGACTGGGGACAAGGGATGGAGGGACAGGACACAGGGAATGGCTTCCCAGTGCCAGAGGGCAGGGATGGATGGGATATTGGGAAGGAATTCCTGGCTGTGAGGTGGGGAGGCCCTGGCCCAGGTTGCCCAGAGAAGCTGTGGAAGGAACCTACAACAATCACCCAGGGCTGACAGAAGCCAAAGTGTGTTGTCAGGGGCATTGCCCAGATTTCGGGAACCTCGGCCAGCCCTTGCTGGGAAAGGGTCTCCTTCCCATCCCTTCCTTGGAGTATTTGTGGACTGGGAGTGCTGGGGGGCTGGAGAGCCCAGGTGTTCCCAGCCTCTCTGCTCATGGAGCTGTGGGAAGCCCCTGCTGCTCCAAGGGGTCGGTGTGGGGATGGGGTTGTGCTGCTGGCTGGAAGCAAAGGGAGCCTGTGCAGAATATCCCATCCCTGTGGATGAGGAAAACCTGGAGCACTGCACCTGGGATTGGCAATCCCAGGGTGTGTTTGGCCAGGGACAAGCCCTGGGAGCCCCTCCAGGGGATGGGGTTCCACGCTGGAGGGTCTCCCCAGCTCCCAGCCCTGCTCATCCGTGCCCTGCTCCCCCCTCCAGAACAGCCTGGGGTTGATCTACACCATCTACGTGGACGGGCTGAGCGTGTCCTTGGAGAATGTCATCGGGAACCTCCTCACCTGCACCATCCCCATCACGGGGGGAGCACAGGTGGGTGTCCTGCCCCTCCCTCTCCTTCTCCATGCCCTTCCCTCTCCATGCCCTTCCCTCTCCCTCTCTGTGCTCTGCCCCCTCAGCAGCTCTGTCAGAGCCAGGCCGGGGGTCCTGCTCAGCTGGGCTCTGGGTTTGCTGTGCTGGGTGAGCTGAGTGGGACCCGTGGGCAGGGCCTGGCTCCGTGCCCTGCTGCCTTCCCAAGTGCTTCAGAGCACAAACACCAAAATTCCGTGACGTGGAGCCGCTCAGCTGAGCAGGTCCTGCTGCTTGGCTGGGCTGCACTTCCCATCCCAGCCAGTGGCTCCTGCTCCCTTGGGAAGGAGACTGGGAGCTCGACCACCAGCTGACGTGGGTGCTGCTCCCTCTGTGCAAACACATTCCATGGGCCGTGGTCACTCCTGCACTCCTGGCTCCGTTTGCCCGGAGAGCTGCTCCGGGGCCGAGTGGTCACGGGCCATCTGTGAGAGCAGGGCTGGGGCAGCTGCAGGGACACGGGCCAGGGAGGGCCAGCGATGCCAGACGGGCAGCCTGGAGCTCTCCTCGGAGCACTGGGCTGCTCCTGTGCCTGGTCCTGTGCCCGTGCCTGGTCCTGTGCCCGTGCCTGGCCGGCGTCTCTGCTGGACAGGGCCTGTGCCCAGAGCCGAGGCCATCACACCCCCTGCCCCCCCCCCTTGGAGCTGAGTGTCCCTCCAGCAGCTCCTCCTGCTCCAGGCAGCCCAGCTGGGCTCAGCAGATGGGACAGGGGGGGTCAGCCGAAGCTGCCTTGGGGATGGCACAAAGGGAGAGCCCAGCTGGACCCCCTGGCAGGAGGTTGGGGACAGCAGTGCCATGCCCTGGGGCTTTCCTGCCATGGTGACACCTCACATGTCATCAGGGAGGTGTGCTTGTCTCCCCCTTCAGCTGAGCTCCTCTTCCTCCAGCACAAAGTGATATTAATTATCCCACATCCAAGTGGGGGAGTCTTGGTGAGGCTGGAACAGCAGCAGAGGGCACTGGGACAGCACCACGGGGCACTGGGACAGCACCAGAGGGCACTGGGACAGCACCACGGGGAACTGGGACAGCACCACGGGGCACTGGGACAGCACCACAGGGAACTGGGACAGCACCACGGGGAACTGGGACAGCACCACGGGGCACTGGGACAGCACCACGGGGAACTGGGACGGCACCACGGGGCACTGGGACAGCACCACAGGGAACTGGGATGACACCACAGGGCACTGGGGCAGCACCACAGACCCCCAGTGCCTCCAGACAGGGGTTTCCTTCCCCCTGTGCCCGTGACCCTGAGGGGGTTCTGCTTCCTGCCCCCGTGTCTGAGCAGGTTTTTGGGCAGGAGCCCCTGGAGCTGCCGTAGGTTTGGGGCTCCCTCTGAGCCCCCAGAGCGCTGCAGACCCCGGGAGAGCCCGGCACTGCTCCCGTGTCTGCAGGAGAGGGATGGAGCCAGGCCCATCCAGTTCTCCAGAGAGGAGAGCGGGGTGCTGCCCACTGCCAGGGCACAGGGGCTGTGCCAGACACCCTGGGTTTGCAATCCAGTCCCGTGGGATCTACCCGGATCCGGTTCCTCCCCGGCGGGACGAGGAGGGCTGGCCGGAGCAGGGCGGCTTCTGCAGCCGCTGTGGCTCGCTGGGTTTGGCTCAGATCCATCCCCCCAGCTGGGGCAGGACCGCTCTGTGCTGTGGGAACAGGGACTGTGTGACAGGGGACAGTTTGGTGGCACTTCCCTTCCCTTCCCGTGCTTTACCTGTTCTCCTGCCGTGTCCAAGGCTCTTTCCCGGTGCCGTAGCCATGGCTTTCACTCCATGTCTGTGTTAGTGTATGTGGGCTCCTCTCTGAGCATTGTCCCTGCTCGTGGCTGGCTCTGCCCGTGTCCGTGTCCCCCTTGTCCCGTTGTCCCTTGTCCATGTGTCCTAACTGACTGTGCTCTCTGTCTGTCCCACCTCAGCCTGACGCGGACGACGAAGCAGCGGTACGAACTTCTTTTCTTTCCCACATTTCTTTCCCACATTTCTTTCCCACCTTGGGGTCTGTCCCCTCGTTAACAGCCTCTCTGTTAATTGCTCTGAGTGTGGCCCACCCAGGCCCGTGTCCTGGTGGTCTCAGGGCACCCTGGGGTGTCTGTGTCCGTGTGTGTCCCGGGATGTGTCCCTGGGCTCCGGGAAGGGGCTGCATTCCTGGCTGGCCCTTCTGCCTCTCTGTGTGTTCTGGGGGTTGTGAAAGCTGGGCTGGAGGAGCAGGTCAGGGGTCTGGCTCTGCTCAGCCATGGCCCTGTCCAGCACTGGATTTTGGGGCTGTTCCTGGTGGGATCTGGGAGCTCTCGTGGCTGCGGGGAGGTGGCGAAACCTGCTATTGCAGGAGCGTGTTCCCTGGAGAGGTGTGGAAAAAGGAGGAGAAGGGCCAGAGCTCTGCTCCTGCCCCAGCCCCTGCAGCCTAGAGGGAGCCTTGGGATGTGTAAGCGTCCCTGTGCCAACTGGGAAGGGGTTCAGTCTGGGAATGATAAGTGATGGTGGGGAAGAAGCAATGAGCCTGTGCCCCGTCTGTCTGTCCCTGCTCCTGCTGCCAGAGAGACTGCAGAGCTGGAGCTGCTCCCTGGTACAGCAGGGCTGGGTGGGCACAGACAGGGGAGCTGCTCCCCTTGGGTCCAAGGGCCTGGAGAGCCCCCGTGGCCTGGGGAGCTCTGGAGTCCTGGGGAGCCGTTGTGTCCCACCTCTCCGTGCGGATCTGGGGGCCGCCGGGATGTCGCTGGTGCTGGCTGGGAATACTGAAGCAGGTGCCCTTCCTCCCCTCAGCCCGTGGACCCAGTCAAGCACCCAAGGGGTTCAGTGGCAACATCCTCTTCCTTCTTTCCTCTTCCTTCTTCCCTCTTTTCTCTCCCCTCTTCCCGCAGCAACCGTGCTCCAGCCGTGCTGGGGGCGGGGGCTGTGCCAGGGGTGCCCTGTCCCCTGCACCGGGGGGGTTTGGCTGCCCCTGCCTTGTCCCCGTGCTGTGCCAGGGTCATCCCGGTGACTGGGTGTGTTCCCTTGCAGAGGACGATCTCCCTGGGGGCAGGGGACAGGCAGGTGATCCAGACTCCCATCAACGACTCGCTCCCGGTCAGCAGCTGCAGCGTGGCCCTGCTGTTCCGCCAGCTCGGTGAGACCCGGCCCCACCCTGCCATGGCCTGGGGGCCACAGTCCCTGCGGGTCATTCCCACCTGGCCTGTGGCTCCAGAGCCTCCCCGGACCCTTTTCCAGGAGGGTGGGATGTGGGGCAGGGGTCATGAGGAGCAGCCTGGGTGCAGGAGGAGAGCCCAGAGCTGGTGTTGGCCTTGTGCCTCCCAGTAAAGGACTGGGGCAGCCCAGGAGCAGTGGCAGCATCTCTGGGAAGAGGGCCTTCCCTGGGTGACCCAAGAGTGGCTCTTTGGGGGATGCTGAGCTCCTCTCTCGGGCAGGGTGTGGGGATGGGGAGTGGTCCCAGCCCTGGGGGGTGGGTCAGGGGTCTCTGGAGGGGTGCAGGAGGGGTCCCCCTGTTTCTGAGTGCCCTCCTGTGCCCTGCCCAGGCATCACCAACGTGCTGTTCCTGTTCTGCGCGGCGCTGACCGAGCACAAGATCCTGTTCCTCTCCAGCAGTTACCAGAGGCTGACAGACGCCTGCCGGGCTCTCCTGGCTCTCATGTTCCCCCTCAAGTACAGGTGAGGGGTCCCTGAGCCCCCCACCCTCCACCCTGTGCCAGCTCTCCTGCCTCCCAGTGTGACTGGGGAATCTCCCAGCCCTGCCTCCCTCCTCTCCAGGCAGGATGGGCTGAGCTGTTCTCCCTGATGATCAGGACAGGGCCAGGGAAGGGCTGGAGCTGTGTCAGGGCAGGCTCAGGTTGGATCTCAGGGAAAGGTCCTTCCCCCAGAGGGTGGTTGGCACTGCCCAGGCTCCCCAGGGCAGTGGGCACAGCCCCAAGGCTGCCAGAGCTCAGGGAGGGTTTGGACAACACTCTCAGGGCCAGGGTGGGATTGTTGGGGTGTCCTGGGCAGGGCCAGGAGTTGGATCAATGATCCAGTATTCCAGCCCAGGATATTCCATGATTCCATAAGCAGCAGTGAGGTGTTCCCAGCAGTGTCCCCAGCCCTGTTCCTGGCTGGGGCAGCTCTTGGCAGAGGGAAGCAATCCCATCAGAGTATGGGATGTGATCCAGGGCTGTGCAATCACTGCATGGTGCACATGGGAGAGGCCAGAGGTGCTTCTGCCTCCAGAACCCATCCCTTTCCCTTCTCTCAGTGGGATCATACCATAGAATTATGGAATCGTGGAGTCCCAGGAGGGTTTGGGTGGGAAGGAACCCTAAAACCCATCCAGTCCCACCCTGCCATGGGCAGAGACACCTTCCACCAGCCCAGGTTGCTCCAGCCTGGCCTTGGACACTTCCAGGGATCCAGGGGCAGCCACAGATGCTCTGGGCAACCTGGACCAGGGCCTCCCACCCTCCCAGCCAGCAATTCCTTCCCAATATCCCATCTGACCCTGCCCTCTGGCACTGAGAAGCCATTCTCCCTTGTTCTGGCCTTGCCCAGAGTCCCTCTCCAGAACACTTCCAGGGATGGGGTGACCACAGCTCCTCTGGCAAGTGTCCATGAGCCTTCAGGAGCCATGGGCAGGTGCTGCCCTGGCGGATGGGAGTGCCAGGGGCAGCCTGGGCACAGGTTCCCCCCCTCTGGAGCTGGGATGGGGACTGGTGCTGGGTGTGGGTGCAGAGCAGGCCTGGGGGCTGCACTGAGGCTCTCTCTGGTTGCAGTTTCACCTACGTGCCCATCCTGCCCGCCCAACTCCTGGAGGTGCTGAGCACCCCCACCCCCTTCATCATCGGGGTCCACTCCATCTTCCAGTCAGAGACACAGGAGCTGGTGAGACACCCTGTTCCCTGTGCCAGGGGAGGGCTGGGCAGGAGCAGGGGGGGTGACAGTGGGCTTGGGGGGCATCAGGCATCATCCACAGGCTCTGTGTGCTCAACTGGGACATCCAGGTGTCCTCATAAGCCCAGTGGGAATGGCTGGGCCCCATGGGAATGGCTGGGTCTGGTGGAATGGCTGGGTCCAGTGGGAATGGCTGGGCCCCATGGGAATGGCTGGGTCTGGTGGAATGGCTGGGTCCCACGGGGATGGCTGGGTCCCATGGGAATGGCTGGGTCTGGTGGAATGGCTGGGTCCAGTGGGAATGGCTGGATCCAGTGGGAATGGCTGGGTCCAGTGGGAATGGCTGGGTCCCACAGGGATGGCTGGGTCCAGTGGAAATGGATGGGTCCAATGGGAATGGCTGGGCCCCACGAAGATGGCTGGGTCCAGTGGGACCTGTGGGCTGTGGGTTGGAAGCCAGGCCTTGTCCCACGCTGTGCTGCCCTTCCAGCTGGATGTGGTGATCGCGGACCTGGATGGTGGGACCGTGAACGTTCCCGAGTGTGTCCACATCTCCCTGCTCCCCGAGCCCCTGCTCCAGCAGACCCGGGAAGCCCTTTCCATGGTAAGTACTGTGGCATTCCCTCCATCCCTGAGGTGCCAAAACCCTGGGAATGACACACGTGTCCAGGGAGCTGGGAACGGAGCTGGGGCTCCTCTGAGAGCAGGGTCCACTCCTTGGGCTCCTCCTGATCCTGTCACAGGGACCATTCCCAATCCCCATCCGATGGCCTCTGATGCACAGCAGTGCCAGAGAGCCTCCTCTGCCAAAGGTTTCTGGGAATGGGAAGGCTGGCTCCCAGCCCGTGGGCAGGAAGCAGCTGTGGCCCTGCAGCCCTTCTGGCTGTTCCTGTGTTCCCCCTGTGTGCCCAGGGCACTGTGCCCTGCCAGCGCTGCAGCTCCAGCTCCTCAGCCCGGGGCACCAGGGGGGAAGGTCTCCCTGGCAGAGCCGGAGGGGTCCCCCTTCCCTGGGAGCCCCACTCTGCCAGCAGTGCTTCCCAAGGAAGGGTCAGGCCGTGAGGCTTCCCATGCCTCATCCCTGGTGGTTTGTCTCCAAACCCCTCAGTGCTTCTCCAGGGGGACTGTGGGGTCTCTGGGGAACACTCCTTGGCTTTTCTGGCTGGGAAAGAAGCTGTGTGTGTTCCCTGGGCAGGTCCTGGACCCGGAGCTGGAGGTGGCTGATCTCGCCTTCCTCCCTTCCACCATTTCCGCCTCTTCCCTCAAGATGCAGGTGAGTGGAGCGGGGACCCCTCGTGGGGAGGCCATTCCTGATGGACACCCCATCTCCCAGGCACCATTCCAGGCCTGTCTCCATCTGGGTGTCACTGGCACTGCCCGGGCACTGAGGGCACTGCTCCGAGCCCTGGTTGGAGCCTGCAGTGCCCCTGGGTTCGTGGCTGGGCTGGAGGCAGACGTGGAATGTTTGGGCCCTTCAGCAAATCCTGGGGCTGTGAGAGCTCCTTCTCCTCCCTGTGCAGCAATCCAGGGGGCAGAGCAGTGAATCCAGGCTGCTGTGCCCCTTTTTCCCTGTAATCCCTACCGTGTTTCCTGCCCTGACCCAATGGCTTGATCCCCTCCCCTCGGCCCTGGGGGGAAACTCCTGCCCCGGGAGCCGCCTCATCCACACCCTGTCCCGCCTCGCCGTGGCCACTCCATGAGCAGGGGTCCTTCCCTTTCCCAGGACAAGGAGATCCGAGCCGTGTTCCTGCGCCTGTTTGCACAGCTGCTGCAGGGCTATCGCTGGTGCCTGCACATCATCCGCATCCACCCCGAGCCCGTCATCCGCTTCCACAAGGTGTGTGGGGGCCTGTGCCAGGGCCAGGGGCGAGATGAGTTGGGCTGTGACAGCTCAATCCAAAAAACAATTCCGGGTTTCCAGCCTGTGACCTCCCCGACATCCCTCCCGGGCCCACCTGCATCCCGTGTTTGTCCTTGAGCGTCCCGAGGGCTCCTGGATCGGGCAGCGCTTCCCTGGTCGTGCCCCGGAGTGCTCGGATGCTCCACGGCCATGTCCCTGCTCCTGCAGCCAGGGCAGCTCCGAGGCTCAGGGAGGAGGGAGCCCAGGCCTGGAGCTGGGGTTTTATTGAGACCTTGGCACTGGGGAGAGGCCCCCCTGGAATCCCGGGGGCAGTTCTGACCCCTCAGACAGGAGAGACCTGGAGGGGCTGGAGCGTGTGCAGGGAAGGGAAGGGAGCTGGGAAGGGTCTGGAGCAGCAGGAGGGGCTGAGGGAGCTGGGGGGGCTCATCCTGGAGCAAAGGAGGCTCAGGGGGGACCTTCTGGCTCTGCAAGTCCCTGCCAGGAGGGGGGAGCCGGGGGGGGTCGGGCTCTGCTGCCAGGGAACAAGGGCCAGGCCAAGGGGAAACGGCCTCAGGCTGGGCCAGGGGAGGGTCAGGTTGGGGCTGAGGAGGAATTTGTTGCTGGAAAGGGTGGTGAGGCCTTGGCAGGGGCTGCCCAGGGAGGTTTGGAGTGCCCAGCCCTGGAGGTGTCCCAGGGAGGCCTGGCCGTGGCACTCAGTGCTCTGGTCTGTTCCTGTACCCCTGAGTTCCTGTATCCCTGTGCTCATGTCCCTGTGTCCTTGTGTCCTGCCTCTGCACACTGAGGTGACACTGGTGCTCTTCCCTTGCCCCCCGTGTCCTGCTGCTGCAGGCCAGAGGTTCAGGTTTCCGTGCAAACCCTGTCCCCGTGCCCAGCTGGGACAGGGCAGGAGGTGGCACCGTCCCAGTGCCACCCGGGTGCGTGTCCTTGGCTCCGTGTCCCCCACTGACGGCACACGCTCTCCCCCTGCAGGCAGCGTTCCTGGGGCAGCGGGGGCTGACCGAGGACGATTTCCTGACCAAGGTGTTGGAGGGCATGGCCTTCGCCGGCTTCGTCACCGAGCGCGGGGCCCCGTACCGGCCCATCGACCTGTTCGACGAGGTGAGCGGGGCCCCTTCCCGGCCACCCCGCTGGGCCCTGCCTGCCCCGGAGCCCCGATGGCATCTGCTGGGACCCTGGGGGCACACAGGGCGTGGGAAGGGCTCCCCTCAGCTCCGCCTCATCCCCAGCTCGTGGCCTACGAGGTGAAGCGCATGCGGGCCGAGGAGGGGAACAAGCAGAAGATCCTGCGGCACATCAAGGAGCTGGCAGAGAAACTGTACAAAAATGTGAGTCCTGCAGCCCCCAGGGCAGGACTGGGAAGGTGATGGGAGGGTTCAGGGCAGGGAAACCCTGGCTGGGTCAGAGCTCTGGTCGCTCTCTCCTCCCTCCATAAGCTCTTGGGGCATGGTCCTCTCCCCCTCTGCACTGTGACCCTGGTGTGAGCTGCTCCCAGGAGAGGGACTCCCTGGTTTTATAGAATCTCAGGATCCCTGAGGTTGGAAAAGCCCTCCCAGCCCATGGATCCACCCTGGGCCCCATCCCCACCTTGTCCCCCAGCCCAGAGCACTGAGTGCCACGGCCAGGCCTTCCTGGGACACCTCCAGGGATGGGCACTCCAAACCTCCCTGGGCAGCCCCTGCCAAGGCCTCCCCACCCTTTCCAGCAACAAATTCCTCCTCAGCCCCAACCTGACCCTCCCCTGGCACAGCTTGACATGTCTAGTGGCACTTGGCCAGCACAGGTCACCTGCCCATGGCACCCTTGTCTGTCTGGGATGGAGCTCCTGAGCAGGGCTTGGCTCTCTGTCCATGGGGCTTGGGAGCAGATCCTGCTGGCACTGCAGGTTCCTGTAGAATCCAGCTGGGAGCAGTGGAGGTGGCTGAGGGACACCTCGCTGGGGCTCCTGTGCTGGCAGAGGACGTGCTGTGCCCTCAGGCCTGAAAGGAGCTGTCCTTGCCGTGGCAGGAGAACCCCTACCCCGCAGTGACCATGCACAAGGTGCAGAAGCCCACGGAAGGCTGTCACCTGCGGCTCCACCAGAAGCCCTTTCCCCGGCTGGACGAGGGCACGGTGCAGTGGATCATCGACCAGGCCACGGCCAAGCTGCAGACGGCCCCTCCGGCCGTGAAGGCCGAGAAGAAGTGCATGGTGCCATCAGGGCCCCCCATCGGTACGTGTGGGCACAGGAGGGACCCTCCTCGGCCTGTCCGAGGGGCCGTGGCAGCAAAACGTGGGGGAGCAGCAGCACCTCCTTAACTCCTGCCCCTCGGGCTGCTCAGAGCGCCCTGGGGCCTGTCAGCACCCTGAGGGGGCACACCCCGGGGTCTCTTGGAGCAGGGGGGGAACCATGTCCCCCCTGGGGGTGCAGGTCCTGCCCTGACTGGACCAACTGGATTCTCTTCCCAGCTGCCATCCTGGAGCGCAACGGCAACGCCCTGGCCAACAGCGCCCGGCGCCTGGAGGTGGTCAGGAACTGCATCTCCTACGTCTTCGAGAACAAGATGCTGGAGGCCAAAAAGGTGAGGGGGGTCCTGAGGCTGGGGGGAGGAGAGGGGTGGGTTGCTCTCCTCCGTGGCAGGGCGGGGAGGACGTTCCCTGCCCGTGTCCGGATCTTTGCTGGTCAGCTTATGTTCATGGAATCATGGAATCCTGTGAGGTTGGAAAAGCCCTCGGAGCCCATCGAGTCCAACCATCCCCCAGCTCTGCCAAGGCCACCACTAACCCATATCCCCAGGTGCCACATCCACAGGGCTTTGAAATCCCTCCAGGGATGGAGACTCCCCCTGCCTTGGGCTGGACAGCCCTTTCTGTGATGGAATTTTCCCCAGTATCCAACCTGACCCTCCCCTGGCCCAGCCTGAGGCCATTTCCTCTTGCCCTGTCCCTTGTTCCTGGGAGCAGAGCCCGACCCCCCCCTCAGTAATAGAACCGTGGAGTCACTGAGGTTGGAAAATCCCTCTGGGACCATCGAATCCGACCGTTCCCCAGCACTGCCAAGGCCACCCCTGCCCCATGTGGTGTTCCCCCCTGAGCCTGCCCGTGTCCCACAGCTGTTCCCGGCGGTGCTGCGTGCCATGAAGGGCCGGGCTGCCCGGCACTGCCTCACCCAGGAGCTCAACCTGCACGTGCAGCAGAACCGGGCGGTGCTGGACCACCAGCAGTTCGACTTCGTCATCCGCATGATGAACTGCTGCCTGCAGGTGGGACGGGGCTGGCAGGACCTGCTGCTCCCTCCTGGGAGCGGGGCCGGCCGTGGGAGTGGGGTCCTGGTCCTGGATCCCCCGTCACCCCCGCTCCCTTCCCCAGGACTGCACGGCCATGGACGAACACGGGATCGCCGCCGCGCTCCTGCCGCTGGTCACCGCCTTCTGCAGGGTGAGCTGCTCCGGGCCCCGCGGCCTCAGAGTCCCTGGGGAGGGCAGAGGCTGAGGGTGGAAGGGCAGGGAGCCAGGGGGTTGTCCTGTTGGGGCTTCTCAGAGCACAGCTCCTGCCCAGAACCTTCCAGCTCCTCACAGGCTCCCGGGGTGGCTGGAACACCTGCGGGAAGGGCGCTGCTCTGGAGTTCCAGCTTCATCTGTTGCTCTGGAATGCCAGCTTCATCTGTTGCTCTGGAGTTTCAGCTTCATCTGTTGCTCTGGAATTCCAGCTTCATCTATCCGTCGGGGCAGGCTGGGATGAGGTTCTACCTCCTGTAAAACAGTGGCATTGAGGGCTCTGGGTGGGCGCTGGGCAGGAGAAGAGTTTTCCAGGAATCCTGGAGGAGCTCTGGTGCAGACGTTCCCCCTGCCTGCCCAAGGACTGGGGGCTGTCCCAGCAGGTGGCTAGAGCAGGGATTGCCAGGGAGCAGAGCCTGGCACGAAGGCCACGTTTGTATGGACCTTTTCCACCTTCTCCCTCCGCAGAAGCTGAGCCCGGGCATCACACAGTTCGCCTACAGCTGCGTGCAGGAGCACGTGGTGTGGACCAACATCCAGTTCTGGGAGGCCATGTTCTACTGCGACGTGCAGAACCACATCCGGGCCCTCTACCTGGACAGCAACGAGGAGAACCACGCGGAGGAGGTGAGGAGACCGTGACCGAGTCCGGGGATGATGAGCAGCTCTTCACAGAGGTCTGCAAGCTGATCGTGGAATCATGGAATGGCTTGGGTGGGAAGGGACCTCAAAGCGCCTTCAGTCCCATGGGCAGGGACACCTTCCACTAGCCCAGGTTGCTCCAAGCCCCATCCAACCTGCCCTTGGACACTTCCAGGGATCCAGGGGCAGCCACAGATGCTCTGCGCTAGTTGCCTGTTCTGGGCAACCTGCTCAGATGAGGATCAGGGACCTCATCCTGGTTCTGGGAGATTCCTGTGGGAACAGTGGGGTGAAGGCGGGTGGATCTGTCCATGCCAACAACCAGCACCTCCTTCCAACCCCTTCAGGAGAGCACGGAGGAGCCCCAGGAAGCCAAGTCTGCCCTGGAGATCGCGTCGGAGCAGCTGCGGCTCTGGCCCACCATGAGCCGGGAGAAGCAGCAGGAGCTGATCCAGAAGGAGGAGAGCACCGTGTTCAGCCAGGCCATCCACTACGCCAACCGCATGAGCTACCTGCTCCTGCCCCTGGACACCAGCAAGAACCGGCTGCTCCGCAGCTCCGGCCTGGGGGACGTCGAGAGCGTCAGCAACAGCTTCGTCACCAACAGGTGAGGGGACATGCAGGGGACACCCGTGGTGGGGACGGCAGCTCCTGGGGCACCCCGGTCAGTCACTGCCCTCAGGACACGGGAGGTGTTCCTGCTCGCTGCAGGGAGGTTGGACCAGATGGACTTCAAAGGTCCCTTCCGACCCCAGCCATGCTGGGATCCCGGGATTCTGTCAGGATTGAGGCAGGTTGTGGTGCCCAGGGGGATTCTGGGAGTGGGAGCTCTCCTGTGTTCCTGTCAAGAGTGGGAGTTTTCCTAGATCCATACCAGGAGTGGAAGTTTTCCTAGATCCATACCAGGAGTGAGTTTTCCTAGATCCATACCAGGAGTGGGAGTTTTCCTAGGTCCATACCAGGAGTGGGAGTTTTCCTAGGTCCATACCAGGAGTGGGAAGTCTCCTGGATCCATATGAGGAGTGGGAGCTCTCCTGTGTTCCTATGAGGAGTGGGAGCTCTTCTGGGTCCATATCAGGAGTGGGAGCTTTCCTGTGTTCCTATCAGGAGTGGGAGCTGTCCTGGGTCTGTATCAGGAGTGGGAGCTGTCCTGGGTCTGTATCAGGAGTGGGAACTCTGCTGGAGCTCTCCTGCATTCCTACGAGGAGTGGGATCTCTTCTGGGATCCCACCAGGAGTGGAACCTCCCTGGAGCTGCTCCTGGCCCGGGTTGCAGCCAGGCAGGGCTGTTCCAGGCTGACCCTTCCCTGCTCCCTGGGCAGCATCGCCGGGAGCGTGGCCGAGAGCTACGACACCGAGAGCGGCTTCGAGGACGCCGAGAGCTCCGACGTGGCCAACTACGTGGTGAGGTTCATCAACCGCTTCGTGGACAAGGTGTGCACCGAGAGCGGCGTCACCAACGAGCACCTCAAGGGGCTGCACGTCATGATCCCAGGTGGGGACGCCGGGGGTGGGCACGGGGGTCCTGTGGGGGCAGCGGAGGGCACGGGGTGGGCAGGGCAGGCTCTGCTCCGGCCTCACCCCCTGCGTGTCACAGACATCGTGCAGATGCACATCGAGACCCTGGACGCCGTGCACAGGGAGAGCAAGAGGCTTCCTCCCATCCAGAAGGTATGGGGGGTCCCGCTGGGACGGGGCTGGAGCCGTGGGGGGCTGCAGAGACCCCCCTCCTGTGCTCCTCGGGGGCTGAACTCCCCGTTGTCCCCCCCCAGCCGAAGCTGCTGCGCCCCAACCTGCTGGTGGGGGAGGAGTGTGTGATGGAGGGGCTGCGCGTGTGCCTCATGCCCGACGGGCGCGAGGAGGCTGCCGGGGGCAGCATCGGGGGGCCACCCCTGCTCCCCGCCGAGGGAGCCATCTTCCTCACCACCTACAGGATCATCTTCAAGGGAACCCCCACCGACCCGCTGGGTGAGGGGCTGGGGCACCACGGCCTCGGGGGCAGCGGGGATCCCTGGGGGGCAGTGGGATGGCTGGGGATCCCTGGAGAGCAGTGGGATGGTCGGGGATCCCTGGGGAGCAGTGGGATGGTTGGGGATCCCTGGGGAGCAGTGGGAGGGTTGGGGATCCCTGGGGAGCAGCGGGAGGGTTGGGGATCCCTGGAGAGCAGTGGGATGGTCGGGGATCCCTGGGGAACAGCGGGATGGTCAGGGATCCCGGGGGAGCAGTGGGATGGTCGGGGATCCCTGGGGAGCAGCGGGATGGTTGGGGATCCCTGGAGAGCAGTGGGAGGGTTGGGGATCCCTGGGGAGCAGTGGGAGGGTTGGGGATCCCTGGGGAGCAGTGGGATGGTTGGGGATCCCTGGGGAACAGTGGGATGGTTGGGGATCCCTGGGGAACAGTGGGATGGTCGGGGATCCCTGGGGAGCAGTGGGATGGTCGGGGATCCCTGGGGAACAGTGAAGGGAGGACTTGTTGGTGATCCCTGGGGAGGAAGGGGCTGGTTGGGGATCCCTGGCAATGAGGGTCCTGGTTGGGGATCCCTAAAGAGGAAGGGTGTGGTTCGTGATCCCAGGGGAGGATGGGACTGGTTGGTGAACCCTGGGGAGCAGGAGGATGGTTGGTGATCCCTGGGGATGAGGGAGCTTGTTGGAGATCCTTAGGGAAGAGGGGGCTGGTTGGTGATCCTTAGGGAGCAGGTTGTTGATCCCTAAGGATGAGGGGGCTGGCTGTATCCATCCTGCCCTGTTTCCAGCTGCTGTGTCCTGGGGGACTCTGTGGCGGGCACAGCCACCGAGGGTGGCCCAGGGTGGCCCATCCCTGTCCGTGCCAAGGCAGGGACGAGCCTGACCCATTGCCATCCCTGTGTCCAGTGGGGGAGCAGGTGGTGATCCGGTCCTTCCCCATCGCCTCACTGACCAAAGAGAAGAAGATCAGTATCCAGGCCCAGGCGGATCCGTTCCTCCAGGAGGGACTGCAGCTGCGCTCGTGCACATTCCAGGTGAGACCCCGGGCTCTGGGGGGCTCTGGGGGGCTGTGGCTGCTCCCTGGCATTGCTGTGTCTCAGCTGGTGAGACCCGTGTGCCCAATGCCCACCACCTTGTCCCCCAGCCCAGAGCACCGAGTGCCATGTCCAGGCCTTCCTTGGACACCTCCAGGGGTGGGCACTCCAAACCTCCCTGGGCAGCCCCTGCCAAGAAGGTGTGAGGCATCCCCACATGGAGCTCCAGGAGGTGGTTCTGCCAAACCTTGTGCAGGTCCTGGGGGAGAGAAACACAGCAGGGAGAGATGTCATAGCAAATGGAGTTATTGGGCATTTTACATCTTTGGGACATGTGTAGAGGTGGAGCAATGCTGGGAGAGAGCTCCTGAATTTTCTGGCTGCTCCTGCCATGCTCAGAGCTGCCTTGACCAGTCACTGGGATACCCTGGAGCACCCAGGAGTCTCCAGGAGGAAAGGGAATGGGACAGAGTAACCAGCACGGAGGGTCAGGCGGGGCAGCCCCCCAGCCTGACCCGTGCCCGCCACACTCCCAATGGGATCCGAGCCCTGCCCCGATCCCTGGGAAGGGTGGGTGACCCCTGGCCTGCTCCCTGCCATCCCCAGCTGCTGAAGATCGCCTTCGACGAGGAGGTGGCTTCGGACAGCGCCGAGATCTTCCGGAAGCACCTGCACAAGCTGCGCTACCCCCAGCACGTGCGCGGCACCTTCGCCTTCACCGTGGGCCAGTCGCCCAAGCAGGCCATGCAGCCCAAGGCCAAGGAGAAGAACCCCTCGCTCAGGTACCTGTGCTGTGGGGACAGCCACGCCTGGGATGGGCCTGATCCTCTGGGACACCTCGGGGCTCCTCCTGGCCCTCCTCCAGCCCCCCCAGCTCAGCCACCAAACAGGGACCACTCGGGGAAATGGGGCACAGGGGCCTGAGCTGGACGTGGCTCCCTGAGCCCACCTTGCTCAGACCTGTCCTCACACAGGATTTCCCCATGTCCCCAAGTGCCACATCCACAGGGCTTGGAAATGCCTCCAGAATGGGGACTCCCCCTGCCCTGGGCAGCTGTTCCAGGGCTGGACAGCCCTTTCCATGAAGGAATTTTCCCAATATCCAACCTGACCCTTCCCTGGCACAGCTTGAGGCCATTTCCTCTTGTCCTGCCCCTTGTCCCCCGGGAGCAGAGCCCTTCCTGTCAGGGAGCTGTAGGGTGAAGAGCTGTAGGATGTCCCATGTCCTGCAGAGGATGGGTCACACTGGGACCCAGGAGTTTGCTGCACTGGCATCCCCAGCCCTGCTGAGGAGGCGTCCCATGGGAGAGGTTCCAGTGCGCTGGGTGACTTGGAAATATGATCCTGCAGTGCTGGGTGACTTGGGAACATGATCATGCAGTGCTGGGTGGCTCAGACACACAGTTCTGCAGTGCTGGGTGGCTCAGGGACACAGTGCTGGGTGACTTGGGGACACGGTGCTGCAGTGCTGGGTGACTTGGGGACACGGTGCTCCTGCTATGAGTGACTTGGGAATGCAGTGCTGCAGTGCTGGGTGACTTGAGGACATGGCCCTGCAGTGCTGGGTGACTCAGGGACACAGTGCTCCTGCACTGGGTGGCTCAGGGACGTGGTACTGCAGTGCTGGGTGACTTGGGACATGGTGCTGCGGTGCTGAGTGGCTCAGGGACATGGTCTGAAGTGTGGGGTGGCTCGGGGACACGGTCCTGCAGTGTGGGGTGGCTCGGGGACATGGTCCTGCAGTGTGGGGTGGCTCAGGGATGTGGTCCTGCAGTGCTGGGTGACTCAGCAGTGCAGTGCTCCTGCACTGAGTGACATGGGGACGTGGTGCTGCAGGGCTGGGTGGCTCAGGGGTGCAGTGCTGAGTGACCTGGGGACATGGTCCTGCAGTGCTGGGTGACCTGGGGACATGGTCCTGCAGTGCTGGGTGACCTGGGGACGTGGTCCTGCAGTGCTGGGTGACCTGGGGACGTGGTCCTGCAGTGCTGGGTGACCTGGGGACATGGTCCTGCAGTGCTGGGTGACCTGGGGACATGGTCCTGCAGCGCTGGGTGACCTGGGGACATGGTCCTGCAGTGCTGGGTGACCTGGGGACGTGGTCCTGCAGCGCTGGGTGACCTGGGGACGTGGTCCTGCAGTGCTGGGTGACCTGGGGACGTGGTCCTGCAGCGCTGGGTGACCTGGGGACATGGTCCTGCAGCGCTGGGTGACCTGGGGACATGGTCCTGCAGCGCTGGGTGACCTGGGGACATGGTCCTGCAGCGCTGGGTGGCCGCTCTCGCTGTGCCCTGTGCCCTAAGCGTGTCGGTGTTTGTGACAGCTCCCAGCAGGTGACCCATCTGTTCCAGGGCCTGGCAGGGGGGGTGCTGTCCCTCGGGCACCTCGGCCATCCCAGCACGTAAGCTGCCTCCGGCCTGGGCGGGCGCTTCCGAGGTGGCGGCTCCGGCTCAGCCCTCCCTGCTCCCAGGGCTCCCTGCCTGCTCTGCATGTGGCTGTCCCTCGGGAATGCCCTTTCCCAGGCTGCCGGGTGTGGGATCTCTCACCACCGCATCCTTCTGGTGCTCCCTGGCACTGCTGGGTCGCAGGAGCTGGGCCTGTACCACTGACTCCGGGGGTTTCCAGAGCTCTGGCCTGTGCCCTGTCTCAGAAGTTTGTCTGGGTTTGTGACGTGAGCTTTGTCACCCTTCCTAGTGCAATCCAGTGCCCCCACTGTCTACAAGTCTTGTCCCTCTGGTTAGGAAGCTCTCCCGTTCCCAGCCTCTGTTCCTGAGCTTGTTCCCAGGACAGTGTTCCTTCTCAGTCCTGAGGCTTTCCCTCCCTTGGCAGTTGTAGGGAGCATTGGGATTCCCTCACTGTCCACTTTGCAGAGCAAAACAAGGCACCTCCTGGTCTCCCTTTGGCCCCCACCTTGAGAGGAGGAAATCCCAGGAATCTTAGCAGCAGCGTGGCTCTTGTCCTGGGCTGGACAGGGCTCCTTCCCTGGCTGATGGATATCCCACATCCCCCGGGCTGGATGTGGCCCCTTCCCTGTATCCCACATCTCCTTTATTTCCCCCCCTTGGAGCCCAGGACTCACCGAGATGGTGACGAGGCCGAGGTCCTGTGTGTGGTGAGGCCATTCCTGCCTTCAGGAATTCCTGCCCTCTGGAGCTCTGTGGGGCAGAGCCTGTTCTGACCACACAGCCCAATCCCCGTGGGTTTGGCAGCTCTCCCTTCCCGAATTTCCCAAAGTGCCTCAGGAGCACCTGAGCCCAGCTTTGCTCTCCCTGTTCCTGCTGTGCCATCAAGGTCACCAGCCCAGGGAGGAGCAGCCCTGCACCCGGGATGGGCTGGCAGGGACCCCCTGCTCCCTGTGGTGGGTCCCCAGGTCCCTGCTGTGGATCCCCTGATCCCAGCAGCAGATCCCCTGGTTCCTGCCATGGATTCCTGATCCAAGTGGTGGGTCCCCAGGTCCCTACTGTGGATCCCCTGATCCCAGCAGCAGATCCCCTGGTTCCTGCCATGGATCCCCAGGTCCCTGCTGTGGATCCCCTGATCCCAGCAGCAGATCCCCTGGTTCCTGCCATGGATCCCCTGGTCCCTGCTGTGGATCCCCTGATCCCAGCAGCAGATCCTCTGGTTCCTGCCATGGATCCCCTGGTCCCTGTGGCAGATTCCCTGGCCACTGTGGTGGTTTTCCTGGTCCCTGTCATCAATCCCCTGGACCCTACCATTGATCCCATGATCCCAGCAGCAGATCCCCTGGCGATGGATCCTGACCCCTGCAGTGGATTCCGTGGCCCCTGTGGCAGATCCCCTGTCCCTGCCATGAGCTGGAGCCCTCTTCCTCTGGGATGAGCCGTGGTGGCTCCGATGTGGAGGACACTGTTAGTGCTGGGATGAGGCCGGGTCCCCTCGGATCCAGGGGGGCTCTGCCCCCGCCCTGGTGCCCCCAGGGCCGAGGTGCTGGCAGGTGACACGTCCCCTCCCACGTGACAGTGACTGAGCGGGGCCGGGGCTGCTCCTGTCGCTGCTTTGCTGGGTGACAGTGTTGTCTCTGACCCTCTGGGCTCCTCTGGCCGCGCTGGCTCTGGTCACACCCGGGCAGGAGGTGTCACCAGGCCCTGTCTGGTTTCCCAGGACGCTCTCCAAGAACCTGGTGAAGAACGCCAAGAAGACCATCGGCCGGCAGTACGTGACGCGCAAGAAGTACACGCCGCCCGCCTGGGAGCAGCGCGGCAGCCAGCACTTCCCTGAGGACAACGAGGACGAGATCTCAGGTGGGGAACGCCCCGGGCAGGGATGGGACCATCGCCCACCGGGGAGAAGCCCCTTGTTCCGAGGGGAGCAGGGTGGGAGCATCCCCAGTGCAGAGCACTGCCCCCATGGGCCCCTCTCCCCGTTCCTGACAGCCCCAGCTCTTGGCTGCTGGTGGTGCCCAGTCAGAGCTCAACCTGCTTCCAACAGAGGGAGGAGGGAGGTCTTTGGGCAGTGCCCTCAGCTCCTCAGGTGGAAAATCATGGATTTGAGGTGCAGGAGGGCAGGTGAGGGTGGACAGAAGAGCTGGACTGGTTTAGGAGTAGCAAGAGACTGGAAGGGACAGGAGCCCTGTGTGTGGAAGTTTAGAACCTTCCAGGTGGGAAGCCTGGAGGAGGTGTGGTGGATGGGATTTAGGGTTTCCATGGGGGATCCAGTCCCAGTTCTACCCAGTGCTCTGGTTTCAGGTGAGGGAGCCAGGAGGCAGCTCCATCCCTGTCCTGCCCCTGCGGGTTCGGAGATGCCTCCATCCCATCCCATCCCATCCCATTCCACCCCATCCCATCCCATCCCATCCCACCCCATCCCATCCCATCCCATTCCATCCCATCCCACCCCATCCCATCCCACCCCATCCCATCCCATCCCACCCCACCCCACCCCATCCCACCCCATCCCTCTCCTCCACGGTGGGACACCGTGTGTCCGTGCCGAGCGTGTCCCCAGACCCCAACTTGTCCCCGCAGTGTCCGAAGACATGGACAGAAGCACTTTGACCCCCAGCACCACCATGAGGCCCTCGGACAAGATGACCAACGCGCACGTGGTGGAGCGCGCCTGCTGCCGGGACTACCAGCGGCTGGGGCTGGGCACGCTGAGCAGCAGCCTGACCCGCTCCAAGAACGAGCCCTTCCGCATCTCCACCGTCAACCGCATGTATGCCATCTGCCGCAGGTGAGCCGGGCCCGGGGGTCCCGCCTGCCCCGGGGGGTCCTACCCACCCTGGGGGGTCCTGCCCTCCCCGGGGACCCCGCTGAGCCCCGGGGGGTCCCACTGAGCCCCGAGGGGTCCCACTGAGCCCCGCTGTGTCCCACAGCTACCCCGGGCTGCTCATCGTGCCGCAGAGCATCCCGGACAACACCATCCAGCGCATCTCCCGCTGCTACCGGCAGAACCGCTTCCCGGTGGTGTGCTGGAGGAACTCCCGCACCAAGGCCGTGCTGCTCCGCTCGGGGGGGCTCCACGGCAAGGGCGTCGTCGGCCTCTTCAAGTCCCAGAACGCCCCGACCGCAGGTGCCCGTCCCCCCGCCCCGGGAACGCGGGGGCTGCGGGGCCCCCCCGGGCTCTGGGGTGGTCACGCTCGGGGGTCTCCCCATCCAGGTCCCTCCCAGACGGATTCCACGAGTCTGGAGCAGGAGAAGTACCTGCAGGCCGTGATCAATTCCATGCCCCACTATTCCGATGCCAGCGGGCGCAACACGCTCAGCGGGTTCACCTCGGCACACATGAGCAGTGCAGGTGAGGGAGGGGGGCACAGAGAGGGGTGAGGGGATGCAGGTGGGCTCCTACCAGCCCTGGGTCCTGCTGTACATCCCAAGTGACCTGCTCTCCCAGGCTCTGGCATCCAAGGAGGCAGCAGAGCCTCTCCAGAGCTCCCAACTCCAGCTGGATCCCCGTGGCTGGTGGTGGGGTTGGGTTTTGGGACCCCTGGTGAACACTGGGAGCCCTGATTTTGGGAGATGCAGTGGCATGTGGGCACATGGACCTGTGAGCACCAAGAGCCCCGGGGAGTTTGGGAGACCCAATGTCCCCGGATCTGTGAGCACTGGGAGCCCTCAGTGCACTCTCTGGAGCTCCAAACTCCAGCTGGGACTCCATGGCCGGTGGTGGGGATGGGTGCTTGGGATGGGTGCTTCGGGCACTGGGAGCCCCGAGGGATTTGGGAGCCCCGGTGTCCCTGGAGCTGCAAGCACTGGGAGCCCCAGCCTGGGCTGGGATCCAGGCACTCGCCGGGGCCGGCGGGGACAGACCCTTCCAGCCGGGATGTCGGCACCGTGTGCCCCCCACGCACACGGCTGGGGTCTGTCCGGGGACCCCCGGTAAGTCCGGGCACACCTTGATGCCCCACCAGTCGGCCCTTCCCAGTCGGCCCTTCCCTGCAGGACAGAGCTCCCCCCACCGCCCTGCTCCAGCACCGACCGTCCTGTCCCAGCCATTCCATCCCGTCCCAGCCATTCCATCCCGTCCCAGCCATTCCACCCATCATCGCTTCAAGGGGGGTGTGGGGAGCTGGGAGGGTTCTCTGAGCCAGGGGGGATAAAGGACATCCCGACAGCCCCTCCGAGGCCCCTCCCCGGCGGGAGGACGTGCCCGGAGGAGGGGGCTCAGCCAGCGCTGGGGGGGCACAGTGACCTGGCAGGGCAGGGGCTGGGACAGGGTGATCCCCCACCCGGGGGGCAGGGCCGGGTCGAGCCCCCTCCCACACGGCCGCACCAGGCGCCTCTTGGCCGTGGCTCCAGCTGGACGGTGTTTCCCACACGCTGGGCTCTGGCTCCTGGCTCCGGGTGCGCGGTGCTTCCCTGGCTCGGGGGGACGGTGCTTCCCTGGCTCGGGGGGGACGGTGCTTCCCTGGCTCGGGGGGTCGGTGCTTCCCTGGCTCGGGGGGACGGTGCTTCCCGCGCACTGGGCTCCGCATCCCGGCCCCGGGGGCTCCGCTTGCTGCCGCTTTCTCTGAGCCCCTTCCCCTCCCTCGGAGCAGCCGAGGGGAGGCCGGGAGGGCCCTCGGGAGCTGACGTTCTCTTGGTGCTGCAGATTTCTCCGACAAGAGGCAGCAGCCTAAGCTGGGATCGCTCATGAAGCAGGTGATGGGAGGGAAGGACGAAGGGCCTGGGACTTTTAGCCGCGGAGGTGAGGACGTGTGGGGGGTCGCTGCCTCGGGGGGCCTCGCCGAGACCCCCGGTCCGGGCAGCTCTCGTAGAGTAGACGCTCCCCGAGCCGAGCAGCCGCTTCTGCTCCGCGGGGCGGCCGCAGGGAGGGGGGGAGGGACCCGCCGCACCCCCGGCGCCATCGCCTCCATCCCACCCGCTGTCCATCCTCCGCCCCCGTCCCTCGCTGAGCTCGCTTTGTCCTGTGCCCCCAGGGCTGGGTCACAGAGCCCGGGTCATCACCCTGTCCACCCCCAAGTGCGCGTCGCCGAAGGGCCGCGAGACGCCCCGAGGTACGAAAGCGCGGCCGCCCGACCTGCCTGGGCACCCACTGACCCACTGACCCCCCTCTGCCACCCCTCACACCACTAATGCCCCAGTAACCCCCCTCAGTCCCCACGCCTGCTCCGAGCGTGCCACGGGCACAGGTAAGTACCGGGCAGCCTCGCCAGGTTTGCTTTGGGCTCCTCGTGCCGCTGCGGGTGCCGGGTGGCGGTGCCAGGGCCGGGTGCGGTGCCAGGGCTGGGTGGCGGTGCCAGGGCCGGGTGCCGGTGGCACGGCCGGGGTGCAGGTGGCGGGTCCCGGCGATGCCAGAGCGCGGTTTGGCAATGCCAGTGTTGGGACGTGGAGCAGCCGGGGTCAGACTCCAAATCCAGCGGGCAGGAATTCCTGCAGCACCCAGCAGGGAGCAGGAGCCAAAGCAAACCTGGTGCCCAGCACGTCCCCGGCATGTGCTCCCAGGGCTGGGCTGGGGGGCGCAGCACTCGGCCCCCCCGCTCGCCCTGTGGCCCCCCGGCTGGGGGTGAGCCCCGGACCCGCATCCCGACCCGTGCCGTGGCTCCCGCAGGGAAGTGGGGCAGCATCCGGGCCAGCGGCCGCATGAGCAGCTACGCCCTGAACGTGGAGATCGGGTCCCGCCTGGCCGGGAAGGACCTGCTGGGGGCCCAGCACAACGGGACCCCCGCCGAGACCACCTTCCTGCGGCAGCACCGCGCCTCCCTCTACATCATCGGCGACAAGTCCCAGCTGAAGGTGACCCCACCCCCGGCACGGCCCGCGGGGCACAGGGCTGGGGAAAGGAACGGAGCTGGGAAGGGGCTGGAGCAGCAGGAGGGGCTGAGGGAGCTGGGGGGGCTCATCCTGGAGCAAAGGAGGCTCAAGGGGACCTTCTGGCTCTGCAAGTCCCTGCCAGGAGGGGGGAGCCGGGGGGGAGTCAAGCTCTTTTCTCAAAAAACAAGTAACAGGATCAGAGGAAACGGCCTCAAGCTGTGCCAGGGGAGGGTCAGGTTGGATGTTGGGGAAAATTCCTTCTGGAAAGGGCTGTCCAGCCCTGGCTCAGCTGCCCAGGGCAGGAGGGAGTCCCCAACCCTGGAGGGATTTCCAAGCTGTATGGATGTGGCACTTGGGGACACGGGGCAGGGGTGGCCTTGGCAGTGTTGGGGGAGGGTTGGAGTTGGTGATCTCAGAGGGCTTTTCCAACCTCAGCGATTCCGTGATCCTGAGGGTGGTGGTGGCTCTGCCGGGGGTGTCCCTCAGGACATCCTGACTCTCTGCTCCCCCAGGGGGTGAAGCCAGACCCGCTGCAGCACTGGGAGGTGGTTCCCATCGAGGTGTTCGACGTGCGGCAGGTCAAGGCCAGCTTCAAGAAGCTGATGAAGGCCTGTGTGCCCGGCTGCCCCTCCAGCGACCCCAGCGTGGCCTACCTGCGCTCCCTGGAGGAGTCGGAGTGGCTCTCCCAGGTCAGGGTCACACACAGCCCTGGGTCCTGTCCCCCCCTTTGCCCTTGGGCTCCTGTGCTCTGCCCTTCCAGCCACCCGAGGACAGGGGTCCCGGTGCCCTGCCCAGAGCACCCCTGGGACACGGAGTGGGGGTCACAGCTTGGTGTGAGGGACGGGGATGGAACAATCCAGAGCTCTGCTCCGTGGTGCTGGACGTGGGCACTGCAGGTCTGGGGCAGCTGCTGGATGGGGAAGCCAGACAGGACCCCCAGGAAACGCCCCTCTGGAGGGGCTGGGACGAGGCAGTGCCAGCGGTGACTGGGGTCACCGGGTGGCAGCTGCCTGGTGAGACTGGTCCCAGAGTGAGCTGTGGGAGGGGTCCCACTCTGGCTGCTGGGGGGAGTGAGGGTCTCCTGGCTCTGCTGCCACTGCCGTGTCCGAGTGTGGGGCTGTGGCCCTGTGTGACTCCTGAGTGTAGTCTTGCCTGGGAGAAGGGGACAGTGCCCCAGCAGCCAGCACAGGAGTTCCCTGCACCCTCCCAACTCCTGGCCCTGCCCTTGGCAGATCCACAAGATCCTGCAGATCTCTGTGCTGGTGGTGGAGCTGCTGGACACGGGCTCCTCCGTGCTGGTCAGTCTGGAGGACGGCTGGGACATCACCACGCAGGTGAGAGCCCACCAGGGCCTGAGGTGACCATGGGCCCCCCAGCAGTGCCTGGAGCCCCCTGTCCCTGTCCCTGTCCCTGTCCCCGCAGGTGGTGTCACTGGTGCAGCTCCTCTCGGACCGGTACTACCGGACGCTGGAGGGGTTCCGGCTGCTGGTGGAGAAGGAGTGGCTTTCCTTCGGCCACCGCTTCAGCCACCGCGGTGCCCAGACCCTGGCGGGGCAGAGCAGCGGCTTCGCCCCCATCTTCCTGCAGTTCCTGGACTGTGTGCACCAGGTGAGCCCCGGGAGCTGTGCCAGGGGGCCCCCGGGCACCCACCGGGACCCCCAAACATCGGGAGCACTCCAGGGGCAGTGGGAGGGGCCCGGAGCTCCGTGTGGTTTGGGGTTTGGGGGTCCCACCTCGCCGCTCCCCACAGATCCACCTGCAGTTCCCCATGGAGTTCGAGTTCAGCCAGTACTACCTGAAGTTCCTCAGCTACCACTACATTTCCAACCGATTCCGGACATTCCTGCTGGACTCGGACTACGAGCGGATCGAGCTGGGTGAGGGCACCGTGCGGGGCCCACGGGGGGGCACCCAGACCCCCACCCCAAATAACACCCCTTCCGCCCTCCGTGCCCCCCAGGGCTCCTGTATGAGGAGAAGGGCGAGAGGAAGAGCCAGCAGGTCCACAAATCCATCTGGGATTACATCGACCGGATCAACAGGAAAACTCCCGTGTTCTTCAACTACATGTTTGCTCCCGAGGATGGGGAGGTGAGAGCTCCTGTCCTGGGGCATCCGGGGGGCTTGGATGGGGTCTCCTCCCTGCTAGAGTGGCTGGAGTTGGTGTTTGCCCACCAGGGAAGGGACCTTAAAGCCCATCCAGTGCCACCCCTGCCATGGGCAGGGACACCTTCCACCAGCCCAGATTGCTCCAAGCCCCGTCCAGCCTGGCCTTGGACACTTCCAGGGATCCAGGGGCAGCCACAGCTTCTCTGGGCAACCTGGGCCAGTCCCTCCCCACCCTCCCAACCAGCAATTCCTTCCCAACATTCCATCTAACCCTGCCCTCTGGCAGTGGGAAGCCATTCCCTGTGTCCTGTCCCTCCATGCCTTGTCCCCAGTCCCTCTCCAGCTCTCCTGGAGCCCCTTTAGGCCCTGCCAGGGGCTCTCAGCTCTCCCTGAGCATTCTCTTCTCCAGGCTGGACACCCCAAATCTCCACGTGGACACATTGTCCCCTCAGCCTGGCTGGGAATGTCCTTCCTGATCCCAACCCTGCCCGTTCCACAGGTGCTGAGGCCGTACAGCAACATTTCCAACCTGAAGGTGTGGGATTACTACACGGAGGAGACGCTGTCCGAGGGCCCCTCCTACGACTGGGAGCTGACGCAGGGGCAGCCGGAGCACGTGGAGGAGCCGGACCGGCAGGACACCGGAGCCCCCCAGAGCAAGCGCAGGATCATCTGGCCCTGCTACGACAACCGGAGCCGCGTGGAGCCCGACGCCATCTCCAGACTGCTGCAGGTCAGGGCTCGGGGGGGACACACAGGGACACACAGGGACACACAGGGACACGGTTCTGGCAGGGCTGGGCTCGGTTGTGTCCCCGGGATGGGGACAGCGGTGCCAGGGATCTTGTCCCCAACGGGGCTGATGCCCAAATCCCCCACAGGAGCTGCACAACCTGAAGACGGAGCTGGGGCACGTCCAGGAGCGCTGGAAGGAGACGTGGGACGGGGTGAAAGCGTCGCAGAGAACTGAGGCACGGCAGGAGGGCAGCAGGGTAGGTGGGGGTGTGACAGGGCTGTGACAGAGGCTGTACGGGGGGGGGGTGTGACAGAGGGTGTGACAGGGCTGTGACAGAGGCTGTACTGAGGGGTGTGACAGAGGGTGTGACAGGGCTCTGGCATGGGCTGGAGAATAGGAGTGGCTTTACCCACAGGTGCCCTGAGCAAAGGACTGTTTGCTCCCGAACCCCAGGGCCAGGGAGGGGTCTCTGTGCTGGGTACTCAGTGCTGGGTTCTGGTTCTGGGTGCTGGTGCTGGATGCTGGTGCTGGTTTGGGTGCTGGTGCTGTTCTGGGTGCTGGTTTGGGTGCTGGTTTGGGTGCTGGTGCTGTTCTGGGTGCTGGTTTGGGTGCTGGTTTGGGTGCTGGTGCTGTTCTGGGTGCTGGTTTGGGTGCTGGTGCTGTTCTGGGTGCTGGTTTGGTTGCTGGTTTGGGTGCTGGTGCTCAGCCCCACGCTGGGGCTCCCGGGGGTCACGGCCCCCTCCCCGTCACGCCGTTCCCTCTGTTGCAGACCCCCAGCTCCCTCCTGATGTCCTCGGGGCTGTCCCACCACCGGCGCTCGCTGGGCGTGTACCTGCAGGAGAGCGGGGTGGGCTCCACCCTCAACCTCAGCCTGGACAGCGACACCAGCAGCACCTCCACCCCGTCCAGCGGGAAGCCGGGCGGGCGCCGCAGCACCTCCACCCTCTACAGCCAGTTCCAGACCTCCGAGAGCGAGAACAGGCAGGGGGGGCTCGGGGGGCTGGGGGGACCCCTCCCTGGGGGGTGAAGTGCTGCAGGGCACAACTCTCCATGGGTTCCCGTCCCTGATCCCTGTTCCCGGGGTGCCTTCCCACCCACAGGTCCTACGAGGGCTCCCTGTACAAGAAAGGCGCCTTCATGAAGCCGTGGAAGCCTCGCTGGTTCGTGCTGGATAAAACCAAACATCAGGTACTGGGGGACGGGGGGGCCCCGGGGTCTGTCCTGTCCCTCCATCCCATCCATCCCTCCCATCCCAAACCCTGACAGGCGCATCCTCTCTCCCACAGCTCCGGTACTACGACAGCCGGATGGACACGGAGTGCAAAGGGGTCATCGACCTGGCCGAGGTGGAGTCCATCACCCCGGGGACCCCCACCATGGGGGCCCCCAAGACAGTGGATGAGAAAGCCTTCTTTGATGTGAGTGTGCAACCACGGCCCCACCAGACACTCCAGGCTGTGGTGCCATCAGGAAGGTGGTGGGGATGAAAAAATCAGGTTGGAATAGGGCTGTGGTCAGTGGGAGTGGCTGAGAGCAGCATCACTGCTCAAGTGGAGCTGAATAACCCAGGCTTAGCAGTTAACTGGGCCCCTGAGGCCACAGGCAGGGAGCAGATCCCAGGGGAGGCTGCCCAGGCCGTGCCCCGGGATGGTGGGAGGGCAGAGCGGGCTGAGGGGCCCCGCCTGGCTCAGCTCCCGGCCCCGCTCACCCCCCCCCTCTGTCCCGCAGCTGAAGACGACAAAACGAGTTTACAATTTCTGCGCCCAGGACGTGCAGTTGGCCCAGCAGTGGATCGACCGCATCCAGAGCTGCCTGTCGGACGCGTGAGCGGCCCCGCGGAGCCGCAATTCCAGGCACGGCTGCCGGCCCCGAGCCGGGAGCAGAGGCAGCGCCGGGCTCTGCCTGAGCCTGGGACTGAGGAGAGGAGGGGATGGCCTTCCTCCCGCCCGCCCCGGGCAGGGCGGGGCCGTTTCCCGGGGGTAGGACGGCGCAGGGAGGGATTCCTAAGGCATCCCTCGCGTTGGAGCGGGCGGGGGTCCCGGCCCCACCCGGCCCTGTCTGAGCCCTGCCGTGACTCCGTGTCCTCCGTGTGCCCGAGCCCCATCCCGCGCCCTGGGCAGGGGGTCCTGGCCCCGCGCCCCCACCCCCCACTGCTGGAGGAGCAGGAGCTGCCCCTCATCCTGCCACCACTTGCATGTCCTGCCAGAGCCCCCGGAACCTGCCCTGCTCCTCCCACCGGGAGCGTGTCCTGGGCTCCGCTCCCGTCCCCGGGGATGTGCAGCGCAGGGGATGGCGGAGGGGACACAGCGGAGCCCTGGGACCATCCTGTGTCCCAGCCCCGGAGCCCCCGCGCTCCCAGCCCAGGATCGGGAGTGCTGGGATGCTGCAGGCGCCGTGTCCCGGAGGGGACGTGGCCGTGGCCGTGGCCGGAGCCCCCTCGGGCTGTGCCGGGGTCCCTGTGCTGGCTGGGACAGTCTCTACCTCCACGGCCAGACCGGCTGTCCCGGGGGGGCACGTTCCCTGGGGGAGGTGCCAAATGCTGGAGCCTCCTGGGTGCCCCTCTGACCCCTCGTGTCGGGGGGACCAGCCCAGCCCCCTCCCCAGGATGAGGGTCCCCTCCGGGCGGTGGCGATGACAGGGCTGGCACAGGCCGGGACAGTGGCCCCGCAGGTGCCACCCGGTCTCTTTGCACAGGTCACCCCCCAGAACCCCCTGTGTGAAGGGGGGGCAGCACCAGGAGGGCACCACACACGCTGAGCTCTCCTCCCCCCACCCCAGGGCTGTCCCCTGCCCCGAAGCCCCCCACGTTCCCCCTCTGTGCTCTGCCTGGGGGGCTTGGCTGGAGCCCCCGGCCCCCCGGAGGGCAGGTCCGTGTCCCCCCCGCCCCTCCCCGCTTGCTGCCGTGTCAGTGAGGGGGACCCTCGGTACAGACCCTGCTCCTGCAGCCCCCCCCACTGGTGTGAACTGGGGGGTTCAGCCCCAGCCCAGGGGCCGTGGGGGGAGCCCGACCCGGCACCGTGTGGTCTCTCTGGCCCCGCTGCCCCCCGGGACCCCCCCGGCGCCCCCAGACTGCCCCCCCACCCCCCGTGTTGTTTTTAAAGCCCCTTTCCCCGTGCAGAGCCCCTTGTACAGTCCCCGTTCACTGCCCCAGCCCGGCTGTGCAGGTGTAACACGGAGGTTTGTAACTTACCTGAGCAGTTGTAGATTATTGAAGTTTCTGTACATTGTGTCAAACATGCAGAGTCCTTGTATTGTATTTGTGCCTAGAGGAAAAGGTTATTCTATAAAGAGAAAACTAACGGAATTTAATAAAAAAATTAATATGACAGAGGCCCTTTTGTCCCTCTGAGCCTCCGGAACTGGGAAAACACCACGGCAGACACGGGATCCAGGCTGAGCTCCTGCCCTCGGGATTCACTGTCCTGTGTCCTGGGACAGAGCTCAGGGAGGGATCCTGGCACAGCACGGGACACAGGGACAGACCTTTGTCCTGTGCTGGATCCACTCTGTCCCTCCTGCCACCCCTCAGACCTGCCAGGAGGGGGGAGCCGGGGGGGGTCGGGCTCTGCTGCCAGGGAACAAGGGACAGGCCAAGGGGAAACGGCCTCAGGCTGGGCCAGGGGAGGGTCAGGTTGGGGCTGAGGAGGAATTTGTTGCTGGAAAGGGTGGGGAGGCCTTGGCAGGGGCTGCCCAGGGAGGTTTGGAGTGCCCATCCCTGGAGGTGTCCCAGGAAGGCCTGGCCGTGGCACTCAGTGCTCTGGGCTGGGGACAAGGTGGGCATGGCGCACAGGGGGGATCCATGGGCTGGGAGGGCTTTTCCAATCTCAGGGATCCTGGGATTCTGGGATTTGCCCCTCTCTGAGGGACTGGGCTGACGAGCCCCTGTTGGTGTCACCAAGGCTCAGCTGTGCTGGGTCCCTGCCTGGGCTCAGGACCTGCAGCAGAACCACCTCCCAGGAAAAGAGAAATTCAGGTTGGGCACTGGGGAAACTCCTTCTGGAAAGGGCTGTCCAGCCCTGGCACAGCTGCCCAGGGCAGGGGGGAGTCCCCACCCCGGGGGGATTTAGGAGCCCTGTGGATGTGCTCTGTGGTGCTCCAGGGCAGCAGCAGGGTCACCTCAGCCCCTGTGCCTTTGTACCTTCTCCAGGAGCTGGGATGCCCCAAATCCATCCCACGGAGCCGGGGCTGCTGCTCTGTGTCCTGCAGGACGAGGAACCCACCACTGGCACGTGAATTTTGAGCTTTTATTGATAGTTGGAATTTACAGCCTAAAACTGACAACATAGAGAGATGCAGACTTTTTTTTTTTTGTTTTTCCTTTTTCTTTTTTTTTCTTGTGTTTTTTCGTTGCTTTTTTACAAAAAAAAAAAAAAAAAGAAAAAAAAACCCACAAAAAAAAAAATCCAAACCAAAAACCAAAATAACCAAAAAGCCACCAGCATCAGATTTACAATATAAAAGTTTTGACAGTAGAGAGACTAAAGTACATCTGGAATTACTCAGAAAAATAAACAGGGCAAAAGGCAGTAATTTAAAATTTGTCCCTCATATATACACATAATACACAGACATTGCTTACAAAGACCCGGATTCAACATTTAAGGGCAGTTGGCATCATGAGAAAAGGCTCCCCCATGTCATTGCACTAATTAAGGACCCCCGGGGGCACCCCCTGTGCTGCCCCTTCCCGCTGGAGAGGCTGCCTGGAGCAGGCCGGGATCAGCTCCCGGGATCAGCTCCCGGGATTCGGGATCAGCTCCCGGGATTCGGGATCAGCTCCCGGGATTTCCCTCCCTCGGGGCCGCTCCGTGGTTTTATTGCTTTACAGAGCTTGGGCCCGGCCCGGCGGGAAAGGCATCGAGTGCCCCCGACTCGCTCTTCCCACCAGGAAAAGCCCTCCCTCGGGACGGCCCCGCCGGGCAGATTTCCAGGGAAACTCTGGACACCACGACGGGATTTTGGGAAGAGCGGGAAAAGGAGCTGCGGGGCGACGCTGAAAGCCCGGGCCTGGCACCACCACTGCAACATTCCCAAATCCACGGATCCCCATCCCCACGGCGGCAGCGCCTTCCCCTGCTGGGATTGCTGGATTTGTGGGGTCTCCAGTCCTCAGGAAAGGCTCCACCTCACATCCCACAGCCTGGAATTAGCTCTGCCTCGGCTGGGACACGGGGACGGCAGAGGGAGCCATTCCCAAGGACTCATCCCAAAGAACCAAGGCCAAGAACTGAGCACGGCCACGGGCGCCCTGGGATGGCCACGGACCATCCCGGATGGAATCTGCTCCCTCCGGAGCTGCCCGGATGGCCCTGGCAGCTCCCAGGCACCCCTGTGTTCCCAGAGCCTCCAGCTCTCCCAGAAACCAGGAACAACTTAAAAACCCACCAGTTTTGGTTCATTTTTAGTTTGAACGGGAATTTCGGGCCCCTCAGCCGGAGGGTTTTCCCGGGGGATGGGCCCTCAATCCCTGGTTTGTGCTTAACAGTCAAAGAGCCGAACGTTCCCACTGACCCGGAGCCCAACGAAGCCCTGGGAGGGATGGAAGGCCCTGGAGACGCCACTCCGGAAGCTCCAACTGAACAGCAACGAGTCTGGAATATTCCCCCGTGTCCGAGTGGGCGGGTGAGGAGCCTACGGAGGGATTTGTGGGGATTCCTCGGAGCAGATTCCCCCTGTACAACCCCCCCGGAGACTGGGAGGTGATCACGGGTATCATGGATATCACCCACTCCACGACCGCCTGGAGCAGATCCCGTGCCAGGACTTGGCGTGGGATAGAGAAAAGGTTTGGAAAACATCAGATCCAGAAAAATGTCCATGAAACTTGGCCTTTCCACCCAAACTCCTCCCAACTGCCGCCGCTCCCGGGTCGGACACGAAAGGCAGAGACAGAGACAAGGAACAAAAGGGAAAACCCACGAGCTGCTCCGCGAGCCCGAGGCCAACGCCAGGGACACCCCGGGGCTGCTCCGGCCCGGGAGAACGGAACGGGGTAAAGAAGGGAACCAGTGGTTCCACTGTCAGCCCTCGGCCCCTGGAATTCCCCCGGAATTCCCGGCCCCGCCCAGGCCCTGCAGTGGGTCGCACTGGGCTCCTTTGTACCGACGCCCTTGGAAGGTGCAAAACTCCTGCTCGAGGAGTTCTCGGCAAAGCCAAAAGCTCTGAGGAAAACAGGACTGGGGGGACTTTAGAACCCTCTGGAATATATTTATATAAATAGTCCCTATTTACAGCAACAACCGGGGTGGGGGCGGAGGGAGGGAAGGAGGGGCCGGGACACGCTCGGAGCCACCACCCCTCGCCCTCGGGATGCTCCTGCCTGTCCCAGCAGGATCCCAGCAAGATCCCAGCAGAATCCCAGCCCTCTTCCCACGGATCCCTCACCCCTGTGATGTCCTGCCTGTCCCAGCAGTGTCCCAACAGTATCCCAGCCCTCTTCCCAAGGTCCCTCGCCCCTGGGATGCTCCTGCTGGAGGAAGAAACCATTTTCCTCCCTGGAATCCCAAAGATGCTTTCAATCCCAAGGTCTCTCCTTGTCCATCTCATGGTCCAACCCTGGAGTCCTGTTGGACTCAGCCAAATGGGAAAGCCCTGGGAAAGGCTGTCACTCCCATGGATGCTGGGAAAATGGCTACGAGTGGTGTGGGGGGTGAGGCCTTGTTCAGAAATTGGCCATAACTCCACGTGCAGCACCGGAATGCGGCGGCACCCACCCAGCTCCAGCGCCAGCAGTCCTTCCCTGTGTGCCTCCTGGGAGCCCAGCCAGGGAAAGGCTGATCCCAACCTTGGGAATCCTGACCCCAGCCAAGGAAGGTCCAACACAAACCAGGAAAATGCCAACCCCGACCAGGGAAAGCCTGACCCAAACCAGGCCGATGCCAGAGGGTGCCAATTCCATACAACATTCCCGGTGTTCTCTGCTCTTGGCATCGGCTGCGACGGAAGGGATGAACAATTTTAAGAGGGAAAAGCTCTTCAAGGATTTCTCTGGGACTGTTTGGGCTGGAAAATCATTTTTCATTGCAAAAAACCCCCCCCCAAAATTCATCAGAGGAATATTTATATTCCACAAGGGGAAAATATTTACAGGCCAGGGAGGTTTTAATTTAAATTACACCTTAAATAATAAAATATTTGGTATTAAATATTAGTTCTATTCAAGCAGAAAAAGAGGGATAATCCATTTTTTTGGTGCTTTTAAGCCCAGTTTCTCTCCCGCTCGGACAGATCCGACGCCCAGGCTGGAGCTGGGATCCATCTGGAGCTGATGGCAGGACACAGACACCACATTATCCCTGCATCCCAAATCCATGGCAAGTCCAGCAAGGGAGGGGAAGGGGCCCTGGGGGTCCTTCTGAATCCTCGGGGGTCCCTGGGGCAGCTCCCAGTGACCAAGTCCTGTCTGGCTCCACTGGGAGCTGGAATTGCAGCCGGGGCTCTGGGATGACACCAGGGATGGACTGACTGGGATACAGGGATGGACTGACTGGGATACAGGGATGGACTGACTGGAATAGAGGGATGGACTGATTGGGATAGAGGGATGGACTGACTGGAATAGAGGGATGGACGGACAGGGATACAGGGATGGACTGAGTGGGATACAGGGATGGACTGACTGGGATACAGGGATGGACTGAGTGGGATACAGGGATGGACTGACTGGGATACAGGGATGGACTGACTGGGATACAGGGATGAGCAGCTGAGAGGTGTAAGAGGAAGAGCACAGGGAACAGAAATACCTTTGCTGGGCTCTGGATGGATTTAAGGCACTCGGAACAACAGGGGGATATTTGGGTCACAGCGTGGGCTCCGGGATGCAGGATGTTCCCTTCCCTGTCTCCTGGGGAGCTGGGATGGAACATGCCTTGGCTCCAAGCTGGAATGAGAAGCAATGGCTCCTTCCAGACTAAATCCAAGGCCCTGGCATTACACTGGAACTTCCCCTTGGATCAGTGCTGTGCCCTGGAGAGCTCAGGGCTCCGAGGGAGCAAAATGCCTTTTCTTGGGAAAGCCACAGCAGGTCCAGAGAAAGGGGAGGAGCTTGGAGCTTCCCATGGGAATAGCAGGGAGGTGATGCAATACGTGGGAATTACATGCAAATTAACAGGATAGAGGTCGGGAAGGGAAGGGAAGGGAAGGGAAAAGGGAAAAGGGAAAAGGGAAAAGGGAAAAGGGAAAAGGAGAAAGGGGAAAAAGGGGGATTTTCCACACAAAGCCATTTTTCCAGATGTGCTGTGGCCAGTGAGTCACTGTTTGGAGTTTGAACCTTCTTGGGATGATGAGAGAGAGGAGCAGGGAAAGGGGTGAAGTCTCAGTGCAAAGTCACTGCCACAGAAGGGGAGGAGCACAGAACGACTGCCAGGACCATGGAACGACTGCAAGGATCAAGGAATGACTGCCAGGACCATGGAAGGACCGTGAAGACCATGGAACAGCTGTGAGGAACAGGGAACAACTGCCATGCCCACGGCAGGACACACGGGAGCCCTCGGGACACACCCCAGAGCTCGCTCCAAACCCACCACCAGCAGGGGAATCTCTACTGCATCCCTAGAATTCCTACAAAGTTCTGCAAAACTACCTCTGAGCATCAAAATTACAGGATAAAAGATTTTTTTTTTCATAATTTACATCTTGTCCAAGGAATCTGAGGGAATCAAAAATAGAAGGGGAAGGATCTGCCCTCTAGAAAAGCCCCGATGCCAGGGAGGGAAGAACATCCCTCCCTCCCCATCAGCATCAGATACAAAAATACACTTTACACAGGGGAATGTCCCACTGTCCCACTGCTGCTGGGAGGGGGGACAGCCCCCGGAAACACAGGGAATTCCTGTACAAATCCAAGCAGGAGGTCACCACAAAGCCCTTCCAGGGATGAGGTAAGTGAGGTTTGGATGAGAAAAGCCAACGTGGAGGAGCCAAATTGTTTCATTTTCTGTACATCTGTCGCAAAGTTGAGCCACAAATGTGGGTGGAAAAGCGGGTTTGCCGGGAATTCCCACCAGCAGCAACCACGGAGGGAAACCGGGATCAGAAACCTCCTTCTCACCCCAGAGCCAGAGTCGATCCAACCCATCTTCCAAAGGATCTTAAACTTTCACTGAACTGAACACTAGAGATGGTCCAACCCCGAGGTCCCCATTTGTGCCACCTGCCACACGTCACTAATTAACTGACACCTGGAATTATTAATTAATGCTGCAGAATTCCAGGGCTGGAACGCGCCGCTCCCCCAGCCACGGGGGTTTGGGGGTTGGGGTTTGGATCTTGCCCTGCAAAGGCGAAACCACGACTTCAAACTTCTCCCCGAGCTGCCCTCAGATTTCCCAGGAATGGCACAGTGTGCTCAGAGAGCCCAGCTCCGGAGCCTGGGATCCGGCACCGCCTCTGGAGCCGGGAACACCCCCCTGGGAAAGGGGAGCTCGTGGTCAGCAGCTCCTCTGAGGTGGGATGAGCTACACCTGAGGCTGGGATGGGCTTCAGTTCGGGCTGTTTTCAAGTTTGGGAGGATCCTGAGCTTGGGATGGTCTCGAATTTGGGATGGTCTCAAGTCTGGGATGGTCCTGAGTTTGGGTTATTCCAGAGTTTGGGTTGTTCTAAGGTTTAGGATGATCTCAAGTTTGGGATGTTCTCGGGTCTGGGATGTTCTCAAGTTTGGGACATTTTCAAGTTTGGGATGGTCTTGAGTGTGGGATGTTGCTGGATTTGGGTATTTCTCAGGTTTGTTTTTTTCTTGAGTTCGGGGTGTTTTTGAGTTTGGGTTATTCCCGTGTTTGGGATGGTCTCGAGTTTGGGATGGTCTCAAGTTTGGGATGTTCTTGAGTTTGGGACCCTTTTTTTGCTCAAAACCTGTTTCTTGCTTGGATGGAGAACCCCCCCTGTTGGTACCTTCTGTCCACAACCCCAAACCTGCCGAGACAACACTTACTAACACAGAGCACTAACAAATCCCTGGTACAAAGTCCCTCCCAGCCCATGGACACAGGCTGGAGTCCCCATTCCCAGCACATGGAGCTCTCATATGCTGCCCTGGGACAGCAGGCACAGGACCCTCCCCGAGCTCCCGTTCTGGAATGCTCTGATCCCAAAGGGAAGAGTTGTGAGGGGTCCATCACACCTGCAAAGCACCACCAACCCAAATCCAGGCTCAGCAAAGGGAACGGATCCACCCGACACCGCCCCGAGGGCAGAGCAGTCCCAAACAAACACCCAAATCCAGGCTTTTCAGGGATACACACGACTGCTCCCAACACCAACACCCCCGACAGCCTCCAAGGCCAAAGGCTTCCGAGGAGCCTCCAGCTCTTCCCTGCCCAGGCTGCTCTGGAAAACCAGCCTCAATCCTAAAGCCCAGCACAGTCTGGGTTCCAGGGTGGCACAGTCCTTTCGCCCTGAGGAGGGAAACAACCAAGTCAGGAGGAGAAGAGCGAGAGGGGCAGGACATGTCCTGGAGCCAGGAGCCAGCAGGGATGGGAAGTGCCCTCTGGAAGTGCAGGAACAGCTCCAGCCCTGGCGTGTGCGGCGGCGGCGACGAGGCCACGGGAGTTCTCTGGGGGCAGCACCAACCCAAGGAACCCCAGTCTAAACCAGTTCACAGAGAGTCCCCAAGAGACTCAACATCAGCAAGACGGGTACACCCCCAGTACACCCCGGATACACCCTGGATACACCCTGGATACACCCCGGATACACCCTGGATACATCCCAGATACACCCCGGATACACCCCGGATACACCCTGGATACAGCCCGATACACCCTAGCACAGCTCCCCAGCCCCTCAGCTCTTTCCTGCACATCAAATTTGGGGGTTTTCATTCCATGGAGCCCCTCCCCCTGTGAACAGACACTACAAGGTCTCCTCAGCACCAGGGGCATCCCCCCCCTTGGCTGGTTGGGTTTGGGGGCCTGTGGTGTCCAAAGCACACAAAGACTCTCCTGTTTGGGTGGGTTTTCCTGGTCTGTGGTGTCCAAAGCACAGAATTCCCAACAGTCACGCCCCCAAATCATGGAGCTGCAGCCCCCACACGCCCTCTCAGAGCCTCCCCTTGCCCAGGGCTCTCCCTGGGCACCCAGGGCTGGGAGGGGAGGCAGGAACTGAACTTCACCTCCGGGAGAAGCAGCTGAGAAGGTTTTATTTTAAAGCTGGGCTTAGCAAAGACCATGTGAGGGCTGAGGCTGCCTTGGGAGCACCCAAGGGACTGGGCACCTCTTCCACAGCCCTCTGGGCAGGAACTGGGGCTCTGCCACCCCCCAGAGTTCACCGGGCCAGGGGAACTGAACCACTGAGGAAAGGGGGCTCTTGGACCGGTACAAATCCCACTGGATGAGCACACGGTGGTGAAGTCCCCCAGGAGATGGTTCAGTGCAGAGATGTCACCTCAGGCAGCCCTGGCAGAGCTCCTGCCCCGGGCTGGGCAGGAGGGACAGGAAGGCACCTGGTGGCTGCAGGGACCAAGCCCAGGCCGGAGCACGACGGAGCCACAACGCGGTGTAACCGCGGAGTGACCGGCACGGGCCGTGCTCCCAGGGATGCCACTGAGAAACCAGGGTTGTAATCACAGCTCACTGGCTAATAGGGGGGAAAATGGTTCCGGGATGCCACTGGAGAACAAAAAAGCCACTGGAATTGTATTTCCTTCAGATATGTTCTTTGGGAATGTCCCTTCACCTTCCCCCAGCCGGTGCCCCAAGCCTTGCCCTGGCAATGGGATGTCTGACCCTTCTGGAACAGATGCTGAGGGAAACACTCGGCTTTTTGGGGGATTTTTTTTTTTTTAGTCATTTTTTGTCATTTTTTTAATCTGTGCACTATGGGTTTCCATTCTGCTGCCCACCTGCAGCTCTCCAAGGAGATGTCCTTGATGAAACCTTGGGATGAAACCTTGGGTTTCATCCCAAGGGCAGCAAAGCCTTGGGACAGTCACAAAAGTTCTGTCAGGCTTTGCTGAGGACACAGTATCCAAACAAACACCTGGGATTTTGCCTGCCATGACTGTTACAGCTCAAGAGAAGCAGGAATTCTATTTTCTGGAGGGGGGAAATGTTGTCAGAAGATGGGTGAAACTCCAGCTTTATCCGCTGTGGGATCACATCTCCACAGCTCCACTCTCCCCACCCCTCTGCTCACAGGGGTTCCAGCCGTGCTCCCCTTCCCCACCCAACCCCCAGGGACTGCCCACAGGAGCTGGGACCCCGGAGAGGCCCCTGCTGTGCCGATGGATGGCAGTGCTCCCAAGGCTGTTATCCATGGATCCCATCTCCCATCACCTGAGGAGCCCCTTTCCCACAGCCCAACCAGAGACAAACGTGCTCTGATCCAGGAATGGGCCACACTGGGGGCTTTAGGAGCCCATCGTGCCCTCCCCCAGTGAGGTGGCCGTGCTGGTTCCCCTGGGATGGTTTGCTGGTGCTCCTGGAGCTGCCCAGGATCCCAGTCTGGCTCACTGTGCTTCCAGGGGCTCCTTGCCCGGGTTTCTCCCAACATCCCCCTGCATGTGCACAAATATCCATGGAATAACACAAATATGGATCTACAGACAGGTCAGTCCTACCAGGACAGACACCCTGTGGATATGGACAGATTCCAAGCTCTGCACAGAGGGAGGAGGGACAGCGCTGAGCAGAACCTGGGCCAAGTCCTCATCGCTTTGGACATGGAGCTGAGCAAGCCCAGGGGCTTAAATGGACAGGTGGAGTCAGGAAATCCATTTTCACAGCCAACAGATCCTGCTCCAGCCCCGGGAGATGGGAAGCTCAGACTCAGAAGGACATTTTTTCCTGGTTTATCTATAAAATCAGCGGAGCCAGGTAAGGAACCCCCCCGACTCTGGATCTGTTCCGAACTGCAAACCCCGACACACCAAGCAGGAGGAATGTTTTGTGGATCAGGATCACCTCGTGGCTGGTGGGAAGGACATTCCCAGGGAGTGATGAGGTAATTCTGAGCTCCAGTCCCAAACGAGGAGGGATCAAAGCCACGGAGCTCGTGCATCTCTGCAGGTCTGACCAACCACCGGTGACACACCTGAGCACAGACTGGGCACAGGCAATCAAACTAATCCACCAAGAGAACGAGTCCCCGGTCCCCAACCTGTGCTCGGAGCTGCTCACAGGACATGCCCGAGGATATTGTCATTAAAGCTCTCCCTGGCGTTCAGAGACTCGAAGCAAGAGCTGAGGAATGCCAAGTTCGGAACCTGCAGCGAAAGGCACAGACAGACACGTCCTCTCGGAGCCATCCCGGGGTTATTGCTGCCAGCAGCCCCGTGTCCCTGTCCAGGGGGAATTGCTGCCCCCAAACCACAGCATCCCGAGCACACCAGGCGGGGGGAGCTGATGGTGACCCACACTGGTCACTCGGGTGAGCCCCGACCGGGACACGACCCAACGCAAAGATCATTTCTCTGACTGAGGAGGGGCATGAAAACAGATCGAAGCCAGAAGGATGAGCAAACTGTGCCTGCTATGGACATTTCCCCCTCAGCTCCTGATCCCAAATGGATCTGCTCATAATTGGTCAGGGTGGGACCAACAAGAAGACGCTGGAGGAGCCCCGTGGCCTCCCCGGGCCCGGAGCCCAGCCGTGGTGTCCAACAGACAAATGATCCCTCAGCTCTCACAGATCAGTTCTGGGGGCTGCAAGAATGCCCGGAGAGACCCTGATTTTCAGCAGAACTCTAGCACCAATCCTTGGAAAATTAAGACTTGAATGTGTCTCCAGCCAGGAACTCAGACCCGCTCAGCACTTGTGCCAGCCCTGGCTCAGAGTGGGTCGATCCCCGCACACCAAGCAGCGGAACCACAGCACAGCGTGAGATTTTCCCCTCCCCAGTGCAACATAACTTGAAATTATTCCTTTTAAATTACAAGGAGTGAGCGAAGACTTGCAGAAAGACCACGGCAGCACCTGCTTCCCGAGGAATTGCAGCTGGAGAACCCCCAGCCCTGCCAGCAGCACACGAGTGGCCCACAGCCCCAGCACAGCCCCCAGGAACCTCCAGTACCCCCATTTCCCGGGATTCCAGCAAGGCAAACCCCCCATTTCCCCCCAGAGCAGAGCTGAGCAGCCTTGGGGCACACAGGGATGAGCCGGTGCCGCAGGAACGGCGCCGCCGGACACCGACCCGGCCGGACACCCCGACCGGACCTGTGGGAACACCTCGTGCTCCTCACTCCCCCTCCACACACGTTACCACAGGGAAGGATGTCCCACCAGCACCACAGACATCACAGCAAAAACAAAGGGGTTCTGAGGAAGCCCCAGGGCTGGAGCTGTGCTCGGAGCCGTGGGAGGAACTTTCACACCCCAGGGCAAAGCCCCTCCCCGTGCTCGGGTGAGAATCTCCTGACAGCAGCTACTCGGCTCCCTCTGTGTCAAGCTCCATGAGCTCACTCCCAAGGGAATGCTTTTCCAGGCCTTGGATCGCTAAGGAGGCGGCTCTGGACACCTGCCAGGTGGGTTCCAGCACAGCGGCGGGTCCAGCTCGGGGGCAGAGGAGCCCCCAGGCCCAGGTGACCCCACACCCTCACCTGTGTCACCTGTGTCACCCGTGTCCCAAAGCCCAGCGGTGCCACCAGCACAGCCTTCCCGGGAGCAGGTGCTCCAGGCCGGACAGATCCCGTGTCCCAGCTCCAGGGGCTGCCCCTCACCCGGCCCTGCTCTCCCCCCACGGTGTGACCCCCAAAGCCCTCTCAGGGCAGGGACACCAGGGGTGCCCACCCGGAGCTGGGAGGGGCCGTGTCCCTCTCCAATGTTGTCACAAGGTACAAAGTGCAAAAGTGTTGCTGTTCCTGCATCCATTAAAAAACTTTAAAAACAGAACAAAACAAACAGAAAAAGGATTTCCATAATCATTTGAAAATACATTAAGTCTCCAAAAAGCCACCAAAGCCCTGGTCACCTCTGTGTGCTCTGGGTCCTGCTGGGCAGCAGAGCCATGGGCAGTGTCCTCTCCCCGACACACCTGGACCACACCCAGCAGGGACATTGGCCAGGCTCGGACAGGAGAGGCCAAGTGCTGACCCAGCCCAAACGCTGCTCTGAACCACCAGTCTCCATGGGAGAGCAGGGAGCCACCCCTGGAATGCAGAGACACCTCACAGCACATCACCCCTTGGCCTCTGGCTCGGGACACCACGGCCTTCCCTCCCACCCCAAACCTGCACCTCCAAGCCCTCCCTGCTCCGTCCCGTGGAAGTGTTTGCATTTCTCCTCCTATGAAATGTTTCTGATAAGGCTTTATTGCTATACAAAAGCGGTGCAAAGGCTGCCCGAGGACAGCTCCATCAGGAACTTTGGTCACACGACTGCGGGACTCTTGTGCACTGTCCCCGTCCCGGCGTTAGACCTGCTACCTTTCCCAAGAGAAGCTGAATACTGTGTGCAATAACACTCGGAAAATAGGACTTGAACCCCAAATACAAAACAAAAACGAGGGAGACGGGGAAAGGGGACAACTCAAATCAGGCAGAAGGCTTTGCTTGGGAAGAGCCCGTCATTCCTGTGAGGACTAAACTGCTCAATGCTACATTTGGACAATGCAAAGTGTCTCTCCGGACAGACTGTTGGTGTTGGAACTGCGTGTCTGGTCCTCAATGCCAGCTCGCTCTCATCAATGCAGCATTTATTAAAAAATAAAATTAAAATGGAAAAAAAAATAATAAGAATTGACAAATTGCATCACCAGGAGCAGCCTGGCCTGGGTCACACACGTCCCGTGGCAGCGGCGGCATCAAGCGGGGCCGTTCAACGTGGCTTCGGCGCAGGGCAAGGCCTCTTCTTTCCTGGGGAGAAACCCAGAGCAGCATTAGGGACAGGGAACTGCTGGGACACGCTGGCTCCTAAGGCTTCCTTCATCCTGGCTGCAAATTCACCTCTCTGGTGGGATCCGAGCCACCCGTCCTCTAGTTTTGTTTCTCCTGCCTCCTAAAGCGTCACCAGCTTCCAACAAGAACCTTCTCAGAGTCCTTCACAAATCAGGACATTGACAAATCACAAGGGAGCCATGGAATGGTTTGGGTGGGAAGGCACCTTAAACCCACCCAGTTCCACCCCCTGCCAAAGGGATTAGGGGGATAGAGCAGCTCTCCTATGAGGAAAAGGATGGGAGAATTTGGATTGTTCCTCTGGAGAAGAAAAGGCTCCAGGGAGAGCTGAGAGCCCCTTGCAGGGCCTAAAGGGGCTCCAGGAGAGCTGGAGAGGGACTGGGGACAAGGCATGGAGGGACAGGACACAGGGAATGGCTTCCCACTGCCAGAGGGCAGGGTTAGATGGGATATTGGGAAGGAATTGCTGACTGGGAGGGTGGGCAGGCCCTGGCACAGGTTGCCCAGAGCATCTGTGGCTGCCCCTGGATCCCTGGAAGTGTCCAAGGCCAGGTTGGCCGGGGCTTGGAGCAACCTGGGCTGGTGGAAGGTGTCCCTGCCCATGGCAGGGATGGCACTGGATGGGCAATAAAGGTTTGTCCCCAGCCCTCAGCAGACCCAGCCTGTCCCCACAGGGCAGGTCTGTCCCCACCCTCACCTGTCTTTCGTGGCCGTTTCCGTGACGGCTGTGACGACAGTGGCCACTTTCTGGTGCCCCTCCGAGTGTGGGGCCACGTTGTTGAGGGCTTTGGGGGCCTTGGGTGACCCCAGGTCAGCGATGGCCATTTTCTCCACCACCACAGAGTCGGTGTCGCTGTGGGAACAGGGCAGGGCCACGTTACAATGAGCTCATGGCAAAGCCAAGGTCACACTGACAGGGGAACGAACGGGGCTTAAACTCCAACGGAGGAAAAAATCCTCCTCCTCCTCTCCTTGCACAGGCCACAAAAGTCCCGTAGAGAAATGAGAACTGGGACTGAAACGCAGTGTCCTGGAGGTTCTGGGTCCTAAAATCAACCAGATACCCCAAGAAGGTCAGTTCCCCCAGGCAGGCATCCCCATTTCCTGCTGCACAGTCGGCTCTGAGGGCTCCCAGAACTGCCAGTCTGCCTGCCAAGCTCAGCTCTCCCTAAACTGCTGCTTGGGCAAAGCCTGTTCTGCTCTGACAGGGGCACTGACACTGCTCTGCTCCACACACTCTTCCCAAGTGGCCCCTGAGGCTTCCATGAGCACCTGGAAAATACCAAATTTAAGGACAGCACCTAAGATCCTGTGGAAGAAAAGCCCATGGACTGCACATCCATGAGCAGAATGTTCAGAAGCCAAACCCGTGAAATGAACTCGCTCTGGTACCACAGAGGTGCCACAAAGCAGGGGCCTACACCAAAACAGGGCCTCAGATCCTGGAAAAGGAGAAACTGTGGGCACAGACCCTCCAAATCTCCTCTGGTGGGACTGAAACCACCCACATTTCCAACTGGGGAAGGGATTTCTGTGAAATTTTGGCCTCCCAGGTAGAGGAGGAACTTCCCCATGAACCATCTTCTCCCCAGGTTTCATCACTTCCCCCTCTCTCTTTCAGAGAGCAAACCTTCCCAACAGCAGGAAAGCTCAGGGATGGCTGAGCTGGAATCCTGTTACCAGCTGCCAGGGGAGTTTTAATGGAATAAAAGAATCACAGCCTGGTAACGAGACATGTGATGGAGATTTGAGATCAAGGTTCTATTTCTGCAGCTACTTTTCTTGAAAAAAAAAACAACCATAAAAATGAGGAATAAGGAGATCAAAACACTTCCCTTCCTCAAGGGCTCACATGCTCTTCAAAAGGAACGACTGCAAGTACAAAAATACACCTTGGAGAGAGGACAGGGACGGAGGAGACAGCACAGAACTGAGCTGAATTCCCAGGAATGCCATTAGGAAACCACTTCCCACACAAGAAACTGGAGCTCGTGAGATTCCAGTGGCTCAAAGATAAACTTAAAATCACCCACTGAAGTTTCCATGACACGAGGATTCCAGTGTTACCTGACCACTGAAGGGGACAAGGAAATTCCTCTCCCTTCACCAGGCTCCTGGAAAATCACAGCTGGGCACAGAAACCTCCACCAGGGACATGAACAGACATACCAAGGGGTGACAAACCCAGAGGGGAAGTTTGTGTGGGGCTGTGGCCCAGGCAGGAGGTTGATCACAAGATTTAATGCCAGTCTAGAACAAACTCTGGTACCTATAAATATTTGGCATCAGTGTCCCAGTCTCAGCTGGTTTTAGCAGTTCCCTGAGTCCATAAAGGCCTGTCTGGGGTGAGCTGACAGAGAAGGGAAACCAACAGTGACAGAAGGGACAGAAGGTGTCACCTGTCCCCTCACCTGAATCCCAGGATCCCTGAGGTTGGAAAAGCCCTCCCAGCCCATGGATCCACCCTGGGCCCCATCCCCACCTTGTCCCCCAGCCCAGAGCACTGAGTGCCACGGCCAGGCCTTCCTGGGACACCTCCAGGGATGGGCACTCCAAACCTCCCTGGGCAGCCCCTGCCAAAACGAGATGCTGAGACTAATTAACGATCTGCATCTCCCAGACTCAGGGTCTGTAAGGGATCCTGGCTGTGGTCCCAAATGATCCAAGAGCTGTAGGTATAGGATACAATTCCAACAAACTGCTGCCCAGCTGCTCACAAATCCCAGGATGTGCTCCAGCTTTTCCTGGCATTTTGTGGTTTTTGTCATTTATTGGCTTTGACACTGAGGGGACAGTGTTAACCCTTCCCCTGCCCTGCTGGACACTGACCCCAGCTCAGCCCTCCTGGGGGGGGCTTTGCTCTTCTTTTCCGTGTGACCCCGCCCTGAGCCTGGATCCTCCTGTCTGACACTGGAACCCCCCAGAGATCCCTTCCCACACGGAGATCCCACCTGGAGATCCCTTCCCACCCGGAGATCCCTTCCCACCTGGAGATCCCTTCCCACCTGGAGATCCCTTCCCACCCGGAGATCCCACCCGGAGATCCCCTCCCACCTGGAGATCACCGCCGTGTCCTTCCTGGCCTCCCCGGGGCCCTGGCTGCCCTCCTGCCCCGGGGCCGTGCCCGCGGGGGCCGTGCCGGGCTCGGCCTTGTCGTCGTCGTCGTCGCTGTCGGAGCCGCCCGAGGAGCTGCTGTCCGAGGCCACCAGCGGCGCCTTCCGTGTCACACACACGTTCCACACGCAGGGGGAGCCGGGGCTGACTGCGAGGGGAGGGCCCACGTCAGCCCCGGGCAGGGAGGGTGGTGCCAAACACAGCCTTCTCATGGAATCGGGGAATGGTTTGGGTGGGAAGGGACTCTAAAGATCATCCAGTTCCACTGCTGCCTAAAGGGAAGCCCAAAAACTGGAGGGGGGCTTTGGACAAGGGCCTGGAGGGAGAGGACAAGGGGGAATGGCTTCCCACTGCCAGAAGGCAGGGAGAGATGGGATATTGGGAAGGAATTGCTGGATGTGAGGGTGGGCAGGCCCTGGCACAGGTTTCCTAGAGCAGCTGTGGCTGCCCCTGGATCCCTGGAAGTGTCCAAGGCCAGGCTGGCCTGGGTTTGGAGCAACCTGGGCTGGTGGAAGGTGTCCCTGCCCATGGCAGGGGTGGCACTGGATGGGCTTTAAGGTCCCTTCCCACCCAAACCTTCCTGGGATTCTGCAAGCCAGGCAGGGCTTTATTGAATGGCTCTCCAGCTCCACAGGGACAGCATCCCAAAACCCCACATGGCAGAAGACAGTCCCGTGCCTTCCCCCCCTCCCAGTGTCACCCACCTTCCCATGGCCACTACACACACAGGTCTAAGTTACTTCCACCCAAGTCCTTTGTAAATGGAGTTTTCCTTGCTCAGGAGGGAGGAGGGAAGGGCGTCACATGGACTCCCAATGCCTCAGTACAGCCATCAACGGAGGGACTTACCCTGACCCTGGAATTCTGGGCAAGTGATTTTATAATCAAGCATAGTTAAAACAGGACTTCTGACCAGTTTACAGAATCATGGAATGGTTTGGGTGGGAAGGGACCTTAAAGCCCACCCTGTCCCATCCCCTGCCATGGGCAGGGACAGCTTCCACTATCCCAGGTTGCTCCAAGCCCCGTCCAACCTGGCCCTGGACACTTCCAGGATAAATGAAATGTCTCTGTGATGGCAACTCCAACTCACTTCATTCCTTGCTGACAACGGTGTCCCAAAAAACCCTGACAGCCTGACCCTGGTGCAAAAGGAGCCCTCGGGGTGGGTGACACTCCAGGGCCATTCTCCCTACCCCCGGTGCAGGATTCCCAAGAGCTCAGGGACACCCTGGGTGTCCAGCCATGCTCTCACTCACAGTTCTTGTCCTGGCCCTGCTTCGGGGTCCCGTCGGAGTCGCCGCTTTCCGTGTCCACGGGGGAGCTGCAGCGGGGGCCTGACTCTGAGCTGAGGGGGGAAGAGCCTTGAGAAGGGGAACAGATCCCACTGCTTCCACACAGCCCCGGCAGAGGGAATCATCAGGCCTCGACCTTTCCTCCCATCAATATTTTTAACTCATATAAAGCTTATTAATTTACTGATTTTACTCCCCAGGTGCAGCAGCAGCAGCAATGGCACAGGAGGTACAGTAAGACAGGAATGCCAGCACCAGTCAGGAGCACTGGGATGCAGTGGGAAGCACGATCCAGGACAATCAGACAATATTAAACAATAGAAAGGGAAGCAGTGGGAAGGGGAAGGGAAGAAGAAAGGCTTACAGCCAAGCACTCCATCGAAATGCATTCCAACTACTCTTCCACCCCAAAGCTCCAAGGAAGCTGGGATGCCGTGGCTCTTACCAGCAGAAGGGCTGGAAGTCTGTGAACTTGGCCCAGCCCTTCTCCTCGGGCGCGGAGCTCTGCGGGGCGGCCGAGTCCCACACGCTGGACCCCACGTCCATGGCCACGCAGGGCGCGGGGGGCTTGGAGCTCACGGGCTCGAACACCGCCGTCCAGCCGGCCCCTGGGGACAACAACACTGCAGCCCGGAGTGCAGGCAGCCAGGCAGCCAGGCACCCAGGCAGCCAGGGATTCCAGGGATCCTGGGGCAGGACACGCCAGCCAAGGGTGCTCCTTCCCCACCCGCCTGTCTCACACAGCCCGGGAATCCTCTGCGGATGAACATCCCTGTGACCCACCAGAGAGGCATCGACACGGAGACACGACACTGTGGATGCCTTCAGCCCTGAGCCCTGAGGGATTCCCAGCTGAACTCCAGGTCCCTCAGCTCCTTTCAGCCATTCCAGCCCTAACTGAGTTCTGGCACACACAGGTAAGGAATCGATAAATGGATTCAAATGTTCAAGATCCCAGAAGTCACTTGACTGTTTGTTTTTTGCAGTCCCACCTATTCCTTCTTCTCCAGAACCTACTGCCACCTCCACATGCTTCCAGTCCCACCAATCCCACCTTTTGAAATACCGTTCTTCCTTACCTTTTCTGGGGAAAGAGGAAGGATTGCAGAGCTCTGCAAACTGCTCTGCAGCCACAGAATGAGCAGGGGAGACCCCCCCAGGGCTGCACCCCCCAGAAACTGAGCCCAAATTCCAGCTGAGGGCTCTGGAAGGGTGACAGAGCTGTCACACACAACCCACTGGGAGTGCCTGGTTTAATCTGGTTCTTCCCAATAAAGTGGAAACACCTGACACTTCCAGAGGGGTGCAGAGAGCAGGTAACTGCGATGGCTCTGCCCGATGCTCCCAGTTACAACACAAAGGCACCACCCCGAAAAAGAAATGTTTTAAAATTGAAAATGCTGGAGAAATGAGAAATGGAAGTCTGGGAAAATGTTTTTGACCCCTGGATTTGTTCTGCTGCCAACACTGTGTGTCTCCTGCACTTCCACAGTGTTGTTTACATGGTGAGGTGGGAAAACCCCTGAAGGGGCCAACAAGGAGGATGGAGAGGACTTTGGACAAGGGATGGAGGGACAGGACACAGGGAATGGCTTCCCAGTGCCAGAGGGCAGGGAGAGATGGGATATTGGGAAGGAATTGCTGGCTGGGAGGGTGGGGAGGCCCTGGCCCAGGTTGCCCAGAGAAGCTGTGGCTGTCCCTGGATCCCTGGAAGTGTCCAAGGCCAGGTTGGATGGAGCTTTCAACCTGGGCTAGTGGAAGGTGTCCCTGCCTGTGGCACTGGATGGGCTTTAAGGTCCTTTCCCACCCAACCCACCCTGTGATTGCATGAAAATCCTGTCCCTCTGCAGCCTTCCTGCAGGCACTGTAAGGAGGGGTTTGCAGCAGGCAAAACAGAGCTGGAAAAGCAGGAGAACAGATCTGGAGTGTGGAGACACTTGGCAAAGGTCTGCACAGAACCCTTATCATGTGATGTGAGGGGTTCATGCCCTGATCCTCCAGTGAGCCTTTGATCAGGATTTGCACTAAAACAGTTGGGATTCACAGAGTCACAGAATCATGGAATGCTCTGGTTGGAAAGGACCTTCAAAACCATCTCATTCCAACGCCCTGCCATGGGCAGGGACACCTTCCCCTGGGATTATCCTTGTGCCCGTGGCTGCCTGAGCACAGCTGCTGTTCTGAAGGAGCTGGGCAGGACTCCAGATAGCTCAGAGGCAGAAATGGACCCTGAAATTCCCATTTCTCTGTGCACAGGTGGAATCGTGGACTCTCCACAGGAGCCTGGCACTGTGCAAAGTGCTGCTGTGCTGCAGATCTCCCCCCAGCACACATCCTGCTGTGCACCCTTTACCTTCAGAGGTGTCAGAGGAGTCCTTCTGCTCAGAAATGCTGCTCTTGGGGCTGTTTGCTGAGGGGGCAGGTGGCTGCTGCTCGGGCTCCTCCTCCTCCTCCGAGTCCACGCTCCCGTCGTGGTCTCCGTTCTCCAGGTCGCTCTTGGACGAGCCCTCCGAGGTCTGGGACGCTCCAAACCTGCCCCACAGAGCCCAGGTGAGCAGGACTCCAGCCCCCCCAGCCCTCAGCTGCCCTCTCCCTGCTCCAGGGGGACAACCAGGGGCTGCCCAGTGCCTTTGCCAGGGTTATTTCCCCCCGAATGCACAGCCAGGCAGGAATCTGGGAGATCCCTCCAGTGACAGCCCCGAGGGCTCTGCCAGTCCAAACTCATCTGCAGAGGCAGGAATGTGCTGCAGTGACAGACCCAGGGCTGGAGCCTGGTGGGACCACACAAACCAGTGGCAAAGAGGAGGATACTGGTGTGGAAGGGACCCTGTGTGTGAGCAGGACCATCGGGGTGCTGGTGCTTGGCAAGGAAACATTGAGCTCTTGGTGGTTTTTCCCGTCCCCCTTGATCATATTTCCAGATACAGAATTAGAGAAGTGACTTTATTCAATAACTGGCTCCATCAAAGGGATGAAGAAGGATTTGCAGAGCTGGAGATGCCCCTGGGAGGTCCCTTGTTCCCATGAAAAACATCACCTTTTTTTCTTAATATTCTGAAAAAGTTCTGTCTGCTCCCCTCAGTTTTAACTCCTCCTTCCCAGAGATGAAGGAGTAAGTTCTAAGTATTTCACATTAAGGGTAGGGATTTCTTAATATCTTTGATTTTACACCATGACAGACTCAGTCCCTGGGTTTTTCCATTGTTACTGAATTCCCTTACACTGGATCTCTGTTGTACATCCAAGACAGGCCCCCAGCACACGTGGCACGGGGAGTCCTCGGGGCTGCCAGACAAAAACCTCAGGGCCCCTCAATAACACAAACACCAAACACCTAAGCACGGCCTTGGCTGAAATGTGCAGCTTCCCAGCATTCAGGGGGAGAAATGAGTGCTTTGTGTTCACCTTACCGTGTTCTTGATTTGACCTGGGTTGCATAGGTGATCTCCTTCTCCTCCCAGATGTCCTCCTCCTCCTCGTTGTCGTCGAACTGCTGGATCCGCTCGTTGCAGCAGGCTTCGAACAGGGAGGCATTGGGCTGAGGGACAGGGGGGAGAAACCAAATCCCAGTCATTCCTTGGGAAAGACTGAGGAAACCAAAGTCTGAGAACTGGCCCAACCAAGCTTTGCTCAGGAGCTGAGTGTGGGATCCCCTGGGGGGAATCACCACTGTCCAGCTGCTGCTTTGCTTTGGGGCAATTCAGCAGGAAAGACCAGACACAGCCTGGCAATATTTAGATCCATAAGAAATCCAGCCCTCTCCATGCTTCCCTAATCTGTGTCTGGAAAGATTATCAAAGGCTGGGAGAATTGGGATTGTTCCCCTGGAGAAGAGAAGGCTCCAGGGAGAGCTGAGAGCCCCTGGCAGGGCCTAAAGGGGCTCCAGGAGAGCTGGAGAGGGACTGGGGACAAGGCCTGGAGGGACAGGACACAGGGAATGGCTTCCCAGTGCCAGAGGGCAGGGTTAGATGGGATATTGGGAAGGAATTGCTGACTGGGAGGGTGGGCAGGCCCTGGCCCAGGTTGCCCAGAGAAGCTGTGGCTGCCCCTGGATCCCTGGAAGTGTCCAAGGCCAGGTTGGACGGGGCTTGGAGCAACCTGGGCTGGTGGAAGGTGTCCCTGCCCATGGCAGGGGAGGCACTGGACAGGCTTTAAGGTCCATTCCAACCCAAACCATTCCATGATTCTGTGCTTCTAAGGACAACAGACTGACACTGCAGAGAGGGAGAAAAATTCCTTAAATGCCAGGAGTGCAATTTCTGAGGAAATATTTCTGGGGGAGATGCTCCGGGGTATCTGCAGTGCCCCCAGTTCCTTAACTGGACTCAGTGAGCAGGTGGACACCTCTGCACTGACCAAAAACCCCATCAAATGTCTGTTCTTTCCAAATGAAAGCAGGCCCTTGGCAGGTTAAACCAACCCCTGACCCCACTCACGCTGTCGTCATCGGCGTCGATGTTGAAGTTGATCTCTGCGATCCTGTCGAAGGGAGCACTGCCCAGAGGAGGGAAAGAGCCTTCAGGGATGGCACAGAGGAACCTGGGCATCCCCAGCACCACCCAGCCCCAGAGCCCCCCAGGGGTCTGTTCCCTGAGCAGCCACTCCTGTATCTGTGCCATGGTCTCCTCTCCTTGAGACGAAGGGTTAGTTCAGCCCGGAACATTCCCTGTCCATGGCAGGGGGTGGAACTGGAGGGGCTGATCCCTCCCAACCCAACCCACTCCAGGATTCCACAGGTCAGATTTCCCCTCCTGGGGCTGATTCAATCCCCGAGGGAGCAGCCTTTGCCATGAGCTCCTTGTTGTGGGGCTTTGGGGCTCTTGGCAGCCCCAGCAGGGCCGGGCTGTTCTGAACTCTCGTGGGGAACACCACGGCCGGCTCTGCTTTCCCCAGATCCCTCCAGCTGATCCCAATCCCACTGGAAAAATTTAAATAAACTCATCATTAATGAAAAAGAGAAGGAGCTGCAGCCAGCTGCTCTGGAATTCCAGTCCTATGCTCAGCCAGGAATTCCAGGGGGCTGCATGAGACAGAGATGGCACTGATGGCACTGGGGAGGCCCCCCTGGAATCCCGGGGGCAGTTCTGGGCCCTCAGCCAGGAGAGACCTGGAGGGGCTGGAGCGTGTGCAGGGAAGGGAAGGGAGCTGGGAAGGGTCTGGAGCAGCAGGAGGGGCTGAGGGAGCTGGGGGGGCTCATCCTGGAGCAAAGGAGGCTCAGGGGGGACCTTCTGATCTGGGAGGGCTTTTCCAACCCCTGTGATTCTGGAATTCTGTGAATCTCAGTGTGTGAGTGGCTCACACCCCTGGTGTGCCACTGTGCTGCAAAAACCCTAAACTGCCCCAGTTTCCTGTGTGGCCCCAGAGGAGCCTGCTGGGAGAACAGCAGAGGGAGCTGCAGCCCCAAAACTCCACACTCCCAGACAGCTGGGGCCAGGCACAGTTTATCCACCCTGTTCATGCAGCTCTACCTTTGGACAGTGGCATTTTCTTTAAGGACTGTTCAGTTTAAAATACAATCCTGCAAATCCCCAGGACACTGAAACATTATTAATATTTGTTAACTACTCCAATTCACATCTCCCACAGTGTCCAACTGCTGGCAGGGAGCACCACTCTCACAGTATTCCGTGTTTTGTAGTACATTCTCCTTTTCCAACCACAAATAAAGTGATAAAATCCCAGTCACAGACTTTTTTCAGCCTGGTGTTCATTTTACAATGGTCACGAGGCATTTCTGGCAGCTCCTCACGGAATTTAACTCCTCCCCTCACCTACACACACACACAGGGTCACATTTGCTGCTGACACAAGTGAAAAATCTGTTTATTTTTTTCAGTGTGTAGAACAAAGTAATCTCTGTTCAATTAAACTCTGATTCAGTCTGGAACTTTCTGGCCTTATTAAAGTTCTGACACCTACAAGGCTCAGGAAGAACCCTGGAGGAAGGACAGAGGTGTTGCCACACTTCACTGTCACCCTGGATCCCAAAGAATCCCTGTGATGGAGACAAACCCTCCAGCAGCTGAAGTGAAGGGGCAAAGCTGAGGAGCAGAACATTGGGATCCCCTGGAGCACTTCTGTGCCCAGAACTAAATGGTTCCAATTTCAGAACCATTATGGCCAAGTGGGATAATCACAGTCCCAGGTACATCTTTAAGGAGAGAAGATGAGCTGCAGTTTTAATGGGATTAAAGTAATTCTATAAAAGCAGCAAATTCTGAGCTCTGAACTCAGCAAGTTGTGTAACATTAAATCCCCCTCTCCTGCCTCCTCTGAGCTGTCCTTGCTCCTCCTTATCTCTGTTCCCTTTCTCAGAAGGGAGAAAATGGCTCATTTTTCCATGGACTCCATCGAACCACGATTCTTCCATTCCTAATTTCAATAAGGATTTAATTCCTTGGACAATATGTGTTTAATTGCCCAGAACTCGCTCTAATGCTTTGCTTTCTCTGCAATTAAACTTCTCCTAGAGCAGGGCTAGTTAATAATTGCCTGTTTTATTTAAAACATTCCTCTCTAAAATGAAGAAGTACTTTTCCTTGGTTCTACAATTGCCTTTGGAGATCAGGGCTGGGCTCCCACAAAAACAGCTCCGTGTTTTCCCAGCCACTGATCCCTCCCCTGCTCCCTTCAAAGCCCAGGAGGGAGGAGGAGGTCCATTTTAAACCCTGAACCAGAAGGAAGGTGAGATGCAAAGAGGCTGAAAGGCTCAGAACCACAGACTCACTTGATGTTGTCGTCCTGGTCTGCAAACTCCTCGTCGTTGAAGCCGAACTGATCCACGAAGTTGGCTGTCATCTGCTGGATCTGGTACTCGGAGAAGGCCTGGACAGGGACCCAAAGCAGCATCACCAGGGGGTCCCGAGACATCCCAGGACACTGCCCTGAGCTGGGGAAAAACCTGCCCTACCAAAGCATCAGCAGCACCAAAAAGGGACAGACCCTTCCCAAAGCAGGCTCACACACACTGCTGGGAGCCTGGGCTGACAACTCTCCCATCTGCTCCCAGCTCCTCCCAAAGAGAGGCAGGAATTTCCAGAGGGAACCACTTGTTGGCTTCATTGGGTTGTTTTCCCCCAGTGGTGCAAGGGAAACCCACCACAGACATCCAGAGGGTACTTCTGGCTTCCTCCTAAGGCAAACCAGAGCAGCAAGTTTCTTGGGAATAGGGAAGGGTGTGTTGTCCTCTCACCTGCTGGAGAGTAAGTTCATTGGGAAAAGCACTTTCGATGTCCTCATCCTCACTGGAGGAGTGCAGGTGGTGGGTGCTCACCTGGGGGAAGGACCAAGGAATGAGCACAAGGAAAGGCTGAGAAAGCTCCAATATTTTAGTTCCACCCCCCAAAGATCAAACTCCTGCCAGGCAGAAACTGGCCCGAGGGATAACATGGATTGGAGTTATAACATGGATTGGAGTTCACCAACATGGATCAGCTGCTGCTTGGACAACTGTTATGAAACACATTTTCTACACTCTGCCCTTGAAATTCTTCAGAAAAACCAGCACAATGAGAATAAAACCCCAGGAATATCCCTTTTTGTATTGAAAGGAGGTCCAGGAGTCCCCGGGCCCGGGCTCTCTGTGCTCACCAAATCCACCGTGTTCCTCCGGTTCGTCTCCGTCAGCGTCTCCTCCACGAAGCTCTCCCACCTCCCCCGGCAGTCCTCGGGCAGCTCTGCAAGGACAAGGGCACCCCAAGGATCAGCTCTGAGGGCAGCTGGCCCAGGGGCACCCTGGAGCCCAGCAGGATGTGAGGGCTCTGTGAGGGAGACACTTCACTCGTGGTTTTCCAACCCCAGCAAAACCTGCTGAGGAAGGCTCAGCTCCCGGGAGGCCAAACCGTCAGATGTGACTGGTGTGAACAACCTGAACTCCTCTGGAGCTACGGGGGCTAAAGATACACAACTTCTGCTCCACCTTTGTGCAAACAGCCAGAAGTGTGGCTGAAGTTCTGCTTTGCAATCCTTGTGTCTCTCTTTCAGGTGTAATAATTCTGTTATGGAATGGTTTGGGTTGGAGGGACTTTAAAGCCCATCCAGCGCCATCCCTGTCATGGGCAGGGACACCTTCCACCAGCCCAGGGTGCTCCAAGCCCCGTCCAACCTGCCCTTGGACACTTCCAGAGATCCAGGGGCAGCCACAGCTTCTCTGGGCAGCCTGTGCCAGGGCCTCCCCACCCTCCCAGACAGGAATTCCTTCCCAATATCCCATCTAACCCTGCCCTCTGGCACTGGGAACCCATTCTCCCTTGTCCTGTCACTCAGGTCCTCATGGACAGGGAATAAGGAAGCACAGACACCCCCCAGGAATGCTGCACATCAGCACCATAAATCCAGAGGAAAAGCAGCCCTGTGGCCCCAAAGCAGCCCCTCAGTCTCTGGCTGCACAAACAAAGCTCCAACATGTTGAGCCTCACTGTGTGAAAGCAAAGAGCAGCCAGATTCCTCAGCATATTCCGGAGTTCTGGGAGGCTGTGGTGTTCCACCAGGAATCCTGGGCACTGGCACAGGGCCCTGCAGGGGCTGGGGGTGCAGAGCCCTGGCAGAGCCCCGGGGGTGTTCCCTGAGGAGGTACCTTTGATGAAGTCGCTGATCTGGGCCTGCATGGGGCCCTTCTCCATGTTGTGCACCACGGCGTTGGCGATGCGGGTCAGGTGGCCCATGTTCCCCCTCCTCATCCCTCCTTCTGCCCTGCGGACACACAACGGGCGCTGGCACCGGGAACGGCCTCACAGCCCCCCAGAATTCCAGGGGCTCCTGCCCCAGGAACAGCCTCACAGCCCCCCAGAATTCCAGGGGCTCCTGCCCCAGGAACAGCCTTCCAGCCCCTCGGCATTCCAGGAGCTCCCGCCCCAGGAACAGCCTCACAGCCCCCCAGAATTCCAGGGGCTCCCGCCCCAGGAACAGCCTCACAGCCCCCAGAATTCCAGCAGTTCCTGCCCCAGGAACGGCCTCACAGCCCCCCAGAATTCCAGGGGCTCCTGCCCCAGGAACAGCCTCACAGCCCCCAGAATTCCAGCAGCTCCTGCCCCAGGAACAGCCTCACAGCCCCCCGGCATTCCAGGAGCTCCTGCCCCAGGAACAGCCTCACAGCCCCCCGGCATTCCAGGAGCTCCTGCCCCAGGAACAGCCTCCCAGCCCCCCTGGCATTCCAGGAGCTCCTGCCCCAGGAACAGCCTCCCAGCCCCCCTGGCATTCCAGGAGCTCCTGCCCCAGGAACAGCCTCCCAGCCCCCCTGGCATTCCAGGAGCTCCTGCCCCAGGACCCTGCCAGCTCCCTTCTCATGGAATTGGGAAAACTCTTCAGGAACAACCAGGGATATTTTTGGTCCCTACAGAACTGGGCACTGGGCAAGGAAGTTACCAGCAGAATTTGTCATCGAGGCAAGGGGTTGTAAGAGGGAAAAGACCAAAAAACCCCAAAAACCCAACCCAAACCAACAACAACAAAATCAAACCAAACCCCAACCCAGCACTTCTGGCCTAAATCAGCTCCAGCTCCATCCAGAGCTCAAAATAGTGAGGGAAGACCAAAACATTCAACTGGACAAGGAAACTGAAGCCTCCAAAGTATTTTCACTTTAATATGTTTTAGGATTTTTTAATTCTTTAGTTCTTATCACTGGAATCAGCACATATCCAAGGAGTTTATAAAGGGAAAATACCAAATCCAGGGCACAAATGCTTGGCCACCTCAGTTTCCACAGTTTTCCACTGTAGGGAGAATATAATTATGGATTTAAAACAAAAACACAAGAAAGGAAAAAAGTGAATATTCTTTGTGATTTCCTGGGAAAGCAGCAGATTGTGTGTTTGGGATGAGGTGTTAAGAGACACCCCAAAAAATAATCAGGCTTTCAAATTCTATGTGTATTTGGGGAATTTGGCTTTTTAACATGCAAACCACCCCAATTCCAAATCCCAACCAAAATCCCAGTGGGTTCAGACACCACCAAGCTGTAAATCCTCCCAGTGGTTCAATGTGCAGCCCTGGGGCACCAATTCCTTACTGGATTTTGTCATTGGCTTCCCAGGCATCCAGTATCCTCTGCACCAGGCAGCACTTCTGGAACAGCTGGAGGGGAGAAGAGGGAGAACAGTCAGGATTTTCCAAAGGAACACTCACAGCTCAGGAGTCTGAACGTGGGTTCTTCGGTTCCTCCCTTCGCTCCCCAAACCCTCAAATTCCAGCACTTCCCTTGCCCAAGAATTCCTTCTTTCCCAATTATTTTCCCCGAGGATCTCCCCAGGGAGAACAGCAACACCTGTAACATCCCCCCCTCTCCTGGGCTTCCCAGCAGCAGGGATGGAAACACTGCTGGCATTTGGAACCACAGCACCAAGGTCTCACCAGCAGGGCCCCCAGAGGGAAGCTGAAATGTGCTCAGGGAGGTTTTTTTGTCCAAAATTTATAGGTGTTTTTACTAAAAAAACCGGAATTGAATAGCAATGGATTCACGAGCCCGTTAACTGCGGTGATTTTGACGTTTATTTTGTAACAGGATGCTAAAAATAAATGTACAGAAGCACGTGGGGAGCCATGAGAACCAACAACAAACAACAAGGAACTAAGAGGAATAGAACTCCACACTCTGGAATGGCTGATCCACCAACTGCTGGTTAAAGCAGTGCAGAGGGGCCCCAGAGCGTGGTGACTCACGTGGGTGACCATGAGGTTCTCGGGGGTGTTGGCCGGAGGCTCCGTGTGCGCCGCGGTCCCGTTGGGAGCCTCCTCTGTGCTCTCCTGCTCACTCGTGGGGGGTTTGCCCTCTTGCACAGAGTGGGACAGAATAGCTGCTATGGACAGTTCCACTTGGAAATGCAAAAAGTTATTCCACGTGTATTTAAAAAATAAGTCCTGCAAGAAAAAGGGAGAGACAGAAGGATTTAGTCGGGATAAATCTGCCACCTGTGGGGACCTTTCCAACCCCAACCATCCTGGGATTCTGTGACTTTGTGACATTAAATCATGGCCCAACTTGTTTAAGCAGCAATTCCACTAAAACAATTCCCCTTCTCCACCCCAGTAGCCACTGAGGGCTGGCTGGGCTCTGCTGCCCCTGGATTCCCAAGTGCTCAGTCACTGGGAAATAAATGAACATTTCCTAATAAACTTGGGAATCCTCTCACTCCCAGGCAGGGCTCACAGCACAGACATGCTGAAAAAAACAATCTAACTATTCTGTGGCTGATTTAATGCTAAGAAAAAGAGTAACTAAGAATTTTTAAGTATGGAAATAATTCTCTTAAGGCTGCCCAGGCTATACCAGAACCTTCCGGCCCCGGTCCCTGTTCCCAGAGGGACAACCTTTATCCATGGTCTGGATGAGGGGATCAAGGGCTCCCTCAGTAAGTTCATGGATGACACCAAGTTGGGTGGGATGTGGCTCTGCTGGAGGGCAGAAGCTCTGCAGAGGGAGCTGGACAGGCTGGATCCATGGGATCCATGGGATCCATGGGATCCAGGGGCCGAGGCCAGTGGGATGCAGGTCAACCAGGCCAAGTGCCGGGTCCTGCCCTTGGGTCACCCCAAGCCCATGGAAAGCTCCAGGCTGGGGCAGAGGGGCTGGAAAGCTGGAAAAGGCCCTGGGGGTGCTGGTGGCAGCGGTTGGACGTGAGCCCAGCTGTGCCCAGGGGGCAGGAGGGCAATGGCCCCGGGGCTGTGGCAGCCCCAGCGTGGGCACAGGCCCAGGGCAGGGATTGTCCCTGTGCTGGGAACTGGGGAGGCCCCCCTGGAATCCCGGGGGCAGTTCTGGGCCCTCAGACAGGAGAGACCTGGAGGGGCTGGAGCGTGTGCAGGGAAGGGAAGGGAGCTGGGAAGGGTCTGGAGCAGCAGGAGGGGCTGAGGGAGCTGGGGGGGCTCATCCTGGAGCAAAGGAGGCTCAGGGGGGACCTTCTGGCTCTGCAAGTCCCTGCCAGGAGGGGGGAGCCGGGGGGGGTCGGGCTCTGCTGCCAGGGAACAAGGGCCAGGCCAAGGGGAAACGGCCTCAGGCTGGGCCAGGGGAGGGTCAGGTTGGGGCTGAGGAGGAATTTGTTGCTGGAAAGGGTGAGGAGGCCTTGGCAGGGGCTGCCCAGGGAGGTTTGGAGTGCCCATCCCTGGAGGTGTCCCAGGAAGGCCTGGCCGTGGCACTCAGTGCTCTGGGCTGGGGGACAAGGTGGGGATGGGGCACAGGGTGGATCCATGGGCTGGGAGGGCTTTGCCAGCCTCAGGGATCCTGGGATTCTGTGAGGCAGCCCAGCTCCCAGCACTACAGGAGCTCACACACACCCCACAACCAGACTGTTTCACACACCCTCCACTGCATTAACCAGAAATGTGAAGTGTGAGGCTCAGTTCCAAATGCCAGACAACTGGCTGTGGGTTACAGGGCTGTTCCAGGCCTGGATGCTCCCGCAGCAGATTAGAGCAGTAATTAGGCTCAGAAGAGATGAAAGGGAAAGCAAAACTGCTCCCAGCGGGACGTCCTTCCCCTCTCCCCGCTGCCGGTGCCCCGCTGGGATACTCACAAGTAATAAATCCATGGTACTGAGCCTGCATAGTTCCTGATTAATACTGGGAGTGTTGGTGTGCAGCAGCGCCGCGATGAGCCGGGAGCCGTGGAGCCGCGCGTTCCCCAGCGGCTCCTCCAGCACCCCGATCGTGGTCAGGATCGCCGATTTCTGGGGGAACAGGGCAGGGTCAGCTCACCCCAGCACCCCTCAGGGCACACACACAACAGGGGGGGTGCTCCCCAGGGGGCCAGGGGACAGGAGCAGGAGCAACAGCCAGAAATTAAACCACAGGTTCCACCTCAACAGCAGGAAGAACTTCCCACGGAGGTGGCAGAGCCTGGAACAGCTGCCCAGGGAGGGGGTGGAGTCTCCCTCTCCAGAGACATTCCAAACCCACCTGGACTTGTTCCTGTGTCACCTGCCTGGGCAGGGGGGTTGGACTGAATGGTCTCCAGAGAGCCCTTCCAACCCTGACTATCCTGGGATTTCACAGAACCAGTTCCTTTCAGGAATGTTCCCTGCAGGGAAACCTAAACCACCCTCCCAGTCCTGTGACCACTGGGAGACTTTGACTTCCAAATCTGAAGATTAAAACCCAAATATCCACTAATTCAAAGTTCCCTCCTCTTCACCACCCTCCCTCAATCCCCCAGTCCCATGTGTCTGTACTTCCTGGATTTCCCTGAACACAACAGCTCTCAGGTTCCTCCTGCCTCATCCCTGAACCCCTGAACTACCACACTGGAGCGTGGATTTTCCTCCCCAAGCCCTGTGTCTGTGGCAGCCTCCTGCTCCTGGCAGTGCCCAGGAGATCTGTGTGCAAGGACAGGGAACTCCCTGAGCAGGAGCCAGGCCAGGCCTACCTTGGGTGGGCTGAGCAGCAGCTGGTGGAAGTCCTTGAGCCGAGGCTCAATCCCGTGGAGGATGCTGCTGTTGACAGTGTAAGACCTTTCGAATCCCTGAGTGTACGAGTCCATCAGTCCTTCCACCCTGCCAGGGGAAGAGCAGGACAATTCCCTCGGGATAAACCTTCCCCTTTTTAACCACCAGATGGTATCACATGGTCTTACAGGTCCATTCCAACCCCAGCCATCCCGGGGTTCGGTGACTTTGGGATAACAAATCACTGCCCAACTTGTTCAGTCAGAACTCCACTAAAACAACTTCCCTTCACACCTCAGTGTCCACCGAGGTGGAGATTTGACAAAACCTTACAAGGGTCTCCAGTCTTGCTGGCCATGTCAGTGATTTTCTCTGAAAAAATAACTGTCAATACGAAAAATAATAATTTCCAGCCACTGAAAATATTTACATAATATATTTACATACATTATATTAATATATCATTTACAAGATGCTCTTCACATACCAAACCTGATATCAAACTTAGTGTGTCAAACCTGTGCCAGAGGTGACAGAGACACATTCCTGAAGGGCTTCCTGCTCTTTAAAAGTTCCCAAATATTTGAGAAGCAAATGACATCAGCAAGTTAACTACAAATATTTGTTAAAAGCTGTAAATCCTCCCCAGGTGTTCAGAGAGATGCACACAAAGACACCAAGGGATGGAAAGCCTGAGGGGCTGGAGCTGTGCTCATCACCCCTCTTCACTGGCAGGGAGTAAATCACAACAGCTCTGCCACCCAACTGCAGTAACACAAACACTCTCACTCCATCAGGGAATGGAATTCCAGACAGTCAGGAAGGAGCTGGGCAGGAATCCCTGAGCCTCCAGCTCACACAGCTCCAGAGATCCCAGGAGCCAGCACAGTTCCTGGCTCAGTCCCTTCTCAGTTCAGCTCCACTCAAGACCTTCTGACCAACACCTTGTTTCCCCAGTGCCCCCTCCTGTCCTGCTCTCCAGGGCCTCTTCCTGAAGCTCCAGGATCTTCACCCTTCCTGATCCCTCCTTGTTGAACAGTGAGCTGTTCCATGTCTCACTTCCCTCCACAAAACTCTCTTTGCCTTTTCTCTCCTCTTTCTCCATAAGAAGAAATAAAAGGGGACATAACTTTTAAAAACAAAATTAGAACTATACAATCACACATAGAGAATCATGGAATTGTGGAATGGGCTGGGTGGGAAGGGACCTTAAAGCCCATCCAGTTCCACCCCCTGCCATGGGCAGGGACACCTCCCACCAGCCCAGGTTGCTCCAACCTGGCCTTGGACACTCCCAGGGATCCAGGGGCAGCCACAGATGCTCTGGGCAGCCTGGGCCTGGGCCCCGCCACCCTCCCAGTCAGCAATTCCTTCCCAATATCCCATCTAAATCTCCCCTCTTCAGCTTAAAAGTCATTTCCTCTTGTCCTGGCACTGCTTGTCCTCGCAGACATTTCTAGGCAGCACTTCATACCAGGCCACCAAACGTCCTTTTTGCCCAAGAGAACTGGGCTGGGTTCCCATTCCCCTGCTCCCGGAGGGAAGGGATCTCGACTCACCCGGAGCGCCGCGTCTCCAGCAGGGTCAGCAGCACCTGCGTGCCATTGACGATGCAGTTCTCTGTCTGCTCTCCATCAAACATGTTCCTCAGGAGCTGCTCCACACATTCCTGCCTGTGGGGTGACACGACAGGGGGAGAATGACACGGACTTGGCAGCTGCTTTCATCACCAAACACCCACCTGGGGGTCTCCTGGAAGGAAAGGGCTGCCACATTTATTGAATTACTTGGGGAAGGAATGAAGACACTTCAGTGACATCCCACAGGACGTGACTGGTTCTGCACCCCCTTCCTGAACATGGGCACTGATCCCTCAGGCAACACCTGGCTACCAACACCCCCACTCCAAACCAACCTGTCCTCCTTCACCACCTCGCAGTTCTAACATGGAACACAACCCCAGTGCCAACTCAGTGCAAGTTATTAAAGACAAGGTGAAGCTACTGCTGATCATCCACAATTATCCACCAGAACCACGGGAGGACAACACAGTGGAAGAGAACCCTTCCTGAGGGGCCTGGTGAGAGCCAGGGTTGGACACTGCGGCCAACAAAGCAAATGTCAGTAACACCCACATTTCAGTGGGCTCAGCCACGATCCCCCTCCAGAATCCCAGGATAACTGAGGCTGGAAAAGCCCTCCCAGCCCATGGATCCCCCCTGTGCCCCATCCCCACCTTGGCCCCCAGCCCAGAGCACTGAGTGCCACGGCCAGGCCTTCCTGGGACACCTCCAGGGATGGGCACTCCAAACCTCCCTGGGCAGCCCCTGCCAAGGCCTCACCACCCTTTCCAGCAACAAATTCCTCCTCAGCCCCAACCTGACCCTCCCCTGGCCCAGCCTGAGGCCGTTTCCCCTTGGCCTGGCCCTTGTTCCCTGGCAGCAGAGCCCGACCCCCCCCGGCTCCCCCCTCCTGGCAGGGACTTGCAGAGCCAGAAGGTCCCCCCTGAGCCTCCTTTGCTCCAGGATGAGCCCCCCCAGCTCCCTCAGCCCCTCCTGCTGCTCCAGACCCTTCCCAGCTCCCTTCCCTTCCCTGCACACGCTCCAGCCCCTCCAGGTCTCTCCTGGTTGAGGGCCCAGAACTGCCCCCGGGATTCCAGGGGGGCCTCCCCAGTTCCCAGCACAGGGACAATCCCTGCCCTGGGCCTGTGCCCACGCTGGGGCACAGTGAGATATTTTAACATTTGAATCAATTCCCCTCTCTGAGCCCCTGCCCCAGCAGCAGGTGCCTGCCCAGCCCTGACAGAGCTGGGCAGGGATCACCAAGGAAGGGCTGAGCTCTGGGGTTGGGCCTTTCCAGCACTGAAATCAGCCTGGAACAGCCTCACAACTGAAGAACAACCAGCACAGAGGTAACACCCCACTGTTCTCTCTGCTCTCTGCCCTGGGAATGAATAGCAGAGGAACAGGAGGTTGAGCCCAGCCCTGCTCCCCAGCAGCTCCTGGTTCCCCACAGAATTCAGGCTCTTCCCATGAGAATTCTGAGGATGTCAACGACAGCTCCCCAAACCCCAGCACTCAGCAGGTGCCTTCCCTGCCCTCCTGACTCACAGGTCCAGCTCAAACCAGCATTACTGGAGATCACAGCTGAATTTGTACTATTTTCTAACATATTCCCGTTGGTATAAATAAAATATGAGATAAAAATGTAAAAATAGATGAATAATGCATGAGAGAGGATTATGTTAATGAGGAGCCTCTAAAAACACCCCGTCAGCAAAGGCAGGAGAGGCAGAGGCAGGAAAAAAAAGTAAATTTGCTGTAATTAACCGAGTTCACTGTTTTTTCACCCAGGCAGCAGCCACTGAAATCTGGATTTGGGGTTTATTCCATAACCCTGGTCCTGGCTCCTCCATCCTGCCCCAGCTGATCATTAATTCCTGACCCAGAGATGATAAAAGTTATCCAAAATCAAAAAGGTCACCAGTAATGCTGGGGAAAAAAAGTAATGGGATCTGTGACCTTCAGCAGAAAGGGAAAAGAAGCAAAAAAAGTACTTTTGCTCAAAGATCCTTTATTTTGAACAATGAAGTGGCACCAGGAATTTCAGAGATGTGTTTGGAAGTGCAGGGTCCTACAGCCCTCTGTAAAACTACCAAGAAAGTTTCCAATGACCAAAAGAGTGTGAAAGCCCCACGTTCTCCAGGGCCATCACCCTCCCAGGCAGGAGCTCGGGACCCTCACTAAAGGTCCTGGGATTCCCAGGGGGAACCACTGAGCCCTTCCAACCTCATCTCCCACACTGGAAGGGCTCAGAACTGAGACAGACTGAGGAGAGGCTGAAGGATCCACAGGGATGGGACCTGCAGAGCTGCTCCAGCCCTGGGAACAACAACAGGAGGATGTGGAGCTGCTGGAGAGAGTCCAGAGGAGGCCCCGGAGCTGCTGCCAGGGCTGGAGCCCCTCTGCTCTGGAGCCAGGCTGGGAGAGCTGGGGGGGTTCCCCTGGAGAAGAGAAGGCTCCAGGGAGAGCTGAGAGCCCCTGGCAGGGCCTAAAGGGGCTCCAGGAGAGCTGGAGAGGGACTGGGGACAAGGCATGGAGGGACAGGACACAGGGAATGGCTTCCCAGTGCCAGAGGGCAGGGTCAGATGGGATATTGGAAAGGAATTCCTGGCTGGGAGGGTGGGCAGGCCCTGGTACAGGTTGCCCAGAGCATCTGTGGCTGCCCCTGGATCCCTGGAAGTGTCCCAGGCCAGGTTGGATGGGGTTTGGAGCAACCTGGGCTGGTGGAAGGTGTCCCTGCCCATGGCAGGGAAATGATCTTTAAGGTCCCTGCCCACCCAAACCATCCTGGGACTCCATGAAAACCCAACGCTGTGCTATTTTGCCAGGACAGGATTATGTCCATGGCACAAAGATCTGCCCCATTCCTGCTGGTGCAGCAAAGGAAACGAAGCATTTAAGGAAGAGCAGCAGGTCCTGGCAGGGGCAGAGCTCCATGTCAGGCCCAGAAAGGTCCTGGTGGCTTCCCAGTGCTTGTGTGCAGCAGGATCCACATCCCATTCCCACCCACCCACACTGGCTCCTGTGCCAGGGATGCCCTCACAGTCCTGTAGGAACTGAGAGCTCTGACTCAGGACAAAACACCAGCACTGTCACAGGGACTGAGGAGCTCTGGGTGGACACAAACACGTCCAGGGGGAGTTTGAAGCCCCAGCTGCAGCTGCTCTGCTGTTCATTGCACGGCTCCTTTCAGCCCTTTCCTGTCACAATGTCCCCTCCAGGCCTGGAAGAGCCTGGTTTTGGTTTCAATCTCATGGAGAATCTCCAGGAAAATTTTAGGTTTGCAGCAAATACAAGAAGCAGAAAACATGGTACATAAATAATTTAAATGTACGTTACAAAGAGCAAAGAAACAACACCAGGGGAATGGAGCGAAGCGGGAAAATCAACGCTTGTGGTACACGGCTCACACTGGATGTTATCTGGGATATCACAGTTATGGAATGCTCTGGGTGGGAAGGGACCTCAGAGACACCCAGCCCCACCCCTGCCATGGGCAGGGACACCTTCCACCAGCCCAGGTTGCTCCAAGCCCCGTCCAGCCTGGCCTTGGACACTTGCAGGGATCCAGGGGCAGCCACAGCTTCTCTGGGCAACCTGGGCCAGGGCCTGCCCACCCTCCCAGCCAGCAATTCCTTCCCAATATCCAACCTAAATTTCCCCTCTTTCAGTTTGAACCCATTCCCCCTTGTCCTGGTATTCCAGTTCCTGATGGAGTCCCTTTCAGACCCCGAAGGTGCTGTGAGGTCTCTCATAAACTGCTGCTCTCCAGGCAGAACACCCCAACTCTCCCAGCCTCAAATCCCTTGGGTTTTGCCTCCCATTGAACCCAGCAGGAATTCTGGGCTCCCTGACCCCCCTCTGCTGCCTTCAGAGGGAGCCACAAAGCCCCACCCCCCAAGAGGGGTGGTTCAGAGCACACCCCAGGCTGGCCCAGGAGCTGTGCCAAGGCCGGACACCGCCCGTGTGCCCGGAGCGATCCCGGCGGGAACAGCGGGGTACTCACGATTCCAGTGCTGTGAGAAGGGGATCCGGCTCTGGGGTGTCCTGGAGCTGTGTGCTCTGGTCCCTGCTCAGCCTGATGATGTCACACAGGGTCTGGGAAGCGTTGGATTGCCTCTGGAACAAGGACACGGAGCAGGGTCAGGGCAAACGGAACCGAGCTGGGAGTGCAACAACACAGGTCAGTCCCAGCTCTTCCCACCACGCTGAAGTGACTCATCTGTTAGGTACAGCCTTGATCACAACGTGAACAGATCACAGAACTGAAGAGGAGATTGGCCTGAACTTAACCATTAACTGCAGGTCAGGAGTTGAGATGAAGGTTCTTTTTAATCTCCCTCAACTCCATCAACCTACACATTCCCAACACGGGCATTTCATTTCTCCTGCTCCCTGCTCAGCTTTCCCGCCTGGAGAAAAAGAAATGCTTTGATAAAACCCTTTACAACTTAATTACTGTGGATTCAAAGGCTTTGCAGGGGTACTTTGAGGGATTAATCCTCTTGTTCTGGCCATCAATCAAAGCCTCTCTGGAGCTGCTGACAGCTCTGCTCCAGCACACACATCCACCAGGCACTGCCCAGCTTTCCTCCCAGGGGTGTAACTTTGGCTGGGATGAGCTGAGGGAATCAGGGTTGGCACTGCCACCTTTTCAGGGCTCAGAGAACTCATCTTGCAGATTTTAGGGTTGAATTTCTGTTTATGGGCTAAAAGACATGAGAATTGCACAACCTGGTCAATTGGAAAAGATTTTCAATGAACAGCAGGTTCCTACTGAAAGCCAGTGAAGTTCCCATTGTCTGCAGGTTCGAGATGAACTGATGCAGCAGCAAAATGAACTGAGGAATTGGGAGTAAAAACCAGATTAAAACCAGATTAAAACCACAACAAAGGGCTTTGGTGCTGAGCAAGCAGAGGACAGGACACCCTGAGGTGGTCCCTCAGCTCCTCCACAGGTCACCAGGACATCTCCAAAGGGACCTGGGAGTCTCCTGGACGGACCCTGCAGGACCCACCACCCCCAGAGCCAAGACCCTGGCCACACTCACGTCCTCGTCCTGGCTGGAATGGATCAGCTCCACGAGTCTCTGGATAATCTTCGCTTCATTGAGCCACTGGAGGGAAAGAAAATCCTGGTTTGATTTCCCAGAACTTGGAACAAGAGGAGTTTTGAGAAGCTTTTCAGGCTTTTCAGGAAGGGGAAGCCCTTCCTCCTCTCTCCTAATCCCAGCCACAGGCAGGACCCAAATTCCCCAAGTGCAGACAGGGATGGATCCTGATTTCCACCCTGCCATGGAACTAAAACCTAAATGACTTTGGGAAACACAGAATGGACCAGGGACAAACAGTGTCTCCTCTGGGCAGCATCACCACACTGATCAACACATTCTTCTCCCCCCAGTTCCTCCTCTTCCTGCTGTTCCCACTCAGTAATTCCTGACCCTCCCAGATGCCACAACGCTGTTGTTGTACCTCGATCTTGCCCTCGGTGCAAACCATCCCTCATCTCCCCTTCCCAGCCCAGGCAAACCAGGAATGTCACCTCAAAACACTCCCTCCCCCCTCTCCTTCCCCAGCCTCCCCTACAAGCTCATCCTCATCCCCACCCAACTGTTCCAGGCCAACTGCTGGATGTGGCATCCCTCAGAATAACCAACCTAAAGCATTCCCAGCTGCTTCTGGAATAACTCACCTAACACTAAGGAAAAGGAAAAAGACTTTGGAGGTTTCTGCAATGACAGAATCTCAGAACAACGGAATCACAGGATGGTTTGGTTTGGAATGGACTGTAAAGCTCATGGAATCATGGAATTGGTTGGGTTGGGCTGGGAGGGACCTCAAAGCTCATCCAGTGTCACCCCCTATCCACACCTCCCACCAGCCCAGGTTGCTCCAAGCCCCGTCCAACCTGGCCTTGGACACTTCCAAGGATCCAGGGGCAGCCACAGCTTCTCTGGGTAGCCTGTGTCAGGGCCTGCTCTCACAATCAGCGACCCACAGGACTCTGGTTGCCCCCAGAGCCCCATTCCTGGCTGCAGAGCCCCAGGAGGGCAGTCACAGCCCCAGAGGCACAGCCTCAAGGGTGCAATCCCAGTCCCAGCCCTGGTGGCACAGCCCAGTAGAGCAGCTCTGAAGGCCCAGCCCCAGTGGCACAGCCCAGGAGGGCAGTGCCAGCCCATCCCCAGCCCCATCCCCAGCAGGCAGTGCCAGCCCATCCCCAGCCCCCCAGCCCCAGGAGGGCAGTGCCAGCCCATCCCCAGCCCCATGCCCATGCCCATGCCAGCCCCGGCTCACGTTGAGCACGTCGTGCCGCAGCGCCGCGGGCTCCACGCAGCTGATGAGCCGCAGCAGCAGGTCCATCATGGCTGATGTGTCGATGTGCTTTAGCACCAGGCTGATGAATTTGTCCTTTTTCCTTAGAAAGGCAATCACCTGGAAGGAAAGGAGCCCCCATCAGCTGCCAGCACCACACACATCTCCCTGGGTTCACCTCCTCGCCCCGACCCTGATCCCAACAGTGATGAGGTTGGGAACTCTCCAGAGAACGGGACAATAACGTTCTTATCTCATGGCAGGACTAAGTAAAATCTTTTTAGCCAGCTTTTGTCTCCTCTGCACCCCAAGGAAGCCCAAGGCCACAGAGTAAGAGCATCAAGTGGAGCTGGAGAATTGTCCTTTTCTCGCAGTCTATGACAGCCTTCATTTTAAAACCCAGTGTTTAACTGGGATGTGCACGTTCCCAAATGCCTGCTCAGCCCATGCTTCCAGCACCCCTTTTATAGGGATGAGACTGAGGCTCTGATGACCCAAGGGTGCCTCAATATGCCTTAGTATGAAAAATAAACCTTCGGCTGTGGTACGGGAGTACCCCGACCCCAAAGCTCAGGGAAGGTGTCTGCCTAAGCCAGCACCTCCCTCCAGTGAGGAATTCCAAGAACTTTTGGGAGCCTACATTCCAACTCCAACCTCTAAGCCGCCTGTGAGACCATCCCGAGCTCCCAGGGCAGCCCAGCCCTGCCAGGAGATCCCCTGTGCCCCGCAGGACAGAGCCCAGCGCTACCTGCTCCGTTTTCCGGGCAATGAGGTTCCCGATGGTCTTACTGAAGAAGCTGGCAAGCAAAGGGTTCAGGGGGGGCTCGTGATCCAGGAAGTCGTAGAGGATGTTGAGCAGAGTCTCGTCCCCGCCCAGCTTGTCGTTGATCTGCTGCACGTCCGAGGTGAGCAGCTCGCAGGCCGTGTTGGGGTACCTGGAACACAGAGCAGACACTGCAGCTCCAGAGGGAGCTCCCCGGGAAACCTCCCCTGGGTGCAGTTCTTACTCAAGATGTTCTTCCCTGGGAGGGTGGGCAGGCCCTGGCACAGGATGCCCAGAGAAGCTGTGGCTGCCCCTGGATCCCTGCAAGTGTCCAAGGCCAGGTTGGAGCAAGGTGAGACAGTGGAAGGTGTCCCTGCCCAGGGCAGGGGTGGCACTGGAGGGGCTTTAAGGTTCTTCCCACCCAAACCATCTCATGACTGATTCCTCTTGTGAGGATGTACTTTTACCTTCAAAGGGTTGTTTCTAATCAAACCAGGCTTCTACATCAGGGTCTTTTTCAATCTTTGCAACCCAAGCTCTTCACCCACCATGAGCCACTAAAACATTCCCAGGCCAGCTGGAAGCTTTGCCCCCTTTCCCAGCACCATTCACTTCCCAACCAGGCTCCTTGTATTTATGTAGTTCCAGTCCTAAGAGTTCCAAAACCACCCCAAGCCCCTGGTGATGCTGTTTCTGTGCTCTTTGCTGCTCAGAGGACATTAAAGGTCAGGGCATTATGGTTACCATACACAGGGATTTACAGCATCACATTTCTCAGAGCCCCCAAGGGGACATGGACACTCATTTCTCCTTCTTCTGGCTCATTGCTCCATGCAAAAGGCATCCACCACTCCTAAAAATCCGTGTGTGGTGCTTCTCTGTGCACAGGGGAGAAATGAAACCTCTCCTTGTTCCAGCACGTTCTGTTCCTGCAGCCTTCATACCCCAGGTCCTGACCCATCACCTCACCCTTCCATTCAGGCACCTCATCCCAGTGCTGCTGCTTTCCAGGCTGCAGGGCACTCACCTCACCTGGCACTCACCCTCTGTCCCCAGAGCACCCTCTGACACCCCTGGGAGTTGTGCTCTCCCCACCCCGTGCTCTCAGTAGGTTTTGGGGACACCCACAACGTCACCAATCCATTCCAAACAGCCACAACAGTTCCAAGAGTTCACACTCTCCTTTCTTGCTCCAGGTCTCCCTCCAGGTTCTCAGTTCCACACATTCTGCTTGGATGGGGCTTTATTGTGGAGTTTTCCTCTTTGCAGTTCCCTTCTGAACTTCAGGAACTTCCAGCCCAGCCTCCCAAGAAGGAAGGATCTGATGATCCCCTTTCCCCAGCTCACACCATCCCGAGCTGCACGTCCTTCCAGACCTATCGAGTTTCTCCCCGTTCCACAAACTTTAACAACCTTTTCTGAAGAGCCAAAACTGGGATTCCAGCTGGATTTAGACAGAGTCCATTCTTACTGCTTGGCCTTTATTTATTCCAAAAGCTTCCCAGCTTCTAACAAGCTCAAACCCTCTCTCCCCTCTCCTGTCCCTCCCTGGGCTCTGGAAACGCTTCCGTGCCTCATCTGCCCCAGAGACTGAGGTGCTTCCAACAACTGCTCCATCAAGGTCAGCCACAGTGACCCAGAGGAATTTGCACCTTGAAACCTCTGTCTCTGTCCCCACCTTCCCTGTTTCATTACAATCATGGAATCATGGAATGGTTTGGGTGGGAAGGGACCTCAAAGCCCATCTCATCCCATCCCCTGCCATGGGCAGGGACACCTCCCACTAGCCCACGTTGCTCCAGCCTGCCCTTGGACACTTCCAGGGATCCAGGGGCAGCCACAGATGCTCTGGGCAACCTGGGCCAGGGCCTCCCACCCTCCCAGCCAGCAATTCCTTCCCAATATCCCACCTAACCCTGCCCTCTGGCACTGGGAAGCCATTCCCTGTGTCCTGTCCCTCCATCCCTTGTCCCCAGTCCCTCTCCAGCTCTCCTGGAGCCCCTTCAGGCCCTGCCAGGGGCTCTCAGCTCTCCCTGGAGCCTTCTCTTCTCCAGGGGAACCCCCCCAGCTCTCCCAGCCTGGCTCCAGAGCAGAGGGGCTCCAGCCCTGGCAGCAGCTCCGGGGCCTCCTCTGGACTCTCTCCAGCAGCTCCACGTCCTCCTGCTGCTGTTCCCAGGGCTGGAGCAGCTCTGCAGGGGGGTCTCAAATTCACCTTTTACAGCAGGATCCTTGTAAAAGCAGCCAAAGCATATTCCAGATTACTATAGAACATATTCCCTGGCATTCCCTCACCTGGAACAGTCAGCTAATCACAGCTATCAACTGCCTCACCTGACAATAAACCCAAACATTCCCATTTCTGTGGGCTTTGAGCAATGGCCAACACTGACCCACTCCCACCAGGAAAAACCTGCCTGGTTTTATTTATTTATAGTCAGAGCAACCCTTTATTTTTATATAAACTTAACAAAGACAAACAAACTTCCCAAGTCCAAACTGTAAATACTCTGAAGTATACATTCAGCTAAAAGTGGATAAACACAAGTTGCTGTGAGAACCAAACCCGTGTGAGGAGCTCAGCACGCTCTGAGTGCAGTCAGGTCCTCTGGAGCTGTGATCCCTGAAACCAGCAGGGGCTCAATGTCCAGCACATTGAGAATATCACATTTTCCACTCACTTTACAGCTCACTTTCTTCTGGGGGTTTGAAAACCCATTGGCTTCAGAGATTTCTCCCCCTTGTGCTACAGTTCCAACAAAACCCTACTCAAGGGGCTTTGGAGACGCTGATTTTGAGTGAACAACAAGAGATATTTTTGTAAGACAAGCTCCATGTTAAACTACTAAAAGTAAAGCAGAAAGGGTCTGAAAATGCCCTACAAGCCCCCAAATGCTGTGACACACCCCCAGTGCTCCCCACTGAAGAGGTTACACCCCTGGCACCGCAGGACAGGCCCAGGGGGAAGCCTTGGTTTGCAGCCCCAGGATCTGTGGGGTGGGAGGGCAGGGCCCCAATACCTACTTGAATCGGACCTTCTCGTCCATGTCCAGGGGGGGCTCATGGGTGATGAGGGTGACCAGCTGCTCCATGCAGTGCTGCTGGCACAGGAAGTCCAGCAGCCGGCGGTTCTGGGCCTTGCACTCCTGCAGGACGTCATCCTCGTCCATCAGCTCCTCCAGTGTCACATCCTCCTTGTCCAGCAGCTTGTCCACGTGCGACGTCGTGTTCAGATCAAACTTCCAGAACATGGTGATGGGACACGGCTGGCTGGGAGGCACAAAGGGACCGGTTAATGCTGCCCCTCTGCTCTCCATCCCCATGGAACTGCCAGGGCTGGAAAAGACCCCTGAGATCACTGAGTCCAACCACCAAGCACGGCCACCACTGACCCACGGGCTCCACTGCCACATCCACACGACTTCCAGCACCTCCAGGATGGTGACTCTGCCACTGCCCTGAGCACTTCCCTCCAGGAACATTTACTGACAGGGGCTCTCCCTTCCAGCCACCAGAGCAGGGCCATGGAAAAGGCTGAACATCCCACCTTTTTCATTAGATTTTAAATACCTGGGTCCTTCACAGAGTAACTTTCACACTGAACCTTCAACTGCAGCACTCACAGGAACCATGGCATGAACACAGAAAAGAAACTTTTGAGTTCCTTTTACACCTGGAATCCCGGGGGCAGTTCTGGGCCCTCAGACAGGAGAGACCTGGAGGGGCTGGAGCGTGTGCAGGGAAGGGAAGGGAGCTGGGAAGGGTCTGGAGCAGCAGGAGGGGCTGAGGGAGCTGGGGGGGCTCATCCTGGAGCAAAGGAGGCTCAGGGGGGACCTTCTGGCTCTGCAAGTCCCTGCCAGGAGGGGGGAGCCGGGGGGGGTCGGGCTCTGCTGCCAGGGAACAAGGGACAGGCCAAGGGGAAACGGCCTCAGGCTGGGCCAGGGGAGGGTCAGGTTGGGGCTGAGGAGGAATTTGTTGCTGGAAAGGGTGGGGAGGCCTTGGCAGGGGCTGCCCAGGGAGGTTTGGAGTGCCCATCCCTGGAGGTGTCCCAGGAAGGCCTGGCCGTGGCACTCAGTGCTCTGGGCTGGGGGACAAGGTGGGGATGGGGCCCAGGGGGGATCCATGGGCTGGGAGGGCTTTTCCAGCCTCAGGGATCCTGGGATTTCAGAAATCGAATTTTGGGGTTGGGAACAGCCATCTGAGTGTTCAACCTACGTGACACTGCAGTGACAGCGCTGCTGTTGGGCTCGGTGTGTTCCTTACAAACTGTTCTTCAGATATTTTTAACTATCTCTGCTTGGTTATAAATTCACCAAGGGAAAATCTAGCATAAAAGGCCTTAAATGTAGAAGGTTTGGGTGCACAGTTAACCCAAATACATAAATATTCCCTACATATATGTGGAATCCACACGTAAATCTCACCTTTCAAATTTAAAACCGTTATAAACCTGGCAATTCTACAGTTTTCCAAAACTTTTCATACATCTCTAGGAAAAGCTCTCTGATCTTCCTTGGGCTGTCTGAGGCCCTGGCCCAGGTTGCCCAGAGAAGCTGTGGCTGCCCCTGGATCCCTGGAAGTGTCCAAGGGCAGGCTGGATGGGGCTTGGAGCAACCTGGGCTGGTGGAAGGTGTCCCTGCCCATGGCAGGGGTGGGGCTGGATGGGCTTTGAGGTCCCTTCCCACCCAACTCATTCCATGAGTCCATGATTTTACCACCTGTACTCAGCTCCTCCCCTGTCCCCTTCCCCCTCAGCTCCCACCACAAACACCCTCCCTCCATCTCCTCCCTCCCCACATTTCAGTTCCCTGCTCTGTGCAGCGGGACAGGCCCTGAGCTGCCCGAGGCTCTGCAGGGATCAGCAGCTGTGAACAGCCCAAAATAAGCTTTCCAAAAGGGGCAGTTTCCTCATGGAGCTGCCATCCCTCAGCCCCAGCCTGGGGCCTGCCTGGGGTCCCAGCCATGGGGATATTCCAAACAATCCCTGGTACACAACTGCTCGAGTTTCACTTTCCCTCCCTAAACAACAGGGAAAAGGAGTTGGAGCAGAGGATGAGAACACGAGGATAAATGTGTCAGGGTCACACATTCCTGCTGCCCAAGATAACTCGGCTATTTTGCTTCCCAAGCTGTCCCCAGCTCTTATATTTGGGGATAAAAGCACAGCATGCTCAGTGTGAGAGTTCCAGTGAGCCTTGTCCAGCCTGAAGCTCCTGGCAGCAGGAACAGCCCACCCAGCTCCCCCTGATCCAGGCAGAGCCGGGATCTCCCGGCAGCAGGAGCCTGGATGGATCCACGGGAATTTGTCCAGACTGCAGGGATCAGCATCCTTGTGGAAACACAGATAGAGAAGGGCAGGGAGCAGCTCCACCTCCCAGCCAGCTGGAGATGCTGCTTGGATGGGACTGGAGGCCTTAATTATGGAATCATGGAATGGTTTGGTGGGAAGGGACCTTAAAGATCATCTCGTTCCATTGGAGAGAGACTATTACAAGGGATGGAGGGACAGGACACAGGGAATGGCTTCCCACTGCCAGAGGGCAGGGTTAGAGGGGATATTAGAAGAAATTCTTCCCTGGGAGGGTGGGGAGGCCCTGGCACAGGGTGCCCAGAGAAGTTGTGGCTGCTCCTGGATCCCTGGAAGTGTCCCAGGCCAGGTTGGAGCAACCTGGGCTCATGGAAGGTGTCCCTGCCCATGGCAGGGGTGGCACTGGATGGGCTTTAAGGCCCCTTCCCACCCAACCCATTCCAGGATTCCATGATATCTGCCACATCTCAGGTCTCAGCACTTCAATCCAGGTCACTTTTGTCACCAGTAAATCAGAAATCTCTTTCCTTTTTCCAAGTGGACTCTCAAAGCCCTTCCAAGCTGCTCCTTTATCTCTGGAGCATCCAACGAAAGGAAAACCACGACGGCTTCAGGAAAGCAGTTTCCTCCAAGGACCTGCTGCCAGTGCTGGAGCTGAGCTGCTGCACAGCAGCACTTCCCAGTCTGATCCCTGGAAATCCAACTGTGCCTCCAGCCCCCGCTGTCTCCAACAACAGGGAGCTGTAACGCTGGAGGGAGCACAGAGGCTTCGCTCAAGGAGAACACACGAGGCCATCCCTGACTCTGTGGTTTGGGGCAGATGGTTAACAATGTAAAACTGGAAACAATCCTCCAGGTGTGCTTCGAAAGATCATGGAATTCTGGAATGGGTTGGGTGGGAAGGGACCTCAAAGCCCACCCAGTGCCACCCCTGCCATGGGCAGGGACACCTTCCACCAGCCCAGGTTGCTCCAAGCCCCGTCCAACCTGCCCTTGGACACTTCCAGGGATCCAGGGGCAGCCACAGATGCTCTGGGTAACCTGGGCCAGGGCCTGCCCACCCTCCCAGCCAGCAATTCCTTCCCAATATCCCATCTAACCCTGCCCTCCTTCAGCTCAAGCCCATCAGGAGACAGGAGGTTGCTGGAGGTGTGTTTGGGCCTCACCTGGATCAACCCCTCCGTGTCCTGGTGCAGCAGGACAAGTTTCTAACCCACACAGTTAATTCCTATTAATAACAGAATGGCAAGGTTGGGGTATTTAACTTGTCTGGGACAAGTAGGAAATATTTAATCTCCCTGTTCCGACACAGAATTCCAACACTAACAGACTCTGCCTCCTCGGGGTTGGGTTTATTGTAATTCTTGCCAACAAAACACAAGCTGAGTTTACAAAATGTTCCAACAATTAATTCACTTGCTGTTCAAAAACACCAACCAAGGGACCCCTTTTGCCACCTCTGCTCTGGGCAATTCTTCCTCCATCTGCTCAGGAGCCTGTTTTTCTATTTTATTTGTTAAATGTTGTTGTTTTTAATCCCACCTAGAGCCAGGCTGGTCCCTCCTCCCCGTGCCTGGAAAGCTCCTCATCAGCAGAAAGGAAAAATATCCCCCTTTTACAGAGGATGTTCAGAGCCCAACGTGCTCCTTCTGGGCACTGCAAGAGGAGATTTGTCCTCCCATTGTTTATTTTTAATGCCTGAACTCTCAGCTTCCTGCTGAGCAGCCCCAGGGAATGGCCTGTTCCTGGTTCCCTGGGGTGATGGAGCACACCCGGCTCTCCAGACCCCAGTGAGGACAGAGGGAAAGGAGCTCAGGGCACTTGTTGCTCTGGGCTGGGTGACAAGGGGGGCACAGGCTGGGCTCAGTGCTCTGGGAGGCCTCTCCAGCCTCAGTGATTCCGGGATTCTGGGATTATCCCAGCTCTGTCCCAGTGTTATCTCTCCCAGGGTTATTCCCACAGGCAGTTTGGTGCCTCACTGGACATGGGCACAAACAGCCACAGCATTCCCAACCTCCCCAGTGCTCTCAGCTCTCCAGGACCAAGAACAGTGAGCACTGAGGGCCAGGAATCCCCCCAGGAACTCCTCCTGGAAACTGGGAGGGAATCACCAGCATGGACTGATCTTTTATTTCGGCCTGGTCGAGCCCATTCCTGATAAAATCAAACATTTCATGTTTTCCACTTAGTTACTAAGTGGAAACACATGGAAATGCTGAGGGAAGGATGTTATCCTGCTTGTTCCCAAAAGGAGTTTCTGAATCCTTCTGACATTCCAGTGACATCCTTCCTGGTCTAAAAGCCCCCAGAGAGCCCCAGCTCCAGCAGCTCTGGCCCAGCTGAACACCCTGCCCAGCTCCCATCCCATTCAGCCTGGCCTTCAGCCTCCACAGACACACATTCCTGAGGGGAATTTTAAGGTTACTGCTTTTTTTGGTCAGGTTTTAATACAAAATCTCCTCTATTTCCTCTGTAAGAATAAGTAAGTTTAAGCTTTGCTACCCAAAGCAACAAAAGGACCCCAAAATGTGGAGAATTCTCCCCAGTTCCAGTGTGTGAGGAAGTTCTGAGCACGTCAGGTGGGGCCAGAGCCCCAGGAACACTCAGCTTTATCCAAGAGCTTCCACCTTTAAACCCAGTTATCCAATAACCAACTGCAGGGAATAAAGTCTCACTTTATTGAACCTGCTGAACTTGAGCCCAGATGAGCTTTTTCAGCAAACTGTTCCACAGCTGGAAAGCCCCCCAGGAAAGCACAGGTGGACAAGGCCAGGTCAGTCCATGGCTCAGCTGAATTCCCACCCAAGGGAATGGGATTCTCCAAACAGCTTTACAGCAACACTCACGAGCTTTTGTGACTCAGCAGCTGGTTAAAACACAGGAAATAAACCCAAAGTGAGCTCAAAAATGTACCAAGGCACACGTTGGTCCCAAACCAAGACTGTTCCAGGGATTTACAAGTGATCCCAGAAGGAAGATGAACAGCAGGGAGGCAACACTTCCTTGGGACAGAAAACTTATTAGACTGAGCCTTCCAAAGCTGTCCCAAGAACTGCAGGACAATCCCATGTTCAGAAGCAGCCAAAAGGATCAGAGAATAAAATCATGGAATGGTTTGGGTTGGAGGGACCTTACAGCCCATCCAGTGCCACCCCTGCCATGGGCAGGGACACCTTCCACCAGCCCAGGTTGCTCCAAGCCCTGTCCAGCCTGCCCTTGGACACTTCCAGGGATCCAGGGGCAGCCACAGCTTCTCTGGGCCAGGGCCTCCCCACTCTCAGAGCCAGGAATTCCTTCCCAATATCCCATCTAACCAATCCAATCTATGAATCTCTAATTCATAACCTATTCCCCTGGGAGAACTGCTTTATGTGAAACTCTTCCCTTCAGAGCACTAGGAAAGCTTTTCCCAGCTCAGTTACCCCCAGGAAGATGCCCGAGCCAAGCAGCCCCAGTGCTGGCACTGGGAAGGATCCCGGGGCTCCCGGGGCAGCCAGGACTCCTCCAGAGAATCCTGAGGCAGCGAGTCCCCAGAGCAATTCCACACTGCAGGAGAGGGCAGTCCCTCTGCTGTGCCTTCCACTGCTCTCTGGATGTTCCCAGCTCCTCCCCTCGGGAACACCTGTGTGTAATCCCAGCTCACTGTCCTGCCTGTGGCAGCTGTGTCCCTTCCACATGGCATTCCTGGAACAGCCTTGGGCCCAGGAGCACAGGAGGAGGAAGTTCCACCCTCTTCCCATCAGTTCTGTACAGCAAATCAGAGCTCAGGTTTTGAGAGGCACTTCCCAGTCAACTGAGGTTTTAGAGTAACCAGCCCAACATAGCATGAATCCCAGGATCTCTGAGGTTGGAAAAGCCCTCCCAGCCCATGGATCCACCCTGGGCCCCATCCCCACCTTGGCCCCCAGCCCAGAGCACTGAGTGCCACGGCCAGGCCTTCCTGGGACACCTCCAGGGCTGGGCACTCCAAACCTCCCTGGGCAGCCCCTGCCAAGGCCTCACCACCCTTTCCAGGAGGATGAACTCCACTGCACGTAACCAGCTCAGAGTCTCCTCAGCAGGACCATCCCTGTGACACCACAGCTCCCTCTCCAATGACTCCAGGTATTAAATATCCAGAGCAATCCCATGGGGAGCCACCAGAGCACATCCCACAGATCCCAGGGCATGCTGTTGTTACTGAGATTAAAAGCAGCCATTAATGGGAAGCTCCACACGGCCCGTCCGTGTGTGCTGGGACCCCAAACCCCTGCCCTGGGCTGATCCCACAGGGATGGTGGGCAGCAGGGCAGGGGGGGAATCTGCCCCTCTGTCCCTTCAGGGGACACCCCCCTGCAGAGCTGCTCCAGCCCTGGGAACAACAGCAGGAGGATGTGGAGCTGCTGGAGAGAGTCCAGAGGAGGCCCCGGAGCTGCTGCCAGGGCTGGAGCCCCTCTGCTCTGGAGCCAGGCTGGGAGAGCTGGGGGGGTTCCCCTGGAGAAGAGAAGGCTCCAGGGAGAGCTGAGAGCCCCTGGCAGGGCCTAAAGGGGCTCCAGGAGAGCTGGAGAGGGACTGGGGACAAGGCCTGGAGGGACAGGACACAGGGAATGGCTTCCCAGTGCCAGAGGGCAGGGTTAGATGGGATACTGGGCAGGAATTCTTGGCTGGGAGGGTGGGCAGGCCCTGGTACAGGTTGCCCAGAGCATCTGTGGCTGCCCCTGGATCCCTGGAAGTGTCCAAGGCCAGGTTGGACAGGGCTTGGAGCAACCTGGGCTGGTGGAAGGTGTCCCTGCCCATGGCAGGGGAGGCACTGGATGGGTCCCTTCCCAGCCAAAGCATTCCATGACAGAAGCAAAGGCAGATGTTCATACCTTCAGTAGAAGTTATTTCAAACGTCAGATCTTCTCCACGGACAGAGACACATTTGGGTCACAGTTCCTGGAATATGCCCAGCTTCAGAAAATGGTTTCCATCCAGTGCAAATTCCTTCTCAAGCTTCCAATCCTGGAAAATATTTTTAAAAGTTACCATTAACCAAAGGCACCTGAGGGCCAAGGATTTTTATTTGTCTCCCATATGAAAACTTCCACAGAACCTTTTAGCCCAAATTAAAATCAGAGCAAGGCCGTAGGGGACGATCCACAAATCCCCCAGCTCCGTGGCACACACGACCCTCCCCGTTATCCCAGGGACCCCCTCCTGCAGCCCCGGGAATCGGGAACTGCCCAGCCCTGCCAGTGTGCAAGGCCAGGCTGGATGGGCTGGGAGCAACCCGGGAGAGTGGAAGGTGATTCACAAGAGGACTAAGCTTGGCTCAGCCCACTGAGCTCCCCCAGCACTGCAGAGCTGGGTTTAACCACGAATCCAGGAATTCCTGCTGAGCTGTGGGGATACAACCCAACAGAAGCAGCCCAGCAGCCAGCCCCTACATGGGAGAGAAGTAAAATACACTGTAAATATAAATGTGTTGCCTCAGCCTCTAATCAGTGATTGCTTAACTGCAGGTACAACACTCACCGAAACTGAGCTCACCCACCTGCAGACTCTTGATGGTGTTATTGGATTTAAAGTCTTTTGATGCCTTTTCCCCCACCATTTGTACCATAAAGTGTTTCCTCACAGAATCCCAGGATACCTGAGGCTGGAAAAGCCCTCCCAGCCCATGGATCCACCCCGGGCCCCATCCCCACCTTGTCCCCCAGCCCAGAGCACTGAGTGCCACGGCCAGGCCTTCCTGGGACACCTCCAGGGATGGGCACTCCAAACCTCCCTGGGCAGCCCCTGCCAAGGCCCCACCACCCTTTCCAGCAACAAATTCCTCCTCAGCCCCAACCTGACCCTCCCCTGGCCCAGCCTGAGGCCATTCCCTCTTGTCCTGTCCCTGTTCCAAGGATCAGAGCCCGACCCCTTTGGAGGTCACTGACTCCAAACCCCTGCCCTGAGCAGGGACACCTTCCCCAAGGAGCTCATCCACCACTCCCTGCTGATCCCCGAACGCTGGGAGAGCAGTAAAATCCTACAGATCCCTGGCTTCAGTGGACACTGAACATTGGGAGAGCAGTGAAATCCTACAGATCCCTGGCTTCAGTGGACACTGAACATTGGGAGAGCAGTGAAATCCTACAGATCCCTGGCTTCAGTGGACACTGAACATTGGGAGAGCAGTAAAATCCTACAGATCCCTGGCTTCAGTGGACACTGAACGTTGGGAGAGCAGTGAAATCCTACAGATCCCTGGCTTCAGTGGACACTGAACATTGGGAGAGCAGTGAAATCCTACAGATCCCTGGCTTCAGTGGACACTGAACACTGGGAGAGCAGTGAAATCCTACAGATCCCTGGCTTCAGTGGACACTGAACATTGGGAGAGCAGTGAAATCCTACAGATCCCTGGCTTCAGTGGACACTGAACATTGGGAGAGCTCAAGGCTGCAGCTGGAAGGGCCGTGGGAGAACACACAGACATCCTCAGCCCGGACAGAACAATCTGCTGAGGGCAGAGGGAGGAATGGGGGGGTTGGAAGGGAGAGCTTCCCTTGTTCTTCCAAGTCAGCTCTGCATCCCACAATCATGGAATCATGGAATGGTTTGGGGGGAAGGGACCTTAAAGCTCATCCAGTGCCACCCCCTGCCACGGGCAGGGACACCTTTCACTGGCCCAGGTTGCTCCAAGCCCTGTCCAACCTGGCCTGGGACACTTCCAGGGATCCAGGGGCAGGAGTTCACAGGGATATAGTTCAGTTCTAAGCCATGATGAAACCAAAGTGTGTTGCAGATTTTCCCCACATTTCTGTTCCAACCCCCTGTGAGCAGAGCCCACCTTCCCCACCACAGCCCTTAGGACAGCATCATTCCAAGGTATTCCACAGCCTTTTCATGGAATCCACTCAGGTAACAAGGAGAGCTCCTTAACCAGCAGCCTGAAACCCACTGTAAACCCCTCCAGTGCCTTTGGAAGAGCACAGCAGATCTGCACAAGAGATCCCTTCCAACCCTCAGAGAAGATCCTCTCTGGGCACAGCAAGAGGAACAGGACTCCTGCCTTCCCTGTACATTCCAGTGGCACCTCCCAGCAGGGAGCAGTGGGATGGAAGTGTATGGAAAAGGACACACACGGATGAAAAGGAGCTATTTTTAATGAAATTTAAAGTCTTCCCACTGCCTTAGTTACTTTAACAGGGTTGATCAAAAATACCAAACCAGATGAACTAAATTCAACCTTTTATATAAGTTATAATGTCCCTCAAGATTTTACTAATAAAGGAAGAATTTCAGTTCTTTGAATTAAGGGAAAAAAGGCTTTCCCAGGGTACCTCCACTGCAACCAAAGAGTCTGACACAGGACCAGGAACAACCATTAATGATTCTCTGAGCAGTCTGACCTCCACTTGGAGATATTTTGGGATACATTCAGTCTCTTCCCACCTGCTTTAAGAGTGACCACAACAAAAATTACAGAATCCCAGGATCCCTGAGGCTGGAAAAGCCCTCCCAGCCCATGGATCCCCCCTGGGCCCCATCCCCACCTTGTCCCCCAGCCCAGAGCACTGAGTGCCACGGCCAGGCCTTCCTGGGACACCTCCAGGGATGGGCACTCCAAACCTCCCTGGGCAGCCCCTGCCAGTGCTATTTAAAGGGAAAAATCCCATCCCAGTCTAGAGCAGCCAACCTTCCCAGCTTCTCCTCTCCAGCACAAGTGAGAGGTGCCAGGAACATGGAAGACAATCCAGAAATTCTCCCATTTTTGGGGTTTACACCATCAACACTCACATGGAGTTTCTGAAGTTGTGTTTTTCTGAGATCACCAACTCTTTCCTACCCCTACTTCTCCCTGCCAGGAATTCAGGGGTAAATGGGTGGAATGGCTGTAAAATGACCGAGGCACTGCACCAACCCTCAGCCAGAACTGCCAAGTTACACAGACACCAAATGACCCAGATGGTCACTCCAGACACTGCAGAGCCATTCCAGACCCCAAAGCCCTGTACCCTGCTCCTTCCCCCACACGGCCCCAGGATCACTGGGATATGTTTGGTCCTTTCCCCTTCCTCATTTTCAGGAAATAAATGAAGAAAGAAAGAAAGAAAGATCCTTCCACCAACTTTCTGAAACACGTAAGTTAAATATTCCCACAGTCCCCGGGTCTGACAGTAAACACACACCAACCCAAACAAACTGCTGGAGCAGGTCCAGGGAACATGGGAATGATCAGAGGGATTGGCATCTCTGCTCTGGGAGAGCTGGGGGGGTTCCCCTGGAGAAGAGAAGGCTCCAGGGAGAGCTGAGAGCCCCTGGCAGGGCCTAAAGGGGCTCCAGGAGAGCTGGAGAGGGACTGGGGACAAGGCCTGGAGGGACAGGCCAAGGGAGTGTCCAAGGGCAGGGACACCTTCCACTGGCCCAGGTTGCTCCAAGCCCTGTCCAACCTGGCCTTGGACACTTCCAGGGATCCAGGGGCAGCCACAGATGCTCTGGGTAACCTGGGCCAGGGCCTGCCCACCCTCCCAGCCAGCAATTCCTTCCCAATATCCCATCTGACCCTGCCCTCTGGCAGTTTTTTGGAATCCCTGTTCCATCCCAGTGGAGGAGCAGCTCCCTGTCCCTCTCTCCCTGGTGCTGGTGGCTGTTCCCAGTGCCTGTGGCTCACCCCTCACACCCCTCACACACAGTCCTCGTGGCAAACACTGGGTTCAACACATCTTTATCAGCTCAGGTTCACAGTGACAGCAAATTTCTTCTCCCCATGTGGACATTTGCAAAATGAGATGCAAATCATGAGGTCCCTGGAATGCTCCTGGTAACTGAAGAGGGAACCGAGACAGGCACTATTTTAAGCTCTTGGCCAAGCTCTGGGAATGTCTTTCACAGGAGCTGACCCGGCACAGAACCAGCACGTGGTGGTGACAGAGCTTCATCCAAACCCTTTCCAATCTGCATGGAGCTGTGCCAGGGCAGGGGCAGGCGGGATCTCAGGACAAGGCTGTTCCCCCAGAGGGTGGTTGGGCACTGCCCAGGCTCCCAGGGCAGTGGGCACAGCTCCAGAACTCAAGGAGTGTTTGGAGAACACTCTCAGAGCCAGGGTGGGATTGTTGGGGTGTCTGTGCAGGGCCAGGAGTTGGATCAATGATCCCTGTGGGTCCCTTCCAGCTCAGGACATTCCATGATCCCAAGTACAACCCAGGATGAATGTGAAGCTGCCGTGGATCTTTGATTGGACAATGAAACCCACAGAAGGTCCATCCCAAGGTCAGGCACCCCCGGACAAGGAAAGGCAGCTGAGGACTCTCCAGTGCTTTTATTTATGGCCATGAACCACCCAGACCTGCAAGGACAGGGCTTTAGTGCCAAATGGGCTGGTGGGAAGGGAGCTGGAGTCTCCAGGAGATCACTGGCAGGGGTGGAAGGTCCCAGGTGTCCCAGTGAGGGCCGGTGACTGCCAGGGCAGGGGCCAGAGCCACCCCACGCCGCCTGCAGCTCGTGCCAGCGCAGCCCAGGGCTGTGCCCGCTCCCAGCCCTCCTGGAAGGCAGCCCTCAGCCATTCTCAGACCTGTCAAGCCACTCAAAGGAAACAAGGCGAGGAGCGTTGCCAGGTTCGTACATAACACCACGCTCCAACCCCCCAGCAGCTTACAGCTTCTGTATTTTTATCCCTGAGCTCTTCCCAAGAAATTGGATCATTTGGGTTATCAAGATTTTTCGACTGCACCACTTCGGTTGCCTAAAAAGGGCCCAACTTTCCAGGAGAGAGAAGTAAACACCCTCCAAAATTCAGAGCACGCTATAAATGCCTCAAGTCGTCCCTGACAAGAGGCACATCTCAAAGTCTTCCTGTTGGAGAAGGGAGACAGAGATTCACCATCCTGGAGAAATTCAGGAGGAATTTGTTGCTGGAAAGGGTGGGGAGGCCTTGGCAGGGGCTGCCCAGGGAGGTTTGGAGTGCCCAGCCCTGGAGGTGTCCCAGGAAGGCCTGGCTGTGGCACTCAGTGCTCTGGGCTGGGGGCCAAGGTGGGGATGGGGCCCGGGGTGGATCCATGGGCTGGGAGGGCTTTGCCAGCCTCAGGGATCCTGGGATCCTGGGATTCAGTCTGTCAGGGGAAGGGGATCAAGAGCTATGGAATTATTTTAGAGCTCACTCTCAGCCCCCTCAGGCTCCTGCCTCGGACTCCCCAGGAACACACTCTCAGTTGCTGCTTCCAAGATGAAACAACACTGAATGTCCTCATTCACCTTCTAACACAGTCAGGATTAAATCCAAGATCTGCATGGATTCCTCCTCCATTCACACGAGGCTTGAAGGACCCAGAGGGGGGAAGGACACCCTTCCTATGTAAATAACTACTGGAGCTCAGGGCCAGGCTGGATGGGGCTTGCAGTAACCCGGGATGGTGGAAGGTGTCCCTGTCCATGGCACTGGATCAGCTTTAATGTCCTTCCCAACCCCAGCCAGCCTGTGATTCCATGATTCCATGAAAGCAGCCACAGCCTGTGATTCCATGATTCCACGAAAGCAGCCCCTCTGTTCCCCAATCAACACCACGCCACGAGCGCCCCTCGCTGGGAACAGCCTGGGATACACCGAGGGACAGGGGGATTCCAGGGGTTCTCCACCCCAATGCAGCCCCAGGACACCCTCGGAACTCACAGCACAGCAATGAAGCAACTCTTTTAACCCCAGAATTTTCCATAACTCCACTGTCACTCATCACTGCGCTCTCTGTTCCCTGCCCTCACTCCTTTGCTCGTTCCCTTGTGAAATCCCTGCCCAAAAGGCAGAGCAGGACACGCTGAGGCCTCGGAGGCAGCCACGGCCCCAGCAGATGTTCACAACCCCAGGCAGGATCTGCAGCCCACTGGACACCAAACTCTCGTGATCTCAGCTATTTCTGCCAAGCACATCAAAGCCTCAGGAACATCAAACCCAGCAATGAATGAGAGCCTTTATTCCCTCCCACAGCCCAGTGTATAAAATTATCAATTGCCTCTGTTGTACACAGTGAGCTTTGGAGTTAGTTATTAAATTAGTTCCGGGATAATTTAAATACCCCAAACCTTAAACTTTGCATTTGATACCAGGTTTCAGTCTCAGTAAAAATAAAGGACTTAGTACATCATTATTATATTACTTTATCTTCCTTCCACTGCCTCAAAGCCCCGGAACCTTCAGAGGTGAACGGTGAAAGGGTCACAGGTTTGTTTTGTGCAGGTGAAGGATGCAGCTCTGGGCAGGACAAACCAAAACCCAGCACTTTTTGCCTGCCAGCCACTCGCAGAGCAGGAGGTCACCAAAGCCCTGGTGAAGGGCAGAATGGCTTCCCAAGGGCTTCTGCAGTGGAAAGAGCTCCCTCGAGGGGCAGCTCCGATCCCTGCTCTGGGGAGCAGGGTCAGCACCCAGGGAAGGGCTGGAGCTGTGCCAGGGCAGGGTCAGGCTGGATCTCAGGGAAAGCTCCTTCCCCCAGAGGGGGGTCAGGCACTGCCCAGGGAAGAGGTCACAGCACCAGAGCTCAGGGAGCGTTTGGACAGCTCAGGGCAGGGTGGGACTGTTGGGGTGTCTGTGCAGGGCCAGAGGTTGGATGGATGATCCTGTGGGTCCCTTCCCACTCAGGACATTCCATGGTGAGGGTAGCCCTGCACTCCAGCACAGGATATTCCAGGGGTGAGGACATTCCATGGTGAGGGCAGCCCTGCACTCCAGCACAGGCCATTCCAGGGGTGAGGGCAGCCCTGCACTCCAGCACAGACCATTCCAGGGGTGAAGACATTCCATGGTGAGGGCAGCCCTGCACTCCAGCACAGGCCATTCCAGGGGTGAGGGCAGCCCTGCACTCCAGCACAGACCATTCCAGGGGTGAAGACATTCCAGGGGTGAGGGCAGCCCTGCACTCCAGCACAGACCATTCCATGGTGAGGGCAGCCCTGCACTCCAGCACAGGCCATTCCAGGGGTGAGGGCAGCCCTGCACTCCAGCACAGGCACCCACTGCTGCCTTCCCAGCTCTGGAGGGAAGGACAGGTCCCCCCTGCCAGAGCCACCTCCGGACCAAGGGAAGGTGCAGCACTGGGTGTTGGGGCACAGACACACCTCCCACAGGGGCACAGCACTGCCATCCAGCCCATGGGCACCCCGGCCAGCTCCTGCTCCTCCTGTCCTGTTCCCAGCTCGGCAGCTCCTCTCCCCCAGCCCGGCCTCGTGACTCGCTTCCCCTCAGGATCAGAAACACTCAGAGCACACCCCTGCCCCAAATCCACCCCCCAGAGAGGATGAACAGCCCCTGAGTGCCCCACACAGGGCACTGGTGTCGCTCCATGGCCACAGTGAGTGTGTGGGGATGGAGAACATGGAACAGAGGGATCTGTTCACCCCCAGTGGTAACACAGGCACAGAGCTGTGTGCACTACAGACCCCAGGATCCCTGAGGCTGGAAAAGCCCTCCCAGCCCATGGATCCACCCCGTGCCCCATCCCCACCTTGGCCCCCAGCCCAGAGCACTGAGTGCCACGGCCAGGCCTTCCTGGGACACCTCCAGGGATGGGCACTCCAAACCTCCCTGGGCAGCCCCTGCCAAGGCCTCCCCACCCTTTCCAGCAACAAATTCCTCCTCAGCCCCAACCTGACCCTCCCCTGGCCCAGCCTGAGGCCGTTTCCCCTTGGCCTGTCCCTTGTTCCCTGGCAGCAGAGCCCGACCCCCCCGGCTCCCCCCTCCTGGCAGGGACTTGCAGAGCCAGAAGGTCCCCCCTGAGCCTCCTTTGCTCCAGGATGAGCCCCCCCAGCTCCCTCAGCCCCTCCTGCTGCTCCAGACCCTTCCCAGCTCCCTTCCCTTCCCTGCACACGCTCCAGCCCCTCCAGGTCTCTCCTGGCTGAGGGCCCAGAACTGCCCCCAGGATTCCAGGGGGGCCTCCCCAGTTCCCAGCACAGGGACAATCCCTGCCCTGGGCCTGTGCCCACGCTGGGGCTGCCACAGCCCCGGGGCCATTGCCCTCCTGCCCCCTGGGCACAGCTGGGCTCATGTCCAGCCGCTGCCACCAGCACCCCCAGGGCCTTTTCCAGCTTTCCAGCCCCTCTGCCCCAGCCTGGAGCCTTCCTGGGGTTGGGGTGACCCAAGGGCAGGACCCGGCACTTGGCCTGGTTGACCTGCATCCCACTGGCCTCCGCCCATGGATCCCATGGATCCCATGGATCCAGCCTGTCCAGCTCCCTCTGCAGAGCTTCTGCCCTCCAGCAGACCCACGTCCCCCCCAGTGTGGTGCCATCCTGCACTCCCTGCACAGAGCAGGACCTGTGGTGCAGGAAAGGGGCTCCTTTGGCTTTTCTTTCCCTGAAAAGCTGCCCTGGGCAAACCCATTGTGAAGGCCTGTGAGTTGTAGGAATGTGCACCCGAAATGAAGAGCTACTTCTGATTCTTCTCGGCTTCTGAGGCTCCCTAATAAAGAGATGGTATCAAGAAGTGCTTTGTTTTGATGATCAACCTTATCCTCACCCAGTATCTCGTTAAACAGCCTCCTAATTGCTGCCCTACCCCATGCTAAGGACAGAATTTGCAAAGCTTCTTGATTTAAATGTGACTTTTTTAATTAACTGCAACACACCCAGACACTGGAGAAACCACAGCGCTTCAGAAGATGCAGGAAAAAGCTGCAGGAAAAGATCCCAAATATCCTGGGAACGGAATGGCAGAAAAAGGCCTTTTTTACCCAGTCAGTCAGGAGCACATGGAGCTGAACTCATCCCAAAAATCCAGCTCCACAGCCTGCCAGGCTCACACCAGCAGCGAGGGCAGAGCGACCCCCCGTTTCTGCCGTGTATTTCCCCAATAATGTGACAAGGTGAGCTCTTCCAGCTGCTCCTCCGGAGCTCCCCACGGAAGGGAAGCCCAGCAGCAGCTCCAGGGAACCCCGGGGGGGTTCTGTGCCTCACATTAAACATTAACCTCCGAGGGCAGCATTTGCAACTGCATTTGAATATTAAACAGGCAAAACAAAGTCCTGGGGTGCTCTGAGCGCTGATTTACAGCCCTTGCAGGACCCGAGGCTCCTCCTCCCCTTCCCTGCCAGGACCAGCAGCACTTTGATGCCACTCAGGGCTGTTTACTACGTGTTGTTTAAGCAACAAGTTTCGTTTCTTTCCTGGATCACCGCAGCTGAACCCTTCAGAAATGATTATTCCCAACCAGGCGGGATCCCCAAGCCCGGGGTTGGGTTCACTGGGATTCACCAGCGTTTCTCCCAAACCCCAGTCTGACAAGTCGCTCTCCACGCCGAGCTACTGACCTTGGACATTTGAATTTTTGCTGCCCACACAGAATAAGGCCAAATTCCAAAAGCAGCATCTTTCTGCTCAGAATAATGGGCAGCGAAGCAGCAGCATTTGCAAACTGAGATTTCCTGCTGCGCTCCAGTGAAGATCAAGAGCTGCACGTTCCAGATGCACCTTTTTTATCAGCACCACGGCCCCAAAGGAGCAAGAAAAACAACTGTTTGTGGTCCTTTCATGGCCCTTTGTTCAAGTTCAAAGCTTCCCAAGTGCTTTTGTGTCTCAGCCTGCACTAGAACAGCCCGACCTGTCGTACACTGCAGCTTTAACCAGAATATTCCAAAGCTGCCCTGTTCTCCCACCCAGCCAACACACAAACAAGGCCCCGGTGAACCAGGGCCTTAAATCTGAGATTAAACAGAGGGCAGGAACCTTCCAGGACGCTGCAGACACAGGCCACACAACGCTGCAGGAGTCCCACAGTTAAAACAGATATTAGGGCACTCCAGAAGCATCCTAGGATCCCAGGATCCCTGAGGTTGGAAAAGCCCTCCCAGCCCATGGATCCACCCTGTGCCCCATCCCCACCTTGGCCCCCAGCCCAGAGCACTGAGTGCCACGGCCAGGCCTTCCTGGGACACCTCCAGGGATGGGCACTCCAAACCTCCAGTGCCTGACAACCCCTTCCATGAAGAGATTCCTCCTCCCTGACCCAATTCCTTGGCACTGGGTGAAACACCTTCTCCATGACAAGGGACCACCAGCCTGCTTTCCCTGCATGGCACCACTTAAACTGTATTTATGGACAAGCTCCATCCATAAAACACCCTGAAAGCAAAACAACCCTTGGGAAACCTCAGACCCACCCTCAGGAGTTCCGTGGGTTTTACCTGGACAAAGAAACATCAAAGCTCAGGTTGCTCTTGAAAAAAACCAGCGCGACGTGCTCCTGATTTCAGGCCACATTCTGCTGTGTATTTGAACCTGCACTGCTGGAAAAAAAATGGTTTTCCTTTTCCAGGCAGTATTAGCAGGGAAAAAAATCAATCAGCTGGATCATCCCCCCAGACTGGTTCCCAACATCGTGTCCCAAATGTTCGTGCCAACAAGGAGGGAGGGCAGGGAAGTGCCGAAGGAAGAGCAGGAAGGGGACAACATTCCAGCAGCAGATCCAGCTGAAATGTCCATCCAACCACAGCCTGGAGCACTGGTTCCAAGAACTCAATCCCACTGTGACTGAATTCCCTTAATCTTACCCAAAACCCCTCCCAAAGACCATGGAATCCGTACGGTGAGGATTTCAAATCACCCAGAAGGAGGACATTTATCTTCCCAAGATTAACAGGGAATTCCAGGGATTGTATTAACTTTGGGAAAATAAATTAACATCAACCTTGCACAAAAGATCATCCAGAGTTGTCTTGACATTGGAATTATGGAATGATTTGGGTGGGGTTTGGAGCAACCTGGGCCAGTGGAAGGTGTCCCTGCCCGTGGCAGGGGTGGCACTGGATGGGCTTTGGGGTCCCTTCCCACCCAAACCATTCCAGGGTTCTCTGACTGCCCACCAGGAGTTCAAAGCAGCCAACACACAGGAACTGTGGGGATCCCCTCCAGCAACAACTGCCTCTCAAGTATTAAAACCTGAACCCCTCAGTCAGCACAACACTGTTCCTTTTATCCAGGGCCTTGAGATCCTCCTGTTGCTCCAAACACTGGCTCTGCTGGTTGGTTGTTGGTGATTCCACCTGCTTTTCCCAAAATAACATATTCCTGACCAGGGCACAGTCCAGCAGCTCTAAACAAACCAGGATTACGCAACGAGACCTTCCCCACATGGCAAAAGTCTCCCGTGACCACCAGTGAGTCCCTTTCACTTCCCTGCTCCTCGTTAGGGCTCCAGCACTGATCCAACCTCCAGGATACACAAACCATCTTTACCTGCTGTTCCCTCCTGAAACTAAAAATAACTAAACAGTTTTGTTCTTGGGAACTGCACCACTTCAGTCCAACATTTGCTTCCAGGTATTTGAGCAAACAGCACGTAGAAGCTCGAAGAATCCCAGGATCCCTGAGGCTGGAAAAGCCCTCCCAGCCCATGGATCCACCCTGGGCCCCATCCCCACCTTGTCCCCCAGCCCAGAGCACTGAGTGCCACGGCCAGGCCTTCCTGGGACACCTCCAGGGATGGGCACTCCAAACCTCCCTGGGCAGCCCCTGCCAAGGCCTCACCACCCTTTCCAGCAACAAATTCCTCCTGACATCCAAAATCCACCAACAAAAAATGAAGTTGAAGTGGTGATTTTTTTTTTCTGCAAGACACAACATTCCTCAGCAGAGGAAATGAAAACGGAGAACCAGGAGAGGGGAGGCCACGGACCCACTGGAAAGCACCACCCCCATCACCACTGATGCCCTGTAACAGTTAATTTATGAGTTAGCTCAGGCCCGGGGTGACAGAAGCCACAGGAAAACAGAAGCAGTGAAACGAGCTGCCTGTTTTGCAAGAGGAAGCCGCGGGTTCGGTGTAACATCCACGCCATGGAACACACAGTCCCTCCTGGCACCACATCCCAAAACACCCCAGCACCACTGGGCATCCTCAGGCCCCGGCAGAACCGTGAGAACTCCTCTGCTGCCTCACCCCGAGCATTCACAGCCCTCAGTCCCACACAGCAGCCTGGGCCGGCCACCAAGGCCAAGGAAACAACTGCCTGCACCAGTGAGAAACCTGCTCAGCCTCGGGGCCCCTCCAGGACAAACCCCGTGTGCTGCCCCCCGAGGTGGCAGAGCAGCCATCACCAGCCTGCATGGGCCCAGCACACAGCTCCTCCTCTGGCTCACACCGCTTCCCAGGATCATGGAATCACGGAATGGTTTGGCTGGGAAGGGAGCTTAAAGCCCATCCAGTGCCACCCCTGCCATGGGTAGGGACACCTTCCACCAGCACAGGTTGCTCCAGCCTGGTCTTGGACACTTCCAGGGATCCAGGGGCAACCACAGCTTCTCTGGGAAACCTGGGTCAGGGCCTGCCCACCCTCCCAGCCAGCAATTCCTTCCCAATATCCCATCTGACCCTGCCCTCTGGCACTGGGAAGCCATTCCCTGTGTCCTGTCCCTCCAGGCCTTGTCCCCAGTCCCTCTCCAGCTCTCCTGGAGCCCCTTTAGGCCCTGCCAGGGGCTCTCAGCTCTCCCTGGACCCTTCTCTTCTCCAGGGGACCCCCCCCAGCTCTCCCAGCCTGGTTCCAGAGGGAAGATGCTCCTGTCCCCTTATCAGCTTGGTGGCCTCCTCTGGACCTGCTCCAACAGCTCCATGTCCTTCTGAAGTTGGGAGCACCAGAGCTGTGCCCAGTAACCCCTCACACAGTTCTGGGAAACCAACTGTGCTGGTCACGTGCAGGACAACAACTCCAGTCTGCTTTAATGCTTTGGTCTTACAGAGGTGCCTGCACGATCCCAAATCCTTCACAGCCCTGCTTCCAGCTCCAAACTTATCCAGCAGCCACGGGACATCCCCCAGCAGAGCCCAGGGCACATGGCAAAGCACAGTCAGTGTCCCAGAGGCTGGAGAGCCCGAGCTGCTGCCTCGTGCCCCTGGCCCAGGTGAGCAGGTCCCTGCCACAGCCCTGCCCTGAGAGTGGCTCCTGCTCCCAGAGCCTTCTCTCCTAATGGGGAGATATTTATACTGTGGATGACTAATCCCAATTAGTCACCCAGACTCCCTTTGCAGGAGGGGAGAAACGAGCGCTCCTCCAGCAAAACTCGGCTTTATTTTAGACTTCTGCACGGAAAGGGAATAAGCAGCTGGTTCTCTCCACCGACTAAAAACGGATTCCTAAATGCTACCTCAGAAGTGGGGATTTACATCACAGAGGGGTGAACTCTGGGGAGAGGTTCCAGCCCCTTGAACGTGAAGGCAGAGTCTGAAACAGTGTCAGGGGGGAAAGGACTTAGAAAGTCATGGAAGAAAATAAAAAATCCTTAAAGAAATGTAGTATACACCACGGACAGGGCAACCTTAAAAAGGGAAATCACGGAATGGTTTAGGTGGGAAGAGACTTTAAAGACAATCTCATTCCAACCACAGGCAGGGGAACCAAGGACTAGGAGTGAAAAACAACTGAGCACCAAGAAAAACAATCTTCCAATTAAAAAAATGAAAAGGAAACACACAACAGAACTAAGCTGAAAACTCATCATTTAGTGTTTTCTAACGTGTTGAACAACGTGCAGAGTGAGCAGCTGGGGCAGGGGCTGAGGGCTCTCGGGATGACCGGGATGTTCCATTGCCAAGGCTCAGCTTGCATGACTCTGCCATGGAGTCCCAGCTGATGTCACCACTGCAGCCCCACTGCAGCCCCCGGCACATCCCACTGCCCGGGAACATCCCAGCACTGGGCTCGTGCTCAGGGAAACAGAAAATCATGGAATGGGATGGGTGGGAAGGGACCTCAAAGCCCATCCATCAGGGCAGGGACACCTTCCACTAGACCCTGCCCTTGGACACTTCCAGGGATCCAGGGGCAGCCACAGATGCTCTGGGTAACCTGGGCCAGGGCCTGCCCACCCTCCTAGACAGCAATTCCTTCCCAATATCCCATCTAGCCCTGCCCTCTGGCACTGGGAAGCCATTCCCTGTGTCCTGTCCCTTCAGGCCTTGTCCCCAGTCCCTCTCCAGCTCTCCTGGAGCCCCTTTAGGCCCTGCCAGGGGCTCTCAGCTCTCCCTGGATCCTTCTCTTCTCCAGGGGAACCCCCCCAGCTCTCCCAGCCTGGCTCCAGAGCAGAGGGGCTCCAGCCCTGGCAGCAGCTCTGGGGCCTCCTCTGGACTCTCTCCAGCAGCTCCACGTCCTTCCAATGGTGGGAGCCCCAGAGCTCTAAAAGGAACCCTGAGAAGCTCCCAGGAGAGGGGAGGTGTCCCCTGCCAGACCTGCTCCCCGCAGGCCCGGGGCCGGCACAGACACACCAGGAACACGTTGCACCACAAGCGCCGAGATCCAACCACGCCCTGTTTAAATCCCCGGCAGAGCCCTGGCTCTGTCACTGCTCCTTCCCGGGTCACCTGTCCCTGCACCCTCCCTTGGGGCAGCGCTGGCTGGCAGCTCCACCCGAGCCCAGGAGCTCTGGGCACACAGGGCAGGGCTGGCACGGGGCCATGGGCTCTCCGAGGTCTCATCCCACAGGGATCCCGGAGCCAGCACAGGCCAGCCTGGCCCCGGGCCCGAGTCTGTGCAACTGTGCCCTTCGTCCTCTGGCTCAGGGACACGGGGTACAGCTTTCAACCTGTCAGCTCAGAGCCTCAATTATCCTCCGAAAAGGAAAGAAATCCATCTTAACATAAAAGAATTCAATTAAATGGCCTCCCGGGGATCTGCTGAGGGAGGAAAACACAAATAAACAGCTCAAGAAACACAGCGTTTCTCATCCCACCCCGCTGCACAGACAGGCGAGGAGCTGGAACCATCTGCAGGCTTTGCAAGGCCAGGAGGACGGACAGAAAGGAAGGAATTGCCACAGGGAAGAGAACCCAAAGTGCCAAGGCAGCCCCATCCTGCCTCCTCTGAGCTCACAGCATTCAGTCACCGCAGAAGACCAAAGGCAAAACCGAAACTGAGGTAGCTGGTATGCTGTTTGCTTCTTCCTTCCTGGAGCTGCAGCAAGACAGGCCATCTCCTCTCCTGCAGCCTCAGCAGTTCTGTCTCCCCCAGTGCCAGGCTCTGCTCTGCTGCCATCGCTCCGAAAGCTGCCCAGCAGAATCACAATCAAAGTGCTCCAGAGTTATCAGTGTCACTCCAGGCCACAGAGCTCTGAACAGCAGCAAACTGCAGCACTGAGATCAAATCTAACCCCCAGCCCCCAGCACAGGCACGCTGGAAGAGCAGCAGGGCCACTGCCAGCTCCACACGACCCCTGCACTGAGCAATCCTTGTCTTTGGGAAGCCTTCTTTGCAAACCCACCAAACCAGAGTTCCACAGGGCTCCATCTTTGGCCCAGGGCTCTTCAACAGCTCCAGGAAGGACCTGGACACAGCTCCAAGGGACAGATGATACAGAACTGGGAGGAGCTGCTGACTCCCCCAAAGGCAGAGAGGCCCTGCAAGGAGACCTGCACAAATCCAAGGGCTGGGAACCACCGTGTGGAGTTTAACACAGACAAGGGCAGCTCCCATCTCTGCTCCCATCTCTGCTCTGGTGACTGGGACAGCACCCCAGGGAAGGGCTGGAGCTGTGCCAGGGTAGGCTCAGGTTGGATCTCAGGGAAAGGTCCTTCCCCCAGAGGGTGGTTGGCACTGCCCAGGCTCCCCAGGGCAGTGGGCACAGCCCCAAGGCTGCCAGAGCTCAGGGAGCCCTTGGACAATGCTCTCAGGGCCAGGGTGGGATTGTTGGAGTGTCCTGGGCAGGGCCAGGAGCCGGACTTTGATCCATGTGGCTCCTTCCAGCTCAGGACACTCTATATTCTGTGGAAAGCTGAGACAGTGAAGCTCCTGGGTCTGCTGTGGTCAGGAAGAGCTGTGAGCTCTCCCTGCCTCCAGTGACTCCCTGACCTTTGCCATTTCACAGGAGGTTGTTTTCTCACGCCTTCCGGCTTCCCCTCCTGCCCAGATAAGCCCCGTGTCCTCAAGCACCCGGCGCTGACTGGGGAAGGAGCGGGCTGTTTGTGGGGCTGGGACACCGGGCACGGCCACCCCCGCTCCCGGGGAACAGGTGGACACAGGGAAAGGGAGAGGGAGAGGAGGAGCATCCCGGCCGCACAGCTGCCAGCTCAGCCCGACATCCGAACTGCCCTCTGACATCACCCTCAGCCGCACTCTGCTGACACCCCTGTGCAAGGCCCAGGCTTTGGTTTGAAGGGGCCCCTGCCAAAAATGACAGTCTTCCTCAGGCTTCAGGTCCTGCCGTGCAGACATTTATTATCTCAACTGTTCACAGCTTCATCTGGGGCTGCATGGCCCCAGTAAACCCAGGGATGGAACGTCAAACTTCCCCCTTCCGGTCCCGATCCAACACCAACGTGTGTGGCATTCAGATTCCACCCAAATCCGAGCCCCTCTCGTCTGAGGTTTTTCAGCTTGGCTGTGAAAGCGTCATTTCCTGAGCTAACTGATATTTATTTGCCCAGGTTTCCCTCCAAACCAGAGGTAGCACACAGGTAAGAACAGCCGATAATAATGTCAATATTGGTTACTGCAGTGCTGGCAGATCAAAAACGAGGAGCAGGGAAGACCATCCTGGAGGAGGGGGAGGATGGTGGCAGGAACAGAGACCCAGAGAGGGAAAGGGAAAAGCACAAGTAGAGAAACACAGCAGCGGCCAGAAAAGACAACACACTCCTGCTTCCAATAATATTGAATCAAAGGAGACACTTAAGACCCTTTGTTGCTACTCCTGGTCACACAGAGGCCACATTCCTTCCCTGAGCCTTCCATAAACCCCCGACATCTGCGGATTTTCCGTGCACAGGAGGTAACACACACTCCAGCCCACAAATGTAATTAGGAGCAGGACTGTGCTCCCTGTGACCAGACCAGGAGCGAGCGGCTGCTGCTCAGGGGCCACTCCGTGTCCAGCGGCTCAGCCCGGCGCTGCCGTCACTCATTAACACACTCTATTAACTCCCCAATTAGTCTGTCGGTCCTTCTGCATCCAGCAAAACAAGACCTCCCACAAATCTTCCTCCTTGCAAAGTTCTCTGAAGTCCTGTCAGCCTGGACCGGGCTCCCCCGGGCAGTGGTCACGGCCCCAGAGCTCCAGGAGCGTTTGGACAATGCTGGGGGGATTCTGGGGGTCCTGTGCAGGGCCAGGAGTTGGACTTTGATCCCTGTGGGTCCCTTCCAGCTCAGGATATTCCATGACTCCATGACTGCACCACCCCACTTCTGCTTTGCTCTCGACTCACCAACCTCACCCGCCTTTCCCGCGCCATTTACACCCAAATTTCCCAGTTCTTCTTGTTGTTCTACTCCTGTTCCAAAAACATTCACTCCAGCAAGAGACTCTCCTCTTTCTTGGCATTCCAGTTTGCCCATTTTTATGGCTGAGCTTATTCCAGTGCTGCAGCTACTGCCCTTCAGGCACTGCACTCTGACTCCCAGCCCCTGTTAAGAGTCCATCCTGCTGGGTGACACCCGTGGAGTCACGATCCCAAACACGATCCCAAACACGATCCCAAACACGTCATCCACGGCTTTTCCCCTGGCACACACCTGACAGGTGTCACCTCCAGCAAGGCAGAGCAGGAAGCTCAGCCCCCTGTTCCCAGCCCTGAGCCCTCCCCAAACCCTGGTGACCAGGACAGGGCCCAGGGAAGGGCTGGAGCTGTGCCAGGGCAGGGTCAGGTTGGATCTCAGGGAAAGGTTCTTCCCCCAGAGGGTGGTTGGCACTGACCAGGCTCCCCAGGGCAGTGGGCACAGCCCCAAGGCTGCCAGAGCTCCAGGAGGGTTTGGACAACACTCTGAGGGACAGGGTGGGATTGATGAGGTGTCTGTACAGGGCCAGGAGTTGGATCAATGATCCCTGTTGGTCCCTTCCAGCTCAGGACATCCCAGGATTCTGTGATGCTGGAATTCCTCTGTACCACTGCTGGGCTCAGGGAAGAACAGTTTTGGGTTTCCTTTGCCACCACAAAGCTCCAGGGAGAACTCCAACGAAGCACAGAGCATGGAAAACACCACGGGAAAACGCCTTGGATATCTCCCTACCAAAGAGGAGCAGAAGCTCAACAAACAGATTCCTCCTGCACTCAGGATCCCACTGTGTGGGGACAGCAGGGATGTAATTCCCTCCAGCTGGCTCCCAGTCCAACCAGTAAACTACTCAGGACTGGGGATCCCAGCTGGAGCAGAGCCAGGCCCCACCAGCCCCCCCTTTCCCCAGGGAAGCTCTGCAATCCAGGCTGTGCCACTCCCAGCAGAGGCCTGGAGCTTCCCAAAAATCCCTTAAGCCCACAGACTGCTTTTTCACTGGTAAAAAGCCCCAAACATCAGCCCTCAGAGAGAGCTGCCTCTTCGTTATTATTTTTGACAGTCTCCAAGTCCTGAAGTCAGAAATCCCTCCCACAGCACAAGGCAGAGCTCATGGAACACCAGGTGGAGCAGGAGGATGCTCCAGAGCTCCTGCATCCCACAGCAAACGTTCTCCCCCACCCCGAGGCTCTGCAGGAACTCATTCCCACCCGGCTCTGCCCAGCACTGCTGCAGCACCACCCAGCAGCACCACTTCCAGCCAGGACCCTGTCCCACACCCCTGCAGGAACTGCAACGTTAACCCAAAGCACAAAACCCACCAGAAATATCCGTGTACACACAGAAAACCAGCCTTTGTTCCTGTCCAACCCCTATCACCCTCTCCCGAGCAAATGTCACTCAGACCAGCCCAGACCATGGTGTGCTCCCACTGCACAGCCCAAAATTTAACTTTGCTTCCCATGAGATCACCATGGGTTGCCATGGAAATCCCTATACTACCATCCACCAGGGGTTTTTTTTTACCACTGAAGTATTTTGGCAGCACATTCACTTTTAAGTGTCAGAGTAATAAGAGAAAACATCAATGTTTCTTCTCTCATCAGTCTTAGAAACAGAGCTTTATAACCCAAATCTGCTCCCAAGAGCTTGGCTCAAACCTGTGGGGCTGGGCAGGGCCGGAATCACAACTTGGTCCTTTCTGAGAGAGAAAATGAAATGACAAAAACAAGCCTCAAGTTTTTAAAATATCGATTTTCAAGTGGGGGATGGAGGGAGGAAAAACCCCTCAGGTCCCTCCGAGTTCTCTCAGTTTCTCTTTTTCACTTCCTAGTTTGGTTTTTTTTTTTTTAGCTGGTGCAAAACAAGGCCCTCGGATCCAGCAGGGCCCTCCCAGGAGCTGTTTCTCTGTCAGATCAGGTCCTGTGGTGATTCCTTCGGTGGCCTCGGCTCCCACCCCGGTTTATGGTCGTTAATAAAACCGCCCCAGGGACATTTATGGCCAAATTCTGCACCCCGAGGTTGGCGGGTCCCCCGCAGGGTGACACCCCTGGGAGGGTGACACCCCACCTCTGACCCCCGGGGGGTGACCTGAGCCCGAGGAAAGGGGGATCACCAACCGCTGACCCCCAGAGGAGGAACCCGACCCCCGGGAGGGTGACCTGAGCCCCGGGGGGGAACTGACCTTTGAGAAGGGGACCAGACCCCAGGAGGAGGACCTGACTCCCAGAGGAGGAATCAGACCCCCGGGAGGATGAACCTCAGGAGGGGAACTTGACCCCAAAGGGAGGGTCCTGACCCCAAAGGGAGGGTCCTGACCCCAAAGGGAGGGGGGGCCAGAACCCCCAGAACGGGACCAGCTGCTCGGGAGGGCGACCTGACCCCTGAGAGGGGGATCTGACCCCCAAGAACGGGACGAGACCCTCGGGAGGGGGACACGACCCTCGGGAGGAGGAGCCCCAGGAGGGTGCCCTGGCCCTCGGCAGAGGGGCCCTGACCGCTGACCCCCAGCCTCTGACCCCCGGAGGGATGTGACCCCCGGGAGGTGAGCAGACCCTCGGGAGGGGGATCTGACCCCCGAGAGGAGTGACCTGCCCCCCGCCCTGACCTTGTCACCACCGTTCCCAACAGCCCCAGCCCTTGCCCGCGGGCCGGGCGCGATCCAGGGGCGATCCAGGGGCGATCCAGGGGCGATCCCGGCGCCCCCGGCCCCCGCGGTCCCCCCCGGCCCGCCCCGCTCGCACCAAAACACGGGAAAAGGAAACTGTCAGGCGCAGACCGGGCGGATTTAACCCAGATCCGCACGAACCGGGGCGGCGGGGGCCCGGCCCGGGGCTCGGCGGCGGAGGTTGTTAACCCCCCAAACGGTGCCGAACACCCGGAGCGCGGGGGAGGCTCCCGGAGGCCGGAGCGGAGGCGGGGGGGCGGCGGGGCCCGGCCCGCGGCGCCGGGCCCGGCCCGACCCCGGCCCCGCGCGGGAGGGCGGCGGTGCCAGGCGGGTCTCACCTGCGGTGCCGGGCGGGCCGCGGGCGCTGCCGGGCCGGGCGGGGGCCGGGCCCGGGGCTGGGCCGGCCGGGGCTGCGGGGCAGCGGCGGCGGAGCGGCGGCGGCGGCGGCTCCAAAATGGCGGCGGCGCCGCGGCTCCCTCAGGGCGGGGGGAGGGGGCGGGGCCAGCGGGAGGGGCGGGCCGGGGGTTGGGGAGGGGGCGGGGCTATGGCCGGGGGGGCGGGGCTACGGCGGGGGGAGGCACCGCGAGGGGCGGGAACGGGGACACCGGGATGGGGACATGGATGGGGACATGTATGGGGACAAGGATGGGGGTACGGGGATGGGGACACCGGGATGGGGACATGGATGGGGACATGGATGGGGACATGGATGGGGGTACGGGGATGGGGACACCGGGATGGGGACATGGATGGGGACATCTGGATGGGGACATGGATGGGGATGCGGGGATGGGGACATAGATGGGGACATGGATGGGGACACCGGGATGGGGATGCGGGGATGGGGACATGGATGGGGACATGGATGGGGGTACGGGGATGGGGACACCGGGATGGGGACATGGATGGGGACATGGATGGGGACATGGATGGGGACATGGATGGGGATATACGGGGATGGGGACATGGATGGGGACACCGGGATGGGGATGCGGGGATGGGGACATGGATGGGGACACCGGGATGGGGACATGGATGGGGACATGGATGGGGACATGGATGGGGATGTGGGGATGGGGACATAGATGGGGACATAGATAGGGACATGGGCATGGGGACACCAGGATGGGGATACGGGAATGGGGACACGGGAACAGGGACGAGGGAACAGGGACGGGGACACGGGGATGGAGTAGGGAAAAGGGAAGGGGACACTGACAGAGGGACAGGGATGGGGATGGGGACAGGGACAACAGAGTCAGGGACACGGGGACGGCGATGGTGGCAGAGATGGGGACATGGGGACGAGAACCGCGGGACGAGGACTGAAGCACGGGGACGAGGACAGGGATGAAGATGGTGGGCCGGGATGGGGCTGGGGACAGGGACAGACAGTGGGACGGGGCGGGGCGATGGGGACACGGAGGCGGGGACGGTGACAGGGGACGGGGTCATGGGGACGGGGGAACGGGGATGGTGGGGCGGCCCCAGCCCTGCGGGCGGAGTTGGGGGCGAGGGGACGGGTCACAGCCCGCGGCAGCCCCCGGGCCCTCGGGGGTGGATCGGGGGGACATGGGGACAGCGGGAGCCTTCCCGAGGCCACTGCCCTCGGGCGGGAGGGGGAAGATCCCCCGTTCCCACCTTCCCTCCTGTGGGGATGGCCCCGGAGAGCGGCCCTGTCCGGGGTCTGCGGCGTTAAATGGGGGCGACAGCGTCCCCTGTGCTCAGAGAGGCGGGACGAGCATGGAGCAGGGGGGGGAAAGAGGAGGAGGAGAGAAAAGGGCCACCAGGGCCGGGGGAAGGACATCTCTGAGTCCTGCTGGCAGCCCGGGCTCCCTGGAGTCGCTGTCACCGTGCCCGGATCTGCCTTCACTCGGGGACAAACTGCTTTCCAAGTGCCAGCATCCTCCAGGAACCCGGCAGGAACCCATCCAACCCCTAATTCCACAGGGAATTCCTACCACGAGACTTACCACTCATCTGCCCTTCGAGGCCTTGACCCTGCAGATATTCCTGCCGGGGTTAAAATTTACAGGGAAATCGGGGGCTTTGCCACGCAAAAACCCCACACTTCTGTACTGCCATGTTTACAGGGCTCATGGAATCATGGAATCATGGAATGGTGCGGGTTGGAAGGGACCTTAAAGCTCATCTTGTTGCACACCCCCCCCCCCCAGGGGCAGCGTTTTTGCCGCAGAAACGCCACCAAAAATGTCCCCCGTGACTAAATGGGTAAAATTCCTCGTTCATGGCTGGTTTTTCACTGTGAGGGCTGGAAGGGAAAGACTCCAAGAATTTATCCTGCCCCCAGTGTGGTAATTAGCACTTTGGGGGCCATTAATAAGGGCAAAAATAGCCCAGCCTCAGGAGTTTCACTTCTCTGTTTTGTCTGTTGGGGGGAAATGAGCTTATAAAGCATTTTCTGTGGCTTATTGTGGCTTCTGGGGACAGGATGACACCCATCTAAGCAGCTCCCAAATCTTCCAGCCCACCCAGAGTGTTTTCCCGTCCCCAGGCAGCGCAGGAGGGATGGGACTGTACACCCTGTCTCCTCCAGCTGATTTCTAGAGTTCCAGTCTTGGAACAGCTTCCTTGTTTTCTGCTCCAGCCCTCTGGAACACACTAAAATACAGCTGAACTCTGTGCTTGGCAGCAGCAGGGGCAGGAGCTGCCAGCTCAGCTCACCTCTCCTGGCCAGCACAGGGACAGCACAGGGGCAGGACAGGGGCAGGGACAGGGGCAGGAGAGGGGCAGGGACAGGGATAGGACAGGGGCAGGAACAGCCACCCCAGCCCGTGGGGCTGAGCCCTGGCTGTGTCCCAGGGCCCCTGGATCCCACTGGGAACCAACAGCTGGACTCTTCTCCAGCATCCACACGCAGGAGCTGAGCACAGGACGGGGCTTGGAGCAACCTGGGACAGTGGGAGGTGTCCCTGCTCATGGCAGGGGTGGTACTGGATGGGCTTAAGGCCCCTTCCAACCCAAAGCATTCCATGATTCCATGGCTCTACCTGTATCTGCAGACCCTCAGCACAAGGAGCATTTTGGCTGCAGACCCTGAGCTCCCCAGTTCTGGAAGTGGAGGAGGGAATGTGAGCCCGAGCAGGATTCCCAGCGGGAATGGGATCAGGCACACGCTTGGTAGGAGGCTGCAGCACCAGAAACAGGCTGTGGATGATGAAGAGCTCTGGGATCTATTCTCGGCTCAGAACTGAAGCGTGATCTGGTGCCTACAACAGACATTGAACAGGATCTCCCAGCTACAGTTTGACATTAATCTGAGAAACCCTGAGGGGAGGAGGGGAAGAGCCTGCCTTCCTTCTCCTGCAGCCACAGACTCTTTCCTAAACACACTCTCTTTGTGCGTTAGGCTTTCCAGACCCCAAGATTTATATTTGGCTGCCTTTGGGGGCGAGCGACAAGGCCTTGTTCAAATAACAAAGCTCTGAACGCCCCGAGTATAAACAGCACGGAGCGGCATTTCTTGGCGAGCGGCTCCTCGCACGTTCCTCGGGGCTGCAGGGAATGTTCCCCTCCCGCCGGGGGAACACTATCCCGGCCGGCAGCGCGGGAGCAGGGCAGGCGGAGGGGAGCGGGACGCAGAGGATCCTGCAGGATCTGGTGGCTCCTGAGAGCCGCGATGCAGGAGATAATTATAGCGGAGGCGCGGGGGCTGCGGCCGGGGTTGAGCAATGTTGTGTTTGCCGGCGTTGCCGGGGAGATGTGGAGCGGCCCCAGCGCTGCCCCGGAGCCCCGAGCCGGGAGCGGGACCGGGAGCGGGGCTGCAGGGCTGGATCTGCACAGCCAGCAGTGCCCAAATATGGTCCAGCAGCACCGAGGCGCTGCCAGGGCTCACGCTGGGGTCTGGGATCAGCTGCCTGAGGGACCGGGAGCTCAGTGGCTCCTCCGGAGGGGATGGGACTCTTTTCTCGGAGCAAACCCCACCGTGCAGTGGGATGTGACACCTCCCCTGCACCCTCTGCCCTGGTCAGAGCCCGACACCCACCCGGGCTCAAACCTGCCCCGGGCTGTGCCAAGAGGAGCCGAGAAAATGAATGATAAGGTCTCTGGTGTTCAGACAACACGAAACCAAAAATCCCTCGGGGCAGGGCCTCAGCTCATGTGAACCTTCCCTTGGAGCCAGGCTGGGAGAGCTGGGGGGGTTTTCCCTGGAGAAGAGAAGGCTCCAGGGAGAGCTGAGAGCCCCTGGCAGGGCCTAAAGGGGCTCCAGGAGAGCTGGAGAGGGACTGGGGACAAGGCCTGGAGGGACAGGACACAGGGAATGGCTTCCCAGTGCCAGAGGGCAGGGAGAGATGGGAGATTGGGAAGGAATTGCTGGCTGGGAGGGTGGGCAGGCCCTGGCACAGGTTGCCCAGAGCATCTGTGGCTGCCCCTGGATCCCTGGAAGTGTCCAAGGCCAGGTTGGACAGGGCTTGGAGCAACCTGGGCTGGTGGAAGGTGTCCCTGCCCATGGCAGGGGTGGAACATCAGGAGATGATCTTTAAGGTCCCTTCCCACCCAAACCATTCCATGATTCTGTGATTCCAACACTTGCCTGTCCTGCCACACAACTCCAGGAAATTCTCTGTGAAGGGAGAAATGGGGACCTTGGATCTGACTCTCTGCCTATGACAGTTCCCTGCTCAGAGCAAAGCTGTGTTTCCATATTAAATTAAAGCCTTCAGCCCCCATTTTTATACTTCTCACGTTGTTCTCAGCACTTTCATCACCCTTTTTATTCACAGTAAATTTCTTCTGCTTGTCAAATTGGTCATGTATGTGTGGCTGCAGTGAAACCTAAGTGAGACCCTTGGAATAAGACAAAAAGTGATTTTTATTATGGGACAAAGGATTATGGGGCAATAAATTGTCCAATATTTTTTTATCCAGGTTATTTTTCTGACCTTTTCATTCTGTCCCTTCCCTGGCAAGAATCAGCTCTAGGTCTGGCAACGCTTTTTTCACTTATTTTCTCTGACAATTGTCCTGCACGTAAGAAAAATGGGCAGGGACACCTTCCACTGTCCCAGGTTGCCCCAAGCCCCATCCAACCTGGCCTTGGACACTCCCAGGGTGGAACTGTTCTTCTTACACTTTGTCTTTCCAGTGATCCCACTCCTTCCCTGCTCCAGGGCTGACACTGGCTGAGCAGCAGACTGGCAATAAATAAAACCCCCAAAGCCCCTGGGTTTCACCAGCGCCTCAAATCTGCCACAAAACTCATTTATCCCCGATATTTCCCATTTCCCAGGTGCCACTGTCCTCCCACTCGGAGCACTGAGCGAGTCCCCTCGGGAAGCAACTCGTGCCACAGGCTTCACGTGCCTGAAATCCCACAAAACCCACCACGTGGGACGATCCCGCTCCAGCCTTTGCCCTTTGCTTTGGCAAACACCCACCTGTGCCCGGCTCTGCCAACGCGCCCCGGGGGCAGCGCTCCGGGTGTCCCCAGGACGAACCACCTGTCCCCAGGATGAGTTACCTGGATCTCCTCAGCTTTCCTAAACGTGATGATGCCGCCAGGTAACTCCTGCAAAAGGAATTGATGCCACTTTCTCACCTTTCGAAAACGTGACTCTGTCGTCAGGTAACTTCTACGGCAGAAGCTGCTCAATAAAGAAAAGAAAAGCGAGTTTCAAGCATCGCGTAAAATTCCGTCCAGAAATGAATATGCATTAGGCAGGCGGGGAATATACATGAGACAGGCGGGGTCATGTAAATTTGGCTGTTCTAAAAGATGGAACTTTTTAGCCCTTACTGTGCTTGCTTTGTGAAAGCTCCCCCGCGCAGAATAAACAGCGTCTGCTTTTTAAATGTGTCTGCGTTTAGAGAGCTCCCAAAATCGGCCCCGCTCCCGGCCGGGTGGGCACCGGGCCTGGGGGCTGCGAACGGGGGGTCGGGGAGGCCCGCACCGGGGACACGGCGGCGGAAGCCACGCACAGCCGGGGGACCAGGGGATAAGCGGTGACGCCGCGGTGGGTTCAACAGCCCGCAGACCCCCCTCAGACCCCCGCGGCCGCCCCAGAGCCCCGCGGAGCTGCCGCTCCCCTCAAACCGCCGCCCCCGGCCGCCATGACACCCGCCCCGCGCCGCTCTGCGCGCCGCGACCCGTCTCGATAGTGCGGGAGGTGCTCTCGGGACCTCCGGGCCGGCAGGGGGCGCGGCGGAGCGAGACAGGGCGGGGCGGGCGCGGGACCTCCGGGCCGGCAGGGGGCGCGGCGGAGCGCGGCGGGCGGCGCGCGGGCCGGCGCCGCCATGGACGCGCTGAGCCGGGCAGGGCCCCGGGCCCGCCGCGCCGCCGCCGCCCCCGGGCCCGGCCCGTCCCCGCTGCCCTGGGGCCGCTTCGCAGCCTGGATCGACTGCGTGTGTGTGGTCACCTTCGACCTGGAGCTAGGGCAGGCCATGGAGGTGCGCGGGCACCGGGGCGCGAAGGGGCAGCGATGGGGGCGTGAGAAAGGGGTCAGGGATGGGGAGAGGGGGGGTCGGGGATGGGGGTGCGGGGACATCAGGGATGGGTGTGGGGACATCAGGGATAGGAGTGGGGACATCAGGGATAGGAGTCTGGGTGGCAGGGATGGGGAGAGAGGGGGATCAGGGATGGGGGGGATCAGGGATGGGGAGAGAGGGGGATCAGGGATGGGGGGGATCAGGGATGGGGAGAGAGGGGGGTCAGGGATGGGGGGGATCAGGGATGGAGGGTCAGGATACAAGTTCGGGGGGTTGTCTGTGGGTACAAACTCGGGGGTCTGTGGGTACAGACTCAGGGGGTCCCTTGGGTATAAACCCAAGGGAGGCTCTGGGTACAGACTCAGTGTTCTCTGGGTACAAACTCAGGTTCTGTGGGTACAAACTCAGATTTGTGGGTACAAACTCGGGGGTCTGTGGGTACAAACTCGGGGGTCTGTGGGTACAGACTCACAGCCAAGCCCTTGCTTAGGGCCCGCTCAGGATCCTGAATTCCACGTGTTTTATGTTCCCTGTCTCTCGGTGTACTTCTGTCGTTGGCCTGGAATTCAGCTCTGAAAGCTTCAGAGATTCAAAAGATTCTGAAAAAGATTCAAAATGTTCTGTAATCCAGGGGTTCCCCCTGTGCTGCTGTTTGCAGAGACAGCAGGAAAGCTGCTAGAAAGGAAAGCACAGGTCGTTGCAGAAATTAGGTGTCATTTCTGTCTCTGACCCCTCCACCCATTTACATTTCTTCAAATAGTCGATGACAGAAGGGAAAAGTGCCAGGGAGGGAGGAGCCAGGTCTGGGATGCTCTCCCTGCCCTCCCCACCAGCCCTTTGCCCTCCAACCCCCCGAGGCTCTGACTTTTGTCCCCCCCACAGCCACAGAAAGGCTGGAAATCCCTCCCCGTGGTTCCACACCATCCCTGGTGTCACTGGCACAGGCTGCTCCCTGCCCAGCCTTCCCAAACACAGGCATTTCCTAGGATGTGACCCTGTTGCCATGGCAGCAGCTCTTGGCACCTCCCGGGATCCAGAGTTTGGATCCATTTCCAACAACATGGGTCTCCTCCTTGCTCCTTCATTCCCATGGATGGGGAGAGCACTTAGCACACATTATAACATGGCTTAAGCCCTTTTGGACTTTCACACATCAAACATTCCTTTTTATTTACCATTTTTTTGCTTTTGAGAAGTTGTAGCCACACGGATTCTCTCTGGTTTGGATTTGGGGGTTTTAATCTTGTGGATATTTAGTGATTTCCCCCCACCCCAAACGTAGAGGAATGTCAGACTTAAAGGGAGGGGGAGTTAAAGATGCAGAATCAGAGAATAATTAAGGTTGGAAAAGACCTCCAAGATCATCAAGTCCACCCCTGGAAGTCAAGGCCTGGTTTTCAAACCATTTACATGCAGAAAGACCCCCCAAAATGCAGCAGGAGAAGTAGGAGCCTCGTCTCAACTCTTGACCTGAGTTAGACCTTCAGCAAATGTGGAAAGCTGTGTGCCATGGGATTCCTGGGCTCCTGGGCAATCAGGATCAGCTGCCCAGGTCTCCCTGTTCCTGGTCTGGTCATTATTCCATGGGAATTAACCACGTCCATGTTTGCCTGGAGATTAAATCAGTCCCAGCCCCGGGAACGTGCTCCGTGTCCTGAGGCAGAAATGGAGCAGAGGGCAGCGTGTCCTGTGACCTCCCTGATCCCTTCCCTCTGCAGCATCCAGACCCTTCCCTGCCCGTGTTCCTGCCCCTGGAGCTGCCCTGGGATGTCTCCCCCCGTGTTGCAGCAGGTCCCTGCTCCCAGAGCGAGGGCTGGGCACTGGCACTGTTCACTGGAGTTTGGCTCTGGCTGAGCCGCCCTTGCCAAGGAACCCGTGGGGAACTGTCAGGGCTCCCTGGACTTCCAGCACCCTGGCACGGTGCCACCCCTGCTATTTATAGCCCGGAAAGGAGAGTCAGGCACTGCTTGGAGCTGCTGATCTGAGAAGCAGCTGCCTCTGGAGCAGAGTTCCCATGGCTGGGGACAGATCTCCGTGTCCCGTCTCAACCTGGGCTGGCTCCTTCCTCCTCTGCCCATTTAAAGCCTCCTGCAATTCCTGCATTTTCCCACCAGGAAAGGCTGTGTGGGCCAAGGTACCTCCTTGTAGGATCTGTTACTTTGGGGAAAATAAGGCATTTTTAGTGTGTAGAAGTCGGGGAACACACTGACTGACTGACTGTCTCCCGTCTCTTTGGCAGCTGGTGTATCCTCATGACTTCAGACTGACAGAGAAAGAGGTAACAGCTATTTATTCCCTTTTTTCTCTCCCATTTTTAAGCCACTCAGCAGCTCTGATGGGGGGATTCTTACTGGGTGTCTTGGGTTTTTTTGCAGAAAACGAGTATCTGCTACTTGTCCTTCCCAGACTCCTACTCAGGTAGGTGGCACCAGGGGTGAAGGAAATGGGTCCAGGATGGAAGGGCTGAGTTATTCCCTGGGATGCAGCACAGGCTGATGGGCTGCATCCTCTAGAACTGGGGTTCTGGTGCCCTCAGGGCTGAGCAAAGAGGCTTCTTGTCCTGTTGGTTGATGTCTGCATACAGAATCTGTGATCTGCTGGCTGGTTCCTCTATAACCTCGTGCACTCCTGCTTCCCCTGTGCCAGTGAAACATCCCCCAGAACCAGGAAGGGTTCCCTGAGCTGGCAGCTCTTGGCTCTCACATTCCTGTGTTTGTGAGTGCCCAGTGAGGAGCAGGAGCTGGGAGAGGACAATTCCACAGCAAAAGTGTTCCCAAAGCCTGTGTTTATAAACCAGAAAGGGGACAGTAAGAATTAAGTCTCAATCCAAGCCTGGTTATTTAAGAGTGGCTCCTGACTGTTGGTTTCCTACAGCTTCCATGGGCTTATGGAATGGGTTGGGTGGGAAGGGGCCTCAAATGTTGTCCAGTGCCACCCCCTGACATGGGCAGGGACACCTTCCACTGGCCCAGGTTGCTCCAAGGCCTGTCCAGCCTGGCCTTGGACACTTCCAGGGATCCAGGGGCAGCCACAGCTTCCCTGGGCACCCTGTGCCAGGGCCTGCCCACCCTACCAGGGAAGAACATTTTCCTGACACTTCCTTCCCTCCCCTCCTGTCTCGTGCTGTCTCTCGGGGGTTTCTTTATGCTGTTCTCTCCGTTTCAGCGCTGGAGCTCCTTGCAGCCCCCCCTCCCTGCCCCCCTGAGCCATGCCCAGCCCTCCTGAGCCCTGTGCTGTTCTCTGTCCCAGGTGGCCTTGGGGACACCCAGTTCAGCTTCCGCCTGCGGCAGTCGGGGGGCCCCAGGACCTCCCCGTTCCAGGACGACGGCCGGTACAACCGGGAGGCCCCCCTGGCGCTGCAGGTCGGTCCTGGCTCTGCTCAGCCCTCCCGGGGGACACAGGGCTGGCTGGGGACACAGCCACACCTCCCGGGGATCTGTGGGCTCGGGGGGAGTGCCCGTTTCCTCTGGCCAGGGGAATGGTCAGGACAGCAGGAGGATTTCGGGACAGGGAGTTACTGCCACGTCAGTGCTCACAGAGAGAATGGGATGGAGCTGTGCTGGGACAGGGAACTGAACTGGGGGATCCAGTGTGTGGGAAAGAGAGCTGGGTCAGGGGGACTCCAGCTGGTTTGGGAGAGGGAACTGAATCCCAGAGATTAAAGATGGAACTGGATTGGGGGACCCCAGTTACACTGGGAGATGGAACTGGATTGGGGGACCCCAGTTATACTGGGAGATGGAACTGGATCAGGGGACCCCAGTTACACTGGTAGATGGAACTGGATCAGGGGACCCCAGTTATACTGGGAGATGGAACTGGATTGGGGGACCCCAGTTATACTGGGAGATGGAACTGGATCAGGGGACCCCAGTTATACTGGGAGATGGAACTGGATTGGGGACCCCAGTTATACTGGGAGATGGAACTGGATCGGGGGACCCCAGTTACAGTGGGAGATGGAACTGGATCAGGGGACCCCAGTTACAGTGGGAGATGGAACTGGATTGGGGACCCCAGTTACAGTGGGAGATGGAACTGGATTGGGGGACCCCAATTATACTGGGAGATGGAACTGGCTCAGGGGGAAGCCAGGTCAGAGCACTGTCACCCCCAGGAGCAGCAGTGGCATGCAGGGAATCCCCCAGGGAATCCCCCAGGGAATCCCCCAGGGATCTGGCTGCCTGTGCACGTTCCCAGGAGGAAACCCAGGAGTGTCCCTGTCTGTGGTCAGTGTTCCCCTCGTGTGTGCAGGGGTGGTGGTTGTTCTCCTTTGTTGCAGGACCTATGGGTGTAAAGGCAGCTGTGGAATGCCACAAATCCACCCTGGGGCTGCCTCTGTGGGGTGGGTCAGCCATTCCCAACCCCTCGTGTCCTCCAGCTGTGGTTTTCCACAGGGGAACTGTCCATTCCCTGCAGGGGAGGGATGTGCTGAGCTCTGTGGCTTTTCCAAACTGAGCAGGTGGAATCAGCTCTGTCCTCTCCTGCTTTCCCCTCTGAGGTGCTGCTTCCTGTGCATGGGCCTTTCTAACCCTTCCACAGCCTCTTTGTGGGACATCCCAACCCTGGGATGGGTTGCTGCTCTGAGAGGCAGTGGGAGGATTTCTTTCCCTAAGTTCTGGTCTAGAGATTCTTGAGCTTGGATACATCTTTGTAGCACTGGGACACTGCCACGAGTCACCCAGCTTTAGAGTGAGGGAAGTAAAACTGCCAAAGTGCTGGATTCCATTGTGGGAAAAGAACATTTGGGAAGAGAAAGGGGGCCTTTAACTCTGGGGCTTCAAAAGTGATGTTAAGGATGTCTGTGTTCAGCACTGATAACTATCCTTCCTCCTTGCTGTGGGATCTTAGAGGCAATAATGAGCTTGAACTGATCCCTGGGGATTTGTGCTGCATCCCTTGGTTTTCCTGGATGCTGTGGAGGAAACAAGACCCAGCTTTGTGCCACCCTGAGCAGAGGTTGTGCAGGAGGAGGAATGCAGGGGCAGGGGACAGGACATTTCCTGCCCTGGGTGAGGATGGATTCCTTCCTCAGCAATTCCCTGGCCTCCAGCTGGCGATGGGAGCTGAGGGTGGGAGCAGGAGGAGCTCAGTGGGTTGGCCCAGCTGGTCCTCTGTGGAAATCTCCATTAACCCTTTAGATGCTGGGCCTGAAGGTGCTGCAGAGGGGCCAGTGAAGGTGCTGCCTGGAGGCTGGAATTGTTTTTGTTGTAGGATAGAATCATGTCATGGAATGGTTTGGGTGGGAAGAGACCTTAAAGATCATCCCATCCCCTGCCATGGGCATGGACACCTTCCACCAGCCCAGGTTGCTCCAAACCCTGTCCAACCTGCCCTTGGACACTCCCAGGGATCCAGGGGCAGCCACAGCTTCTCTGGGCAACCTGGGCCAGGGCCTGCCCACCCTCCCAGCCAGCAATTCCTTCCCAATATCCCATCTCTCCCTGCCCTCTGGCACTGGGAAGCCATTCCCTGTGTCCTGTCCTTCCATGCCTTGTCCCCAGTCCCTCTCCAGCTCTCCTGGAGCCCCTTTAGGCCCTGCCAGGGGCTCTCAGCTCTCCCTGGAGCCTTCTCTTCTCCAGGGGAACCCCCCCAGCTCTCCCAGCCTGGCTCCAGAGGGGTTCCAGCCCCAGCTGTGTCCCCTCCCTCTCCCATTTGGAAATCTCTCCCAGTGAGTTGGGTACAGGGAGCTGTGGTAACTGAGGGAGTGCTGGGCTGTGTCAGAGCAGGAGGGAGGTGGGTGTGGGGTCAGGGGCTGGGGTTGGTGGCCCAGCACTGGTTTGTGCCTCACTCTGGGGGTCTCTTGCAGCGCGAGGCCGCTCATTACTTCGGGTACGTGTACTTCAGACAGGTCAAGGACAGCTCCATGAGGAGGGGGTACTTCCAGAAGGTGAGTGCTGAATCCCTGAGGCTGGAAAAGCCCTCCCAGCCCATGGATCCACCCTGGGCCCCATCCCCACCTTGTCCCCCAGCCCAGAGCACTGAGTGCCACGGCCAGGCCTTCCTGGGACACCTCCAGGGCTGGGCACTCCAAACCTCCCTGGGCAGCCCCTGCCAAGGCCTCACCACCCTTTCCATGAGGAAATTCCTCCTGGTGTCCAACCTGACCCTCCACTGGTGCAACGTGAGGCCATTTCCTCTGATCCTGTTACTTGTTTTTTGAGAAAAGAGCTTGACTCCCCCCCGGCTCCCCCCTCCTGGCAGGGACTTGCAGAGCCAGAAGGTGCCCCCTGAGCCTCCTTTGCTCCAGGCTGAGCCCCCCCAGCTCCCTCAGCTGCCCCTCGTGCAGTGTAAGTCCGTGCAGTGCCGAAGGGGTGGTGCCAGGGCTGTTTGACTCCCAGCTGTGCCCTTTGCAGTCCCTGGTGCTCGTGTCCCGCCTGCCCTACGTGAACCTGTTCCAGTCCCTGCTCCAGCTCATTGCCCCGGAATACTTCGACAAGCTGGAGCCGTGCCTGGAGGCAGGTGAGCAGGGAGGGCTGGGAGGGAGGGTTTGCAGCCCGAAATCCTGCGGGGTTTGATCAGGAGGCTCCGGAAAAACAGTGGAAATGTTCCAGATTGGTTCGTTCTGTGACAGATTCCAGCAGGGAAGAACCTTTCATCCGCTTGTCCAAATGACAACCAGCTGTAAAGGAGGCATGGATGGGAAGGGGGTGGATGGGGCTGTCAGTGTGTTCCCAGAGACAGGAAGAACTGCTGCTGCTGCATCTCTGGCAGCTCTTTATTGCCTTGTTCAGCTTAATCCTGGTTTGTTAACACCGTGGTGCTGCTGTGGGAATGAAGGTGCTTTGCCATGAGTCAGGGGGACATGTGGGCTGGGAACAGGCAGTGATGCAGTGCCAGAACTCCCAGGAGCAGCAGGACGAGCTGGGTCTTCCTCCAGGTGACACCTTTCCCTTGTCCTGTGTCCCTCAGTGTGCAATGAGATCGACCAGTGGCCTCCTCCTGTGCCAGGCCAGACCCTGAACCTGCCCGTGATGGGAGTTGTCATCCAGGTACCTGTGGCAGAGTGGGAAGGGGAGTCTGTGTTCCTTCATTCTGGTTGCTAAAAGAGGTGTTCACCCCAGCTGCTTCCCCTTTGGTCCCAACCTTTTCAGTCCCCACAGCTGGAGTTGGGGATGAGGAAGTTTTCTCGTGGGGGGTTGTAGGGAAGGGAAGTGTGTGATGCTGATCCCATCTCCAGGGGTGACCTCTGCTCTGTGTGTGATCCAGGTGAGGATCCCCTCCAGGGTGGATAAACCAGGATCAAGCCCAGTGAAGCAGTTCAATCAAGAGGTGAGTTAAGCCTGGCCCAGGCCAGTGGTGAGCAGAGCCTGGACCACTGAGGGAGGAGGGTGGGAAGAGCTGGAGCTCTTAAATCCTGTTTGAAAAGCCTGGGATCAGTGTGGACTCAGTCACCCCCTTGGTTAAACTTCAGGCTCTCGTGTCTGGGAGTCAAACAGGGCTCTCAGCACAGAGTCTGTGTGCTCTGAGTCGTTGTTCCCCTTGCTTGTCCTGGGAATTCAGGCCCAAGGAGGTCTCCTGCCTTCATCTTCTGAGCTGTGGTGCAGCCTTTGTTCTCTGAGCAGCTTCACTGCTTTGGTTCAGCTTTGATTTCAGTTCTTGTCGTGTCATTGTTCCCTTTTCTCTCCTTTGGCTGGTGTTGGTTTGGGGCCCACATTTCTAACCCTTACTGGCTCTGTATCCCAAGCTCTGTCTTTCCCCAGAGGAGACTCTGGAAAGCAAAGGAGCAGACCTGGGCAGCCTTTCACATCTTGAAGGGAAGGGATTTTTGTCAGTTTATAAGCAAGGAAATTAATTTGGACCTTGAATGCTCAATCCAGGCCTGTTCCTGCTCACCCCTCTGAGTGCTCATCTTGTTCTCTTCTTTCTGTGTTGCTTTGTGGTTGATGGCTCAGTTTGGATGGAATTCCAGTCAGGATGCTTCCATTTCCTGACAGCTTTACTAACATTTACTAACAGGCTTTTCTACCTTCCTCCTTCAGAATCTGTTACCAGCCCCACTGGTTCTCCCCAGTGTCCATGAGCTGGACCTGTTCAGGTGAGAGCCACCATTTCAACCCTCTCCCCTCCACCTGAATCCCCTCTTCCTGCTCAGAGTGTCCCAGAAATCACAGGGATGATGCAGAATCAAAAATGGCTCTCAATGAGGAAAGACTGAGAGAACTGAGATTGTTCAGCCTGGAGAAGAGAAGGCTCCAGGGAGAGCTGAGAGCCCCTTGCAGGGCCTAAAGGGGCTCCAAGAGAGCTGGAGAGGGACTGGGGACAAGGCAGGGAGGGACAGGACACAGGGAATGGCTTCCCAGTGCCAGAGGGCAGGGTTAGATGGGATATTGGGAAGAAATCCTTCCCTGTGAGGGTGGGGAGGCCCTGGCCCAGGGTGCCCAGAGAAGCTGTGGCTGCCCCTGGATCCCTGGAAGTGTCCAAGGCCAGGTTGGACGGGGCTTGGAGCAACCTGGGCCGGTGGAAGGGGTGGAACATCAGGAGATGATCCTTAAGGTCCCTTCCCACCCAACCCATCCCATGGTTCTGTGATCAGGCTGTCTGACATTGCTAAAGAATTTCCTCTAAATGTGTATAAAATGATTGAGCAACAGGACATGCAAAGACACCTGAATTCCATTGTGGAATGCTAAAAATCCATCCTAGATCTCAAATTCCTGGATGGAAGCACATCTGGGTGGGTTTGTGTGGAACTGCTGTGTCTGGTCTTTCCTGAGCTGCCTTTCTACCTTCCCACCACTCTCAGGTGTTTCCAGCCAGTGCTGATTCACATCCAGATGCTGTGGGAGCTGATGCTGCTGGGAGAGCCCATGGTGGTGATGGCACCATCCCCAACTGTCTCCTCAGAAATGGTTCTGGCCCTCACCAGGTAATGCCCTTGGACTCTGACAGACTGGCAGCTGTAACAACCAATTCTGGCAGCTTTTCTCCCTCAGCTCCAGTCCCTGCTGGTCGGTGGGGTTGGGCTGGGTTTGCACAGGGAAGCTTTGTAGGATGAGCAGCACAGTGAGAGTCCTGCTCGTGTCCCCCCAGGGCAGAGAGGGGGGCAGGGGAACCTCCCTGATGGTGGTCCACAGCTCTGACCTCTGCTTTAGCACAGAAACCCAAACCCCTGGAATTCTCCATAGTGGTTCAACCAGGCCAAGTGCCGGGTCCTGCCCTTGGGCCACCCCAACCCCAGGAAGGCTCCAGGCTGGGGCAGAGGGGCTGGAAAGCTGGAAAAGGCCCTGGGGGTGCTGGTGGCAGTGGCTGGACATGAGCCCAGCTGTGCCCAGGGGGCAGGAGGGCAATGGCCCCGGGGCTGTGGCAGCCCCAGCGTGGGCACAGGCCCAGGGCAGGGATTGTCCCTGTGCTGGGAACTGGGGAGGCCCCCCTGGAATCCCGGGGGCAGTTCTGGGCCCTCAGCCAGGAGAGACCTGGAGGGGCTGGAGCGTGTGCAGGGAAGGGAAGGGAGCTGGGAAGGGTCTGGAGCAGCAGGAGGGGCTGAGGGAGCTGGGGGGGCTCATCCTGGAGCAAAGGAGGCTCAGGGGGGACCTTCTGGCTCTGCAAGTCCCTGCCAGGAGGGGGGAGCCGGGGGGGGTCGGGCTCTGCTGCCAGGGAACAAGGGCCAGGCCAAGGGGAAACGGCCTCAGGCTGGGCCAGGGGAGGGTCAGGTTGGGGCTGAGGAGGAATTTGTTGCTGGGAAGGGTGGTGAGGCCTTGGCAGGGGCTACCCAGGGAGGTTTGGAGTGCCCAGCCCTGGAGGTGTCCCAGGAAGGCCTGGCCGTGGCACTCAGTGCTCTGGGCTGGGGGACAAGGTGGGGATGGGGCACAGGGGGGATCCATGGGCTGGGAGGGCTTTTCCAGCCTCAGGGATGCCGGGACTGTGTTGCTGTGGCAGCACAAGGCCCTGCCCCAGCCCAGGCTGCAGTCCCCTGTGTTGCAGTGTCCTGGCCCCGCTCCGGTACTGCTGCGATTTCCGGCCCTACTTCACCATCCACGACAGCGAGTTCAAGGAGTACACGACCCGCACTCAGGCCCCGTGAGTACCCCCGGGCCCCTCCTGCCCCTCTGGGTGAGGAGACCCCCCCATGTTTCCATTGTCCTGCCTTCTCCCCCCTCTCCAGGCCGAACATCGTGGTGGGCGTCACAAACCCTTTCTTTATCAAAACCCTCCAGCACTGGCCGCACATCCTGCGGGTGGGGGAGCTCAGGATGTCAGGTGAGGGTGGCACCGAGGTCCTGTGGGGCTGGTGGGCTGTGCAGGGGGCTGGCAGGGAGCTGCAGGGGCTGTGATTTTACTCATCTTTGTTCCTGGGAGAGCTGGGAAGCCAGGGGAGGTGTGGACGGGGGCTCAGGCCACGTGCAGGGTGGTGCAGTGGGAGAGACAGGTTCTGGTGAGGGTGATTTGCTGTGTTTTCCTTCTCAGAAAAGGAGAAGCCCTTCCTGGGCAGGAAAGAGAAAACTGCCTTGAGAACAAGAAAAAGGTGGAGGGAGAGACTGAATTATTAACTGTGAAACCAAGAAACCTCGAGGTTGAGGAGCTGGTTTTGTGCAGTGCCTCCTTAACACATCCCTGTTCCACAATGGTAGCAGGACAGTGAGATGAGGCTTCTGTGAGGGTAGAGGGGAGGGAGGGTGTGAGTTAGGATGGACAAGTGTAGGGCTGGGTGTTCTCAAGGGCAAAGTGTCTCCCAGGGGCAGAGGCAGAGCCTGAACTGTCACCCCTGTCTGTCACAGGTGACCTGCCCAAGCAGGTGAAGGTGAAGAAACTGGCCAAGCTCAAAACCCTGGACACAAAACCAGGTCAGTCCTCTTCTCAACCACAATCCAATCTTGTTTACCCTTCCCTGGGGAGGATTTTGCAGGAATGAGAACGTTGTGTCCATCGTTCTTTGCTTCCCAACGAGTGGGTGTGTTGGTGTTGCCACCTCCTCACCCCTGATCCAGGAAAACTGCACACCTTTGTTCTTTGGGGTGGAAAAAGCCAATTTGAATTATTGTAGCACATTATCCCAGTGTTTCCATGGGTTTATTTTGTGTACCACACCTGCTGTTCCTAAACAGTGAGGGGAACTTGCTCAGCTGTCACAGCTGAGGGTCCCTCCCAGCCCCTGCCAAAAGCTGCCTCCAGGAAGTTCTCTCACCATAAACTCAGTGTAAGAAGGTGCTGGAGGCAGTTCAGAGCCCTTTAATCCTGCTGTGAGTACTGGCTGCCTTAGCAATTCCATGATTTTGCAATGATTTAATGATTTTTGTCATTACACACACAGCTCCCAGGGTCTGTGCTGGGGATCTCAGTCCTGTCCTCCCTGCACTGTGTTACAGTGTCTCCTCCAGAGAAACAGGCAAAAATTTGTTTCTCATTTCTGTTTTTTTTTCCTGATTTTATGTTTTTTTCCAATCTAGGAATCTACACTTCTTATAAAACATTCCTTCACAAAGACAAATCCCTGATAAAAAGATTGCTAAAGGTAAGCACTTCCCACTGTCTCCTGCATCCTGGGTGGGAAATCTGTGCCACCAGCTTGGTTCAAACAGACAGAACCCTCCAAAAGGAGCAGGCTCTGCAGTGGGCAGTGATTTAGTTGGGTGTATTTGGACATGTCTCTCGTGCCAGATTTAGGATTTTTCACATGATATTAAGGGTTAAACACTGGTTCTAACGACGCCCTGAGTGAGAAGAATTGATACCAAAATGCAGCCCAGACCCCAGGTTTTGTGTAGTGCCATTTGCAGCTTTAGGGTGTTTCAGTGGGGATTGGGGGCTGTGCTTGGCAGCCCAGAACCAGCCCCGTGGCTGTCCCGTGTCCGTGGGGGACACCCCAGTGACCCTGGGGGGGTTGTGCTTCCAGGGCATCCAGAGGAAACGTCCCTCCGAGGTGCAGAGTGCCCTGCTGAGGCGTCACCTCCTGGAGCTCACCCAGAGCTTCATCATTCCCCTGGTGAGTGCCAGGGAGTCCCCAGGGCAGAGGGGAGGGCACAGGAGGGCGAGGGGTTTGCTCTTCCCTGTAACAGCGGCTGTGACAGGCTCAGGAGCCTGGAATCCTGGAATGGTTTGGGTGGGAAGGGACCCTTCAACTCATCCCAGCCCCTGCCATGGGCAGGGACACCTTCCACTAGCCCAGATTGCTCTGAGCCCCGTCCAGGGGGTTTAGTGCCAGGGATTCCAGTCCCTCCTGCCAACCTCTTCCCACCTCACCTGTTCTCCCATGGCACACTTGGGGTTCCTGCAGCAGCATTTTGTGACCTGGATCCTGGTGGGAAACCAGCTGGGACACTTGGACTCACATAAAATGCAACTGTGAAGGAAAAAATGGAGGAAAAACCCAAAGTATGAGGCCGTTGTTGGGCCTGGGATGCTCTGCAGAAAACCCTCAAACTCTGTGACCTCACAAGAGGCTCCTCAATTGTTGGAACTTTTTTATCACTATTTTAATTTCTGGGGTTTATTTCTTCTCAGGAGCACTATATTGCCAGCCTGATGCCTCTGCAGAGAGCCATCACTCCCTGGAAGGTAGGTTGGGTTTTCCAGTTGCTCCTTCTTCCCTGTGACTGCAGGGTTGGGAATTGTTGCCCCACGTGCTGGTCACACGCTCTGATACTCCATGTAACGTCCCTCCTTAAAGGAAGAGGGCTGTTACTCCTTTAAAACTAAAATAAAGAAGTTGAAACAAACCTTGGGACAGATGTTTCCTGTTTTGCCATGAGCTGAGCTTTGGGAATTTCGTTGGAAGGTTAACCTTAAGGTGTTCCTCCAGTTTTATTCCAAGTCTGTGCCTTGTGCACCTTTTCCAGTGTAAATACAGGCCTCGCTTTCCTGGTTTCTTTTGGAGTTCTCTAACCTGGACTCTGTGTGTGCAGAACCCTCCCCAGATCCGTCCTTTCTGTCAGGAGGATTTCATGAAGACCCTGGAACACGCTGGGCCCCAGCTCACCTGTGTGCTCAAGGGGGACTGGTTAGGCCTCTACAGGTAGGATTTGGGGCATTCATTCTCTTATCCCATCAACAGTTATTAGTTATAATGAACATCAAACCCTGAATTAGGACTGGGAGCAAAGAGGGAGTTTTGGGACTGATCACCTGCAGAACTTATCCTATGAATTGATAAATTCAGAATGGTCAGGAAGAGCAACATCAGGTCAGAGTGAACCCGGTGGTTTGTGGGCCTTGAGCAGAGTTTGTCCACAGTTACAGTAAGGCTAATTAAATATGAATGCTATGGAAAGGACAGTACAATGTGAGTGGAAAGAATCCAGAAGTTGGATACTCAGTGGGAAGGAAAAGGAGAAGGGAAAAAATCCAAGAAAGTGATCAGAAACAAAAATCACGGAATTCCAGAGTCCTGGAATGGTTTGGGTGGGAAGGGACCTTAAAGCCCATCCAGTGCCACCCCCTGCCATGGGCAGGGACACCTCCCACTAGCCCAGGTTGCTCCAAGCCCTGTCCAGCCTGGCCTGGGACACTTCCAGGGCCGGGGAGCCCTTCTCTGCTCAGCCTATGCCAGGGCCCGGCATTCCCGGAGCCGGCTCTGGATCCCCCTGTCCCCTTCCCAGCGTCACCTCATGGAGCTCTCGGGCACATGGTGGGATATTGGGGTGTCCTGTGCAGGGCCAGCAGTTGGACTGGCTGGTCCCAGGGGTCCCTTCCAGCTCAGAGTGCTCCATGACTCCACGATTCCCGTCCCTCTCTCCCTGCAGGCGTTTCTTCAAGTCCCCGAACTTCGACGGCTGGTTCCGGCAGCGGCACCGGGAGATGACCCACAAGCTGGAGGCCCTGCACCTGGAGGCCATCTGTGAGGCGGTATGTGCCATCCAGAGGGGCTGGGGCAGTGCCAGGGGACCCCTGGGACCAGGAGTGAGGGCACTGCTGCCTCGGGCATTCCCTGGTCCTGCTCCGATGGGATCTGTGCCCTTGGGATCACGGCCCTGCCTCGTGTCCCTCAGGGCACAGGGATAACCTGGGACAGGGCAGCTCCCACGTCCTGCTCCCACTGCTCCTGCCAGCTGTTTGCCATTCCTCAGGCTCTTCCCAAGCCAGGCTGGAAGCACCAAGGGCTTTTAGTTTATTTGGCCCAAATAGTAGGAAGAAATTCTTTACTCAGAGAAGAGAAGGCTCCAGGGAGAGCTGAGAGCCCCTGGCAGGGCCTAAAGGGGCTCCAAGAGAGCTGGAGAGGGACTGGGGACAAGGGGTGGAGGGACAGGACACAGGGAATGGCTTCCCAGTGCCAGAGGGCAGGGTCAGATGGGATATTGAGAAGGAATTGCTGGCTGGGAGGGTGGGGAGGCCCTGGCTCAGGTTTCCCAGAGAAGCTGTGGCTGCCCCTGGATCCCTGGAAGTGCCCAAGGCCAGGTTGGACAGGGCTTGGAGCAACCTGGGCTGGTGGAAGGTGTCCCTGCCCATGGCAGGGGTGGCACTGGATGGGCTTTAAGGTCCCTTTTCCCACCCAAACTATTCCATGATCATCTGTTGTGACTTCCTTCATGCCTGATGAAAATAGGGAGGATTTTGGGCAGTGCCTGCTGGGACAATTCCTTGAGCTGAGCAGCTGCTGGAGTCCCCCAGGAGCCCTGGAGTCCCTCCAGGTGCATCTCCAGCTGCTTCCACCCCTGGCAGCAGTGCAGGTCCTTGTCCATGGTGTGGGCAATGCCAGAGCTGCTCCTGGCTGGAAGTGGATTGAAATCCTGAGCACTGCTCCTGCAGGGAAGAGCCTGGTGCTGTTGTGGCCAGGACAGTGGGAAGAGCTCTGTCTCCCTCATTTGGGAATGAGGATGAGAAACCTGTCCTCACCTTTGTTTCAGGCTTTGCTTAGGGGTATCCTCTGGGCAGTGTCCCTGAGGAGGGCCCCTCTCTCTCTGTAGGACATCGTGGCCTGGATGAAGGACAAGTCTGAGGTGGAGATCGTGGACCTGGTGCTCAAACTCCGGGAGAAGCTGGTGAGTTCTGCCCTCTCCCTGCACTCACTGCTCTCACTGTCTGTGGCAGGGACAGCCCAGGGACATGGATCACACCTGTGCCTTGGAAAGCTTTGTTCTCACTCCCTGGAGAACTGGGAAATGGGACAATCGGGAAACCTTGTGTAAAATGCTCGGAGTTCTGAGGGTTTGGGTTCTTCGCCTCCCTGAGGCCCAGGGGGTGTTTCCTTGTTGTCTCATATCCCAGACTAGAGCGACCACGTGCCAGAGCCAAAGGCAGAGGGGGAAGGGGAACCCCTGAAGGAGTTTTGCCCCCGTGTGTCCCTGTGCTGCAGGTGCGGGCCCGGTGCCAGCACGTGCCCGTGAGGGAGGAGACGCTGCAGCGCGTGGGGCTCTACATCGACACCATCATCGGCTCCCTGCCCGAGGACCTGCAGGCCGTGCTGCACCACCCCTGAGCACAGGGGGGCTCCTGGAGAACCAGGGACCCCCCCACCCCGCTCCCACCCCGCTCCCACCCGGCTCTGGGCAGCTGCAGTTGTGTTTGGAGAGGAGATTCCTTCCCGGATCCCGCCGGCGGGGCCCGGGTCTCCCCTGGGGGGGACTCGGAGCTGGGTCGGAGCCGTGGCTGCCCTGGGGAGCCTGTGCTCTGCTCCCTGTCTGATCCTGAGGGGCTGGGCTGGGGCTGTGCACCAGGAACTGTCCCCCGTGTGGCTGCCAGCAGGGCAGGAAGTGCCACCAGGCCTCCAGCAGCACGTGCCAGGCTGTGCCCAGCGTGCGGTGCCCGTGCAGACACACCATCCTTGTCCAGCACATCCCATGGCCTCATCCTGCCTGGAAGGAGCAGGAGCAGCCCTGGATGGGGCTCAGGACAGCTCCTGATGATGCAGATGAGGTGAAGAAGCTGCCCCTGCCCTGAGCAGCCCTGGCTCAGCCCAGTGCGAGCTCCAGCTGCAGGGGGAGCGGGAGGAGGAATTCTGGACATGGAAAGCTGCTGGATTCTCTCCAGGGCAGAGCCAGAGAAGGAGGGGCTGGTGCATCCCCAAGGACCAGAGCTCTCCAGAGTGCCTGGGATGGCTGCTGGGAGGAGCTGGCTCCAACTGCCATTCACTCTGCTTGGAGAGTCAGGTCCGTGACTGGGGCTGTGCCCGGGGCACTGGGAGGGCTGAGCTCAGCCCGCTTCCCGAGGAAACCTGTTGGAAAATCTGATTCCTACAGCCCATGCCAAGAGGAATGCACAGGATTGGGCCCTGCTCCTCTGCTCCTGCCTTCAGAGGCAGCTCCCCCTGCCTGGAATCCCCTTCCTGCCCTGGGAATGGATCCTCTGTGAGCCCAAGGCCTTTGCTGCTCCATGTCTGCATTTCCCCGTCCGGGTGTCTGGCCAGGGCTGAAATTTTTGCCTAAAAAAAGGGATTAGGAGGGATCTGGCAGCCTTGTCCTGTCAGAAGCCTGCTGTGGTTGAACTGGGCACCTTTGCAGGTGGCAGGATGGATCCTGCCCAGAGCCCTGGCATTCCCAGTGCTCCCAGTGGAAGCTGCTCCGTTTCCATTGCTCTGCCCCCTCTCGGGGCTGGGGAGGTGTGGGGGTCTCAGAGGTGGCTGAACTCCTGCATTCCCCCTCTGGAGCCAGGCATGGAGCAGCAGGAGCCCCCTGGGCCTCCCAGTGCCTCTGCCCTCCCTGGAGCCTGGAATTCTGTACAGTATCCTTAGGGACAGTGTATATTCTGTACATAGTCCGTGTGTGTCCGTGCACAGCTCTGGGGGCCCTGCTGGCCCCAAACACTCTGTAAAGTAGAAAATATTAGTTTAAAAAAAAACAAACCTGAAGCCAAGCTGGGTCCTGGTTTGGAGTCTCTGGAGTTTATTTGGTTTGGGATGGGCTGTCCCTGCTGTGGGGTTTGGTCACTCCTGGTTCACAGCACCCGGCCTGGTGTGTGTCCCTCTGCCCTTCCCGGGGCAGGGAATCATGGAAGCATTTGGGTTGGAAAATCCCCTAAGCCCGGGGAGTCCAACCCTCCCCCAGCACTGCCAAGGCCACCACTGCCCCATGTCCCCAAGTGCCACATCCACAGGGCTCTGAAATCCCTCCAGGGATGGGGCCTCCATCATCATCCTGTAGCTGTTCCTCAGCAGCCCAAATCTCCTCTTCCTGGCATTATCCCTCTCAATGATGTATTTTTAGTTTTGCATTTCTCCCAAACCTCATCTCCTGCAAACTCATTATCATGGAATCCCACACTGGTTTGGGTGGGAAGGGACCTCAAAGCCAATCCAGTGCCACCCTGCCATGGGCAGGGACACCTTCCACCAGCCCAGGTCGCTCCAAGCCCCGTCCAACCTGGCCTTGGACACTCCCAGGGATCCAGGGGCAGCCACAGCTTCTCTGGGCAACCTGGGCCAGGGCCTGCCCACCCTCCCAGCCAGGAATTCCTTCCCAATATCCCATCTGACCCTGCCCTCTGGCACTGGGAAGCCATTCCCTGTGTCCTGTCCCTGCAGGCCACTGTAAATAGTCTCACTCCAGGATCATCCTTTTCCCTTTCCTCCACACTGTCCATTTTTCTCTCTGCCCCCTTCACCTCCCACCAGGCTTTCAGCCCTGCCTCGTTCCCAAATCCTGGGTTATCTGAACCATTGTGTAGAATAAAAAATGCCTTATAAACTCTGCAGCCTAGATTAAATCCCAGTTTAACAGCTCCAGGTCCCACTTAGTCCATGGGGTGGAGGGAAGCAGGGGATGCAGGATCACAAAACAGGCTGATAGTCAGTCACAGGCTTTAACAGGAATAAACAGGACATTCATTTCCCTGTGGGAACCTGCCCAGCACCTCCTGTGCCCTCAAACCTTTCCAGGCACGAGGGGCCAAGTCCAGTGGGGAGATCCTACCTGGACAGGGAGCTGTGGGAAGTGTCCCTGCCCGTGGCAGGGGTGGCACTGGATGAGCTTTAAGGTCTCTTCCAACCCAAACCTCTCCATGATTCCATGAGCAGCCAGCGACATGCAGATCCTGCCTTGGCTCCGGGCGGCCCAGGGGGAGCTCAGGGAACAGCCCCCAGGACTGGAGCTCAGGGAACAGCCCCCAGGGATTCGAGGTGGGAGCTCAGGGAACAGCCCCCAGGGATTCCAGGTGGGAGCTCAGGGAACAGCCCCCAGGACTGGAGCTCAGGGAACAGCCCCCAGGGACTGGAGCTCAGGGAACAGCCCCCAGGGACTGGAGCTCAGGAAACAGCCCCCAGGGATTCCAGGTGGGAGCTCAGGGAACAGCCCCCAGGGACTCGTCATAGAAAGCCTGGAGGCCCCGGGGGGGCTGCAGGGGGGGGCTCCTGCCCAGCACCTCCCGACGGAAGTTCTGCCTCATCCAGCCATAGACCAAACTGTGCAGGAAGCCCTGCAGGGACACGCTCAGGGCCTGGGGGAGAGATGGAGAGGGAGAGGGAGAGGGAAAGGGAGAGGGCAAGGCCAGTGCTGCCATTCCCTGTCCCTGCAGACCCCAGGACCAGCCCGGGCCGGGTGACACAGGGACAGGTGACACAGGGACAGGTGACACAGGGACATGGGGAGGTGTCTCTCCTCATGATGTGGTTAATTAAACCACATCAAACCCCTGGGAAGAGCCAAAGGGTGAAACCCCAACCCCCAACCCGGTGGGAAGAGCCGGGCTGGGCCAGGGCTGTGTCCTCACCCCAGTCAGTGGGGTCCAGGCTGTCCCCGAGCCCTGTCACAGCCCCTGACCCTGTGGGGCCCAGCACCACTGACACATTGGGTGGGGACAAAAGTCCGGCTCGGGAGCCCTGGAAATGGGGTTTTACTCACTGCAGCACCGTAGAGGACAAGGACCGAGGCGGGTTTGATGCTGGTGAAGGAGAGGAGGGTGAGGAGGAAGGCTGTGGGTGGGAGACAAAAGGACAGTCTTCGGTGGGACACCCCCACCGTGACCCTGCGGGGCTGGGGGGGCCCTGGGACACCCCCCCGGACTTGCCTGGTGTCCAGCAGAGCAGGAAAACCAGCTGGAAGCAGCGGGAGGCTTTGCTGACGCTGCGGCCGCTCCCGCCCCCGAAGCCCGCGTCCCTCTCCAGGGGCAGCAAAGGCACCGCGACCGTCCCGCGGCAGCGGAGCCTCACCCGGCGGTACAGGAGCTGGGGAGGGGCCCGGGGGGTCAGCGGGGCCGTCCCGGACCCCAAACCCGCCCCTGCCCCGCGCCCTCACCGTGCAGCAGCCGAGCACCAGCAGCAGGTACAGGAGGAAGAGGATTTTCCCCGCCAGCCCCGCGTCGTTCTCACCGAGGTACTGGGAGGCAACGGGAACTCCGTGGGGCCGGGGCAGCCCTGCCTCAAGCCCCGAGCTGTGCCAGCTCTGCCCCAGCCGTGCCGCGACCCCACGGCCCGGGAGCTGCCGGAGCTGCCCCTGAGCCTCTGCTGGAACGGACCCCCCCGTCCCGGCCCTTTGGAGCACCTGCCCGGTGGATCCTGCGCTCCCCAGAGCCCCCCGCCCCGGCAGGGTGGGTGGGCAGCTCCGGGGGGCAGGGACGGGCAGTGCTCACCTGGTAGCAAATGTCCTGGGTAGGGTGGATGAGCAGCAGGCAGCTGCAAGGAGAAGGACGGAGGATGCTGCTGCCCGTCCCCAAATCCCCAACCCCATCCCCAAATCCCCAACCCCAAATCCCCCACCACAACCCAAATTACCCCGACCACAAATCCCCAGCCACAAATCCCCCACCCCCAACCCAAAATGTCCCAATCCCAAATCCCCAACCCCAAATCCCCCATCCCCAAATCCCCGCCCCCAAACCTAAATACCCCAAACCCCCCACCTCAGCCCAAAATCCCCCAACCCCGAATCACCAACCCCAAATCCCCCAACCCCGAATCCCCAAACCCAAATCCCCCAACCCCAACCCCAAATCCCCCATCCCCAAATCCCCCACCCCAACGCCTCCACCCCCGGCGGTGTCCCGTGGGGGGCAGGGAGGGGGTGCCCCCGGCCCCCGTGCCCGGACCTGGAGCAGTACAGCCCGAAGGTGCCGTGGGAGCCGTTCCCTTTCCAGGGCACCACGGGCGCGATGTCGGTGCCGGGGGTGCCGCGGGCGAGGAGCTGCCCCAGGAGCGTCAGCGCCGGCACCAGCCTGGGGGAGAGGGGGGAGCGTCCCGGGATGTCCTGGCCTGTCCTGGGACAGCCGGGGGGGATCGAGAGGGGCACCTACCAGGCCAGGATGTAGGGAATTCCCTGCCACGCGCTCTCCAGGCACCGGCTCCGCTCCTGCGGGGGGATCCTGCCCTGAGCCGGGGCTGCAGGAGCGGCAGCAGCCGAGGATCCAGCCCCGCTCCCACCGGGATGAGGGGAACCACCAATGCCCCAGGGAATGCGGCTGTCCTGGATGCCCCCGCTGCCCCTCGGGTCCTGGCAGGGCCATGTGTGGGCAGAGCAATGCCCAGGTCCTGGCAGGGCTGTGTGAGGGCAGGGCGACGCCCAGGTGCTGGCAGGGCTGTGTGAGGGCAGGGCGATGCCCAGGTCCTGGCAGAGCATTGTCCAGATCCTGGCAGGGCTGTGTGTGGGCAGGGCGATGCCCAGGTCCTGGCAGGGCTGTGTGAGGGTAGGGCGATGCCCAGGTGCTGGCAGGGCTGTGTGAGGGCAGGGCGATGCCCAGGTGCGGGCAGGGCTGTGTGAGGGCAGGGCCATGCCCGGCTCACCCGGGCGGGGTCACGGACCTGCAGCGCTGCCGCGGGCCGGGCTCTGCCGCCAAGGACGGTGCGATAGGACTCGTAGGCGTAGACAACGACCATGAGGAACGAGACCGAGTAGAAGGTCTGGGAGAAGAAAGGGAGAGGGACAAGGAGAGGGGGTCGGTCCTGCTGTGCCCAGAGCCCCCAGGGTACCTTCCCTGGTACCCTACCAGAGTACCTTCCCCGATGCCCCACCGGCCCCTTCCCTCCCCGTGCCCTGCAGCCCAACCCCACAGCACCCCTCCAGCCCCTTCCCTCCTCCTGCACCCGCGGAGGGACCCCGTGGCCTCTCTGGCCGGTGGCCTCTCGGGGCCGGCAGCACTGACCGCCCGGGCCCCCCGTCCGTCCATCCCAGCCCGCAGACGGGGCTCGGCCGCTCCCGGCGGCCCGGGGGGGTCCCGGTGCCCCCTTACCGTGACCAGCATCCGCCCGTAGGGACAGGCGGCGTAGGCGGGCACGGAGAGCGGGGCCGGCAGCAGCTGCAGCGTGGCCGTGCCCAGCAGGGCAGCGGCGCCCAGGAAATCCGCCAGGGCCAGCAGGGCCAGGGGCCGCAGCTGGGGAGGGGGCACGGCGTTAGCTCGGATGGCAGAGCCCCCCCGAGCTCCCACGGCCCCCCGCGGGCTGGCACCGGCTGCTCCCGGGGGCCTGGAGCGAGCGCTGGACATCCCGCACCTCCCGCGGCTTTATCCCAGGGCCGGCCCGGCTTTGCCTCGGGCTTAGCTGCGGTCAGGCCCGTCCCTGCGCCCCTGGAAGCTGGTGGCACTCACCTGGGAGTGGCAGCACTGCCGGTGGCACTTACCTGGATGCTCAGGAGCCGGTGACACTCACCTGGATGTGGCAGCACCGCCGCTGGCGGGAGGCGACAGCGAGGACGGATCCGCTGCCCAGGAGGCTGGAAAAGTCGGGGCTGGTGACAAATGTCCCGGCAGAGCTGCTGCCAAGCCCCAGTTCCAGCCCCGGGAGCGGGGCCAGGACCCACCTGAGCAGCGCGGCCGGGAGGGAGATTCCCATCAGCACCAGGACCTGGGGGAGACACGCGGGGAGAGCGGGCTCGGGGGTCCCGGAGTGGGGCCACCCCGGGAGCCTCGGCCGGCCCACGGCTCGGGGGATGTGGAGCCCCGCGGGCATCCAAAAACACCGGGAAAGGTGCTCGCCCGGAGAGGCTGTGGGAGGGCTGAGGGGGCAGCGGAGGGGTCGGGGCCGGTCCCTCCCCAGCTCCTCGGGGGCGGCCGCACGGGGGGTTTCCCGGCTCCATCCTCCTGAGTTTTCCTCCGAGATGCCCTCCTCAGCATCCCGGATTCCCTCGCCCGGGGCTGGGGAGCGCCAAGAAGCCGCGTCCCGCCCGGGGCCACGCCGGGAGCGGCTCCCAGACGGCGCTGATGGAGCTGCCGCCGAGGAACCGGAGCGACCGCCGGGGCCGGACGGATCCCGGGGCTGAGTCACCGGGACAGCCGGGCAGGAGCCTGGGAGGAGCCGCTCCGGCCCAGCACGAGCCCTGCCCGGGGGCCGGGACCCCTTTGCCGGTCCCAGAGCGGCCCCAGCTCCGGCGTGGGGGGACCCCGTGAGCCGGGATTTGTTGGAGTGGGAACTGCAGCGTTCGGCAGCGCCATTCCCAGGTCTCCAGAGGGTTTCCCGCACGCACGTGGATTTACCTGGGTATCCGAGAGAGCCCACAGCTGCTCCTCTGCGTTGGCCATGGCCGGGGGTGGGAGCCTGGAGCCTTCCCGGCTCCGCCTGCACCGGGCACAGCCCGGGATGGAGCGGCTGCCGGGAGCGCTGGCGCTGGAGCGGCTCCGCTGCCGCTGCCCGGGCTCGCTCCACACCCTCTGTGGGCACCCGGGCACGGCCCAGCCGGAGGAACCTGCCCAGCCGGGGCAGGAGGAGCTTCCCCGAGCTGCAGGCGGATCATCCCAGCCCTGGGAGCAGGGAGGGATCAGCACCTCGGCTGGGGAGCCCAGGAGAGCACATGGACACCCCCGGGCACGTGGGGAGAGGGGGAACAGCACCGAGAGCTCCTTGTCCCACTGGAGGAGTCCAGAGAGGCCACGGGGATGCTCCCAGGGCTGGATTCCCTCTGCCCTGGAGCCAGGCTGGGAGAGCTGGGGGGGTTCCCCTGGAGAAGAGAAGGCTCCAGGGAGAGCTGAGAGCCCCTTGCAGGGCCTAAAGGGGCTCCAGGAGAGCTGGAGAGGGACTGGGGACAAGGCCTGGAGGGACAGGACACAGGGAATGGCTTCCCACTGCCAGAGGGCAGGGAGAGATGGGATATTGGGAAGGAATTGCTGGCTGGGAGGGTGGGCAGGCCCTGGCCCAGGGTGCCCAGGGAAGCTGTGGCTGCCCCTGGATCCCTGGAAGTGTCCAAGGCCAGGTTGGACGGGGCTTGGAGCAACCTGGGCTGGTGGAAGGTGTCCCTGGCCATGGCAGGGTGGGACTGGATGGGCTTTCAGGTCCCTTCCCTCCCAAACCTTCCTGGGATTCTCAGTGCCAGACTCCTCTGCATCTTCTCCCTGACACAGATCCAGCACTGACGGTGCAGGAATGAAGCATTCCCATTCCCACACTCACAGGGACCTCGGGAAATGAAGGCATTTATTAATTTTGTTATAATTTTAAACCCAAGGATGTTCTGATCTCCAAGCACTGTCCGGGCCCAACACCAACAGCCAACAGAGTCCTGCCTCAAACAGGGATTTACCTTTATTTCAGGGATACTGGCTGAAGGAAGAGAGGGAAGAGGGAGGGAGGAGGAGGAGGAGGAGGAGGGAGAGGGGCTGGAGGGAGCAGGGGAAGAATTGTAGCAGGAGAGCTGCCGAGGGTGACAGTGACACAGGGGACTCGTTTGGCAGCTCCTGGATGTGCTCCTGGGCAGCTGCTTCCTTCTTCTCCTCCATCGGGTACGGAGGGATCAGGGGATCCCTGGGCAGTGGAGCTCTGTGCTCCCAACTGGATCCCACCTTGTTCCCCCGCTCCCAGCTGGGACCCCACACTGATCCCTGTCTCCCAACTGGATCCCACCTTGTTCCCCCGCTCCCAGCTGGGACCCCACACTGATCCCTGTCTCCCAGATGGATCCCACCTTGTTCCCCTGCTCCCAGCTGGGACCCCACACTGATCCCTGTCTCCCAGATGGATCCCACCTCGTTCCTCTCCTCCCAGCTGGATCCCACATTGATCCCCACCACACCTGGGATCCATTCCAGGTCTCTTCATCCTCCAGAAGAGCACGAGGCAGAGGGAGAACAAGGATCATCCCCTCAGCCTGAGCAGCAAAGCCAAAGCAGGAGGCACCATCTCCCTCTGGTGTTGTGGGAATGGCTCCAGGGTGAGAGCTGGAGCCATCCCTGTTATTCCAGAGGTACCACCTAATTCAACCTTTCCAAACTGGGAGCAAGGTCCAGGCTCTTCCCTGGCTGAGCCAACACTTGCACCCTTGGGAAGCGTTCCAAACACTCCTGGGACAAACTGTCCCTTTCCCATCCAGTTCCCTCCATCCCAGCAGCACCTGGATCCCTCCCAGCAGGGACAGGTTCTGCCCAGGGCACGTTTTCCCTGAGGACTCTTTTGAGGAGAAATTGGCACCAAGGGCTGAGTTACTGGGAATCCAGGGGATTTGGCTGCTGGCAGGACCAGGACAGCTAAGGAGGCAAGGAGGGATGTTGCACCCCAGGGTCCCTCCCCCTGGAAGCGTCAGGGTGGCTGCAGCACCCCAGGATCCCTGTCCCAGGCCCCTGGTGGGTCCCCTGGGATGGGCTGGGGACATGGGAGACCCCCAGGCTGTCCCCCTGGGGACATGGCACCCCCTCCTTTCCCAGCCCAGGGACAGGGAACACCCGGGCCCTTCCCTGAGCTGTGAGGGGACACAGCACATCCCTCCTGCACACTGCTGCTCCTGCAGCTCCCAGAGCTCCAGCCCCAAGGGCAGGGCAGGATCCTGCCATGGAATAGGAGTTTGCTGCTCTTCCCAAGGCCCCCCCGGGCAGGGCAGCACCAGGAGCTGCTCCCCCGACCTGCTTCTAACTCCAGGCCCACCGGGGGTGTTAATCCAGACTCATCCCTGTACTCTGGGCCGGGGAAGCTGAGCTTTGGTAGCCAGGGTTTAACTCCAAACAAGGGGCAGGAAAACAACACCACGGGGACGTTTGGCCTGCGTAGATGAGAAAGTTTGGGAGCTCCAGCTGAGCAGAGCTGGGAAGAGCCTGTTCCAGGCCCACCAGCAAAACATCCCTCAGGGAGCAGGTTTCAGGATGTCCTGGCTTCCTTCTTTCACCAGTTCCCATGGAAATTAGGGAAGAACCTCCAGGTCCCTGCAGGCACTGCCCGGACCTGCCACCCCCTGCCCCCCACTGCTCCATCCCAGCAGGAACGGGGCCTTCCTTCCAAAACCAGCACTGCACAGCAGCAAAACTTCCCTGGAACTCCCAAAAACGAGCAGGGCACCCATTCCAGCCTTTCCTCTGCTTCCTGCTCCCAAACGGGGTCAGGCAGCTCCAATTCCTGCTCAGCCACGTGGCACCTTGGGGTGGGGAATCATCCCTGGCACCACCACAGTGGTGCCACCACTGCAACATCCAGGAGATCCTTTCTCCATCCTGGAATCACTGAGAATTCCCGAGGATCCCTGGGCAGGAAGGAGAGCACGGCTGAGCCCTGGGAGGGGCCTGGGGCTGCATCCACTGTTAAATTGGCTCTGGAGAAGAAACACTGGAGAAAACGCTCAAGATTTTCTGCATTAAACCTTCTCCTCTCGAGCCTCTCATGGTCTGGTGCTATTTTAGCTCCATCTAAAGTGCTTCCCACCCTCCTTTTAATCTTCTGAGTCACGAGCCCGGCTGGAGTTTGAAGATCCAAGAGAGTTCCACCCTAACCCACGCCTGACAGGTTGGGATCATTTTAAAACCCTCTCTAAAAAAGCATCAGGATCCTCAATTCCAGGGGTTTTAAACCAAGTCCCAGCTCAGAGCAAATTGCCACACCAGGGCTGGAAGAGTTGGCACAATTCCACTGCAAGTTGGTGCTAAAACCACCGGTTCAAGCCCAAGTTGTGACCGGGAGCTCCGGGCACGGTCGGGAGGAGGTTTCACCACGAGCAAAGTGGTTTTGGTCGATCACCGGGACGTTCTTACGGACAAGGGAGTGAGAGCTGCCCCCTCATCTCTTCCCGTGGAGCCACCAGCTGCCCTGGGCCGAGCGCCTGGCCACGTCCTCCTTCTCCTCGGGGCTGAAGTGCAGGATGGTGAGGATGGCCGTGAGCGTCTGCTGCCGGCCCCGCGCGTCGGGCAGCGTCAGGAACCGGTACACCACGTTCTTCAGGTACTCCAGGTTGGCCCCTTCCCTGCTCCTGTCCCGGACGCTCTTCTGGATCTGGCCCTGCAGCGCCGCCACCTCCTCGCGGTGCCTCTCCTGCTCGGCCAGGGCCTTCTCCCGCAGCCGGTGCAGCTGCCCCTCCAGGCCGTGCCGGTGCTTGCGCAGCGCCGCCACCTCCACCTCCTTGCGCGCCAGCTGCTCCGCGTACAGGAACAGCGTGGGCTCGGAGCCCGAGGGCAGGGGCAGGCCCTGGGGGAGAACCTCGGAGGAGCCGAGGCCGGGGGAGTCGCCGCAGGGGCCGTCCGGGGAGCTCTGGGAGGCCTGGAGGGCGTGGGGCAGCGCGTGGGGCAGCGCCAGGGCCCGCAGGCGCTCCAGCTCCTGGTCCTTCTCGGCCAGCACGGCCAGCGCCCGGTCCCGCTGCTTGTGCATCTCCTCCTCCAGGCGCAGCGCCCGCTCCCGGTACTCCAGCTGGCACCTCTCCAGCTCCTGCCGGTGCCGCTGCTGCAGCTGGGACAGCTCCTGCCTCTTGGCCTCCACGTCCTGCCGGTGCCGCCGCTCCGCGTCGTCCGAGGCCAGCTGGAGCGCCACGTACTTCTCCTTGAGCTCCCCCAGCTGCTCCTGGGCCTCCTCCAGCTCCTTGGCCAGGTTGATGTCCTTGCTGGACTTGTTCTTCAGGACCAGCTGGGCCCTCACCTTGTAGCGCTCGAACTCCTCCTTCAGCTGCCTCAGCTCCTGCTGGTAGTACCCGGCCGTGGCCTTCTCGCCGTCCCCGGAGCCCCGGGGCAGCTCCGGCTCGCACGGCTCCTCCACGTCCGCCTGGCTCTTCCCGGTGGCCGCCTGCAGGAGCTTCTTCAGCTTCTCCATCTTGTCCTTGAGCACGTTCACGTCCAGGTTGGCCTCCTCGCCGTGGATGTCCCCCGGGGCCCGGCTGGAGGCGGCGATGGCCAAGGTCTTGTTCTCCAGGTCCAGCTGCACGATGCGGTCCTTGAGCTTCTGGATGACCTGCTGGTCCTTCTGCTTGGCCTTCTCGTAGGTGCCCAGCAGCTCGGACGCCTGGGACACCTGAGCCTCCAGGTCGGCCACGCGCCGCTCCTCCATCTGCGCGCGGTGCCGGAGCTGCTCCTCGGCCTGGGCGGTCTGGGGGCACGGACAGGGCAGGGTCAGGGCAGCACGGGGGGCACAGGGTGCTCAGCTCTGCTCTGCCCCACCCCAAACCACGGCGGGGCCTCCCCTTCCCCGGGAATCCTGCAGGAGACACCTCCCGGCCTTGGCTTCTCGGGGATTTGGGTATTTGGAATCACGGAACGATGTGGGTGGGAAGGGGCCTTCAGGATCCTCTATTCCCATCCCCTGCCACTAGACCCACTACTCCCATCCACCTTCCACCAGACCAGGTTGCTCCAAGCCCCATCCAACCTGGCATAGGACACTCCCAGGGATCCAGGGGCAGTCATAGATGGTCTGGGCAGCGTGGGCCAGGGCCCCACCACCCTCACAGCCCTGTCCCTTCATGCCTTGTCCCAAGTCTCTTCTCCAGCTGTCCTGGAGCCTCTTTTGGCCCTGGAAGGGACTCTAAGGTCTTTGGACTCTGATGGACTGGGAGGGGGAATTTGGCTCCTCCAGCCCCAAACCCTTCCTGAATCCCTGGACACGCCCCCCATTCCCAGCCAGGACTCACCTTCTTCATCTCCTGCACCAGCTGCACCTGGAAGTGGTTCTTGAGCCCGGCCATCTCCTCCTGGAGCTGCTGGATGCGGGGGTCGGCCTTGCTGTTCTCCTCCCGCACCCCCTGCAGCTCCCTCTTGAGCTCCTCCAGCTCCTGGCTCAGCTGCCGCACGTGCTGCTCGTGCCCCTGCGCCCGCTCGGGCGCCCCGGCCCTGCCGGCGGGCGCGTCCCGGCCCTGCTCCAGCCGCAGCTCCGCGTCCCGGCGCAGCTCCCGCTCCGCGCGCAGCAGCTCCTGCAGCTCCCGCAGCATCTCGGCGTGGTCGCCCTGCTCGCGCGCCCGCTCGTGCTGCTGCGTGATCAGCCGGGCCTTGGTCTCGGCCAGCTGCTCCCGCAGCCCCCCCAGCTCCAGCGCCAGCCGCTCCGCCTCGGCCCGCGCCCGCCACGCCGCCTCCTCCAGCTCCTGCCGCATCTGCCGCTTGTCCGCCTGGTACGAGGCCTCCATGCGCGACTTCTCCTGCGTCACCGTGGCCAGGGCGCCCGTCAGGGTGGCCAGCTGGGCCTTCAGCTGCAGGAGCCTCCGCTCGGACTCGCCGAGGTCCCCCTCGGGGCCGGGAGGCTCCTCGGCTCTGTGGGCCGCGGGTCTGTCCTCCTCGGGCCCCGCGTCCGCCCCGGTGCAGCTCACGCCGCCCGCGGCGTCCCCGGTGCTGCCATTAGCGCCGGCCGTGCCATCCCCCGTGGTGCTGCTCACACTGGCCCCGCTGGCCGCAGTGTCCCTGCTGGTCCCACTGGCCGCCGTGTCCCTGCTGGTCCCACTGGCCGCCGTGTCCCTGCTGGCCCCGCTGGCCGCGGTGTCGGCGCTGGCGGCCGTGCCCGCGCTGTCCTCGCTGTGCTCGGAGCTCTGGTCATCCGGGGGCTCCCCGGGGCCGGGCGCCGGGAGATGGCCCTCGTGGGACACGGAGAGCACCTTCAGGCTGGCCTCCAGCGCCTCCTTCTCCTTGAGCAGGCTCTTGTAGGCCAGCACCACGTCCTTGAGCCGCGCCTGGTACCGCAGCAGCTGCTGCTTCTGCGCCTCGATGGTGTCCAGCAGGTCCTTCCTGCTGGGGCCGCCCCCGAAGCTCATCCCGAACTTCTCCATGGCCTGGGCAGCCTGCGGAGGGGAACCGGGACAGAGGGGGAACGGGAGGGAAAGAAATGTCTGGGATGGGCAGGAGCGGCTGGATGGGCTGGAGTGTCATCCTGGAACCCCCCCAGCACACCAAAGGAGCAGGAACATCATCCTGAACCACCCCCAGGACCCCCAGCTTGACCCCCCCCAGGACCCCCATCCTGACCCCCTCAGGACCATCCTGACCCCCCCACGGACCCACATCCCGGGACTCCCAACCTGACCCATTAAGGACCATCCTGACCCTCCAGGACCCCCGCTCTGACCCCTCCCAGGACCCCCATCCGGACCACCTGCCCAGGACCACCCTGACCCCCCCAGTACCCCCATCCCGACCCCCCGGACTGCCATCCCGACTCTCCCCTGGACTCCCATCCGGAACCCCCCCGGACACCACCCTGAGCCCCCGGACGCTCATCCGGTTTCCCCCCAGGACCCCCACCCTGACCCATTCAGGACCACCCTGACCTCCCCCTCAGGACCCTCCCCTGAGCCGCCAAGGCCATCCTGACGCCCGCGGACTATCCGGACCCCCTCGGCCTCCCCTCGTTCCCCTCAATCCCCCCCGTTCCCCCCATTCTCCCAATCCCCCCCAGTCTCCCAATCCCCCCGTTCCCCCCAACCCCCCCCGTTCCCCCCAACCCCCCCCGTTCCCCCTAATCCCCCACAGTCTCCCCAGTCCCCCCCAATCCCCCCCGTTTCCCCCGGTCCCCCCCAATCCCCCCCGTTTCCCCCAGTCCCCCCGTTCCCCCTCACCCCCGCCCGCTGCCGCCGCCGCCGCTTCCGCCGGAACCCGCCGTGTGGGCGGGGCCAGATGTGTGACGTAACGAAGGAGGCGGGACACGCTTAAATAAACTGCTGGGAGGGGCGGGGCCACAAAGGGGGCGGGGCGTAGAGGGATGTAGGCGTGGCTGCGTCTGAAGGGCGTGGTCTGAGCGCACGGGGGCGAGGCCTGGGGAGAGGGGGCGTGACCGAGATGGGGGGCGTGGTCTGGGTGCAGGGCGGCGAGGGGGCGTGACCAAATATTGTGGGCGGGACCTAAGGCTCGGCGGAGCACCGGGGGGACAGCACGGCCGTCCCGTGTCCCCCAGTGTCCCCTCGTGTCCCCCGTGTCTTCCCTGTGACTCTCCTGTTCCTCTTGTATCTCCCCATATCCCCCCGTGTCCTCCCATATCCCCCATATCCCCCGTACCCACCCGTGTCCCTGCCCATTCCCTCCTGTGCCCCCCCATGCCCCCCGTGCCCTCCCATGTCCCCCCGTGTGCCCCATATCCCCCCGTGTCCTCCCATATCCCCCCATGTCCCCCCTACCCACCCGTGTCCCTCCCCATTCCCTCCTGTGCCCCCCCGTGCCCCCCGTGCCCTCCCATGTCCCCCCATGTGCCCCATATCCCCCCGTGTCCTCCCATATCCCCCCATATCCCCCCATGTCCCCCGTACCCACCTGTGTCCCTCCCCATTCCCTCCTGTGCCCCCCCATGCCCCCCGTGCCCTCCCATGTCCCCCCGTGTGCCCCGTATCCCCCCGTGTACTCCCCGTGTCCCCCCATATCCCCCCGTGTTCCCCCATATCCCCCCATGTTCCTCCATATCCCCCCATGTCCCCCACATGTCCCTCCCAATTCCCTCCCGTTGCCCCCATGAGCCCCCATATCCCACGTATTCCTCCGTGTTCCCCCCGTGTCCCTTCCGATTCCCTTCCGTGCCCCACTGTATCCCCCGTGTCCCCCCGTGTCCCCCCAGTGTCCCCCCCGTGTCCCACCTGTGCCCCTGCCATGTTCTCCCCAATTCCCCCTCCTGTCCCCCCGTATCCCCCCGTGTCCTGCTCGTGTCCCACCCATGTCCCCCCTTGTCTCCCCGTGTCCCCACACCCACCGTGTCCCCCCGCGTGCCCCTCGTGGCACGGAGCAGTACCCTGGTGCTGCCCGGGCTGTGCCGTGGGGCTGGCACGGCTCCTCCCGCTGCTCTGGCCTTTGGAGCTCAGTTTTATTCGTGGGGTGTTTTCCATTCTCCCCAGAGTGGCCTCAGCTCTGAGTACTTGGATCCCAAGGACAGAGACAGGGAGGATCTTCCTTGCCATCCTCCCGTAAACTTCGTAGTTCTCTTTCTCTCGGGGAGGGATGAGGGGCCGTGGAGCTGCTGTGGAATGCCGAGGGATTAAACACCTCCATTGTACCCTGGGCCTGAACGTCTCTGTCTGGCTCCAGAGGCCGCCCGAGAACCTGAGACGCCTGTGGGGCACCTGAGATCATGGAATGGTTTGGGTGGGAAGGGACCTTAAAGGTTATCTCCTGATGTCTCACCCCCTGCCATGGCAGGGATGCCTTCCAAGGTTGCTCCAAGCCCCGTCCAACCTGGCCTTGGACATTTCCAGGGATCCAGGGGCAGCCACAGCTTCTCTGGGCAACCTGGCTCCACGACTCTGCCATGCCCAGCCCACGGAACCGGCCCCTCTGTGACATCAGCCCCGGCCCGGGGGCACCGGCAGGGCCGTGGGGGCTGCACTGGAGGTGACCCCCCGCTCCTGGCACTGCCACCCATGGCTTGGCTGTGGCTCCTGGTCCTGCTGGCCCTGGCCGGGCCCGTGGGTGGCAACTGGGACACCTGCAGGTCAGTGGCCCGGGGACGTGGGAGGGAGCTCGGGAACACTGGGGGGGTTCCCAGCAGAACGGGGGCACAGACGTGCCCTCGGGGGTCCCTGGCCCTGCTGCCCCTCAATGCAGTGTGGGGGGACAACAGGGGACCTGAGCGGCCCCTGGGCAGGGCAGTGATGGCTTTGTGCTTCCAGAGGGACCTGCGGGCTCCGGCCCATGGCTTCCGACCACAACTCCCTGATTCCCGACGGCCCCGTGGCTTTGGCCGACGGCACGTCCCGCGTCGTGGGTGGCACCGGTGTCCAGCCGGGGGCCTGGCCCGGCATCGTCAGCATCCAGGCCACCTGGAAGAATGGCACGTGGCACATGTGCTCGGGTGTCCTCCTCAGCTTCCAGTGGGTCCTCACGGTCGCCCACTGCTTCATCAGGGCCGGGTAAGGAGGGGCAGGGACAGGGATGTCCCCACAGCTCGGGCGGGTGCCCAGGTCACAGCACCACGTGCTGCTCCCGTCCGGCTCTTTCCTCTCTGCTTCCCTCTCTCCCTTGGGAAGCAGAAGGCTGGGAAGCTGCCACAGTCCGTGGCTCTGCTCCCTCTCACCCCTCTCTCCATCAGGGACGTCTACCGGTGGGACGTGGTGATCGGGGCCACGGATCTGACTCAGCCGGGCCCCGAGGCCGAGGTGAGGCACATCCAGAGGCTCCTGGTGCACCAGCACTACGTGGCTGCCACGGCAAGGAACGACATTGCCCTGCTGGAGCTGGACCGGCCCGTGGAGTGCAGTGACTACATCCAGCTGGGCTGTGTGCCCGACACCTCGGTGAGGGTCTCGGACCTGAAATCCTGCTACATCGCGGGATGGGATTTCTCTGCGGACGCAGGTGAGTTCCCAAACAGGGTGTGTGCCCTGGGTGAGCTGGGCACCCCGGGGACATGGGCTGGGTACCTGGGGACATGGACTGGGACCCCATGGACATGGGCTGGGCACCCCATGGACATGGGCTGGGCACCTGGGGACATGGGCTGGGCACCCCGGGGACATGGGCTGTGTACCTGGGGACATGGGCTGGGCACAACCACAGTCCAGCTGTGGCTGCAGGACATCAGCAGGGCCAGGTCTCGGAGCAGCCTGGGCTGGGGGAAGGGGTCCCTGCCCAGAGTGGGGGGTGGCACTGGATGAGCTTTAAGGTCCCTTCCACCCAAACCATTCTGTGACTCCCTGAAGACTGTGGAGAGATGGGCCTGGCCCCTTCCCCAGAGCCAACAGCAGGGACACAGGGGGACAGTGTCGCTCCAGGGGCAAAGCCAGTTCTGGGGAAGGGGTTCATCACAAGGCAGGGGAGGGGATGGGCACTGAGCTGCTGGAGGCTCATTCCCCTCCCTGCCAACAGCTCTGGGACCAAATGTGGTGCTGCAGGAGGCCAAGGTTCACCTCATGGACACACGGCTCTGTAACAGCAGCCGCTGGTACGGGGGGGCCGTGCACCCCGAAAACCTGTGCGCTGGGTACCCGCAGGGCGGCATCGACACCTGCCAGGTGGGAGCGTGGCACCAGTCCCTCAGCCCCGACAGCACAGGGACCCTGACCCCAAACATGGCACGGGCTGGGCCTGGGTCCCCTCGGGTCCCCATCACTGCCAGGGCTGTCCTGTCCCATGTCCCCTCTCCCAGGGCTGCCCTGTCCCATGTCCCATATCCCAGGGCTGCCCTGTCCCATGTCCCCTATCCCAGGGCTGTCCTGTCCCATGTCCCCTATCCCAGGGCTGCCCTCCCCCATCCATGTCCCCTTGTCCCCAAGGCCTGGCTCTGCCCACAAAGCCCATCCAGTGCTCCTGGCAGCCCTGAGCTGCAGATGTGACCCTGGATCATCCATCCTCTGCACATCTGGGACCACTGTGCAGAGATGGGACAGCCCCCAGCCTGCTCCCAGCCGAGGCTCTGGAGGCTCCAGCCCCCAGGCAGAGCCTCCCCATCTGGGAATGTGGCTCTGGCAGGGGCTGGGAGAGAGGAGCCAGCCCTGCTGCTGCAGCAGCCCCCCACAAACCCTGAGCCCTCTCTCCTGCCACAGGGGGACAGCGGGGGTCCCCTGGTCTGCAAGGACAAGAGAGCTGACTACTTCTGGCTGGTGGGGCTGAGCAGCTGGGGAAGAGGCTGCTACAAAGCCAGGCACCCCGGGATCTACACCTCCACTCAGCACTTCCACAACTGGATCCTGGTCCAGACGGGCCTGACCCCAGTAGAAATTGCCACTCCAACACCAGCCACTCCAGCACCAGAGCCAGGCTGTACCCCAGCCCCCGAGGAGATCCCAGTGCCAGCGATCACCCCGACCCCCCAGGAAATCCCCACACGACAGGTCATCTTGATCCCCGAGGAGGAGGAGGAGGAGGAGGAGGAGGAGGAGGAGGAGGAGGAGGAGGAAGAGGAGCCGACGCCAGAGCCACAACCAACCATCATCTCGACCCCAGAAGAGGAGGAGGAAGAGGAGGAGGAGGAGCCGACGCCAGAGCCAGAACCAACCATCATCTCGACCCCAGAAGAGGAGGAGGAGGAGGAGGAGGAAGAGGAGGAGGAGCCGATACCAGAGCCAGAACCAACCATCATCTCGACCCCAGAAGAGGAGGAGGAGGAGGAGGAGGAGGAGGAAGAGGAGGAGGAGCCGACGCCAGAGCCAGAACCAACCATCATCTCGACCCCAGAAGAGGAGGAGGAGGAAGAAGAGGAGGAGGAGGAGGAGCCGATACCAGAGCCAGAACCAACCATCATCTCGACCCCAGAAGAGGAGGAGGAGGAGGAGGAAGAGGAGGAGGAGCCGCTGCCAGAGCCAGAACCAGAAGCAGAGATAAGGCCATCCGCCGTTTTGATTCCCGAGGAGGAAGAGGAGGAGGAGGAGGAGGAGGAGGAGGAGGAGGAAGAGGAGGAGGAGCCGGAGCCGGTGCCCACACCGCAATCCGACAGGCTGCTGATCATTTCAGTGCCGTACCAGAGCCTGGTGAAATTCTGTAACCTGCTGACGAACTTCTTGCGGTTTCTGAGGGACAAAATTGATTGACCAGAAGGACGAGCAGGTCCAGTTCTGGCTGCCGTGGATCAGGACCGTTCCCTGATGAAATCACGGCTGCGGGGCCAAAGGCAGCCCCAGTGCCCAGGACTGCTCCGTCCTCTCCCGCTCCTCCCCTGCGCCCACCCCGATGGAGAGGTTCTGTTGTTATCGAAATAAAGTTTTCGTGTTCCCCGCTAACCACGTTTTCAGCCCAGTTCAGTCTCCTGTGCCAGGCAGGGACGGGACAGTCTGGGAACCCCGGGAAACGAGCCGGGTCGGCCCCTGGTCTGGGAGGAGACGAGGGCGGAGACGGGCAGGAGCGGGAAAAGCGATTTAATAAAGGAGCGGGGCAGCAACAGGAGCAGCTGGAGAGGGGTCCTGGAGCCACGAGGGCCGTGGGGGTGCAGGAGGATGCCCACCCTGAGCTGCTGCTGCCCAGCCAGGCGTGTCCCCTCTGCACCAAGGTGCTGCCCCTGGGGCTGCCGGGACCCCCCATCCCACCCTCCAGCCCAGGGGGGATCTCTGGATCCGGGATGTGCCCTCTGCTCCTCCTGGATCCTGGGAGATCCACCTCCAAGGAGCTGTGGTGGCTCTGGAGAAGATGCTGAGCCTGGTCCCTCCCAGGACACGGCGGGGCTCCTTGATTCCATGATCCACCCCGGGTCGGGGGCTGGTTTGGTTCTTCGGGGGCTGTCCCAGCCATGGTGGCCCGGCCATCACCGATGTCCCCCCGCACAGAAATCCTCAGCTCCCGGCACAGGGGTTGTCTCGGGCCCTCCGTCCTGCCAGGGCCCCTCAGAGCCAGGGGCACCGCGGGCCGTGGAGGCGGGCGAGGGGCTCCGGGGGGCTGGCGAGGGGCGGCGGCAGCGGGGGCTCAGCGGGGCTCGGGGCACCAGGCTGGCACCGGGGGGCAGGGGGCCCGGGGGGCAGCAGGGCGAAGGGGGGGCTCTCCAGGGGCTGCCAGGGCGCTGGAGGGGCGCTCCCGCCCGGAGCCGAACCTGCGGGAGGGACGCGGGGCTCAGGCACCGCCCTCGCCCCCAGCCCCGCTCTGCCCTGGGGGGGGACACCCACCCGGGGCCAGCGGGGAGAGGGACGGGGTCCCCACACCCTCCAGCACTCCGGGGGTCCCGCGCCCCGCCGGCAGCTCCCACCCTGCCCGGGGGTCCCAGCCCCTTTTACCGCAGCGAGCGTCGTCCCAGGCGCAGGGGCCGGAGGCGCAGAGGTGCAGCGGGGCCGGGGGGCCCGGCAGGGAGCGGAGGCCGTGGCCGTGGCCGTGGATGTGGCCGTGGAGGGGCTGCGGGGAGCCCGCGGGGGTGTCCGAGAGGGGCTGTGGGGACCAGGAAATGGGATGTCCCGTGGCGTCCGTGGGGATGCTTTGGGATGAAGTCACCCCAAAGGGGACCGGCAGAGGATCACCCTCCGGGACCGCTCCCGAAAGGGCTCCCCGATGGGAGCGCGGGCTCCAGAGCGCGCCGGAGCCTATCGGGGTGCCGGCCAGGTGTCCCCAGCGCCCCGCGGGACGGGCCCCCGGCCGTGTCCTACCTGTGCGGCTGTTGTGGAGGTGGGACGGAAAGCGGACACGGATCCGCGGGGCAGGATCCAGTCGCACCAGGAGCCTGCGTGGGCACAGGCAGGGAGGGAAATGTCCTGGCTCGGGGCCCGCGGGGCCCCCAGACCTGATTTTGGGGCGGGGAGGGCTGACTTTTAGCGGGGGCACAGACAGCAGCTGTGTCCTTTCCCTGGCTCCCAGAGGGGCTCTGGGGAGCAACCCCAACAGTCCCAGCGCCAAATTTCAGCCGCGCTCCCTCTCTGGGGTGTCCCTGAACCCCACCCCCTCCTCGGTGGTCCCCTCCTCGGCGGTCCCCCCCCCGCCGCTCCGGGCTGTCACCTGCCCCGCCAGCCTCCAGCTGCTGCTTGGCCTCCCGTCGGCTCTTGGCTCGGCGGTTCGAGAACCAGACCTGGGGAGGGGGCGGGAGCTGAGGCTGCCGCTCCCCTTCCCGCGGCCCCCGCGCCCCGGGAGCGCTCCAGCTCCTTGGCACAGCCCGGGACAAGGGCTCGTCACACCCCCGGGCACGGGCATGGACACGGGCAGAGGAAGGGGTTTGGTCCTGCATCTTCCCCACCTCGCTGAGCCCCAAGCACATCCCAGGCTCCGGGTACTACCCTGGCACAGGACACGGGACACTCGTGTGTGTGCTCTGCCGTGGCGTGGGGTGTCCGCACGGACGGGACACCCAGGGGCTGCTGGCACTGCCTGGGCACCCAGGGGCCGGCAGGGCTCTGGGGCTGGAGGGGAAGGGGCTGCCACGAACAGGGGGAGGTTTGGCAGTGGCACGGGGATGTCGGTCTGGGGCTGGTGAGGGTGCCCGGGAGGAGTGTGTGAGGGCTGTGTGCCGTGGAGGGTGCCGGGGAGTGCCGGGTGTGCCACAGAGTGTGCCACAGAGTGTGCCATGGAGTGTGCCATGGAGTGTGCCACAGAGTGTGCCATGGAGTGTGCCATGGAGTGTGCCACGGCTCTGCGGTGCTGAGCTGTCCTGCCCGGTGGCACCAGGACTACGCTGGCCCCGGGGCGGGGCAGAGCCGGGGCGGGAGCGGAGTGGTGGCCGCGCTGGGATGGGGAGAGCAGAGGCTGGGAACGGGGCCGGAGCGGTGGCCGTGCTGGGACAGACACGGCCTGGCCGGGGCTCTGCAGCCCAGGGATGCGTTGGCTGTGACAGAGGTGACAGACACAGAGACATTGCCAGGGGCATCCAGGGTCCCACGGCCCCGATCCCGATGTGAGACCTGCCCTGCTGCCGCCCGTGCCCGGCCATCAGCGCGTAGGGAACCCCGAGCTGGGGACAAATCCAGCCCTCGGGGTCACTCCCACCATCCTGAGCCCGTCCCCACTCTGCCACCGCCAGCAGTGGTGACACTGTTTGGAGATGTCCCCGAAGCAGGGAGGGATCTCTGTCCCCCCGGGCTGGTAGCCCCGGTCCCGGCGCTCTGGCCGCGCTGTTCTGTCCCCGGGACGCGGTGGGTTCCCCCTTACCCTGATGGTCGTGTCCGGGAGCTGGGTGGCCGCGGCCAGTCTCTCCCGGGTGACGGTGTCCGGGTACTGTGCCAGCTGGAACTCTGCCAGGGGGATTGGGGAGACGTGAGCCTCTTTGGGGCAGCACCCTCTGGCACCTCGGCAGGAGATGCCGGATGTGCGGCCCCAGCCAGACCCCAGTGCCCACATTTTGGGATGGTCCCTCGCGGGGACACGAGCCCATCCAGAAACTGGCAACGCCTTCCCTCGGGAATGGCGCTGCTCCATCCCGGCTGGGAGCCGGCATTCCGTGGGGAACGCACCTTTCTCCAGCGCCTCCGACTGCTGCCGGGAGAACACGGTCCTGCTCCTGTGCCGGGGGCCCGGCGGGAGCCTCCGGCCGGATTCGGAGCCCTGTGGAGGGTGCTGAGCCCCCGGGGGGGCGGCGGTGCCGGCTGCGGGGGGCGAGCGGCAACCGGGGGGCTGCGGGACGGCCAGAGGGGACACTGCGGGGACACAAAGGCAGAAGGTGGGGGGGACCCGGCCCTGGGGCTCCCTGGAGGGGCTGGGAAGGGTCGGGGCTGGTGCTGAGCCCCTCTGCTTTGGGGACACCCCAGAGAGGCTCACCCCGTGGCCGCGGGTCCCGGGGCTCGGCCGCCAGCCGCAGGTCACTGGGCAGGTTCCTCAGGACCCGGTTGATGGAGGACACCTGGGCAGGGGGACAGGGGGATGTGCCCGGGCAGGGGGGCAGGACCCCCGAGGAGGAGCAGGTGGGAGCACTGCCGAGCGGGGACATCTGTCACAGGGTCACCACGGTGTCCCGATGCCCGAGGTGGCAGCTGGGCTTGCGGGGTGGCCGTCGGGGCTCTGCTTTAGCTGGGAAGGATCAATTTGCCTTCCCCTCCCTGCCTGCTCCGCATCACCCAGCACTGAGCCCTTCCCCGTGTTATTCTTCCCATTCCTGAGTCCTTCCTGCTGCTCTGAGCTCTTCTCTTCACCTGAGCCCTTCCCTGCGCATCCCTCCCACTGCCCTGAGCCCTTCCCACGGCCCTGAGACCTTCCCACGGCCCCGAGCCCTTCCCTCCTCACCATTTCCACTGCCCCTGCACATCCTCCCCGTTTCCAATCCCTTCCCATCACCCAGAGCCCTTCCCAGGGCCTCCTTCCCACGGCCCCGAGACGTTCCCTGTGCACCCTTCCCACATCCCCCCGCCTCCAGCCCCCAGCCCCCGGGCCCCCCGGCCCCGCCGTGCCCGGCGCGGTGCCCCCGCAGGACTCACGCTGGGGGTGCCGAGGCCGGCGCAGGTCCCCTCGCGGTGCAGCTGCCGGCGGATCTCCCAGGCGAAGAGCCCGGGCCGCTCCAGCTTCAGCCGCGCGATCCTGGCCACCACCTCGGGGGTGGCCGTGCGGGCCCTGCTGCCCCCCGCGGCCTTGGGCCCCACGGCCCCCGTGCGCTGGTACCGGCCCAGGATCTTGCTGACGCAGCCGTTGGACACCTGCGGATGGGGCGGGAGAGCTCAGCGGGATTTGGGGGAGAAGGAGACCCCGGCACCCCCCGCACCCGGCCGGACGCACCTTGAGGCTGCGGGAGATGTCGGAGGAGCGGAGCCCGCTCGCCGCCAGCTCGATGATCCTCTGCCTCTTGCAGGGGGGGAGGGGGCGGCCGTTCAGGAAGAGCCCCCCCAGCTGGTTCACACCGCTGGGCCCTGCGGAGGGGGACGGGGCTGGGTGGGAGGGGGGAGCTGCCTGTCCTTCCCTCCCCGGGTTCCCAGGAGAGCGCCAGGGATGGGACCAGGACCGGTGGCATCGGGAACCCCTGGGGGGGCTTGGAGGGGGCTGGGTGGGCAGGAGGAGTTGGGGCTTGGAGGGACCTGGGGTTGTTTGCTGGGGGGTGGGTGCAGGCAGCGGGCAGCAGGAGCAGGCAGGGAACGGGAGAACCAGCCCAGGCGATGCCAGCAGGAAAATACCCCACGGAAGAGCTCAGGGAGGGTTTGGGGAGGGCAGCGGCAAAGGGGATTGACCGACTGGGGTGGGCTGGACATCATCGGGGGGCCGGGAGGGCTCTGCGGAGCCACAGGTAAATCAGCTGGAGGGTGGAAGCATTTGCGAGGGAGCAGAGGATGACACGGCACGTCCCGGATTCCCCCCGGGCCAGGAATGCCAGGACCCCGCACCCGGAGTCGCCGCGCCCCTCACCTCGGTGTTTCATCGTGGTGAGGCCTCAGGGGCTGTCGGTGCCCGGGAATCGCCAGGAGGAGACGGAGGCTGCCGAGAGATAAATCGGTGCCGGTGTCCAGGGCTCGGCCACGTCCCCTCTGTGAGAAGGGGGGGCAAAGGCAGGAATGGGGAACAGAGGATGGAAACGCGTGAGGGGCAGCTTGGGAAGTCATTGCGCTCCGGGCACAGCGGATCAAAGAGCCGGAAAAGAGCTGACGGTGCTCTGGAGAGGCCGGGGAGACGCCGGGAATGCTGTTCTGCACCAACCGCGGGACGGAGCCGGGGTGGTTGAGCCGTTCCCGGCGCCCGCAGCACTCCCTGGGACTCCCTTGCCGAGCAGCAGCGGAGCCACAGAGGTGCCACAAGCCCGAGCTGCTGCTGCCACCACGGCCTTGCCAGAGCCCGGCTGGCACCTCTGGTTCGACTGGAATTTCAGCTGGAACACCCTGAAAACCCCTGGGCACCCCCACTGCGAGGCTTTCCCTGCTGCAGTCCCCCAGTCCCACTGCACCGTTTCCCTGCACGGCCCGAGGGTGCTCTTGGGGACGCGAACCCCCAGGACGAAAATTAGGAAAACCAAAATAAATCCAACAACGGGGGCGACTCCACGGGTTTCCTGCAGGTGAACAGCAAAGGTGAGGTGCTGCTCGGGAAAGGGGTGGATCCCACTGGAGCAAAGCACAGGAGGCTGCTCCAAGGAGGGAAGGAAGGAACAAGCGGGACCAGCGGGACACGCGTCCCCTCGGGGGCCAGCGCAGCCCCCCCGGCAATCCCTGCCCTGACCGGTGCTGTGCCAGGAGGTGACACAGGGATTTCTTTCCCCACGGAGCACTGGGAGCACTGGGAAAGCCGAGTCGCGAGCCCTCGGTGCCCCTCGGGTCGTGCCGAGGGATCCCGGAGCCGGGCTGAGCCTGGTTTTGTGCAGCACGGGCACCAGGAATCAGCAGCGGGGCTGGACCGGAGCCGGTGATTCCCAGAGGTCGCCCAAAGCTTGTCCACGTTAATGCACCTTCGCCACCAACTCCCACAGGGAATTCCCGCAGCTTTGACGCGCACCCACGCAGGTGTTGATGCACAGGAGAGCGGGAGTGCCCGGGCGGCGCAAGGAGGTACCTGTGGAGCCTCGATGGAGCTGAACCGGATCGTCCTCGGAGCCGGGCGGGTGCTGAGTGCGGGTGTGGTGCGGGGCGGCTGCTGAGGGAGAGGGGCCGTGATGTCACGGGGCAGAAGGAAGAGGAGGATGGAGAGGAAGGGGCGGCCCGATGGCGACCGCGCCCAGCAGGCGCCTGACCGGGGGGCTCCGTCGGGGCTGGGGGGTGGTTCTGGGCCCCCCGGGCCGGGCACAGAGTCGGTCCCGGTGTGAGCGCCGGTATTTCAGCACCAGCGGCCGGTGGACAGCACGGCCCTGCCGCATCCCGGCGCCCGGAGCGTCCCCGGGCATCCCCCGACGGAGCCCCCGGAGGGGGCTTCGCTCCCACGTCTCTCCCGCAAAGCAAACAGGGACATATGGGGTTCAATCATAAATCCAGCTTCGCTTTTATTACATTGACTGAATTTATTCTGGGTGTTGAACAAATAGAAGGCGGCCCCCGGGGTGGTGGATGTGCCCCGGCGGGGACTCCCGGTGTTCCAGCCGAGGGACAGGCACAGATGGCCCCTTCTTGGAAGATTAAAAAAAAAACACCAACGTTGTAAACCTTTCAAGTAAAATATTTGAAGAGCAAATATTAGCCAGCGAGGAGCCCATCACCGCGGCCCTCCGCGCCCGGCCCCGCGAGTCATCCAGCGTTATTAGCACCCCGGCCCCGGCCCCCGCGAGCCGCACAACTGCCCGCCTTTGGAAAATACCATATGCTCCGAATTACACATTAACTACAGCCCTGCGGGGCCCGGGCCCGGCCCCGGCCCCGGGGGAGCCTCTGAGCCGCCCCCCCGCCACCCCCGGGGCACCCCGGCTGTTCCCCACCCCGGGGCCAGGGTCGGGCTCCCGGCGGCGCGGGGACCGCCGGCATCCAGGGCCGGACACCCCCCGCTCGGCCCCGGCCGCCCGAGCCCCCCCCGTGAACGGGGACGTGTCGGGGAGCCCCGCGGAGCCCCCCGGGCCGGGCGAGCCCCGCGCGTAACGCGGCGAGGGGGAGCGGGGCGCGGGGCTCCACACCGCCCGGGGGGGGCCGGGGCTGCCGCTGCCCCCGGGCACGGGCGGGGGGCGGCGCGGGGGGCTCCAGGCCGGGCCGGGAGCGGGGGGCTCCCCCCGGGGCCGTGCGCGCTGGGAGCGGGTGCGCCGGGCTCCGGAGCGCACAGCCCCGGTCGGCGCTTCCCGGCCCCCGGACCGCCCCGCCCGGGCCCCCGCGGCGGGAGGAGCCCCCGGAGCCGCCCGGAGCTCGGGGGGGCCGGGGGAGCCCCGCGGGGCCGCGGAGAGGGGCGAACAGGGGACTCCGGGCGGTGCGTCCGCGGCGCGGCTCGGGCGCGGCGGCCCCGGGGAGCGGGGAAAGGAGCGGGGAGAGGAGTGGGAGGGACGGGAACGGGGAGAGACGGGAAGGGGAGAGATGAAGACTTGGAGACGTGGAGAAGTGCAGGGGTGGATGGAGGGATGGAGAGATGCAGACATGGAGAGATGGAGAGACCGAGAGACGGAGAGACGATGAAATGGAGAGGGGGAGATGTGGAGAGATGGAGTCGTGAAGAGACAGGGAGGTGGAGAAGTGGGAAGAGGAGATATGGAGATGTGGAGACATGGAGAGGTGGGTTTATGGAGACGTGGAGAAGTGAAAAGATGGAGAAAAGATGGAGTTGTGGAGAGCTGGAGAGGTGGAAAGACAGATGGAGAGGTGGTGAAATGGAGAGCTGGAGATGTGGAGGCATGGAGAGACAGAGGGGAGGAGAGGGGGTGACAGATATGGAGATGTGGAGATGTGGAGAGGTGAAGCTGTGGAGAGGTGGAGAGGAGGAGAGATGGAAAGGTGGAGAAGTGGAGGGGAAGTGGAAAGATGGAGACACGGAGGTGTGGAGAGGAGGAGGGATGCAGAGATGAAGATATGGAGAGATGTGGAGAGGTGGAGAGATGTAGTCGTGGAGACAGGTAGAGGAGAAAACACAGAGATGGAGAGACAGTGAAGTGGAGAGATGGAGAGGTGGAGACAGAAATAGAGACAGAACTATGGACACACAGAGATGGGGACGTGAAGATATGAAAATGTGGAGTGACAGAGGGGGGGGGAAATGGAGAGCTGGAGTCAGATTTGGAGACCTGGAGAGACGGAGACAGAGCTGTGGAGAGGTGGAGGGAAGCGCCAGGACCCACCGTGCCGGCTGCGTTCCGTGCTTCCATCCGCCTTCCCCCACTCCTCAGGGAAGAGCTTCTGCAGGAATTTTATTGGTGGTGGGAGTGCTGGGGCTGGACAGGGTGGGCATGGCAGGAGAGGGTCGGGCAGGACCTGGCAGAGCTCCCAGTCATTAGGAGTGACAGCAGCACTCTTGGGAATGGGACATGGAGGGAACAGGGACATGGAGGGGCACGGGAACAGGAACATGGAGGGGCACGGAAAGGGGGACATGGATGGGCACAGGGACATGGATGGGCACAGGAACATGGAGGGGGTGGAACAGGGACACAGAGAAGCACGGGAACAGGGACATGTAGGGGATGGAACAGGGACATGGAAGGAGCAGAAGAGGGAATGCCATTATTCCAGGAGGCTTTTAGCAGCAGGGTGGTCACTTGCCACCAAAGTGCTGCTGCTCGTGCCCAGGATTTTGGCCAGAATTCAGCAAGTGGCCTCATTCCCTGGATGCCCGTGGTGGGAGTGGGAGTGGCAGAGCCCCCATCCCACATGGAATATCTGCCTCTGGGTGGAAGGGACGAAGCCCTGGGACATCACCAGTGCTGTCACGAGGCTGTGCACGGGGATGGATGTCTGGATAACCAGCTCTGGGAATCCCCATCCCTGCCCAGAGGAGGCCACGTCGTTCAGTGCTCCACACCCAGTCAATGGTTTGCCCCCTCCCCTTCCCGGCTCAGAACCAACTCCGTGCTGGCCCCAGGACACGGCTGGGAGGGCAGGGGGGTGAAGGGCAGTTCCCTGGGGATGGCTGGGAGGGCAGAGGGGTGAAGGGCAGCTCCCTGGGGATGGCTGGGTCAGAGGGGTGAAGGGCAGCTCCCTGGGGATGGCTGGGTCATGGGGGACCTCGAGCCACCTGGTGTTTCCAGGAGGAGATTCCTGTCCCTGGAAGTGTCCAAGGGCAGGTTGGATGGGACTTGGAGCAACGTGGAATAGTGGAAGGTGTCCCTGCCCATGACAGGGGGTGGAACTGGATGGGCTTTAAGGTCCCTTTCCACTCAACCCATTCCATGATTCCATGATTTCTGTCCTCTTTGTCTCTCCTTTCCACATGCTGGGGCTGTTTTGCACCTTTCTGGGCTTTCTCCCTGCACCAGGTGACCTTGCTCCTCATGGAGCACCGGGATGGCTGGAAAAATCCTGTTCTTTTCTCCTCCAGAGAGCACACGTGGAAGTTAAAAGCCCCGATGACTCAGCCGACCAAGAAAACCCACTTTATCCCGCGTTCCCACCCACATTTTCACTTTCTTTTCCATCAAACCGACAATTATTAAAATATTCTGGGTAAAAGAGGCAATTTGGGGGCTTGAAGGTGCCCTCTCCGGAGCTGGAGCAGGAGCATCATCTCTGGTGGGATGCAGGTTCAAGCCAGGACAGTGACACGGTGAGGAGCGGGGCCTGACATTCCATAAATCAGGATAATGGAGCCACTCTTCCAGGTTTTGGGGCAGAGGAGTTGATTTCCTGCCCCGAGTCATGGGGCAAAGTATTAGAAAAGGGGAGAAAACAAAGAGATGAATAAATCATCACCAAAAAGGCTGGAGCGGGGCGATTAGAAATGGTGGAAGGTTGTGGCAGGTGGGGAGCGAGCGGGAAGAGGATTCCTCGCGGACTGGGAGACTTTGGCACGGGCAGTGCAGTGTCGGGGCGAAATCCCGGAGTGGGACCCCCGGGACACGCTGGAAAAGGGGCTGAAAGCTGCACCGGGCTCTGCGGGCAGGAGACAACCCCTGGAATGAACACGCGTGGAAAAACATCACGAACATGGAAAACCATCAGAAACATGGAAAGAAAACCATTAGGTGCCAAAATGTGCCCTGACCGGGTGGGAGACGCCAGCGGGGCAGATTGCCGGGGGATGTTCCGGACGTGCAGGACCCGCCTCCCCCGCGGAGCCCCTTCTCGGGGGGTCAGGATGTGTGCGCGGGGGGTAGTGCCAGGACGGACAGACCCTCCTGCCTCCCCCGCCGCGGCAGCCGCGCCCCGGACAGGGCACCCCGGCAGTGGTGTCCGTGCCACACGTGCCAGAGCATCCCTGTTCCCAAGGCTGGAGCGGGCAGGGAGCGCGGGTGGGCTCCCTCCAGGGTGGGCTCGCACTCGGGGGGCTTCAGCCCGCTGTGCAGCGGGGCCTGGCTGCCCTGGGGGACACGGGACCCCCGTGCCAGCCCGACTCGCGGCTCCGGTGCCGCTCTGTTCCCGCTCCCGGCGCGGGAATAGCAGCGCTGCCATTCCCTGGATCCCCCCGTGACCGCTCAGATCGGGGATATTCGTTTCGTGTCACCCGCGGCTCCAGCCGGGAAGGCACCCGGAGCATCCCCGGAGCGCCTCCCGAGCGGGGCAGGGGGTCCGGCCGCGGGTCACCCCCCAGCCGGTGACACGGGGCACCGACTGACCCCCGGGCCCCGCCCCGCGCTGCCCCCCGGGACCCCGCGCTCCGGAATGGGGGACTGGGGTCAGCCAAAACAGGGAGGTTGGGACCCACAGCCCTGTCCGGGAGAGGGGCGGTCACACCGTGCCGGTGTCCCCAGGGGAAGGACATCCCGGGGCCGCGGCCGGGCTCTGAGTCCCCGCTGCCAGGACACGGGGACCGTGGGGCACCCGGGGTGGTGGGGGCCACCGGGCCGGACCTCGCCCGGCACTGCCCGTGTCCCCAATGTCCCCTTGTCCCCAAAGTCCCCGTGTCCCCGATGTCCCCGGGGGGGTGCGGGTGTCCGCGGGCCGGTTTTGGGGTGTGGGCGCAGGACGGGTGCGACCCGAGGGCAGCAGGGCCCGTCCTCAGCACTGTCCCCCGAACTGCCCAAAGGAGAGGGGTCCCTTTCTCTTCCCTTTTCCCCCCAAACCCACCGTGTCCGGCCGGGAGCGGGGCCGGGAGCCCGCGGTGGCCCCGTGGCTCTGCCGGGGCACTGCGGGGGGCACTGCGGGAGTCATTGGGGAACACTGTGAGCCCCTCCCCAGCACTGGGGACCCCTCACTCCTGAACCCCCATGGAGTGACGCTGGGGGACCCCAGTCCCGCCATGGGGCCGTGCTGTGGGGGTGTGGGGGTGTCTCCTTCCGCTGATCGTCCGTGGGGCTCTTCTGGGGGAACCCCTTTCCCTGACCGCCCCCACGGAGCTGTGCTGGGGATTCCCCCTCTCCCGGTCGCTCTGTGGGGCTGCACTGGGGGGTCCCCCTTACCGCGAACCCCCATGAGGCCGTGCCAGGGGGCCCTGGACCCCCCCGGGAGTGTTCTGCCTGCCCCCCATGCCCCGGTTCCCCGGGGACCGCTCTGGGATCCCCCCGTTTACCCCATCCCGCGCCCCCCCGTGCCCAGCGATGACGTCAGAGGGCGTGCTCCCCGCGAGGCCCCGCCCATTGGTGACATCAGTGGGCGCATCGCTCAGGCCCCGCCCCCGGCGCGAGGCCACGTGCGCGCGCGGTCCCTTTGCCGACGTGTCCCTGGCGCCGCGCGCCCCGGAAGTCCCGCCCCCTCCCTCGCTCCGGGGGGGCGTGGCCGAGGGCAGTGACGTCACCCCGCCCCACCGCCCCTCGCCTCGCGGGCCCCGCGCGCCGCCATTGGCCGAGGCCCGGGGGGGCGGGGCCGCGCGCGCAGTGGGGGCGGCCGCCCGTTGGCCGGGGGCCGCGCGCGGGGCGGGGCCGCGCTGAGGCCCCGCCCACCGAGGCTCCGCCCCGCGGTCCCTTCCGCGCTCGCCCCGGGCCCGGCGCTCCCCCCGCCCGGTCCGACCGGCACCGACCGAGTGAGCGACCCCCCAGCCCGACCCCACCCGGCCGCCACATGGCCTCCGCGGCCAGCTCCGGACAGGCCGGCTCCGCGCCGCCGCTCACCGTGCAGCGCGGCATCGTCAAGATGGTAAGGGCTCCGCTCGCCGCCGCTCCCCGGGGCCGCGGCCCCGCCGGTGCTCGGGGCCGCCCCAGATCCCGCAGCTCCCTCCGGGACCCCGCTCCGCTCCCCGCCTCCCGTCCCGGTGCCCGGGCCCCCCAGCGCCCTGGCAGCGCCCCCGGGCCCCCTCCCGGCGGCCGCCGCTGTCCCGCTCCCCCCGGCGGCCCCGGGACCCCCGCGGGCCGGGGCTGCTGGAGCGGGCACGCCCGGGCCCCCTCCCCGTGCCGGGGCCGGGGGCTGTGCGGTCCCGCCGTCCCGGGGCCGTCCCGGCTGCGGGGAAGGGGCAGGACGGGCTTTGGGTCCCGCGGGGGGCTGGGTCGGTGGTCCCGGTCCGCTGCCCCACCGAAGCCCCCCAGACCCCCGAGGGAGCTCGGGGTTCCCGGCGCCGTGAGCGGCGGCCCCGCGGGGACACGGGACAGCGGCGGGTGCCCCACGTGCTCCGCTCCTTCCTCTTCCAGGGCTGTCCCCGCGGACGGAGCCCCCCGTGCCGGGACGGAGCGGCGGGGTGGGGTCCTTCGGCCCCTCCGGGGTCCCGGGATGGGGTTCCACCCGTCCCTCCGTGCCGGGTCCCCACGTGTGTTGTCGGTGGAGTCCCGGAGAGCGAAGGTCGGGCTCGGTCCCGGTCCCCATGTCCCTTCCTGGTGTCTGTCCCGCCCCAACCCGGTACCTGCCGTGCCCCCAGATCCCCCCAAAGCCGCGTGCCCGAGTACAGGTGTTTCTGGGGGTCGCAGGTGACCCCTCCATTCCCCTCCTACTGCTGCCTTTAGGGCGAGAGTTTTGCCCGGGGTGTCCCTGCACCCGGAGCTTGAGGCAGCTGTGGGGACGGGGCTGGGGACACCGAGGGGCTGGGACGGACCCTGGAGGTTTGGGGATGGACCCCAGAGGTCTGGGGACAGACACTGGAAGTCAGAGTGGACACTGGGGGTCTGGGGACACACCCTGGAGGTTTGAGGTTGGGCCCCAGACGGCTGGGAACAGACAGCAGAGGTCTGTGAATGGACACTGGGGATTCGAGGATGGACACCAGGGGTCTGGGGTCACTGGAGGTCTGGGGATGCTGCTGCCCCTGTGCTGTGTCCCACTGGAGATGGGATCTGTTCCTGCTGCCCTGTGCTGTGTCCCACTGGAGATGGGATCCGTTCCTGCTGCCCTGTGCTGTGTCCCACTGGAGATGGGATCCGTTCCTGCTGCCCTGTGCTGTGTCCCACTGGAGATGGGATCTGTTCCTGCTGCCCTGTGCTGTGTCCCACTGGAGATGGGATCTGTTCCTGCTGCCCTGTGCTGTGTCCCACTGGAGATGGGATCCGTTCCTGCTGCCCTGTGCTGTCTCCCACAGGTTTTGGGATGCTCAGGAAAACGCACACCTGGCTGCTCGTGCTGGCCCGGCTCTGTCCGAGGGGCTGTGGATCTGTCCTGGGATTTTGGGCAGGATTCTGGTGCCTGCTGGCTGGGAAGCAGCTGTGCCTGGGGGCACTGGCTCTGGGGACATGGTGTGTCCTGTGCCCCGTGCCTGGGGGTGGGTTATGCTGGGATATCCTAGAGATGTACCCTGTGGTCCCCTTCCCTCTCCGGCGCAGCCAGCTCAGAATTCCCCCTGGACAGGTGGGTTCCCTGCTCTCTGAGGTGACACTGGAGCTGGGAGGTGGCGGGAGCAGCTGGAGCAGTGCCAGCCATGTGCTCTGCTTGGTTCCCATCACAGCTTTGAGGCTTTGGGGCTCCTGATGCACATTTGCCCTGGAATCACAGCAGGACCAGGATGGGTGAAGAGCAGGAGCTTCCCTCCCATTCCTGCCAGGGATTTTACCCCTTTGTGCCCCGCGGGGGCAGCTCTGGACCCCGGCTGTGCTGGCACGACCCCAGTGCCATCCACTCCCGGGATGTGTGAGGCTGTCTCCAGAGCCCATCCAACCCGTGTCCCTGTTCTGTGTCCTGGCCTTGGAGCACCCCTTTTCCAGCCTGGTTTAAGCCTGGTTTAAGCCCAGGTTTCTCTGAGGGAGCCCTCGGCAGGGCGGGTGGGAGTGGGATGGTTTTGCCGGTGAGGAGGAGCGTGGCTGGGGCTGGCAGAGGGGACAGTGACACCTGGGTGGGTGACCTGTCCTGATCCCATCACTGCCCAATCCCTGGAGCAGCTCCCCAGCTGGGATCTGGGCGGGCAGTGTGTGGGTGACAGATGGACAGTGTGGGTGCTCCCTGGGCAGGACGGGGACACGGGGACACGAGGCTCTGATGTCGGGTGTCTGTGTCCCCCCAAAGCACTGCATGGGCTGTGGGACTCCCTGGGTGCTCCCTGGGCAGGATGGGGACACGGGGACACAAGGCTCTGATGTCGAGTGTCCATGTCCCCCCAAAGCACTCATGGGCTGTGGGACTCCCTGGGTGCTTCCTGGGCAGGACGGGGACACGGGGACACGAGGCTCTGATGTCGGGTGTCTGTGTGCCCCCAAAGCACTGCATGGGCTGTGGGACACCGGATCCCATCCCGGGATCCAGGGTTTGTGTCAGTAATTGAACCAAGCAGCTGCAGCATCCCCTGGCCTCCCCATGCCCTATAAATGAAAGATTAAGGTTAATTACAGCCATGAAACCTCTAAGTCCTTAAGTACAGAGCACTGAGCCTGTGCCGGGATCACTCTGGATGCGGCTTGGGATTCACTTCCAGCTCGATTCCCAATGGCTCGTGCAGCATCCCGGGCTCTGCTGGAGTCCAGGCACGCAGGAGATGGTGGGGGGCAGCAAGTGTGGTGTGTGGGGCACCCAGACCCTCGGGGTGGGCGCAGTGGGGCTCGTTCCAGAGGGGTTCAGTGTGAGCTGGTGTCCCTGGCACGGGGCCGGGCTGGCTCCGGTGACAGGGACAGAGCCAGAGGGCTTTGGGATGCACCACGAGCATCCGTGGGGATCTGGGGTGGCAGCAGGCCAGGGAACACGCTGAAACCCAACCCAGGGGCTGGATCTGGCAGCATCAATCCCGCGTGCCGGGAGCCAGCGCCGATCCCAGCGGGGACAGGGAGATCCCGGCACGCTGGGGCTGCCTGGCTGGGAGCCTGGCTGAGCCCTTGGCTGGGCCACTGCTGGCCTGGGGTCTGTGTGGGGATGGGGAACGTGAGGAAACCTGGAAGGTGGGATGGCCCGGCTGGGCTCATCCGGCAGGGCAGCACGGGAGTGAAATCCTGATTTTCCGAGTTCTTGAGAGCACCCTGTGTGTGGTTGTGCTGCAAAGGAGGGAAGGGGATGTTGCTGTGAATCTTTTAAAATCATGGAATAGTTTGGATGGGGAGGGACCTTAAAGGTCATTTCATTCCACCCCTCTGCCGTGGGCAGGGACACCTCCCACCTCCAAGCCCTGTCCAACCTGCCCTTGGACACTTCCAGGCAGCCACAGCTTCTCTGGGCAACCTGGGCCAGGGCCTCCCCACCCTCCCAGCCAGGAATTCCTTCCCAATATCCCATCTGGCCCTGCCCTCTGGCACTGGGAAGCCATTCCCTGTGTCCTTTCCCTCCATCCCTTGTCCCAGCTCCCTCTCCAGCTCTCCTGGAGCCCCTTTAGGCCCTGCCAGGGGCTCTCAGCTCTCCCTGGAGCCTTCTCTTCTCCAGGGGAACCCCCCCCAGCTCTCCCAGCCTGGCTCCAGGGCAGAGGGGCTCCAGCCCTGGCAGCAGCTCCGGGGCCTCTTCTGGACTCTCTCCAGCAGCTCCACATCCTTATCCTGGGGCCCCCAGAGCTGGAGGCAGCTCTGCAGGGGGGGGTCTCACCTGAGAGGGGCAGAATCCCTCCTCTCCTGCTGGGGATGAGCCCAGGACATGGCCCTTGGCTCCATCCTGCATCTCCAAGCAGGAAACCTGAGACAGCTCTGACTCTCCGGCCGTGGGACCCTGTGGAGTTCCCGGGATGGATCCCTGCAGTTCTGTCTGTCCATGCAGCATCACTTCTCCTGGAGTTCTGTCTGTCCATGCAGCATCACTTCTCCTGCAGTTCTGTCTGTCCGTGCAGCATCACTTCTCCTGGGGTTCTGTCTGTCCATGCAGCATCACTTCTCCTGCAGTTCTGTCTGTCCATGCAGCATCACTTCTCCTGCAGTTCTGTCTGTCCATGCAGCATCACTTCTCCTGCAGTTCTGTCTGTCCATGCAGCATCACTTCTTCTGGAGTTCTGTCTGTCCATGCAGCATCACTTCTCCTGCAGTTCTGTCTGTCCATGCAGCATCACCTCTCCGTGTTCTCGGCCCCCTCCGGCTGCCCCCGCCGGGTCTGGGCCCCCCGTGACCCTCCTTGTCCCCGCAGGTGCTGTCGGGCTGTGCCATCATCGTGCGGGGGCAGCCCCGGGGGGGGCCCCCCCCCGAGCGCCAGATCAACCTCAGCAACATCCGAGCCGGGAACCTGGCCCGGCGCGGGGCCCCCGGCCAGCCCGACGCCAAGGACACCCCGGACGAGGTGGGTGCTGCCCTGGGGCTGCCCCAGGGCTCAGCTGGGGGGCTCCGGGCTGCTGCACACCCCCCCCAGCTGCACTGCCCCTGCCCCTGCCCAAAGTGCTGCCCCCGGGCACGGGCAGGTCCCTCTGGCCTGGGGACATGGGGGATGCTGGGGGGGACGGGGTGGAACAGCCCTTCACTCAGCCTTTCAAACGATCCTTTCCCTGCTCCAGCCCCCCCCGGGTGGATTTTGGGGTGAATTTCTCCTTCCTCACCACTCTGTGGTCACACACGTGCCCGGGACGGGATGAGGGGGGCACGAAGGGGTTGGTTTGGGGCTCGAGGGGGTTGGTTTGGGGCACGGGGGGTTGATTTGGGGCGGGCACATTGGTTTGGGGTATGGGGAGGTTGATTTGGGACGTGGCAAGTTGGTTTGGGGCACAAAGGGGCTGGTTGGTACCTGAGGGGGCTGGTTTGGGGCGTAGGGGGTGTTTGGGACGCTGGTGGGTTGGTTTGGGATGCAGGGTGTTACTTTGGGACCGGGAGGTGCTGGTTTGGGACAGGAAGGGGGTGCAGCAGGACCGGGAGCAGCAGGTTCGTGCCAGAGGGACCCCGGGCCGGCCCCCCACCCCGCCGGCCCCGGCCCCCCTCCTGCCAGCCCGGGGGTGGTGTGGAGCGCTGGCAGCTAATTGCTCTCCCTGGGGAGTTTTGTCTTCCAAACAGCCTTTAAATGTCACTCTTTTCAAAAATTACGCCTGTCAGCTTCGCTAATTGTTTATGAGCACGTCATGTTCCCTCCCCCGGCCCGCGCTCCCGCCCACCCGCTGCTCGAGCGGGGCTGAGCTCCCGGGGCCCGGAGCCTTCCCGGGGCTGGGCACGGGGGCCGGCAGAGCCCCCCTCCCCTGGCAGAGCCCCTCTCCTCCGGCAGAGCCCCTCTCCCCTGACAGAGCCCCCCTGACAGAGCCCCCCTCCCCGGGCACAGCCCCGCTCCCCGGCAGAGCCCCCCTGGCAGAGCCCCCGTCCCCTGGCCGGGCACCTCCCGCCCTGCTCCTTCCCCAGCGGCTCCAGCCCCGCTCCCGCTGCCCCAGGAGCTCTCCCAGGCTCAGCTGGGTTTTTGGGGAGCACGAGCCCAGCTGGAAATGCCCCCGTGAGGCCTCGGGGGGAGTGGGGGTGTTTGTCCCGAGGGGTCGGTTCCTCGTGGGCTCTGGCACAGCCCTGGAGCACACGTGGAGCAGAGCAGGAGCCCCCGGGGGGCTCTGGGTTCCCCTCCTGCTCACGGGCACTGCCTCCCCTGCAGCCCTGGGGCTTCCCGGCCCGGGAGTTCCTGCGGAAGAAGCTCATCGGGAAGGAGGTTTGCTTCACCGTGGAGTACAAGACCCCGCAGGGCCGGGAGTATGGGATGGTGTACCTGGGCAAAGGTGAGCTGAGGGGAGTATGGGATGGTGTACCTGGGCAAAGGTGAGCTGGGGGGAGTATGGGATGGTGTACCTGGGCAAAGGTGAGCTGGGGGGGCTGGGGGAGTATGGGATGGTGTACCTGGGCAAAGGTGAGCTGGGGGAGGGTGAGGGGAGTATGGGATGGTGTACCTGGGCAAAGGTGAGCTGGGGGGAGTATGGGATGGTGTACCTGGGGAAAGGTGAGCTGGGGGGGCTGGGGGAGGGCGAGGGGAGGATTGGGGCACGCAACTGGAGCATGGGTTGGGTGCACCGCCAGCAGAAGGATGCATTCCCACTTTTCCATCGCTTTTCCATGAACACCCAGCGTTTGGAGGGGAGCGAGGTCCAGCCCTGTTCCCTCTGCCCCAGGAGCCTTCCTTGGCTCAGCTGAGGGGGTTCTTTAGCATGAACCCAGCTGGAAAACCACCTGTGACTTCTTCAAGGGGGACAGAGTGGGACAGTGGAGGTGTTGGGGTGCCCTGTTGGCAGCGGAAGGATGCATTCCCACTTTTCCATGGGCCCCAGCTCTGGGAGGGGAGCAGTGCCAGGTGCTGGTCGTGGTGCAGAGCCGGAGCATGGCCGTGCTCTCTGGGGCTCCAGGCACACGGGCATCGGGTGAATTCCCACAGGTTTCCCTTTTCCGTCCTTTTTGTTGTTATAAATCCCTTGCTTGTCTGTGGCTGAGATTCCCAAGAGGAAGCAGCTCCCCTGGATGGGTTTTGGGGCTCCCACTCCCTGTGGTTGCCCCTCAGCCATCGCCCGGGCTGGTGGGAGAGAGGCTTGGAGGTGACCACCTCCTGCTGCCAGCTCTGCTCCTGCTCAGAATTCCCTCAGGACTGCAGAAGGGGGATGAGATCTCGGCATGGGGGGGTTCCTGGGAACTGAATGCTCACCAGGACCCAGCTGGTCCTCCCAGTTCCTGGGGCAGTGGGTGCCCCAAGTGACCCATGTGCCTTCAGTGGGATATTTGGGATACAGCCAGGGCTCAGGCACAGCTCCTGTCCCATGGGGGGCCCAGGGGTCTCTAGTTGTGGATGGGGGGGGAGGGAAGGACCAGGAGCGGGCAAAGGGAAGGAGCTTGGGGGCTGCTGAATTTTGGGATGGTGTCCCCGGAGCCCTGGGACAGACTGGGGGGGTTGGGTGCCCTCGGCCCCACATCCCTGCGGGCTCTGCTGCCATCCAGGGATGGGCTGGACAGGGTGAGCGGGTGCCATGAGGCATCCTGGTCTCCAGGTATGCTCCCTGTGGCACTCAGGGCCTTTCCTGGCATGGCTGTGGCACTTGGGAGCCTTTCCCACAGTGGGAGCAGGAGGTTGGCTCTCCTGGCTGGATTGTGCTCGTGGCCACATCCAGGGCTTTTCCTGAGGCAGCAGCAGGGCTGGAGCAGTGGGGTTTTCCTGGAGGCCCAGGAAGGAAGGAGGTGGCCCATGGTGGGGGCAGAGGCTCCCAGATCTGCCCCACAGAGGGTCAGTGGGTGTGCCCGTGGCCTCACAGCCCCCTGGGAGGCTGGAGCTTGTTCCTTGGAGGATTTAGGGCTCAGTTGGATGTGGCTAGGGTGGGCAATAGCCTGCTTGGACCCCCTTTCCACCAGCACCTGGCTGCTGTGAGGACATTCCAGAGCTGGATTCCCGTTGCCCCTACATCCAGCACACTCCAGGCAGCATCTCCTGTGTCCCCCTGGGGTCCCACTCCAGCACAGCAACATGAGACCCCCGTGGTCCCCAGGCTGCAGGAAAGGGGAATGGGACCCTATGAACTGCCAGGTCCCCTGAGACCACAGGTACCTGGACATCAAAGTTATCTCCATGCTCAAGGAATGCTTGGACAAGGCTCTTGGGGACATGGTGGGATCCTGGGGTGTCCTGTGCAGGGCCAGGAGTTGGACTCATGATCCTGGTGGGTCCTTTCCAGCTCAGGACATTCTGTGATTCATTCCCGAGCTTCCAGCTTGCTGGGGGTCTGGGAAGCCCTTTGGGATGGGGATCCCCCCTGGAGAAACAGGGATTGGAATCACAGTCCTTTAGGTTGGAAAAGACCTCCAGGATTGAGACCAGCCTTTGATTTTGGAGAGCTGCTGCTCTCCACTTCCCCCCAGAGCAACCCTTCAGCCTGGGCAGGCCCTGGAGACGCAGTCTGGGACAAAAAAAAGCTGGAGAAGGTTTTGCTGTTGGCTCTGTGGTGCTGCCTCATCCCTGTGCAGCCTCTCCGGCTGCCGGGGCCTCCCCATCCCTGTTCCAGCCCAGCCTGGCAGGCGAGGAGGGGGAAATGAGGCAGAAAATGTTTCCTGATGAAATTTGTCAGGGTTTAAATGCTATAAATGTGGGAGCACTGTGACAGTTTCCCTGGCAGCTGTGTGGCAGCTGCGTGAGGCTCCAGCTGGGGATTGCTCCAGCAACTTCCTACCTGGGATCACCTTGGGAATGCTTGCCAGGACTGAGGTCCGTGTCCCTCTGGGCTGCCCTGTGTGCCAGTGGCTGCTCTCCCTGAGTGCTCTGCTCTCTCCACAGACACGAGTGGTGAGAACATCGCCGAGTCCCTGGTGGCCGAAGGACTCGCCTCCCGTCGGGAAGGGATCCGGGCCAACAAGTACGTGGGGCTCCCTTCCCGAGGTCCTCCCATCCCGAGGTGCTCCCATCCCGAGGTTCTCCCATCCCAGGGTTCTCCCATCCCGAGGTGCTCCCATCCCAGGGTTCTCCCATCCCGAGGTCCTCCCATCCCAAGGTACTCCCATCCCAGGGTTCTCCCATCCCAGGGTTCTCCCTTCCCGAGGTTCTCCCATCCCGAGGTTCTCCCATCCCGAGGTGCTCCCATCCCGAGGTTCTCCCATCCCAAGGTTCTCCCATCCCGAGGTCCTCCCATCCCGAGGTGCTCCCATCCCAGGGTTCTCCCATCCCAGGGTTCTCCCTTCCCGAGGTTCTCCCTTCCCGAGGTGCTCCCATCCCGAGGTGCTCCCATCCCGAGGTGCTCCCATCCCGAGGTTCTCCCATCCCAGGGTTCTCCCATCCCGAGGTTCTCCAGGCATGGAGCCCTTGGGTTCCTCAGCTTTGGCCTGGCACCAGACCCTGCTGCCCAGCTCCCTGTGGTGCCTGGGTTCCACGGGCATTCCCAGGGTCACAGTGTCCCATTGGGGTTGGTGTGGGAAGGGGCTGGGCAGGAGGACCCGGCTGGCTCCTTTCCTGGGATGCCAAAGTGCCAGAGCTGTGTCCCTGGGCTGCGGAGCAGGGAATCTTCTGGAACTCTTGGTCTCTGTACAGTCACACCTTGTGTGGAGTTGAGGGCCTTTAATTCCTGCTGCAGAGGTGGTGGGGACATTCCTGCCCCTTGTCCTGCCCCTGGGATCCCATTCCAGAGGTGTGGGTCAGTTCCAGGGCAGGACCAGCCTTGTTTGTAGGATCAGGGAATCCCAGGATGGTTTGGGTTGAAGGGACCTCAAAGCCCATCCAGCCCCACCCCTGCCATGGGCAGGGACACCTTCCACTAGCCCAGGTTGCTCCAAGCCCTGTCCAGCCTGGCCTTGGACACTTCCAGGGATCCAGGGGCAGCCACAGCTTCTCTGGGCAACCTGTTAAATATCCCTGAATTTGTTGTGACAACGCGTGGCAGGGCTGGTGTCGACACTGGGAGGGAATAGGTGCTGCTTTGGTGGCCCTTTGATGGCCCTTCAGTGGCCACCTGTGTGTGCAGGACTGGGCTGGTCCGTGGGCTGGCACAGCACGTGCCCGGGTTTGCCGTCCCTCCTCCTGAACCTGCCCTGCCCTGCCGGGGGTCGGGAATGCTGCTGCTTCTCCATCGTGGCGCTCAAAGGCAGCCTCTGGAACGTTTCCATGGGCTCGGTCCCCCCAGTGTGTGGGAGATGGTGCTCCCGGCCCCCACTCCCACACGGATGGTGCTGGGGTGATTCCCGCTGTGATTCCCGCTGTGATTCCCGCTGTGATTCCCGGTGTGTCACTGCTCACCCGGGCAGTGGGGCTGGGAGCGATCACAGCACGGAACCACCCGGAAAAGCGCCCGGGAGATGGATGTTCCCGGGATAAACCCCGCGGGAGCCTCACTCCGTGTCCCTGTGCCCTCAGCCCCGAGCAGAGCCGGCTGGCAGAGCTGGAGGAGCAGGCCAAGAGCGCCAAGAAGGGGATGTGGAGCGAGGGCACGGGGTCCCACACCGTGCGGGACCTCAAGTACACCATCGAGAACCCCCGGCACTTCGTGGACTCCCTGCACCAGAAGCCGGTCAATGGTAAGGTGGCACCGGACAGGAGGGCACGGGGGCACCGTGTCCTCCCCCCTCTGCTGCCCGTGGTGTCGGGGACCGGCCACCCGTGCCCGGAGCTGTTCCCACACCCCTGGCTCCGGGCGCAGCGGGACCGACCGTGCCTCACTCCGCAGCCATCATCGAGCACGTGCGGGACGGCAGCGTGGTGAGGGCCCTGCTGCTGCCAGACTACTACCTGGTCACCGTCATGCTCTCGGGCATCAAGGTGAGCCCCGGCCCTGGCAGGGCCCTGCTGCCCTCCCTGTCTGTGATTGTCACCAGCATTCCAGGTCCTGGCAGGAGGGCAGGGGCTGCTCCGGTCCCTGCGGCTGCCCAGCTCAGGGGGGGGGAGCAGGGAGGGAGGGAGGGAGGGAGGGATGGAGGGACATCCTTGTCACCTGCAGTACCGGGCTGGGTGCAGCCCTGGGGGTCACCATGGGGATGGGGACAGTTTGGGTTGGGTGGGGACTGGCTCTGTGCTGCCAGGCCAGGCAGAGCCCGAGCTCTGGGCTGTTGGGCACCCTGGTTGTGATTATGCTGGGAGTTCATGGAATGGTTTGAGTGGGAAGGAACCTCAAAGCCCACCCAGTGCCACCCCTACCATGGGCAGGGACACCTCCCACCAGCCCAGGTTGCTCCAGCCTGGCCTTGGACACTTCCAGGGATCCAGGGGCAGCCACAGCTTCTCTGGGCAACCTGGACCAGGGCCTCCCCACCCTCCCAGCCAGCAATTCCTTCCCAATATCCCATCCATCCCTGCCCTCTGGCACTGGGAAGCCATTCCCTGTGTCCTGTCCCTCCATGCCTTGTCCCCAGTCCCTCTCCAGCTCTCCTGGAGCCCCTTTAGGCCCTGCCAGGGGCTCTCAGCTCTCCCTGGAGCCTTCTCTTCTCCAGGGGAACCCCCCCAGCTCTCCCAGCCTGGCTCCAGAGCAGAGGGGCTCCAGCCCTGGCAGCAGCTCCGGGGCCTCCTCTGGACTTTCTCCAGCAGCTGCTTGTCCTTATCCCAGCACCCCAGAGCTGGAGCTTGTCCCTGTATCCCAGTTTGCTGCTGGCAGTGTTTACTGGGGTGGTTGCAGGGCTGTGTCAGTGGAACACAGCTCGAAGCATCGGGACACACAGACCCCCATCACAGCCCCCAAACTACACCCTGAGCACGGGGCTGAGTGCAGTCCCCTCCCCAGGGAGGTTTCCTGTCCCCTTCTGGGGTTTTAGTGGCCATCCTGTGCCCTGCTTGTCGCCTGTACCCTGCCTGTCCCCCGTGCCCTGCCTGTCCCCCGTGCCCTGCCTGTCCCCCATGCCCTGCCTGTCCCTCGTGCCCTGCCTGTCCCCTGTGCCCTGCCTGTCCCCCATGCCCTGCCTGTCCCCTGTGCCACAGTGCCCCACGTTCAAGCGCGAGGCCGACGCTCCCGAGGTCCCGGAGCCGTTTGCGGCCGAGGCCAAGTTCTTCACGGAGTCCCGGCTGCTGCAGAGGGATGTGCAGATTGTCCTGGAGAGCTGCCACAACCAGAACATCCTGGGCACCATCCTGCACCCGGCAAGTGGGGCTGGGGGGCCAGGGAGGGGCAGGGTCCTGGCAGCTGTCAGGCGTCGCTGCTGGAGACGCTAAAGGGGGTTGCTCCTGGTGCTCCCCATGGGGAACTGGGGGTTGTGGGCTCTTTCCTGGTGGATGTGGGAGACTCTGGTCCATCTGAGGAGAGCTGAGGCCTGTGGGTGTCACCGGGGTGCTCTCCACTAGCACTGGGAGCTGTGTTCAGACCTCGCAGGGGTTTGGTGACCGGTGACGTGGAAGGGGCTGCACAGGGGGCTGCACGAGCTCCCCCCTCGCAACGGGGCAGGGACAGGGTGGGTATCTAACCCCACACTCCTGGTGCTGACCCTGTGCCTCCTCCCCAGAACGGGAACATCACGGAGCTGCTGCTGAAGGAGGGCTTTGCCCGCTGCGTGGACTGGTCCATCGCCGTGTACACCCGCGGGGCCGACAAGCTGCGCGCGGCCGAGAGGTGGGGCTGGGCTGGGGGCTGGGCTGGGCCACTCCCACCCGCTCCAGGGGGCCTTCCCAGCCTGGGGGGGTCACCCGGTGCTCTCCAGGGTGGGATTGACGTGATCTCCCCTTGCGAGTCCTCTCCAGCTCCGCTGCCCCGGCCTGGGCTTTGCTGGGGAACGTCACCCCCGGCACATCCATCCATCCCTGCTGGACCCCCGTGTCCCACTGTCCCCTCCCCTGCAGGTTCGCCAAAGAGCGCAAACTGAGGATCTGGAGGGACTACGTGGCCCCCACGGCAAACCTGGATCAGAAGGACAAGCAGTTTGTGGCCAAGGTGAGCGGCAGGAAGAGCCGGGCGGGGCTGGGGAGGGACAGTCCGGGATTGGGGGTGGGGGGCGGGTGCCCAGCTCCTGATCCGGCCTCTCCATGGGCTTGGGCAAACCCCAGAGGGTTTGTGGTGCACGACCAGCCGGGTGCACGCCTGGGGTGGGAGGAGGTGAAAGGAGAAGGGAAGGAGCCGCAGGAGGAAGGGGCTGAGGGTCGTAGGGAGGGGCTGGTGGTGCCCTGGCACCTCGCTCCGGCCCTCGGGGCCACAGGGATGCTCTTGCCCTGCACAGTGTCACAGCACAGCCCACTCCCAGGGGGTGGTTGCTCTGTGGATTGATTCCCACTGCTCTGAGGGGGATGGTTGCCCTGGGAGTGGATTCCCACTGCTCCTGGGGGGATTGTTGTCCCATGAATTGGAGATGCTGCTGAGCCCCACTCCTGGGGGGTGCTGGTGTGATGCTGGGGGCTCTGTGGGGACCTGAGGTGTTCCCTGCCTGTGTTCCTGGCATGCAGATGCCGTGATATTCCTGCCCCGTTGTGGTTGGGAGGGCACAGCCGATGTGGGAGGCGGATGAAGCTGCGTGGGGGTGATCCCAGGTGGGATGGAGGAGCCTCTCACCTGGGCTGTGAGGGGCTGTGGGGGCTGCGGGGCCCGGGCAGGATGCAGGGAGCAACCCCACTAGATGGTGCTGCCGGATCACCCAGCACGGCAGCCGCGGGCTCCCTTCGGCTGGAATTTCCATGGGAATGTGCAGCAGCCGCATTTCTTGGAAAGTCAGCGTTGTCCCTGCGCAGGTTCGGATCCTGCCTCCTGGGGGACTCCTGAATGGGATCCTGCCTCCTGGGGGACTCCTGAATGGGATCCTGCCTCCTGGGGGGCTCCTGAATGGGATCCTGCCTCCTGGGGGGCTCCTGAATGCCTGAGATTGAACGGGGCAGCAACAGCAGAGCTCTGGAGCTGCCGAGCAGGACAAAACCAGGAGCTCTTGCAGCTGGTCCGGTCTCATCCATGTGGAGCACCGGGCTGATCCTGATCCGTGTGGCACTGTGGGCTCGTGTCCGCTGGGATGAGGCTGGGGAGGTGCTGGCTCACGTGTTAACTCGGATGGCTCAGGTGTGGCTGCACAGGAGCAGAGCTCCCCAAAATCTTCCCACCGGCTTCCCCAGGCAGGGCAGGGGGAAGGGTTTGCTCAGCCAGCCCGAGGGCGCAGGGACACGGCCAGAGCACCAAACCCTGAGGGTCTCCGGGAGCCCATCCCTAGGGATAAGGACCTGCTGGGTCCCTCCCAAGGGGCTGCGATGGCGGTGCCAGAGGAGCCCGGGCGGGTGTCCCGTGGGCACGGGGCCGGCCGTGTGCCGGCGCTGGCACGCCGGGCAGTGCCATCCCACCGCTGGCAGCGGCTGCGCCGGAGCCGCGCCAGGAGCCGGCACGGGGCCGTTAGTCACGGCTCAGCTGGTGGAGGGGGCGGCTGGATGCTCCTGGCATTTCCCAGATGCCTGTTGTTTTGTTGGATGGCTCGTGCGGGCTGGGGTGGCTGCGGAGGGAGGGTCCCACCCTGAGGCCCCCGGCAAGGGGGTGTCTGGGGTGGGTTTGGAGCTCGGCAGCATCTCCAACCCGTTGGAGGAATGTCCCCCTCGGAGCAGTGGGAATCCACTCCCAGGCAGCCCTCCCCCTGGGAGCGGTGGGAATCAATCCACAGGGTAACCATTGCCCTGGGAGTGGTGGGAATCCAGCCCTGGTACCACGGAGCGGAGGGAACCCCGACGTGCAGGGGGGACCCCGCTGTGGGTTCCAGAGCAAAGCAGGCAGGATTCCCCCCCAGTTCCGGGCACAGCCCCTCGCTCTGCCGGGCTGCCCCCAGTCTGGAGCTCTCCCGGCTCCACTCCAGCGGGGTTTGGCTGCCCTGGCTCGGCAGTGGGAGCCCCCCGGGCACAGTGAACACCGCGTCCTGCTGTTCGGGGAGGAGACAAGGCGTTTCTCCGCCTTTCTGTTCAAACCTGCTCTGTGCAGGCCTGTGCCAATCAGGGGGCCGGGGGCCGGCGCCGCAGCCCCCCCCCGGGCGCGCTGTTTGCAGTGTCAATTTTGGGTCGGGTGTTTGTTTTCCCGTTCCCCGGAATTTTAAGTGACAGGGAAAATCAGGACAAATGCCCACACGCCTCCGAGGGCCAGAGCTGAACCCGCAGCTGGGCACGTGCCCGGCTTCCCCCAGGGGCTCCCTGAGCTCCCGTCTGTCCTCCCCGTGCCCGTGGAGGGGTCTGAGCCCCCGGGGACGGGCAGGGAGCTGGTGGGCAGGAATCGCTCCGGCGCCGAAGCCGCCTCCGTGCTCGGCACGACGGTGCTCGTTTGCAGCGGCAGAGCTGACGTAGGAGCTGCTGGAGGGGGTTGGTGAGGGGAGGAGGAGGAGGAGGAGGAAGATCCCAACCTGTCTTTGCACCGCTGATCAGCCGCGGCGAATCGGCTCCGGCTAATTTTGGCTCCCGCTGCCGTCGGCTGCCGGCGCTGGGAGCGCAGGGGTGGGCTTGGGGAGAAATTAAGGCTTGGCCTCGATTGTGGATTTGGTGCCTGTGAGTGGCAAGGAGAAAAGCAGAGGCATAAAAATGTTGAGGAGGCTGGAGGCTTTCTCCCAAAATCCCTACGTCAGCTTGTCTTGGAGCACGCGGGGATTTGGGACAGCGCTGCGGAGAGTGGAATACATTAGGCTGGGAGCCAGGCTCTGCCAGAGCTGGTTAGAACACGGCTTTGTGCTGGGGCTCGGGGGGGTTGCATCATCCCATTCCCTGCTGCGGGGCAGGATCGGCCCCCTCGGGGTCCGGGGGGCTCCCTGGGCAGCCCCTCGGCCGCATCCGGGCTCTGCATCCCGTCCTGCCCCGCGCTGGGGGATCGGGGTGAGCTGTGCCCGTGTCCTTTCATCTTTGTTTTTATTCCCTTTGCTTGGAGCCTTGGTCGTGGCCAAATCATGGCGGAGCTCGGTGGGATATGCCAGGGCCGAACCCGGGGGCTGTTCCTGAGCTGAGCTGAGCACCAGACCTGCCAAAACCCCTCAGGAGGCAGGGAGGGGGGACAGCACTTGCCCCTCTCCCGGAACTGGGCACCAGCTCCCAAAGTGCCACTGTCCCTGTTGTCCATAGTCAGGGTGTGGGAGGTCACCCCCAGCTTTGGGGATGCTCCCTGTGCATCCTGGAGAGGGTGCTCCCCCAGGAGAGGGGTACCAGCTCTCCTGCCCTCTGTGCTCCCCAGTAGTGGGGCTGAGCAAAGCCCTGGGGTGGAAAATTGGAAACTTTGTTGGGATCAACTCTTGCAGCAAGGAAAAAAACGTCTTCCAGGATAAATATGGACAAGGCACTGCTGTGACGTTCTTTCCATGAGGCGCGGGGATGGGATGAGGGGGTCCAGTCTGGCTGGGGTTTGGCAGTGGGGGCCGGAGCCCCCCTGCCCTCAGGAGCATCCCCAGCCTCCCCTCCCTGCTCCCGGCTGGGTGAGGGCCGTGTCCCACGGGATTGGGAAGCAGCGCCGGAACGTGCCGGCTCTGCAAGAAACAGCTGCAGAGGTTTAAAAAAATAATCCCTCCAATCCCTTTATCAAAGGGCCTCTCGGAGGCAGGTGAAGCCACAATAAATATTGGATAAAGGAAGCTGGATGCAGCGGGCTGGGGAAGTGCTGGAAGACAAACAACCCCCGGTGCGGGGCTGAGTCGCCTGTTCTGTGGCCACTGACACCGTGTCACCCCCTGCCCGCAGTGTCCCCAGGGAGGGGTGACAGGGCACCTCCTGCCAGCTCTGTGGCCACTGTCAGTGTCACCCCCTGCCCACAATGTCCCCAGGGAGGGGTGACAGGGCACCTCCTGCCAGCTCTGTGGCCACTGTCAGTGTCATGCCCTGCCCGCAGTGTCCCCAGGAAGGGGTGACAGGGCACTCCTTCCCTCCCTGTGGTGCCTGCCCAGAGGAAAGGAGCAGATGCCCAAGGAGAGGGGGACACCTGGGGGTCTCTCTTAGCTGCTGCCACCCTGCTCTGTCCTGCCTGGGACTGGCATCCGTTGGGAGCTCCAGCTCCATTGCCATGTCCTGCTGCACCCCATGTCCTGCTGCATCCCTTGTCCTGCTGCACCCCGTGTCCTGCTGCATCCCTTGTCCTGCTGCATCCCTTGTCCTGCTGCACCCCTTGTCCTGCTGCACCCCTTGACTTGCTGCATCCCTTTCCTGCTGCACCCCTTGTCCTGCTGCACCCCTTGTCCTGCTGCACCCCTTGTCCTGCTGCATCCCTTGACTTGCTGCATCCCTTTCCTGCTGCATCCCTTTCCTGCTGCACCCCGTGTCCTGCAGAGCCCCATCACAGCCGGGTCATCCCGGCGCGGGGTCCTGCGAGTTCATCCTGCCGGGGAGGGGCCGCCGGGGGCAGGAGGGGCTCAGCCAGTGAACTGCTGTTCCCACAGGGATGCGGGGCCGTGCCGGGGCTGGAGGGGCTCAGGCAGTGCCCGCTGCTGTTCCCGCAGGGATGCGGGGCCGTGCCGGGGCTGGAGGGGCTCAGGCAGTGCCCGCTGCTGTTCCCGCAGGGATGCGGGGCCGTGCCAGGGCCGCGGTGCCGGGAGCTGCCGCCTCCTGCCCGCGCCCAAAGGAGCTGTGAGCGGGGCCGGGGCTGTGTAATGGAGCGCGGGATGTGCCCCCGCGCCCGGCCCTGCCTGTGACGCCTCAGCTGCACATCTTGCTTTTCCCGAGTCTTGTGTGAGGGAAGGGAGAGAAGCCGGGTCCCCCCTCCTCGCGCCGGCAGCGCTGGGGATGCCCTGGAGCATGAGATTTGATTACTCCACTTGGCAGGAAAACGGCTTTGGGCTCCTTGTGCCGAGGAGAAATCAAGGATCTGGGTGCCGGGAGAGGCCGAGGCCGTGGCAGGGCCGTCCCCGGGGGGTTTGCTGTGCCCTGGTGATCCGCAGTGTCTGCTCGAATCTGGATTCCTTTAGTCCTGTTTTCCCTCTGGCAAAGCACGTTTGGAGGGGCTGATGTGCTTGCTGGGGCAAAAAGTGCTGCGTGTGAAGCAAGTCTGTGCCCTCCTCCCTCCGATTCCCCCGGGCTCCAGGGGGATGTGTGGGGCTGGGATCACGTGGATGAGCGACAGCAGGAGCCTTTTGCCCCGGTGTGACTGGAGGGAGTCGGGTTGTGCTGGGACAGGGCAGGGGAAAGGACCATGCCCTGCCAGTGGGAATATCCGGGTGCTTTGTCCTGCTGTGCTGGCTCCACTCGGCCAGGCTGGAGAGCAGAGGGTAATGGAAACTGGGAATATTAAAGCAGTGTTTAATATTCCCAGTGAGCCCCACTGCCTTCCACCTGCTTGCCTCAGCCCCCTCAGCTCTGGAGCCAGGCTGTGAGTGTCCAGCCTGGAGAGAAGGCTCCAGAGAGACCTGAGAGCCCCTTCCAGTGCCTAATTCCTGGCTGGGAGAGTGGGGAGACCCTGGCCCAGGTTGCCCAGAGCAGCGGTGGCTGCCCCTGGATCCCTGGAAGTGTCCAAGGCCAGGTTGGACAGGGCTTGGAGCAACCTGGGCTAGTGGAAGGTGTCCCTGCCCATGGCAGGGGGTGAAATCAGGTGAGGTTTTAAGGTTCCTTCCCACCCAAACCATTCTAGGATTCCATGGGTTTATGACTATAATGAGTTTGCTCCCTGACCCTTTGGGGACCCAGCAGCCAGGCCATGGGTGGCAGAGTCCCCCCCACGGGCTGTGCTCCCTCCCTCCTCCATGTGTGTTGTCCATTGTCCGGTGTGGAGCTGATGGTGCTTCTGGAATGAAACCCTGGGGGTGAGTCCTGGCACGGGACACGCACAGCTGGTGCCACGCTGGTGTGGCACGGTGTCACCACGCAGGGACCTGGCAGGGCTCTGGGCAGTGCTGAGCTCCTGGGCTAGGAGAGCAGCGCCACGGGAGTGCCAGTGAGCCACGTTCCCTGCAGTGACCCCCCACCACCCAGGATGGGGGTCGAGCCGGGGTGGGTCAGGTGCCAGAGCCGGTGCCAGGGCAGTGCCAGGGCGGTACCTGGCTCTGGGTGTGCCCGGCGTGCCGCAGTCCTGGCGCTCACCACAGCCCCTCTCCATCCCCAGGTGATGCAGGTGCTGAACGCCGATGCCATTGTGGTGAAGCTCAACTCTGGGGACCACAAAACCATCCACCTGTCCAGCATCCGACCCCCACGGCTGGAGGGGGACAGCGCGCAGGTGACACTCGTGGGGACGTGAGTGGGGAGGGGCCCGTGGGGAGGGGGCCGTGGGGAGGGGGCCATGGGGAGGGGGCCATGGGGAGGGGGCCATGGGGAGAGGGCTGTGCCCACCCCCAGTGCCGCAGCGATCACCGACATCCGTGACCGTGATGTGTCCTCCGGCTCGAGGGGGCTGACTGGCAGTGACCTGCAGCGTGAGGGTCTGATGGATTCTTTGTGGGCACTGAAGTGTTTGGAAAAGGCTGCATTGTTCCTGCACAGTTTGGTCTCTGCCGGGCTTGGTTTGAGCCTCTCTCAAGCCGGCGCTGTTGGATCCGGAGCCACGCGCTCGGCAGCGACATGAAAGGGCCGGGATAAGCTCGGCTCGGGCATGTTGAGTCCCCTTGACCCTGCTCAGAGCTGTGCTGTGCCAGGAGCTGGGACGAGGGTTTGATCCCTGTGCCACACGCTGAGTCCCCTTCACAGCTCCTGTGCTGTGCTGGGAGCTGGGATGTGGCTCTGATGCCCGTGCCACACACTGAGTCTCCTTGAGTGTGCCAGGAGCTGGGACGAGGGTTTGATCCCTGTGTCACACACTGAGTCCCCTGAACCCGCTCAGAGCTCCGGGGCTGTGGCAGGAGCTGGGATGAGGGTTTGATCCCTGTGTCACACGCTGAGTACCCTTGACCCTGCTCAGAGCTCCTGTGCCGTGCCAGGAGCTGAGATGTGACTGTGATGCCTGTGTGCCTTTCTGGAGCCACCAGTACCTGTGGGCAGGGCTGTGGGCAGTGGTGTGGGCACAGGAACCGGGCACTGCCTGGTGACAGCTGATGTGGGTCCATCCGGGGGCTCTCAGGGCAGGATTTCTCTCCGTGCTGCCGCCTTCCCTCTGTTATTCCTTCCCCCCAGTGGTTGATGCGCTCGGGGCTGTGGGACCCGGCCGAGCACCCGCCTTGTTCCTGGCACAACCCTCCTCCTTCTCCAGCACCTCTGGAGATGCCGAGGAGGCTCCCGCCCACGTGCACAGGGGGGCTTGTGCCAGGATTGTGCCAAACCCGCCTTTTCCGGGCTGTTTCCCATCCCCGGTGGCACCGCCGGCTCGGGGCTGGCCCGGCCCTGCCGGTGGGTGACGGCACCGCGGCCGCAGCTCCCGGGCTGACCCCGGCGTGCTCTGGGAACGGGCATTTGGAAATTCCTCCCTCCAAGGGTGCCACCTTGTTTTGTCCACGCCGAATCAGTAATAACTTCCCAGATGAGCCTCTTCCCGCTGTTCCTCTGGCGTCGGTACCGTGGGGATGGAGCTGCCACGAGCCAGGCGGCAGGTGGGCACGGGGGGGCCGCGTGGGGTGGTCCTGGGGGGACCTGCTCCCCCCGGCACTGCTGGGAGGAGCGGGATCTCTTTGCGGAGCGGTCGCGGTCTCCAAGGAGACTGCGGAGAGGAGCTGCCCCCCGCCGTGCTGCTGCTGGAGCCGCAAAAACCCTCCCGGCAAAACCCTCCCGGCAAAAACCCTCCCAGCAAAAACCCTCCCAGCAAAACCCTCCCAGCAAAACCCTCCCAACAAAAACCCTCCCAGCAAAAACCCTCCCAGCAAAAACCCTCCCAGTAAAAACCTTCCCAGCAAAAACCCTCCCAGCAAAAACCCTCCGAGTGCAACCCCGGCACAGGGAAAGGGGCTTCTGCTGCTGGAAACTGTCGGGGCATCCCGACCGTGGGATCTGCCCCGCCGAGGCCAGGGCCCTGCTGCGGATCCCCAGCACCACTGTGTCACATCCCAGCACCCTGATGTCACATCCCAGCACCACAGTGTCACATCCCAGCACCCCAGTGTCACATCCCGTACCGTGATGTCACATCCCAGCATCTTGATGTCACATCCCAGCACCACAGTGTCACATCCCAGCACCCCAATGTCACATCCCAGCACCCCGATGTCACATCCCAGCACCACAGTGTCACATCCCAGCACCCCAGTGTCACATCCCAGCTCCCTGATGTCACATCCCAGCACCACAGTGTCACATCCCAGCTCCCTGATGTCACATCCCAGCTCCCTGATGTCACATCCCAGCATCTTGGTGTTGCTGGATCTCAGCCAAGTCTCTGGTCTGTGCAGGTCCATCTCTGTTCCTATGGAATGGGATTGGCATTTGGAATCATCTGCGCCTGTAGGGCACAGCCAGGGTTTGTGGGTGCCTGGTCCTGCTGCCAGACCCCCGGTGGGGTGGGATTCCCAGTCCTCGCTGTCCGTGGTGCTGTGGAGGAAGAGCTGCTTCCCTTTTCCTCCTCTCCTTCCCTTTCCTCCCAGAGCTGGAGCAGCCGGTGCTCCGGAGCCAGTCCTGGATCCTTGTCTGTGCCAGCCTCTGCCTTGGGCACTCCAAACTGGTGGGGTTTTGTGTCCTGGCACTGGTACCAGCCCTCCTGCCCTCTTTGGTCTCCCCAAGGCTGCAGGAGCGAGTTGGGCCCCCTGGCCTGGGGGTACCCCCATTACACCCCCTTTATTTCCCTCTGGGGTTTTATCCATCTGTAGATCCGTTGTGTTTTCATCCCTGACACTGCTTATGTGGTTATTAATTACCTGTGAGTGCAATTAGTGATGCTTTTACCCCTCCTCTTCCACATCAGCAGTTGAAAAGTTTATATATTATATATAAAATTCCTAATAGACACTATATAGCATTCTGAATAGGCAACATATAAAGTGTACATTTAGGGTTGATTCCAGGCTCTTCTGGAAGGTTTCACCCACCAGTCCCACCCCTGTGTCCTGGCAGCTCCACAGCCCCTTGCTGGGCCCGGCTCTGCCGCCGTCACATTCCCACAGTCTCCGGCAGCAGCACCTGGATATCACAGCTCCATCCCGGCCTGCCGAGCGATAATTGATCCCACGGCACCCGATGGAGGAGATGGGAAGTGACAGACTGAAAACTGAGTGTAATGAAATCCTCCAGCCTTTCATCTCTCACCTTCATCTCCCGGCGCGGGAGGAATCCCGGGAGCGGGAACCGGGAACGTCCCCAGCGCTCGGCTCTGCCGGGAACGTCACGGGTCGGGGTGGAGACACATCTCCTCCTGCTCCAGGTGCTGGGCTGCTGCTGTGGTGGGTGGGAATGGCTGTAGTACCTCACTGGGATGGCTGGAACCCCTCACTTGGATGGCTGGAACCCCTCGCTGGGATGACTGGAACTCCTCGATGGGATGACTGGAACTCCTCGATGGGATGACTGGAACCTCTCACTGGGATGGCTGGAACCCCTCATTTGGATGGTTGGAACCCCTCGATGGGATTGCTGGAACCCTTCACTGGGATGGCTGGAACCTCTCACTGGGATGGCTGGAACCTCTCACTGGGATGGCTGGAACCTCTCACTGGGATGGTTGGAACTCCTCGCTAGGATGGCTGGAATTCCTCGCTGGGATGGTTGGAACCCCTTGCTGGGATGACAGGAACCCCTCGCTGGGATGGCTGGAACCCTTCACTGGGATGACTGGAACTCCTCAATGGGATGGTTGGAACCCCTCTTCAGGATGGCTGGAACCCTTCGCTGGGATGGCTGGAGACCCTTGATGGGATGGCTGGAACTCCTCACTGGGATGGCTGGAACCCCTCGCTGGGATGGCTGGAACCTCTTGATGGGATGGCTGGAGACCCTTGCCAGGCTGTCACCCACATCTGGAGCTGGGACCATGGGGTGTTCCAGTTTTTGGGATGATCCAGGCGCCTCCAGGCACAGGGAAGCCCTTCCATGGCTCCGGGTGGTGCCCATCACTCGGGCATCATGCACTGCTCAGCCCTGAAACCCCATGTTGGGATTTGGGGTCTGTTTCTGTAACGGATCCAGTCCCACTGGAGCAGTTTGCCAGCATTGGATCCATCCAAAGGTGGAACTGAGCCTGACAGTGCCGTGGGATGGGAGGAAGAACCAACCCCTGGGAGGGCTGAGGCAATGGGCTCCGACCTGTTGGATCCACCTTGGAGCTTTCCTGGGTGTTGGTGTCACCGCCCTTCCCAGGGTTCGGGATATTCCACCTCCCTGTTTTAGTCCCAGGCTCCCTCCTTGGGCAGCCACATTCCAGACTCTGGGATATTTCCACCTCCCTGTTTTAGTCCCAGGCTCCCTCCTTGGGCAGCCACATTCCAGGCTCTGGGATATTTCCCCCTCCCAGTTTTAGTCCCAGGCTCCCTCCTTGGGCAGCCACATTCCAGGCTCCAGCAGCCACCTCAACTATATTTGCTGGGTTGATGCAATTGCAGCACAAATCTGCTCCAATCCCCCAATTTATCTAAATTGATATCTTAATTGGTAATTCTCTCGGAGAGGGGGAGTCAAACACATGGATACTGATTAAAAGGGAAAAAATAGGGAAAAAAGCAGCCTGCTGGTGGTGGGTGGCACTTTTGAAGGCTGGAAGTGGGGCAGTGTCCCCCCGGCTGGAGCAGGGACACTGTGGCTGCCAGGGGACTCGGGAGGGGGCTTGGCAGTGCTGGGAGCTGGAGAGAGGAGTGGAAATGGGAGTGGGAGAGGAGATACCCGTACTCCTTTCCTGGTGGTGCCGCTGCTCCGGGACTCACCGGTCCCGGCTCCCGCCTGCACCGCGGAGATAAGGTTGGCATTGGCGGTGTGGGATTTCTTCAAGGATAGTGGGAATGGCCCTGGGACACCTTCCAGACGTGCTATCCGAGAACACGGAGCTGGGGCTGTCTGGTTTTCCCTGTTCCTCTCGGATGGTGGCTCTTTCCTGTCCCCCTGCCCCACACCAACTGGTGGTGGGCACTGGGGAGGGGTCACGGGTACCTTTGGGTGCCTCCAGCCCCCTCCAGGGGGGACATGGGGTGGGGGGACCCCGGGGCTGTGCCTGCTCTGAGCCTCGTGTCGGCCGGGAGCGTGTTGGGCACGGCGGGAGCTCACGGCAGAGCTGGCACGAGCTGGCACCACACGGGGCAGGGAAAAGCTGCAGGCACAGGGAAGCTGGAAATGGCTTCAAAAGAGGGAGAACAGATGGATTTGGGCTTGGATATTTTTTTTCCCAGCTCTCATATGAGCTGGCATGCGGGTTCCTGGGCTTTCTGATCCGATTCCAAAGGCAGGGAGCTGCTGGCTGGCGCTGGGCTGGGAGCAGGTGAGGGATCCTGGAGGGCAGGAGCAGCACGAGGGTCCCTCACAGCCAGGGGTCGGCCGGGCAGGGGGGGTGCCCCGAGCCAGCATCCTGGCTGGAATGTGGGTCCCACGGCACAGGGGTACCACCTGCCTCGGTGTCAGGGGGTGATGCTGGGCAGGATGCCCGTGGCCGTGTCCGTCTGTCGGTGCCGGGGTGCTCCTCTCCTCGGTGCTCCTCTCGTGGTGAGCGACTGCTCCCCGAGGGGCCGCAGTTTAAACCCTGGCGGGGGTTTCCGTGTGCCTGGAATGTCGTGGCCGATCTGGAGCCGATCTGTTCCAGCAGTGGGGGATGGACGGTGGCTCCTCATCCCGCTGTGCTCCAGGGGACTTCAGGAAGAACCGTATTTTACCCCGACCCCATCAAACACGGGTACTTTCTCTGCTCCTTTCCCTGTCACTCACTGACTGCTGGGATATTTATATGGCACTGGAAGCGCTTGGTACAAAGGACCTGCCTGGCACAGTGCCAGCCCCATCCGGCACCGCCGGAGCTGGAGCTGCCAGGGCTGCACGGCAGGAAGGGCAGGGAATGACCTTGAGGTCCAGGGCAGCCTGGCCCCTCGAGCTGCCGGTTTGGAGGCTGTTTGAGTCGGATTTATAACCCTGTGTGAGAACTGGGGATCGAGCTGGTCGGGAAAGATCCCATCCCACCCATTTTTAGCAATCCCAGCTGCTTCATCCCTGGAAATGAGCTGCTGCCTCTCCCCTCTCCGTGCCAGCCCGGGGTGCCGATGGCAGAGCTCGGGGCGCCGTGGGTGCCTCGTCCCGCGCGGTGGCTGCGCGTGAGGCTCGACAGATGGTTTGCAGGTGTCGGCCGGGAGCTTTCGCAGCCAGCTGGGTTTTGGGAAGAGGGCGGCTGCACGGCTTGGCAGCCGTTGGATGGGAGCTGTGAACGCCGAGCGGCTCCTCCGGTCCCTGCAGAGGCTCTTCTGGCACCTCGGGAGCGCGGGCGCTGCCACAGCCCCTGCCAGGGGAGCTGGCGCTGCGTCCCCAGGGCGGGTGGGAATTCAGAGGGGGGTGCTGGGAGAAGGAGCGTTATCCGGGCAGGGAGGAGCTCGGTTTGCTCTGCAAAGCCCCCCGGAGTGGTTTGGGCACCGGCACAAATCCCGGGGTTGTGGTGCAGATGCTGTGACTGCCCCATCCCTGCAAGTGTTCAAGGACGGGTTGGAGCAACCTGGGCTAGCGGAAGGTGTTCCTGTTCAGGTGGAACTGGACGATCCTTAAGGTCCCTCCCCACCCAAACCATTCCAAGGAAATGAGCCTCGGAGAAGCCGGGGGATCCCCCAGCTCAGCCCAGCTCCCCCTGGATCTCCACCCTGTCACAGTCCCATGGGCACAATGAGGACAGTCCCTGCTGCAGCAGCAGGTTGTTCCCAGCCGGTCGGGATCCCCGTGCCAGGGTTGAATCCGAGGCCACGCAGCCGGGACGAGCCGTGCCCGGCGATGCAGCGCTCGGATCACCGGCGGGGTCCGCGCGGAGCCGCTCGTGTCTCCCTGTTTGTTGAGCAGGGTTTGTACTACACAAATTGCTCCTCACTCAGCGAGCATGAAAGATTAACGAGGAACAATCCCATGAACTCATCAGTGCCTGCTCTCCGCTAAATTACAGCTACAAGGATCATGGCAGCTCACCCATGGATTGTGTAACGGAACTGATTGCGGCCTGGCCGGCGCTCGGAGCGCTCGGGCACGGCCCTGGTGGATCCGAGGCATCGGCCGAGCAGAGGGGCAGCCGAGGAGAGTGGGGGCACCGGAGTTCCTGGCTCAATATTTAATAGGGGCTGCGATCGCTGCCAGGGAGGAGACGTGTGCAGTCAGCATGTTCCTGCAGCCTGGATTCTGCCCTCCGGGCAGCGTGTGCTGCGCCTGGAAAAGTGATTCGCTTGCATCTCCGGCTGCCGTTCCGCGCTGCCTTCTCCCAAAGTCATCCCACCATGGAAAAGCAGCCGGTCGGTGTTTAACCCGCGAGCGTGGACTGCGGCAGTGCAGCTCCCGGCGGTGCAGGGTGTTAAATCCTGGGCTGGGAGGGGGTGTAGGGGGTTTGGGGCGATCCAGACCGTTGGTAAAACAGCTCTGCTTTGTCTCCGGAGCGTGTCCCTGCCCCGGCTGCGAGCAAATGTGCAACCGCGCGGCACAGCCGGGGCCTGGCTCCCGGGGGATCTGTCGGGGCCAGGTACAAGGCCTGATCCGGGCTGGATTAATTTGTGAGCTGGCACAGTTGGGTTCCTGTATGGATTACAGCTGCTGGCATCCCAGGAAATTGCTCACGGCTCAGAGAGCAGAAGCTCAGCAGCGAAAAAAGGCCAGAGTCCAACCCGGAGCGGTGGAGCAGCCGCGGAGGAGCAGAAGCCAGGCTGGTGATGGACCAGCCCGGAGCCGGTGTGGGGAGCTGGGCAGGACCTCGCCAGCAATTACCGAGCAGCTTTTGCACGAGGCAGCGGCTCCGTGGCCGCGGGGGTGTCACGAGGCCCCCGGGGCCGCGCCGCCCCGAGGAAGCCCCGCTCAGCCCATCTGCTCCTCGCAGAGCCGGCTCTGCCGTGGAAGGAACCGTCCCCCGAGATCAGGCTGTGCTAAAGTGCTTCCCCAACAACTTCCAGCTAAGTGTTGTAATTGCTCTGACCCAGCAAAAGCGCCTGGTGTTCTGACACTGGTGCTCGGAGGAAGATCCAGGCACCTGCCAGCTCGCATTCCAGAGGACGACTGTGGAACCAGGGAGCTCCAGTGTGCTCTGGGAGCCGCTCCAGAGGTTTGATCCGTGCCTGCAGCCGGAGGCAGTGGAGCAGGAAGGGGCAGCCCCGGCCCTGGCTGCCGCGGATGTTTCTCGCTCGGCTGGGCGAGCGTGAAAACGCTGATGGGAGGATGGAGCTCTGACCTTCTGATCTCCTCGGGAGCTGCTGCGAATCCTCGGCTGATGGGAAAATTGCACAAAATTAGAGAGGAGCCTCAATCCTGCCCCGGTGCTGAGCTCTGCCGTGAACTCTGCCCAGCTCACACGGCTCCCTCGTGCCCCGGGGAACCGAGCCCCTGATTTCAGGGGTGTAATGAACCTCTGCAAAGGCTTCATTTGCTTCTCTCCGAGGCTTCTCCATCTGGGAGAGGAGCCAGAGCCAGCCCTGCCCGCAGTGCTCTGCTCGGGAGTGGAGTTCAGTGCCCAGCATGGCCTGGGCATCGCTTGGCATCGCCCCAGACCCTGCCTGCTGACCAGTGGGATCGCCTCGGGCTGACTGAAGGGATGCTGGAGGCGTGGCAGGGGCACACAGTGGCATCCCCCAGCTGATGGGGTACTGGGCATCGCCTGGCATCGCCCCAGATCCTACCCAGAGACAAGGGATCATCCCGGGGGGTTTGGGGTAACACTGGAGACATGGCAGGGGCACACGGTGGCATCATCCAGCTGATGGGGTCCCCCTCCAGCTCCCTGGGCTGTGAAGGGACAGGAGCAGATCTATCCCCACATGGACAGGATGAGGATTCTCCTCATGTCCTGGCCCCACTGCCTCCCTCCTCCTGCTCCTCAGCTCGGAGCTGGTCACAGCCAGGGCTCTGCTTTCCTCCCTCCTCCAGCTGGGAGTGTTCCCAAGGCATCCATCCCTCTCCGCAGAGCAGGGAGCTCGGAGCCTCCCCCAGCCCCCCTGCAGCGCTCCGGGTTTGAGCCCTGTGAGCACCCCCCAACCACCCCCCAACCACCCCCCTCCCCACACCCCCTCCCCACAACCCCTCCCCACATTCCCCCCCCACCTCTGCCAGCGCCTCCACTGCTGGGAATCATGAATATTCCTACTGCCATTAGCACCGGCTGGATTTAGGGATTTAGATGCCAGACGTTTGGAGGCAGCGTGGTAGGGGTGGAGTACCACCTTACAGGGGTGGAGTGCCACCTTACAGGGGTGGGGGGCCACCTTACAGGGGTGGGGGGCCACCTTACAGGGGTGGAGTACCACCTTACAGGGGTGGAGTACCACCTTACAGGGGTGGGGGGCCACCTTACAGGGGTGGGGGGCCACCTTACAGGGATGGAGTACCACCTTACAGGGGTGGGGGACCACCTTACAGGGATGGATGGGGGCCAGGTTACAGGGATGGATGGGGGCCAGGTTACAGGGATGGGGGACCAGGTTACAGGGGTGGGCTGTGCATGAGCAACTTCTGCCTCGGCACCTCCTGAATTCCAGGTGTGAGGGGCAAAGCTATGGGGACCCCTGGAAACAGCTTTCCATGGAGAAGCCGCCCTGGATCTGCAGGGCTTGGTGGCAGGGGTCCTTTCCTGGCACAGAAGCCTGGTGGTCACCTCTGGGTGTGCTGGGAGTGCCCCTGCCTGTGCCACAGACCCCCTTGAATCAAGGGCCTGCCTGGACCTCGGATCCTTCCGGTGCCATGGACCTGCCTGTGCCCAGATCTTGTGGGACATGGGCCCTGGCTGTGCCATGGATCCTGCCTGTGCCCAGATCCTGTGGGACATGGGCCCTGGCTGTGCCATGGATCCTGCCTGTGCCCAGATCCTGTGGGACATGGGCCCTGGCTGTGCCATGGATCCTGCCTGTGCCATGGATCCTGCCTATACAAAGGATCCTGCTTGTGCCATGGATCCTGTGGGACATGGACCCTACCTGTGCCATGGATCCTGCCTGTGCCATGGACCCTGCCTGTGCCATGGATCCTGTGGGACATGGGCCCTGGCTGTGCCATAGACCCTGCCTGTGCCATGGCTCCTGCCTGCAGGATCCATCCTGACTGTACCACGGACCCGCCGGCACAAAGCTGTTTCCCTGTGTCTGGGGGGTCCCCCTGTGAGCAGGACAGGGGTGATGGTGATGGTGACAGTGACAGTTTGGGATGTTCCCTCTCCCAGGCCCACTGCAGCTCCATCCTCAGAAGCTCTCTCTCTCCCTCCCGGCCCGGCCGTGCTGTCCTAGTTTTCTCCGGCTGTTGTTCTCCTCCGTCACGTGCGGGCTGGGCACGGAGCTCTCCAGTGCAGCTCCAGCTCCCCGGGTGGCTCCGGGCTGGGCTCTGAGCTGCTCCCAAATTCTGCCACTCAAAACTCCCCCCTCAACCCCGTGTGGGGTCCCGGTGCCCTGCGGGGCCGTGCTGCAGGATTCACAGGAATTCAGTCCCCTTGGAGCGGGGACAAAAGGGGCTGTCAGTGTGTCCCCTCCTGCGTGACCCCAAAACCAGGGCAGGGAGGTCCCCGGAGCCACAGGCCTGTCCCACATCCCTCAGGGTTTGCAGTTATCCTCTGGAATTCGGGATAAGGGAGGAGGGAGGTGTGGAGGCTCTTCCCCGAGCCCTGAAATGGCTGCACTGCCCCAGGCGGGAGCTTGGCAGCTGCTGCCGGCTCCGTGTGAGCACAGCCCGTCCCTGCCCTTGTCCCCGTCCCTGTCCCCGTCCCTGTCCCCGTCCCCGTCCCTGTCCCCTCGGTGACGGTTTGGGGAGGCAGAAGCATCCCCGGTGTCGCAGTGTCCCGCAGCCAGGCCGTGGGTCTGGATCATCCCGGTTCTGGGATGGGTGACCCCGTTTTCACGCTCCTCGGGAGCGGATCGGCCAAAACGCTGCTGGAGACGAAAATCCACGTGGCCCTCGCTCGGCGCCCGCGGTGCCACAGCCCGGCACTCGTCCAGCCCGTTCCGGGCTGAGCCTCCCCACCCGCTCCGGCTGCTCTGTCCCGGCAGGGCTGGCTGCTCCTGGGCGTGGAATGCCGGCACAGAGCCTCGGGAGCTGTGGGGCCAGCGGGGCCGGGGGGGTGTGGCTCTGGCTGGGAGCTCTGGGGGCTCCGGGACAGGGGGGCTGCACGGGGTATCCCGGGTGTCCTGTGGGACTGCATGGGTTGGGTCGGGGGTCACCCGAAACCACCATCTCCCAACCAACAGGGGGGTGTGGGATGCAGTGCCCAGATTGCAGGTGCCCAGTATGGGGTGTCCAGTATGGAATATCTGGGATGCAGTGCCCAGATTCCAGGTGCCCAGTGTGGAATATCTGGGATGCAGTGCCCAGATTGCAGGTGCCCAGTGTGGAGTGTCCAGTGTGGAATGTCTGGGATGCAGGGCCCAGATTGCAGGTGCCCAGTGTGGAATGTCCAGTATGGAATGTGTGGGATGCAGTGCCCAGATTCCCAATGTGGAGTGTCTAGTGTGGAATGTCTGGGATGCAGTGCCCAGATTGCAGGTGTCCAGTATGGAATGTCTGGGATGCAGTGCCCAGATTCCAGGTGCCCAGTACGGGGTGTCCAGTATGGAATATCTGGGATGCAGTGCCCAGATTGCAGGTGCCCAGTGTGGAGTGTCCAGTGTGGAATGTCTGGGATGCAGGGCCCAGATTGCAGGTGCCCAGTGTGGAATGTCCAGTATGGAATGTGTGGGATGCAGTGCCCAGATTCCCAATGTGGAGTGTCCAGTGTGGAATGTCTGGGATGCAGTGCCCAGATTGCAGGTGCCCAGTGTGGAGTGTCCAGTGTGCAGTGCTCCAATTCCAGGTGCCCAGTTTGTGGTGTCCAGAATGAAGTGTCCCAGTACAGGGTTCCCAGTATGGAGTGCCCAGGGATGCAGTGCCCCAGTTCCAGGTGCCCACCAGTGGGGATCTGTGTTCCAGCATCCAATGGATATTCAGCATAAATCCAACTTGCTTCCATGATTACTGCATTTTTTTGGACAAATCATCCCTGAGGGAGACACACGAGCTGTGGGTGGACTAATTCCAGTGGTGGGAGGAGGAATGCTGTGACAGCAAGGCCGTGTCTCCCATTTATCCATCCCTTCCTGGGAAAACCTTGGCTGCTCTGGGAATGCTCCAGGGGTGCTCCTGGCCGTGCTGGGGCTGTCAGCTCCCGGTGGGTCACTGGTGCTGCTGGTGCAGCTCTGGCACAGTGCAGTGCAGCCGTGAGGGGCTGGAGCAGCTTTTCCAGGGATCTCAGGGATGTGAGGCTCATTCCAGCAGCGTTTCCGGAGCTCCCGGGGCTTTGAGGGCAGTCGGGCTCGTTTAGCACAGAGTTCCAACGTTGTGGTGGGGTGAAATTAGGGAGGAAAAACCCACAAAGGCCGTGTGAAATTCGAGGATGTTTCTGAACGTCTCGATTTCCTCGTTAGTGGCCCGGGGGAGGGCGTGTGAGGGGCTCCGTGCCGGGAGCCGGCGGGTGATGAATCCCCATGGATGGGCAGTGCCGTGCTCGGCTGGGTCCCAGATTAATTCCTGGGAAAGGCCACTGCCTTCCCTGCTTCCTCCTAAAACATCTCCTGAGAGCCGGGCTGAGGTTGCCACGGGGCTGCTGGCGGGGTTAAACCACCCAGGGGACACTCCCTCCAGCACCAAAGCCCAAATTAAGGAATTCTTCTCCCATTCTTCCTCAACCAGGAATATTAGAATGATAGAATCATGGAATGGTTCGGGTGGGAAGGGACCTTAAAGCCCATCCAGCCCCACCCCTGCCATGGGCAGGGACACCTTCCACCAGCCCAGGTTGCTCCAAGCCCTGTCCAACCTGGCCTTGGACACTTCCAGGGATCCAGGGGCAGCCACAGCTTCTCTGGGCATTCCCTAATATCCCTCTTTAACAGCAGCAAAACACAAACTTCAATGGCTTTCACATTGCTTTTCACCAGATCTTGATGGATTTGAGTCGAGCTTTTCCTTGGAAAGGGGGATCCTGTGGTGAAGGAGGTGATTTGTTGTTGCTGATCCCTCCTGGAGGGTCCCACGTGTGGAACTGGAGCGAGGAATGTTCTGTCTGCTGGCACCAGGAGAGGAGGGGAGATATCCAAGGGATGACTGTAATTAGCCGAGTGTTTAATTTAATCAAACAAGGGGCTAAAGATGTCAGTGGCCTTTGGTCTGAAAGCCTCGGGCATGATTCCGAATTATCTTAATTCCGAATTATCTTAACTCTGAATTATCTTAATTCCGAATTATTTTAACTGTGAATTATCTTAACTGTGAATTATCTTAACTCTGAATTATCTTAACTCTGAATTATCTTAATCCCATGTTGGCACAGTCAGTGCCGGGATCACCTCCTCGATCCCTGGGATGTGCTGGGCTCGGTGCCATCTCTGGGGATACCAGGGACTGGGGGCTTCAGGGAATGAGGTGGCTCTGTGGGAAACCTGGTCTGGTGTCACAGTCATGGAATGAGTTGTGTTGGGCTGGGAGGGACCTCAAAGGCAACCCAGTGCCACCCCTGCCATGGGCAGGGACACCTCCCACCAGCCCAGGTTGCTCCAACCTGCCCTTGGACACTTGCAGGGATCCAGGGGCAGCCACAGCTTCTCTGGGCAACCTGGGCCAGGGCCTCCCCACCCTCCCAGCCAGCAATTCCTTCCCAATATCCCATCTATCCCTGCCCTCTGGCACTGGGAAGCCATTCCCTGTGTCCTGCCCCTCCATCCCTTGTCCCCAGTCCCTCTCCAGCTCTCCTGGAGCCCCTTTAGGCCCTGCAAGGGGCTCTCAGCTCTCCCTGGAAGGGCTTTAAGGTCTCTTCCCACCCAAATGATTCCGTGATCCGTGATTCTATAATCTATAACTTTATTATTTATAGTCTGCTGATATTTTGTGCTGAAGCAGCGTCTGCAGCCCCGTTATTTCCGTGCCGTCACTCCCATCCTTCCCGGCCCCTTCCACTTGTCCCGCGGCGTTTCTGTTCCGTTCCCGGCGGATCGGAGCAGTGCAGGCCTCCCGTGCCCAGGGCTCCCTGCTCCTGCCTCCCTGTCTGGGATGGGCATGGGCATGGGGGTGCAGATGCTGGCACAGGGCCCTCGTGTCCCCTCACCGGGGTCTCGTGCCCCCACTCTGGGGTCTCCCAGCTGGAATGTTGAAGACATTGAGCTCCGTCCCTGGGGATGAGGGGGGTTGGCAGGAGCAGGAGTCTGGGGCCACTTACAGCACCGGGATATGTGATGGGGCAGCACCAGCAGGGGATCCAGCTCATCCCAGGCAGGATCCAGCTCATCCCAGACAGGATCTGGCCCATCCTGAGCAGGATCCAGCTCATCCCAGACAGGATCTGGCCCATCCTGAGCAGGATCCAGCTCATCCCAGGCAGGATCCAGCTCATCCCAGACAGGATCCAGCTCATCCCAGATAGGATCCAGCTCATCCTGAGCAGGATCCAGCTCATCCCAGACAGGGTCTGACCCATCCTGATCAGGATCCAGCTCATCCCGGGCAGGATCCAGCTCATCCCAGATAGGATCCAGCTCATCCCAGATAGGATCCAGCTCATCCTGAGCAGGATCCAGCTCATCCCAGACAGGATCTGGCCAATCCTGAACAGGATCCAGCTCATCCCGGGCAGGATCTGACCCATCCTGATCAGGATCCAGCTCATCCCAGATAGGATCCAGCTCATCCCAGACAGGATCTGGCCCATCCTGAGCAGAATCCAACTCATCCCGGGCAGGATCCAGCTCATCCCTGGCAGAATCCGACCCATCCTGATCAGGATCCAGCTCATCCCAGACAGGATCTGGCCCATCCTGAACAGAATCCAGCTCATCCCTGGCAGAATCCGGCCCATCCTGATCAGGATCCAGCTCATCCCTGGCAGGATCCGACTCATCCTGTGCCGCGGGAAGCGGCTCCCCAGAGGATGCTCGTTCCGAGTGAAGCACATGCTGACAAGACAAACAACTTTATTAATTTAAGCTGCCTAATGGGCTCGGGAGCAGCCACACGCCGAGGGTGGGGAGGGCACGGAGCTGCCTCCGCCCGGGCACGGGGGATTCCTGCTCTGTGAAACCCCGTCCTTGGGGGTGAGGAGCGAATTCCTCACGTGGAGCCTTCTGAGAATTCTGGGCCACAACCAAAATGGACCTTTGTAGCCATTTTTGAGGAGCTGGAGGCGCTGGGAATGGCAGGGTCAGGGGTGCAGGTGCTCCTCTTGCAGTTCCAGTTCCAGTGGGTTTGGTCTTGGCTCGGTTTGGATCCCAAAGAGGGAACAGGGATGCTTTCCTGCTGCAGGTGGGAGTCACCTGATGTTCCACACACCGTGTTCCCTGGGATGCTGCAGCACTGGCTGCTGAGCTCCTGGTGGGATGTGCTCCTTCTGTGTCGGCACATCCTGACTGCATCCTCTGGGATGTGCAAAAGCTGGAGGGCTGGGGCTGGGGCCCCGCTGCAGCACGTGCTGAGTGGAAAGTGCCAGTGCAGCCGTGGAATTCCTGCGGAAAATGCTGTCTCCTGCTTCATCTGCTGCTCCCTCAGGCGAGAGGAGCCTCAAGGTGACCGTGCCCAGCACGGCGTTGTCCTGTGCCACTGGGGCTGGGCTGGGATCTGCCCCTGCTGCCACCGGCATCTGTGAGGCTCCTGTGTCCCTGCGAGTCCCACTGCTCTGGAGCCGGACCCCGGTGCCTCCCCCGTGGCAGGGGTGGATTCCTGGAGGGAGGATTTGGGATGAAATCCACCCAATTTCTACTCCAGGCAAGGGGCTCCCGGCTCCTACAGCTGCTGGTGCATCCAGAGAGGAGGAAAACCTTTCCTTTCCTCCTTTGGGATCCTGGTAATCCAGGATAAGGATCCCTTGGAGATGCCCGTGACTCGGTGGGACCCCATTTTGGGGGATGCCCCCACACACACTTGTGGTGCTGCCTCTCCTCTGCTCATTCCTCATGGGATGGAGCATCCCGGACATCCTGAGCCTGTTGCAGGGTGTCTCCCATCCCCACAGCTGCAATTCCTGCTGTTCCTCATGGCTGGGAATGTCCTGGACACCCTGAGCCCTGTTGTAGGGTGTCCCCCATCCCCACAACTGCAATTCCTGCTGTTCCTCATGGCTGGGAATGTCCTGGACACCCTGAGCCCTGTTGCAGGGTGTCCCCCATCCTCACAGCTCCGGGTCCTGCCGCTCTGCCCCATGGAGAGGGGCTGGCAGAGGGAGCAGGGCCGGCAGCACGTGGCAGAAGGTTTGAATTAGGTCTGTTCTCTCCGTGATTAATCGGTGCCTTCGGGCTCGATGGAGATTGATGGTCACCGGAGGCTTGGGAGCCGTTCCCGGTGCCCTGGGGAGGAGACGGGAGCGGCAGCGCCGGCAGCAGCACCAATAGCGGGGCTGGGCTGCGTCCGCTCCGATGAGGGGGGCGGGGGATGGACACGGGATGAGACAGGAAAAGACAGCGGCTGGGATGGAACAGCCTTCCCTGCCGGCTGGGATGGAACAGCCTTCCCTGCCGGCTGCTCTCGGGGCTGCTCTGGGGAAGGGGAGGGAGGCTGAGGGGAGCTCGCTCCGTGCTGAACGTGGTTCCACGGCGAGGACGTTGAGGGTGGTGGTGGAGCAGAGGGTGGTGGTGGAGCAGAGCCTTTGTTGCCATGTGCCGGCCGCTGGGGCTGGGCTGGACCCAAAGCCCAGCTGTGCCCGGCCTTGCCGAGCCGGCTCTGGCTGTGCCGAGCCCCTGCACTACCAGGGAGCTCTGCAGGAGAGGCGGGAGCAGAGCTGTGGCAGAGCGGGAAGGACTCGGAGCAGCTGCCGTGGTTGTGTTTGGAAGGAGGAAGGTCGGAAGGGAGGAAGGTTGGAAGGTCGGAAGGTTGGAAGGTCGGTCTGCAGTCAGTGCCCCAGGGACAGTCCCCAGTCCCGAGGGAACGGTGTCGTTCCTGCAGTGCCAGTGGGTTCTGGGGCTGGGGGCACCTCTGGGTCCCCCTGCCCAGGGGTCACGGTGCCGGTGCCGTGTAGGGCCAGGGTGAGATTCCATATGCCTGGAAACAATGGAAATTGTGTTAAAATCAACAACCTCCAATGAAAGGCTCTGGCAGAGCCTGGTTTGATAATGAAGGCCAAGAGAAGCTGTGGCTGCCCCATCCCAGGAAGTGTCCAAGGCCAGGTTGGATGGGGCTCGGAGCCACCTTGGATGGTGGAAGGTGTCCCTGCCCATAGCAGGGGTGGCACTGGATGGGTTTTAAGTTCCCCATCCAGCCCTTGGCACTCCACTGTTGTCTCTGACCGTGCTGTCTGCCCCTCAGTGCCACTGAAAACCCTCCAGTGCTGCCGTGGACACCCAGCACTTGTCCCTCGAGTGGCTCAGGGACGTGGGGACGTGGGGACATGGGGTTGAGTGCCAACTGTGATCACACAGAAGGATTGGGAGCAGGAGAGGCTGGAGAGCAGGAGAGGCTGCAGAAGCTTCGTGCCCACTTCACGCTTCACTTCCAGAGCCAGCCCCTGCTCAGGCCCCCGGAGCCGCCGTGGGTGTCACCGGGAGCCCCTGGCCCCCATCCCGGTGCCCCGTCCCCGCAGTCTCAGGGCTGTCACTTCCCGTAGCTGCTCCTGTGTCATCCCCGTGCTGGCAGCAGCTCCGCCGGCTCCCGGGAGCCCGGGAAGGAGCTGTTGGAGCATCTCCGCCCCCGCGAGTGCCGGGACCTGCTCTGGGCTCCCCTGCGCTCCGCGGGCTTTGATGTGGAAAAGCCGGTCCCCGAACGCTACTGCTGCTCGTGCTGTGCGTGTTCCACCGGCTGCTGTTCCCTGGCACCGCCTCGCCGGCCCCTGGGATGGATCTCCGGGGTGTGCTTCCCACCCGGCACGTTCCCTGGCCAGCCGAGCGTGGCGGGTTCAGCCGAGGATGAACCGGGGGGTGACACCACTAATGAACCAGCTCACGTTCCCTCCTTCGGCTTCACGCTCCTGGGAGCAGGAGCCTGAGACTCCAAGGATTCCTGGGAGCTCCTCTTGCTCCGGATCGGATCCTTCCCCCAGCACTTGGCTCTGCCCCAGCATGAGCTGTGCAGCCCCTGACTGGGGCAGGTCCCCCACCCTGGTGTCCCTCGGGGTCTGCTGAGTCCCCAAACAGCCCCTGATTGGGGCAGGTCCCCCACCCTGGTGTCCCTCAGGAGTTGCTGAGTCCCCAAACAGCCCCTGATTGGGGCAGGTCCCCCACCCTGGTGTCCCTCAGGGGTTGCTGAGTCCCCAAACAGCCCCTGACTGGGGCAGGTCCCCCATCCTGGTGTCCCTGGGGGGCTGCTCTGTCCCCAAACAGCCCCTGATTGGGGCAGGTCCCCCGCCCTGGTGTCCCTGGGGGGCTGCTCTGTCCCCAAACAGTCCCTGACTGGGGCAGGTCCCCCACCCTGGTGTCCCTGGGGGGCTGCTCTGTCCCCGTCCCCGGTGCCGGCCCCGCTCCCGGCGCTGGCGGTGGCATCTGGCATCTCCCCCTCTCCTCTCTGCTCATTCCGCCGTGTCACTGGGAGTTGATTAGCTCTGCTAATTGCTTTACAAATAATGAGCTTCCCTAATTGCGCTGGCAGGGAGGAGGGGCTCTCCCCACCTGCCATCCCATGGTACTGCCAGGCTCTGGGTCCCCTTGGCTCCTATGGGGTCTCCTGACGAGTGTTGGCATCTGGGATTCTTGGAAGAACCCCCAAAATCCTGTGCCCAGGGAGCTGGGAGCTCTGGCTCATCCCTGGGGGGTCGGGCCGTTCCCCCCTGCTCTGTGAGCCCACGAGTGCTCCAGGACTGGGGGATGTTCCACCGGCTGCCTGTTCCCTGTCACCGCCTCACCGGCCTCCGGGATGGATCTCCAGGATGGATTCCCCTCCCGGCACATTGCCTGGCAGTCCAAGCATGGCAAGTTCAGCCAAGGATGAACCGTGGGATGGCACCACAAATGACCCGTCTCCCCTTCCCCCCTCTGCCTTCACGCTCCTGGGAGCAGGAGCCTGGGACCCCGAGGATTCCTGGGAGTCCTGCTTGTTCTGGAGGGGATCCTTCCCCCAGCACCTGGCTCTGCCCCAGCACGAGCTGAACGGGGCAGGTGCCCCCACTCTGGGGTCCCTCAGGGGCTGCTGAATCCCCAAACAGCCCCTGATTGGGGCAGGTCCCCCCTCCCGGGGTCCCTCAGGGGCTGCTGAGTCCTCGGGGAGCCCCTGAATTTGGAGCTCGTTTGCCATCCCCAGTCTCAGAGCGTTTCCAGCTGCTCCAGACGTGCCCGTGTCCATCCTCAGCCCGCGGGAAGGGGCTGGGGTGGGAGCAGGACCCCCGGATGGAGCACTGCGTGTTCCATCCCCCGTGGGATCCGGCACAGCGGATCCGAGCTGCTGCTTCCCTGGAAACAGACCTTGGTGAGCCCCCACCCGGGGTGGGGATGTTAATTTGATGGGAGAGCCGGAATCCTCTCGCCCTGTCGGGTGTTCAGAGCCACGTGGGGGTTGTTTCAGCAGGAGGGAGTTTCGGGGGGGCTCCGGCACCCGCCGCTCGCCGTCCCCCTTTTGAGACATTCCGACCTTCGTTTTAACCAAAAAGCTGATTTCTTGCCCCGGGTTCCCCAGCCTGTGAGAAAACCACACGTTCCCATCAAATTTGGGATTGAAATCCCTGTCTCCGTGCTCGGGGAGGGAGGTGAGAGGGTTCCCCCCTCCTGCAGCAGCTCTCTGAAGATGAAGCTCCGCACATTGACTTTCTCACTAATAGAACAACTTCCTCGCTGCACACCTTTAATTAAATGAGATCCTTGGTTTTAATTAATTTTTGAATGGCTGATGACTCTCTCCAGGAGCCGGGGAGAGCCGCGACCGGCATTTCATTGAGTCTTGGAATCCCAGAATGGGTTGGATTGGCCTGGAAGGGACCTTCAGAACCCTCCAGTCCCACCCCTGCCATGGACAGGGACACCTCCCACTAGCCCAGGTCGCTCCAAACCCCATCCAACCTGTCCTTGAATATTCCAGGTTTGGGGCAGCCACAGCTTCCAAGGTGGCTCAGAGGGCTGTTGCTTCAGTCGAGCTCTTGCCTTGAAAAATGGTTTAAACCCAGAGAAATCTTTCTCCGTGCCGGTAATTGCCGGTGTTTGCCGGTCGTGGAATTTCGTTAACATCCCGCTGTTCCATTGATTTCCAGCGTTTGTTTGCAGAACCTCCACCGTGTGTCCGAGCTCTTGAACGGCTTCCCAGAGCCGTCAGCCAGCGCTCCCCCCGCGCTGTGAAATATCGTTTTATGGGCCACCGGAGCGGGATTGAACGGGGCTGGCGGGGCGGGGCGGGGAGAGACGGATCGGGCACTTAAACGTTCCCATTATCCGCTCCTGGCACGGCCCGGGCTTGTGCTGAGAATTCCCCAAGGCTGGGCATTTTGCAGCAGCAGCAGCAGCAGCAGCAGCAGCACGGTGTGAGGGTTCAGCGCTGCCACCATGGCACACCCGGGGCTGGCGTGACCTTGGATCCTGGCACGGCACGGGGCTGGCGTTGTGTTGTGTGGGCCGGTGGTCTCTGTTTTGGGGTGCTCCTGTTTTTGGGGTGATCTCCTTTTGGTGCAGTTCCATCTGGCTGCAGACCCACAAGAGGCTCCGAGGCAGCTTTGGTGAGGACTCAGATCCTGCCCCTGCAGCGCATCCAGGACTGGCACGATGGGCCCGTGGATCCCAGCGTGGCACAGGAATGGCACTGGTGCTGGGGTGCCTGTGCTGGTGGTCCCTATTTTGGGGTGGTCCCATTTTTGGGTTGGGCTGCACACCCATGAGGTGCTCCAGTGCAGTTTTGGTGAGGGCTCAGCCCCCCCTCTGTGGCTCCTCCAGGACTTCACCTCTGGCACCGGAGCCCCCGGCACTGCCGGGTGGTGCCGAGGCCACCCAGGGCTTTGCCATCCCCCTTCCCACGCTCCGGCGGGATGGGATTAGGGATTTAACAACCCGTGCCAGACAGACTCTTAAATAAGCCATAAATTTGGAGTTCGTTAGTGAGGATTAATTAGTGTTTGCACAGGGCTTTGCCTCTCAGGGCAGCGCTCGGTGTCGCGGAGCTTCGCTGTGACCTTGGCGAGGGTGGGAATGTCTCGGCACCCAGATCCTGTCAGATCCCAGCGTGGCCAGTGCAGGGAAGGGCCCAGGAGTCACCCTGAGTTCAGGGACCGGGGATGCTCCGGGAGCCCGAGGGCAGGAACTGGCAATCCTGGGGGGGGGGGGGGGCTGGCAGTCAGGAAAGAGGGGTTGGCAATCTGGGAAGGGAGGCTGGCAGTCCGGGGAGGGGGGCTGGCAGTCTGGGAAAGGGGACTGGCAGTCTGGGAAGGGGGGCTGGTGTTGTGCTGCCCTGGGAAGGGGCAGAGTGGAGGCCGGTGGAGGCCGGGGATGCTGGGGCAGCTCTTCTGTGCTCATCTCTGCCAGCCCAGCTGAGCTCCTGCCGCTCCAGGGGCTGGAGCAGCACCTGGGATGTGCTTTGGGAGCTGGGGGGGGGCAGGGGGTGCCGAAGTGGGGAGCACCCGCGTGCCCAACGTGACAGGGCTGAGCCCATCCCGTGTCTCATCCTCTTGGCTTAATCCTCCACCTGCACACAGTGATTTTTCCATGGAATGACAGCAGCAGGTTCCGTGGCGCAGCGCTGGGCTGTGCAATGAGGAGTCACTCATCCCGCTGCCCCGGATCCCCTGGAACCAGGGTGGCTCCGTGTGGCAGCGGCACAGCCCCGGGGACAGCCCGGGGGGATGCCCCTGGTCCAGGGGGAGATGCTGTGGGAGGAGCAGGAAGCCCCCCCGGCACCCCCGCTGGGACCCCCGGCACTGCAGGGTTTATCATGTGGCTCGGCTCCAGCCCTGGCACGGGCCGGGAATTGTGCTGGCACTGCCTGAATAACGGAGTCACCTCCGTCCCCAGCGCCTCGCCGGGGAACAGCAGTGCCAGTGCCAGTGCCAGTGCCAGTGCCGGCCTTCCCGAGCCACGCCAGAGCTTCCTGCTGGCCACCCACCAGCCGTGCCATCCTCGTGTGCCCAGCCGGGGCTTGATCTTACTTAGGGCCAGGGAGAAGCTCCGTCCCTGCCGGCACAGCTGGCCCTGCAGCCTGGCTGCCCACCACAGCACAGCTGGCCCTGCAGCCTGGCTGCCCACCGCAGCACAACTGGCCCTGCAGCCTGGCTGCCCACCGCAGCTCTGTGCCGGCGCGCCCAGCCCGGCTCGGTGGGTGCCAGGAAGCTTTTCTGTGCCTCAGGTGGTCCCCGGCGAGTGTAAAAGCTCCTGCTTCCAGGGGAAATCCCGTCTCTGCCGGTCCCACATCCTGCCAGGATCGGGACCTGCCTGTGGAGGGGTTTCAGCCCTTGCACAGTGCAGGAGCCTCCTCTGGGATGGGGTGGGCGCCGGGTGTAGGTCCCTGGGGATCCCTGGTGGGATCCATCCCGTTCCATGGCTGGCACTGGCAGGGCCGTGGGGATGCAGGCGGAGGAGGGAACGTCTCCAAGGAGCAGCCTGGGAATGAACGGCGTCAAGGACAATAAACTCTATCAAAGCCTCATTCATTAGGGAGGAGCCGAGTGCCGGCGTCTTTATCCACTCACTCCCTCTCCCAGCAGACTCCACTCCTCCGTTTCCGACTGCTTTTGCCTGTTCTCCCTCTTTTCCATGTTTTCCTCCCCAACTTGGGGGCGTCTATGGGGGGCCATACCCAGGGCACCGTGCCAAGGGCCATCCTTCCCTGGCGTGGGCTGGGGAGCTCCCAGGGTTGGGTTGGGTCACCTTGGATTACCTTGGATCAGGTTGGGTTGGGTTGGTTTGTGTTGGAGTGGGTTGTGTTGGATTGAGTTGGGTTGACTTGGTTTGGGTTGTCTTGTGTGGTGTTGGGTTGTGTTGGGTTGAGTTGGTTTGGGTTGGTTTGGGGTGGGTTGAATTGGTTTGGGTTGGGGTGGGTTGGGTTGGTTCACGTTGGGTCGTGTTGTGTCACTGTGGGTCACATGGGGTTGTGTTGAGCTACATTGGGTTGAATCCCCGCTGCCGTTTCTGTTGGAAAACTCCCCTTTTTTCTCAGCCTTTGCAGGGATTTGATCTCCATCAGACACCCCTGAGCAGGGGCTGGGGGTTTATCCCCCCTGGCCACCCCCACCCCAAATTCCCCATCATCCCTTCTCCTTCTGGAGCTGCCACTTGGAGCAGCCCGACCTGGCACCACCAGGCTGCTGGCACGTCCTCCTGGGGACATTTGGGTTATCCCAGGATCCCCCTCTGGAGTTGGGGAGCCCAACCCGGGGTGTGGGAGCCCAACCCGGGGTGGGCACCTCCGGGAGAGGGTGGGGGGAGCGATGCTGATCACAGGGGCCTTCCGGGGGGCTCCTCTGATCTCCCCCCTCTCTGCCCCCCTGCAGGACAAGAACCGGAAGCTGAGGCCCCTCTATGACATTCCCTACATGTTCGAGGCCCGGGAATTCCTGCGCAAGAAGCTCATCGGGAAGAAGGTATGGAGGGAGGGGATGAGGGAGGGGATGAGGGGACAAGAGGAAAGGGGACGAGGCCGGTGGTGACTCCAGGGGTCCTCTCAAGGGTCCAGGACCCGCCGGTGCTGGTGCTGCTGGTTTTGTGGGAATCCGTATGGACAACCCCGGGGCCCTTCACAGGGAATTCCGGGGTGCACCCGAATCTGGAGCACCCTTTGTAGGGTTGTGATCCCCCTTTCCCAGGAATACCTCGTTGCTTCTCCCTTTGTTTCCCCGGCCTATTTTTCCGGGCTGGTTTAGCTCACTTCGGGAATGAGGCATGGATTAACCACCGGAGCGCGCGCTCCGGATGCAATTTCCCAGTGCTCATAAAACGGTCAAATAAAATCAATTCCCTCCCTGGCGAGGCCGTCGCTGCTGCTCGGCCAGGGCTCCTTCGGTGCCTAATTGCATCTTTCCAGCTCGGAGCCCCGCCTGGGCTTTCCAAAAAAATGCAGGAGGAGGAAAAGAGCAGCTTGTGAGACCTTTTCCGTGGGAAATCCGGTGCTTCTCGGAGTTGAAAGAGGGTGTGGGGCTGTTGGTGGGATTTGTGGTGGGAGCACTGGAGTCTGGACTGGAATGTCAGGTGGTTCTGGAGGGTCCTGGCACCTTGGTGTGCTCCCAGTCTGAGCCACCCCAGCGTTACTGGTGCCAGTTTTCCTCTGTCCACCGTCCCTGTGCTGTGTTGGAACAGGATTTGCTGTCCCCAGCTCTGTCACTGTCCCTGTCCCCAGAGTGGCTGCTGGGGGGCCAGTGACCCCCCAAAACAGCAGCACTGAGCCCGGGAGTCCTTCAGCCTCGCCTTCTCTCAGCTCCCTGCCAGCACTAATCCTGGGGCAGAATCCCGCTTTTCCCACCCCAGTCCCACCCTGGCAGGGAGCTGCCAATGCCAGAGCACTGGCTGCTGGCAGGGAGATCCAGTGGGTGGGCCTGGGATCCCTGGGAGCTCTGCCTATGGCACAGCTCCAGCACTTGGGGCCTTTGGAGGGTCACCTGGGGAGTCCTGGGATTCCAGGGAGCTCTGGGATTCCAGGGAGTCCTGGGATTCTGGGGAGCCCAGCCTACCCTGCATCCCTGGCTGTTCTGGGAAGCCCTGAGATTCCTGGGGGATTTGCCTGCCCTGGGTTCCTGCCCCAGTCCAGGGAACTGATGGTATCCCCTGGGTCTGCAGTAGAAATAATCCCCTGCCATTGTTTCCCGAAATAATTCCCTCTGGAGGAAGCGCCAAGGGGAGGATGAGGTGTTATATCCCTGTTGTGGCTGCAGTGTCCCCTTCTCCTTCTGTTTGTGCTGGGAGAAGAGCTGGGATGTGGGAACCCACCTCTGTATTCCCCGTCCCTGGGAAGAGATGGAGTGTAGCACATCTTCCCTCTCGCCCTTTCATCCGAGCAGAGGGAGGTTTCCAGGCTGGGATTTTCATGGCACCCAAAGAGCAGATTGGGGGTTTTTGGCTCTCGTGCCGGAGCCTCTCCTGGCTCCACCACGTCCTTCCCAGTGCTCTGGAATTTGCCCGGTGGCGCGGGATGACCCGGAGGCCGCGGCCCCCCCGCAGCACCCGCTGGCGCTGGGCTGCAATGGATTTGTGGAATAAATCTGTGGAGCGTGGCGGGAAGGGCCGGATCCTGCCCACATCGATCGCTCTCCGCCGGGCAGCGGCTCCCGATAATTGCTGTGGTGCAGGAGATGGATCGGGGCTCTTCCCTAATTAACTGGGGGATTAATGGTTCGTGTGGAGGGAGCCGGCACCGGAGAGCTCCGGGATAAATGGCCCCTGTGCATGGAAGTGATGCTGCCCTGTCCCTGTGAGCTGCTCTGTGTCCTCTCCCTGTGTCCCATCCCTGTGTCCCATCCCTGTGTCCCATCCCTGTGTCCTCTCCCTGTGTCTCCTCCCTGTGTCCCATCCCTGTGTCCCATCCCTGTGTCCTCTCCCTGTGTCCCATCCCTGTGCCCCATTCCTGTGTCCCATCCCTGTGCCCCATTCCTGTGTCCTCTCCTTGTGTCCCATCCCTGTGTCCCATCCCTGTGTCCCATCCCTGTGCCCCATCCCTGTGCCCCATCCCCATGCCCCATCCCCATGCCCGTGTTCCATCCCACGCCCCATCCTTGTGTCACATCCCCATTTCCCATCCCTCTCCCTTCCCTCTCGGGAAGGCTGTTTCCAACTGGGAATGCCGCTCATCCGCAGTGCCACGAGCCCGGAACCAGCTCTGGCAGACCTGGAAAGCAGCAGCCGGGGGTTTCCTGGCAGTTTTCCCGTGCATCCACCTGTGTCTGTTCCCCTCCGAGGTGCCAGGATGCTTCCTGGGATGCTTCCAGGAATGCTCCTTTTGGGGTTACCAATAGCAGCACTCTCAGTGCCAGCCCTGCGAGAGCTCAGACCTGGGAAAAGCCAAGGGATGCGTTGGACCGGGGAAAACATTCCCGGAGGAACAGGGAAGACTTTGGCTGATTTTTGGAATGATGGACAATTTTTTCCTGCGTGTTCCCGGAGCTTGGGAGCTCTGGGAGAGCCTGGCACGGCATGGCCGCTCCAGAGGGGTTTTTGGGAAGATCCCACTTTCTGGTGCGGCCGGGGATGGGGACAGAGGGGATTCATCCCCGGGGAAGCTGCGCCGTGCCGGGATCCGGGATCCTGTGCCTTGGAATGTGCCGGGGCCGGGATCCTGTGCCTTGGAATGTGCCGGGGCCGGGATCCTGTGCCTTGGAATGTGCCGGGGCCGGGATCCTGTGCCTTGGAACGTGCCGGGGCCGGGATCCTGTGCCTTGGAATGTGCCGGGGCCGGGATCCTGTGCCTTGGAATGTGCCGGGGCCGGGGTGGCTTTGCAGGGCTCCGGCTCTGGAGCGTCACGGGAACGGGCTGCGTCATCCGCCGCTTCCACGGGTGGAACTGGGGAGGATTTGGCTGTTGGGGAGGATTTGGCTGCCCGGAGCCCGACTGGGAGAGATGTTTTCCCGCCTGTGCTGTGCTGGGAATAAGCGGCGTGTGCGGCTGCAGCGGAGCAGGGGGGGAGCTGCAGTGGGCTGGGCTGGCTCCCTGACAGCAGGGGAGGGGGAAGAGGCAAATGGGATCATTCCCGGTGTAATGATCCGAAATTCAGGGATATTTCCTCTCCCTGCACCTCTCTCCCTCCTTCCGACGCTTCCCAGCCCGGCACTTCCAGGGTTCCCCCGCCCCAGCGAGGTCGATCCTGCCCCGGGGCTCAGCTCGGGGGGCTCCGTGGCCCCTCCGGCTGCTCCTGGGGCCGGAGGCGGGAGGGGTCTCGGAGCTCCGGGATCCGCCGGCTCCGCTCCCGGCGATGCTGGAGGCGCGGGGGGCTCCGGGGGCTGTGCTGGAGCATCCCCGTACCACAGCCCGGCCTTTTCCAGGGGGATGACGGGAGGATGCAGAGCTGCAGGGGGTTAGGAGAGCTCGGTGGGGCCGGCTCCTGCTTGCCATTCCCAGGAAACCCCCCTCCCTGCAGCAGGATGTGTGGGGAGCCTGGGATGAGACTCGGGAGGGAATTTGCTGCTCCGGAGGGAAAACGTGTCCCCGGATCTGCCCCCTCGAGGGTCCTGCTGCCCCCACTGTGCCTCCTGCATCCTCTCATCCCACCGGGATTCGTGTCACATTCCCAGTGAGGTTTTCCCATCGTGTGTTCCCCAGACTCCTGATCCCCACCCGTGTTCCCAACCTGGCCACCCCAAAGCAGGTCTCTGGGAGCCTCTTCCCGGCCTCGGAGGCAGACAGGGGGCACCCACCCTCCCCTAACCCCCCGGCCCCCCCGTTCCTGCACCCGGCACGAGCTGCCAGGGAGGTAAAAATACTGCCTGGAGCGGGTGCCGGCGCCGGGCCGGGAGAGCCGCGGGCGTTCGGGTATTTATAGCCCGGCAGGTCTGGGCTGCCACCCACCCCCCATCTGCGCCCACCCGGCCCCCCCCCCGGCCCACCCCGGGCCCCCCCGTGTCCCCGCGGCCCTTCCAAGCCCCCGGGACAGGTGGGAATACCGAGGGATGTCACTGACACGTCCCAGAGCCCCCCCTGCCCCAGCCCAGGGCACCAAAGGTGGGACTGCCCCCCCTGTGCCCCCCGGGCCGGTCCCTCCCAGGGGGATGAGCCCCCCCCTTCCAGTCCTTCCCTGGAGGAGGGTGCACCCCAACCCCAACCCCTGTCCCCCATCCAACGGGGTCACATCCACCTCTGCTGTGGGGTGCCGAGGCTGGAGCAGGGATCCATCCCCCCAGCCCAAACTGGGACTGAACTGGGACAGCACACCACGGGCTGGGGGGCACTGGGGGGCTCTAGGGGTGTCCCCACCTCCTTGGGACCAGCTGGGGACAATGTGGGGACCACGTGCTGGGAACCACCTCCTTGGGAATCTGATGCCGGGGACACCGTGGTGGGGGCCACATCCTGGGGGTTCTGGGGACCCCAGCGAGGGGCTGGCGGATCTGGGGGAGCCCCAGTGATTCCAGGGAACCCCATTCTGGGCTGGTGAGTCTGGGGGAGCTTCAGGATTCCAGGGACCCCGGTGGGGGCTGGCTGGTCCTGGGGAGCCCCAGGATTGCAGGGACTGTGATGCTGGGGGCTGGTCCCAGGGAGCCCCAGGATTCCAGGGACTGTGATGCTGAGGGTTGGTCCTGAGGAGCCCCAGGATTGCAGGGACTGTGATCCTGGGCTGGCTGGTCCTGGGGAGCCCCAGGATTGTAGGGACTGTGATGCTGGGGGCTGGTCCTGGGGAGCCCCAGGATTGTAGGGACTGTGATGCTGGGGGCTGGTCCTGGGGAGCCCCAGGATTGTAGGGACTGTGATGCTGGGGGCTGGTCCCGGGGAGCCCCAGGGTTCCAGGCCCCCGAGTGTGGGCTGGGGTGCCGGGGCCGGGCGGGTGACATTGAGCGCGGTGGCTGCACGGAGGCTGCACAAAGCCAGGGCTCCCTGTCGTGCTGCTCTTCCCGGGGCTGGATGTGCTCCTGGGAGCGGAGCTGGCGGAGTGATTTAATCCACACTGACTGCAGCTGACCTTGGAAACCCGCCCAGGCACGGCCGGCACCGACAGGGCTGCACCGGGGGAGTGGGGCCCGGGGGCTTCAGGGGTGCAGGGGGGACCCACCCCGGTCCCGGCCACCCCCTCCTGCCCTCCCGGCCCCTCCGTGGCCACATCGCCCTCAGCACCCGGGAATTCTTTGCTTTATGTCCCCCCGTGCCAGAGCTGTGAGACTGGGGGGTGATGGTGACAGTGACGGTGGCACGTCTGGTGTTGGATGGACCCGGCTCTGTGGTTGGGTGGTCCTGGGTGTTGTCTCTGCACCCCCAGCTCCTTTTACAGCTTTCCAGCCGCTTCCCCAAGCCTGGAGTGTTCCATGGGGTTGGTGTGACCCAAGGGTGGGACATGGCACCTCGTGGAATCATGGAATGGTTTGGGTGGGAAGGGATCCTCAAGGTCGTACAGTCCCACCCCTGCCATGGGCAGGGACGCCTTCCACCAGCCCAGGTTGCTCCAAGCCCCGTCCAACCTACCCTTGGACACTTCCAGGGATCCAGGGGCAGCCACATTTTCCCTGGGCTGCCTGTCCCAGTGCTCCACTTGGCCTTGTTGAACCTCATCCCACTGATCTCGTCCCACGGATCCGGCCTGTCCAGATGTGTCTGTGGAGCCCTCCTGCCCCCAGGCACATCCAGCACAAACCAACCCTGGGCAGTGGAATGAACAGGACATGACACATGACATGGCACATCCCTGCTGTGGGCTGAGGGCTGACCCCATCCCTTCCCCATCCCCATCCCATCCCATCCCATCCTCATCCCATCCCCATGCCATACCATCCCCATCCCCATCCCCATCCCAATCCCTCCTTGCTCCTCCCGTCCCGGTGACACTCCAGGATCCCCCCCAAGCCGTAGGATCCCCCGTCCCCCCGTCTCCCCGTCCCCTCTCCGCCCCTCTGCCCCTCCCGAGCCAGGTGTTTCCCGTGCCAGCCCTCCTGAGCCAGACACCGCCAGGGCCCCGGAGCAGCTGAATTCCCAACCTGCCTCTCGGAGTAATCGGCGTCTCTTTTTCCCCTCCAGTGGTTCTGACACGAGCTTTGCTGCGAGGAATCGCTTTAACCGCTCCCCTTAATTGGCTCTTTCCTGCCGGAGCCCCCTCTCCGTCGCGGAAAAGCCTCGGCTCCGGCGCCCTGCCAGCGCTCCGACCTTCTCTGCATCTTTATGCTCCTTTAATAAGTGATTTTTGGGATGAGCCGAGGCTTTGAAGGGGGTTAGGGACGCTCCTGCCTCGCCTGTCTGGCTCCCTTTGGCTCAAGCTGGCGGAGCGAGCGCCGGCCGTGCGGAACGGGCACGGTGCCGTGCCTGGAAAAAAATCCATAGTGCCCAAACCCAGCCCCGGGGCAGGAGGCAGCACCAGGATGTCCCCAGGGATCGCTGGGTCACCCCTGGGTCACCCCTGGGTCACCTCATGTCCCCTGACCAAGGCAGCCTCAGCCTCCTCCCGCTGACCAGGGAGGATGGAGCTTCCCTGGGGAGGCAGAGCTGTGGGATTGGGGGGGATGGGCATGGAAATGGTGCCAGCGGATGTGGGATGTGATGCTGGGAGCTGCTGAGGGGGTGATGGCCAGGAGGTGCTGGAGGTGATGCCTGGAGAAGGGAAGGCTCTAGGGAGACCTTCCAGTGCCTAAAGGGGCTCCAAGAGAGCTGGAGAGGGACTGGGGACAAGGGATGGAGGGACAGGACACAGGGAATGGCTTCCCAGTGCCAGAGGGCAGGGAGAGATGGGATATTGGGAAGGAATTGCTGACTGGGAGGGTGGGCAGGCCCTGGCCCAGGTTGCCCAGAGAAGCTGTGGCTGCCCCTGGATCCCTGGAAGTGTCCAAGGCCAGGTTGGATGGAGCTTGGAGCAACTTGGAATGATGGAAGGTGTCCCTGCCCATGGCAGGGGTGGCACTGGATGGGCTGTAAGGTCTCTTCCCACCCAAACCATTCCATGATTCCATGATCCCTGCACCCCCAGCTCATCCCAAGCCCCAGCACAGCAGGATCTGCCCCCCAGAGAGGTCCCCAGGACCTGCTGTTCCCTCCTGTCCCTGGCTGGGGACACTGGAGCGGTGGCAGTGCTTGTCCCGAGCCCTCCACGGGGACACCGGGCAGTGCCAGTGCCTGTGCCAGGATCCCAGGCAGGGCTTGTCCTCCCTGCAGGTTTAATGTCCCTGGAAGCTCCATCAGTCCCAGCAGCCACCGGCAAACAGCTCCGTTCCCTGGGCAGGGGGAGGATGAGGGGCTGGCTGACTGATTCCAGGGAATTGAACACAGGGGGGATGAGGGGCTGGCTGGCTGATTCCAGGGAATTTGGGCACAGGGGAATGATGGGCTGGCTGGCTGATTCCAGGGAATTTGGGCACAGGGGAATGATGGGCTGGCTGGCTGATTCCAGGGAATTTGGGCACAGGGGGGATGAGGGGCTGGTTGGCTGATTCCAGGGAATTTGGGCACGGGGGGATGAGAGGCTGGTTGGCTGATTCCATGGGGTTTGGGCACGAGGGGATGAGGGGCTGGCTGGCTGATTCCAGGGAATTTGGGCACAGGGGGATGATGGGCTGGCTGGCTGATTCCAGGGAATTTGGGCACAGGGGGATGATGGGCTGGCTGGCTGATTCCAGGGGGTTTGGGCACGGGGGGAAGGGGTGATCCGGCCTCCCTGACGTGTCCCTGTTTCCAGGTGAACGTGTCCGTGGATTACATCCGCCCTGCCAGCAGTGCCACCGAGACCGTGCCCGCCTTCTCGGAGCGCACCTGTGCCACCGTGTCCATCGGCGGGATGTGAGTGCAGCCCTGCCATTCCCACCCGGCATTCCCACCCTGCATTCCCACCCTGCATTCCCACCCCGTACTCCCCCCTGGCACTCCTCGGGGCGTTGTGGGGTCAGAGGTGACCGTGGGGATGGAGGGTGGCTCGTCCCTGCCCTGCTCCCCACCTGGCTGGGGACAAGCACCCCCTGCCTGCACCCCAGCCTCAGGATTCTGTGGGATACGGTGGGATGCTGCTGCCTGGCACCCCCCAGACCTGCCCCTGCCCCGACTCCAGTGGTTTTGGGGGTGCTGGGATGAGGCACCATTCCAGCTGCCTCCGGGGTGGCTTCGGAGGAGCCATCTCTGCTGTGTATCCCGGGATGTCTGTGCTTCCCAAGGGACATCACCTCCCTGATTTCCCTCCTCTGTGAGAAGGTTCAGGAGTGTGGGGTGTTCAGGAATGTGGGGTGTTCAGGAATGTGGGGTGTTCAGGAATGTGGGGTGTTCAGGAATGTGGGGTGTTCAGGAGTGTGGGGTGTTCAGGAATGTGGGGTGTTCGGGAATGTGGAGTGTTCTGGAGCAGCCCTCCCTTGTCCATAATTTTTGGCTTTCACCCCCTCAGGACTGGGGGTGCCAGGTGCCTCTGGCATATCCCTATGGAGCAGCCATGGCTCCAGCCCATCCTATGGAGCAGCCATGGCTCCAGCCCATCCCTATGGAGCAACTGTAGCTCCAGTCCATCCCTATGGAGCAGCTGTGGCTCCAGCCCATCCCTATGGAGCAGCCGTGGCTCCAGCCCATCCCTGTGGAGCAGCCATGGCTCCAGCCCATCCCTATGGAGCAACCATGGCTCCAACCCATCCCTATGGAGCAGCCGTGGCTCCAGCCCATCCCTATGGAGCAGCCGTGGCTCCAGCCCATCCCTCCGGAGCGGCCGTGGCTCCGCTGGCAGCGGCTCTGGAGCTGCGTAGGGAGGATTTGTCATAGGCCCTTGGCTTGCTTTCCTGGGTTTTTTTCCCGGTAGCAGCTATTTTGGAAAGCGCCCAAAGCGCTGCAGCGCTGCCTTTTCCTTCCTTATTCCAGGGGCTGCGAGAGCTGCAATTCCCTTCCCTTAATCCAGGGCCTGGAAAAGCTGCACCTTCCCTAGTCCAAGGGCTGGGAGGGCTGCAATTCCCTTCCCTAACCCAAAGCCTGGCAGAGATGTGTTTTCCTGCCCCCGATCCGAAGGCTGGGAGAGCGGGCCCTGGCCTCCCAGCAGCTGTGGTGCTGCACCCTGGGATGCTCCCGGCAGCGCCTGTGCCATTCCCGGTGTCTGGTGCTGCATCCCGGGATGCCGGGGGTGGAACAGAGCGGGGTCTGTGTCCCCAGGCCCGTGCCAGGCTGGGATGGAGCAGGGAATAAAGCCTGGCTTGTCCGCCTGGAGTGTCCGCCCGGCATCTGGGCTGGGCTGAGCCTGCTCGGAATTCCGGGCACGGCAGTGGCTCTGGGGTGGGAGCCAGGGCAGGAGCTGCAGCCCCTGCTCCCAGCTCCAGGCTCCAGGAACTGGGGGGGCTGCAACACAGACCTGCCTTCTCCTGCCCTATCCCTGCCTGGATCCTCATCCATATCCCTGCCTGGATCCTCATCCATATCCCTGCCTGGATCCTTGTCCATATCCCTGCCTGGATCCTTGTCCATATCCCTGCCTGGATCCTCATCCATATCCCTGCCTGGATCCTCATCCATATCCCTGCCTGGATCCTCATCCATATCCCTGCCTGGATCCTTGTCCATATCCCTGCCTGGATTCTCATCCATATTCCTGCCTGGATCCTCATCCATATCCCTGCCTGGATCCTTGTCCATATCCCTGCCTGGATCCTCATCCATATTCCTGCCTGGATCCTTGTCCATATCCCTGCCCACATCCCTGCCTGGATCCCTGCCCAGATTTCTGTCTGTATCCCTGCCCATTTCCCTGTCTGTATCCCTACCTGTATCCCTTCTGGATCCCTGCCTGGATTCTTCCCTGGATCCCTGCCCATATTCCTGCCTACATCCCTGCCTGGATCCCTGTCTGGATCCCTGCCCATGTTCCTGCCTCGTTCCTATCCATATTCCTATCCTATCCATGTTCCTATCCATATCCCTGCCTGTATCCCTACCTGCATCCCTGTCTGTATTCCTGCTGTATCCCTGCTGATATTCCTGCCTGGATCCCTGACTGTATTCCTGCTGGATCCCTGTATCCCGCCATCCCACTTCTCCTTTCCATCTCCTCGATGTTTCTGGCCTGATCCCCGCCCCGGGAATGCTCCGGCTCTCCCATCCCTGCCCATCTCGCTGGGCTGGGTCAGTGCTTCCCAAACTCCCGGCCCTGCATTCCCGGGGCTCTGCTGAGGGCAGGAGTGGGCTCAGAGCCGGGATGTCGGGACAGGGAAATGGTTCCATGGCCAGCGGGGCCAGGGGAGGGGGGAGCAGCTGCTGGGACAGCATCCCCAGGATTCCACAGCATTCCATAGCATCCCGAAGATTTCACAGCATTCCACAGCATCCTGCAGCATCCCACAGCATTCCATAGCATCCTGCAGCACCCCACAGCATTCCACAGCATCCCCGGAATTCCACAGCATTCCATAGCATCCTGCAGCATCCCACAGCATTCCACAGCATCCCCAGAATTCCACAGCATTCCATAGCATCCCTCAGCATCCCACAGAATCCCGCAGCTTCCCACAGCTCTGCGTTGAAGCTGCTGCGATGCAAATCCCACAAATCCTTGGGAGGAAAAGCTCCTAAAAATCATTAAACCCAAATTTCAGGAATGCCCTGCACTCTAATTCCTGGTGTAATTCCAGGAAGGATCGGGCAGATTCCTCCCCTGGGGCAGCAGGGCCGGATGCTGCAGTTTGGGGCTGATTTGGCCCAAACAGGGAATTTTGGGAAGGGAGTGGGTTTGGCACTGCAGATCCTGATCCCAATCCATGCTGGGCACTGGCAGAGGCTGCGGTGTGGGAATTCCAACGCCCCTCCGGAACTTCCTGTGAGATTTTGGGTGGAAAAACTGGGAAATGAGTTCTGGGAGAAGCTTCAAAATTGCCATTTTTCACTTTGATTGGAATCTTTTGGCCCAAGGAGATTTTTCCCACCATATTCCCGGTCTTTGATCTGGGATTGATGGGGGATCCACCTTCCCTCTGCCCAATGGCTCTGGCTCCACTTCCAGAGAATGGGGGGATGCATCCCACTCCCTGGGCCCAGATGAGGGGCAGAGAGCAGGGGGGGGGATATGGAATTCCCGGGCTGGAATTCCTTCTTTAAGCTGTTATCCCTGTTTCCCTCTTCCTCGCCCTCCTTCCAGCAGTGGGAAGGGGTCTGGCTCCATCCCAGTGCTCCCAGAACACCTCCCAGGGCACCAGGATAAGTCTCTGTGGGAATTCTGAGCCTTAAAAGCTCTAAGCCTGGGAAGAATTCAGGGTTTTCCCAGGATTTCCAGCTTGGGGAGGGTGTTTTGGTACTTGGAAGCAGCAGAATTTTGTGTGTGGGAATGCTGGGAATGCTGGGACATCTCCAGAGCATCCAGGCTCTCCGGTGGCCCAGGGAGGGGGACAGGGGGACACTTCCCTATCTCCTTTCCAGGATGCAGCTGGCATAGGGAGTGGGATGTGATTGGGATGGGAAGTGGGAATGCAGTTGGAATGGGGGTGGGAATACAGTTGGAATAGAGAGTGGGAATACAGCTGGAATGGGGAGTGGGAATACAGCTGGAATGGGGAGTGGGAATGCAGCTGGAATGGAGAGTGGGAATGCAACTGGAATGGGGAGTGGGAATGCAGCTGGAATGGGGAGTGGGAATGCAGCTGGAATGGGGAGTGGGATACAGCTGGAATGGGGAGTGGGAATGCAGCTGGAATGGGGAGAGGGATACAGCTGGAATGGGGAGTGGGAATACAGCTGGAATAGAGAGTGGGAATGCAGCTGGAATGGGGAGAGGGATACAGCTGGAATGGAGAGTGGGATACAGCTGGAATGGGGAGTGGGAATGCAGTTGGAATGGGGAGAGGGATACAGCTGGAATGGGGAGTGGGAATACAGCTGGAATAGAGAGTGGGAATGCAGCTGGAATGGGGAGTGGGAATGCAACTGGAATGGGGAGAGGGAATGCAGCTGGAATGGAGAGTGGGATACAGCTGGAATGGGGAGTGTCAGGGGCCCCTGGGCCACCAGGGCCACCAGCCCTCCCCCCCAGCCTCCTGCTCATTCCCAGAGCAGCCGGAGGTGCCCGTTCCCAGTTCCCAGTGCTCGGCATTCCCGGCGCTGCCGCAGCTGCTCCCGCCGCAGCCGTTCCCTGCCTCACCAATCCCGAATTTTTTGATTCCTCCCCCTGCTCTGAGACCTATTTTTGGCTCCCGGTGATGGATTTGCCCTTCCCCCTCTGCCCGGGGTTCGGGAATGGAAGTGCACAAACATTATCCGCGGTTTTTGGGATACGGGGGGAATTAGCGGGCGGGGAATTGGGGAATTAGGGATGCACCCGGCAAAGGAAGATTTATGGATCTGCTGAAAGCAGTGGAGTGGGATGGAGCCCCCCCAGCCTCACACGTGGCCCCTCCTCAGCCCCCCAAACTGGTGCCCCCCCCCCCCCACTCCAGGGAAAAAACTGACTGGATTGGGAAATGGAGGAGGAGTTCCCATGGCCTGGGGGTGTCACCCCACTGGGTTTGGGGTGATGGGGGGGTTTAGGGGGGTTTGGGGGTTTTGGGGTGTGTTGGGGGGGGAGTTGGTGATGGTGCTGCCCCCTCCCCCCAGCTGGCGCTCACCCCCCTCTCCCTTAAAAAAACCATGGGATTAGGGAATCAGGGAGGACCATGGCCTGGGGACACTGAGCCTGCTGGGCTTTGGGGTGGGGGGGTTGGGGTGGTGTCAGGGTTCTGGGGCGAGGTGAAGTTTTTGGGGTGGCATCAGGCTTTTTGGGTGGGCAGGTTTGGGGTGGCATCAGGGTTTTTGGGATGCTCCTGGGAGACCCCCCCACCATGTTGGGGACCCCCCGGGGCCCTCCCGTCGTGCCCAGTTCCTGGGACACGTCTCTGCAGGTCCCTTCCCTTGGCAGTGCTGTGGAGTGGTTTGGGATGGGGTGGGGTGGGGTGGGATGGGATGGGATGGGATGGGATGGGGTGGGATGGGATGGGGGGAGTCTCCAGAGCCGGGGTGGGGTCCGGGGCTGGCAGTGCCCCCCCGAGCGGTGCTGAGCCCCCACCCTGTGCCCCACAGCAACATCGCCGAGGCGCTGGTGAGCAAAGGCCTGGCCACGGTGCTGCGGTACCGGCAGGACGACGACCAGCGCTCGGCCCACTACGACGAGCTGCTGGCGGCCGAGGCACGGTGAGTGGGCAGGGCTGCTCCCTGTCCCCTGGCAGGGCTGCTCCCTGTCCCCTGGCACAGCTGCTCCCTGTCCCCTGGCACAGCTGCTCCCTGTCCCCTGGCACAGCTGCTCCCGGGGGGCACAACTGCTCCCTGTCCCCCCCGGCGTGTCCCCCCGTCCCCTCCCAGCCGTGTCCCTGTCCGCCTGTCTGTCCCCAGCCCTTCCTGGCCCAGGTGTTCCAGGTGTTCCAGGTGTTCTCAGCTCCCTGTGGAGTGATCCCACTGCTCAACCCCATCATGTCCTGGTGCCCCCCCATCTCCGTGGGGATCGCTGTTCCCGACCCTCGCTGCTCCACAGGGACGATCCCGGTGCTGGGAGCCCCCCACATCCACACGTGTCCCCGTGTCCCTGTCCCTCAACCCGTCCTCCTGGATGGCACACAGGAATGCCAATGGATGCCCTTCCCTCTCCGGCTCGGCTGGATCCGGCGGCTCCGGAGGTGGCACCGGCACAGCCGAGCCCAGCGGGATGTGGGATCTCAGCTGCTCTTTGGCAGCAGATCCCGGCACGATGCCGAGAGCCGGGAGGAGCAGCTTGGAGGGGGCTGAGGCGCGTTCCCGGGCGAGACTCTGGCTGCTGAGGGAAAGGGCGGATCCATCCGGATAAACGGGCTCTCCCGCTCCCGTTCCCCGGCTCCGTGTCCGCGGGGTGGGCGGCCGGCAGATTGCTGGGAGGCTCATTCCTGGGATGTGCCTTTTGGGAGGCCTGGCAGGAAATCAGCATCCCGGAGCGCTGCGGGGTGGGCGAGGTTCCAGTCAGGCACTGGGATGCCCGGGCTGGGATGTGGCACGTGGAGCCTGGGGCAGCACTCCAGGTGCTGGGGGGCAGATCCTGGGTGTGCCCACCATGGGGGTGCTGGATGTTCCCGCTCACTCCCGGTGAGTGGCTTGTCCATGCCGGAATCCCTGGCACATCCCGACTCCATGGTTATGCTGGCACTGGGCAGAAGAGCCAGCGGCTCCAGGGTGATGCCAGGGATGGAGAGAATGGGAGATTTGGGGTGAGATCTGCAAGGCCCAGATCTCCCAGTGGAGGGGGGCTCGGAGCAGTTGGGGTGATCCGTTCGACATTCCCGCTCTTCAGCAGAGCCCGGAGTCACATCCCAGACTGCCCTGCCTGTGCCTGTGCCATGGGCTCCTCCAGCCTCCCGGCACAATCCGGCCTTTCCCAGCCTCCCATGCCAAACCCTGTGGCAGGAGATCCAGGTCTGGCATCAGGTCCAGGACTGGCAACAAGTCCAGGTCTGGCATTGGGTCCAGGCCCAGCACCGGCTCCACCATCCCACTGGGTTTTCCAATCCCTTCAGTGCCCTCCAGGTATTCCCTCCTTCAGCCTCCTCACTGCCTCCGTGTTATCCCGGGAAGACCTTGTTCCCATGATGGGACTATCCAGCTGCAGTGCCCGGGCCCTCCCGGTGGGCACAGGGATGACTCCAGCCCTTCCCACCGCAGCAGGTGCTGACTCCCGGTGCTCCCTGTTTTCCAGGGCTATCAAGAACGGGAAGGGGCTGCACAGCAAGAAGGAGGTGCCGATTCACCGGGTGGCCGACATCTCCGGGGTAAGGAGGTGCAGGAATTCTGCTGGCACCGCTCTGCCAGGGGAGCTGGGATAAAATGGGAGAAAACCCACCCCGAGCCTTTGATTTTGGGAACTGCTGGGTTTTTCCCCCTTTCTTCCTTGGATAAATAAACTGGGAGTTGCCCCATGGAGCTTCGTGGCCTGGGAAGCGGGTGCTCGGAGCCAAGACCGGAATGCTGGTGGGGATTGGGGATCCCCCAGCTCTGCTGAGGGAATATGGGGACCCTGGCACCCCCCCAGCAGCCCTGAGAGCTCGTTAAGTTTTCCTTAATGAATATTAATAAGGAATTATACAGAGCCATTTGCTACTGGGATGTCGTGGGGGGATCCTGGGAAAGGGGAGTCCCGGGATGCTCCGTTAGGGATGGTGTGGGATCCATCCTGCCCGTGCCAAGCAGCCACTCCCGTGGGGTGCTCTGGGCCGTGTCCTGGGGTGCAGAGCCCATCCCAACTGGGAAAACTCGGATCCGTGCCCACGCCCTGCATCCCGGCTGGCACAGGGCACTGCGGAGCCCCCGCTGCTCCCACCCACTGCGATGCCGGAGGGTCCCCCCGCTCCGAGGGAGTCCCCCCGCTCCGAGGGAGTCCCCCCGCTCCGAGGGAGTGCCACATTCCCGGGCTGAGCCCCTTTCCCCCCGCAGGACACGCAGAAGGCGAAGCAGTTCCTGCCGTTCCTGCAGCGCGCCGGCCGCTCCGAGGCCGTGGTGGAGTACGTGTTCAGCGGCTCCCGCCTCAAGCTCTTCCTGCCCAAGGAGACCTGTCTCATCACATTCCTGCTCGCAGGTGGGCCCCCGGGAACACCGGGAACACCGGGAACACCGGCACTGCCGGGAGCGCCGGGATCCGCGGGACACCCCCGGTTATAGCGCCGGAGCTGCCCACGGGCTGCACTGGGACAGGGGGAGTCGAGCTCGGAGTTGGGAAGGATGTTCTCCCAAAAAACTCAGGAGCAGGTGGGGAACCCCAAACCAGGGAGCAGGTGGGAAACCCCAGATCTGGGAGAAGGTGGGAAACTCCAGGATGGGAATGGGGATGCGGATGAGGAAGAACATGAGGAGGATGAGGATGGTGATAGGGATTGGGATAAGGATGGGGATGAGGACAAGGATGGGATGAAGATGGGATGAGAATGAGGACAAGGACAAGGATGAGGTTTAGGGTGAGGATGAAGATGAGGATCAGAATGAGAAGGGGGATGAGGATGGGGATGAGGATTGAGAATGAGGATGGAATGAGAATGGGGAGGAGGATAAGCATCCCAAATCCCAGGCATTTCCGCGTGCTGCCTCCCCAGCAGGCGGGGGGTGACCGGGATGGGGGTTCCCGTTGCCGGTGTGAGCTCCGTGAGCTCCTTGATCCTCCAGATCCCTGGCTGGGGGGTGGGGGGCGGCTCATCCCTGGCTCCCGTTTCCATGGCAATAACCGGGTTTGCCGGATGACCCTGAGCAGGGATCGTTCACAACTCGGTTATGAAAAATTCAGTCGGTGCTTAAAGGGATCGGATCCGGGGATCAAACACTGGGAAAGGCGGAGCGGCCACTCCCACTGAGGGAATGCTGATCCCGGGGGAGCAGGGATGGAATGGGGAGTCTTTGCCCAGCCCTTCGTCCCCAGACCTGGGGACTGTGTCCTGTCCCTGTTCCCCTCGGATAACTGGGAGGGGGTTTGGGAAGGGGGAGGCTCCGTGCCTGCTCCCAGGGATGCTCCCAGTCCAACCAGTGACCTGGGATGGCCAGGAATGATGCTCCCAGTCAGAAAGTAATTTGGGGTGACCCGGGATGGTGCCACGGGATCCCCCTCTCCCCCCAACCCCTCCCATCCCGGAGCCTTTTCCCATTGCATCCAACCTGTGCTCCAGATGTCAGCAGATCCCAGACCACCCCAGATGTGGCCAGCCCAGCCAGGGACCCCCAGTCCCAACGTCCCCTCCAGGGCCCAAACACTGGGAGCAATGAGGACATTCCATCCCTGGATCCAGCTGGAGCGTGAGCGTTCCCAGCCCTATCCCAAGCTGACTCCTGCCATGTGGAGCGTGTCCTAAACCTGTCCTTCTCCGTGTGCTCTTGCCTATAAATATCCTGGAGTCTGATTTTATCCATTGTCAAAGCCAGTGGGAAATGCTGGGAAAACGCAGCTCCCCCTTCCCAGCCACGGAGACATGGGAATTGTCAGGAGTGATGAACCTCCCACGTGCTTGGGAGGAGGAACTGGGACCGACTGAAATCTTTCTGGATTCCAGAGGTTGGCTCCACTCTGGAATCCCAGTGCCCACCACGGTGCCCCTGGGATCTGTAGGGGTTGGGATGGGGGGCTGGCACCTCTCTGGAGTCCCAGTGCCCACGGGATCCATAGGGAATGGGGTGGGGGGCTGGCACCTCTCCGGTGCCGCAGTCCCTGCTCCTTGGGGGGTCGTTATTCCATGAGATTCCCTGCTCCACAGGGGTCCCTGTTCCATGGTTCTCCTCTTTGGATCTCCATGATCCTGCTCCATGGAGATCCCTGCTCCCCCCTGCTCTGTTCCAGCAGGGATTAATCCCCCAGATAATTCCATCCCCTAAACCCCCAGCGGCAGTGACAGCATCCAGCGGCCACGATCCCAGCAGGACCTTCCGGCTTTGTTTTCCCTGGTTTTGATTGGTTCTCTCCCCGGTGCCATTCCCAACCCTCCTCTGCCAAGCCAGGAATAGGATAAATATCCGCCTTTTATCAACGCCTGCCTTTTTTATGGATATCAAATGCAAATGAGCACCATAAAGAGGAGCCAAGTCCCTTAAAATGTGACTCCAGGGATGCTCCCGAGGGAGCTCATCCCGGCTTTCCAGCTAAAATAGATCCGTCGGAGCACTATAAATATGTGCAAATAGAGGAGCTACTTTAATCCCAAATTCCTCTCTCCTGGCAAAACTCTGGAGCCTGACGCCTTCCCGGGGTGGGGGCTGGGAGCGGCAGAATTCCCGAGGGATGAGGGGGAATGTTGGGGTGCGGGGCCACCTGGCTCCGGGGTGTCCCGAAATTCCCCAAGGGGGCACTGGAGCTGTGGAACTGTGAGGTGGGGATGGGAATCCCGAGTTTTTCCATGTGGGCGTTCCCTCCATGGGGCTGGTCCAGCGCTGTGTCCGCGGCCCCACTCCCGCAGTTCCCGGGTGTGCCCTCCCTCCTGCTCACCCCCATTGCTCCCAAAATCCATAAATCCCCTGGGAGATCGATCCCTGCCATTCTACCCCGGCACAGCCAGTCCTCGCCCGGAGCCATCCCGTATCCCTGCGCTCTTCCAGGCACAGCAAGCTGGGAGAAGCTGTTTAAATCCCAGGAATTTGGGCTGGAAAGGTTCCTGCTCCAAGAGAGCTTCCCTAGGGAGATTTATTTTCTGTATTCCCACTGATGGCCAGGGAGGCCCAGCCCCTCCCAGCATCCCAGGGCAGGATCCTGCAGGCTGTTGTGGGATACTTGGGAATGCTGTGGGATACCTGGGAATGCTGTGGGATGCCCCAGGGTGCTGCAGGAGATCCCAGGGATACTGTGGGATACCCTGGGATGCTGCAGGACACCCCAGGATGTGCAGGATGCCGTGGGACACCCAGGGACGCTCTGCAATGTCCGTGGGATGCCCTGGGATGCCCTGGGATGCTGTGGAATTCCTGCCCCCATCCCTCCATCCCTCCGAGGATGGTTCCAGGGTCGGAGCAGCCCCCCCAGAGCTGCCCCTTCCATCCCCCAGCTCCGGCTCAGCAGGACTGTGCTGGAATTCTGTGGGAAGCCCAGGGGAGCGCGGTGGCTGCAGCACTTCCAGCCGCATCCCTCATTAATCCGTCACGGCTTCCCGGGAAGCGCAGCGCAGCCGCGGGGTCGGGATTAGCTGCTATTTTTAAAGTGCTGGAGAACTTTTCCGGGCGCCAAACATCCCCTTCCCCTCTCCCCACAGCATTCCCAGGGGGATGAGCGCGTTCAGCCCATCCTTTTGAGCTTTGCCTTTTCCAGAATCTTCCCTTGGGTGGGTTTGGGAAGCGCCAGGGCCGGGAGAGGATCCGAAGTGGGATCCCAGCATGGAGGGGCCGGCAGCCGGAAAAAACACTGCTCTCAGTTCGTGTGGTTTAAGGATTCCGGTGCTTCCTCAGCTCTTTCCTTATGATTTTGAGGGAAAAAATTCCAGTGTGGTGCATAAACCTTCAGCAGCTCCCAGTCCTGTCCACGGAGGAGGAGGAGAAGAAGGAGGAAGGGCCGCTCCAGCTCCTCATTCCCACTCCCAGCATGGTGCTGGGAGATGCTCCTTGTTGGAGAAACATGGGAGCAGTGCTGGGATCAGAATCAGTGCTGGGGTTGGGATCAGTGCCAGAGCTGGGATCAGTGCTGGGGTTGGGATCAGTGCTGGAGTTGGGAGCAGTGGGCAGGGACAGGGCTGGAAGCTGCCTGGGAAGCTCCTACTGGGTTTCCTGGAAATGTTTGGCTTCCCTTGGAGGCAGCATAACCTGGGAATGGAGATGGGGATGGGATGGGGGCAGGATGGGGGTACAACAGGGATAGGGATGAGGATGGGTGTGCAGTAGGAATGGGAATGGGACAGGGATGGGAATGGGACAGGGATGGTGTGATGGTGGGGACAGGGACAGGGATAGGGACCAGGATGGGGAAATGACAAAGGACAGGGATGAGGATGTGATAGGGATGGGGTCAGGGATACAACAGGGCCAGGGATGAGGATGGGTATCCAATAGAGCTGGGGATGGGGAGATGACAGGGCCAGGGATGAGGATGGGATGGTCCTGGTGACACAGGGACATCGTGGGCTCCGGGTGCTCCTGGATGCTCCGGGAGCAGATCCATGTCCTTGTGCCTCCTGGGGGGATGGTGACACTGCTGTGGCCCTGGGGGTGGGACACCTTGTCACTGCCTTCCCGAAGGATCACGGCTCCGGCATGGAGCTGTAATTCCCAGCACTTCATTAATTATGCAAATTATGTAAATTGTAATTAATAATGCAGGACTTCCCTGTTTTCCAGGGCAGGGGGGTATCCCAGGGGTATCCTGAGGGCAGTGGGAAGCTGAGTCAAGGAGAGAGGTTGCGAATGCGGGGGTCTGGATATGTCCCCACGTCCCCATCCCTGCTGGTCCCCACATCCCCATCCCTGCTGGTCCCCACATCCCCATCCCTGCTGGTCCCCATGTCCCCATCCCTGCTGGTCCCCACATCCCCATCCCTGCTGGTCCCCACATCCCCATCCCTGCTGGTCCCCACGTCCCCATCCCTGCTGGTCCCCACATCCCCATCCCTGCTGGTCCCCATGTCCCCATCCCTGCTGGTCCCCACGTCCCCATCCCTGCTGGTCCCCACATCCCCATCCCTGCTGGTCCTGAGCTCTCCCATCCTCTCCCATGGCTGTGCCACCACTGGACCCTCCTGGAGCTTCCCACATCCCCCCTGACTCCGATGCCCCATTCCCTGCCCAGCCCCTTCCCCGGGGCCGTTCCCAGGGGGGCAGGGGGTGACCTCGGCCTCACCCTCCTCCTCCTCTTCCTCCCCCAGGCATCGAGTGCCCGCGGGGTGCCCGGAACCTGCCGGGGCTGGCACAGGAGGGGGAGCCCTTCAGCGAGGAGGCCACGCTGTTCACCAAGGAGCTCGTGCTGCAGCGGGAGGTACGGCGGGACGGGCGGGACCGGCGGGATCGGGGGGATTGGGGGCATCCGGGGCAGGGGCAACACTGACAGGTCCCAGAGGTACCGAGAGATCCTGGGAATACTGAGAGTGTCCTGTGGGATGTGGAGAGATCCCGGGTGATCCTGAGAGATCCAGGGTGACCCTGAGAGATCCAGGGTGATCCTGAGAGATCCAGGGTGTCACCAACAGATCCCAGGGGACACTGAGAGATCCCAGGCAATACTGAGAGTGTCCCAGGTGATCCTGAGAGATCCCAGGTGATCCTGAGAGATCCCAGGTGATTCTGAGAGATCCCAGGTGATTCTGAGGGATACTGGGTGATTCCAAGAGATCCCAGATGCCTTGGGCAGATGGAGGAGGGATGTAGGATGGATGAAAGGTGGGGGCAGGAGCGATGCAGAAGGGATGCAGGATGTGTGCAGGAGGGATGCAGGAGGGATGCAGGATGTGTGCAGGATGGATGCAGGAGGGATGTGTACAGGAGGGATGCAGGAGGGATGCAGGATGTGTACAGGATAGATGCATCAGGGATGGAGGATGTGTACAGGAGGGATGCAGGATGTGTACAGGATGGATGCAGGATGTGTACAGGATGGATGCAGGAGGGATGCAGGATGTGTATAGGATAGATGCATCAGGGATGGAGGATGTGTACAGGAGGGATGCAGGAGGGATGCAGGATGTGTACAGGAGGGATGCAGGATGTGTACAGGATGGATGCATCAGGGATGCAGGATGTGTACAGGAGGGATGCAGGATGTGAGCAGGACAGATCCCCATGTTTGAGCCTGTTCTCATTAATGTCTCTGGATGTTAAAATTCCCTGGAACTCCTGTGATTTCCCTGATTGAAGCTCTGGAGCTCTGGGCCCATTTGGGGTAATTACACCGTGATTCATAATTCCAGGGCGGATCCCAGATCCCCCCTGGCCCATCCTGGCCCCCCCTGGGGCCCAGACTTGGGATTGGAGTGCCCAGAGGGACGTTGGCACTGGTGCAGATGTGGGTACAGCTGTGACCTGTGCATACAGATGTGCATGTGCCTGCAGATGTGGCCACAGCTGCAGTCCTGGGCACGGATCCAGATGTGGGCAGGGACACAGATGTGGCTGTGGATGCAGCTGTGTGCGAGGATCCAGATGTGGGCAGGGACACAGATGTGGCTGTGGATGCAGCTGTGTGTGAGGATCCAGATGTGCCGTGGGTGTGACTGTGGGCGCTGATCCAGATGTGGCCCCAGATGCAGATGTGGTGGTGGGTGCACGGATCCAGGTGTTACCAGGGATGCAGGCACTGGCACTGATGCAGATGTGCTGGACACAGATCCAGGGGTTACCACAGATCCAGATGTGGCCGTGGATGCAGCTGTGGCAGCAGCTCCAGGCCAGTGGTGCCTGTGGGGGTCTGGAGTGGAGCCCACCCGGGGACTGCAGGTGTGGGGACACAGGGACATGGAACATGGGAACACAGGGATATGGGAACACGGGGACATGGGAACACGGGAACACAGGGATATGGAACATGGGAACACAGGGACATGGGAACACAGGGATATGGGAACACAGGGATATGGGAACACAGGGACATGGGAACACGGGGACATGGGAACACGGGGACACAGGGATATGGGAACACAGGGATATGGGAACACGGGGACACAGGGATATGGGCTCACAGGGACATGGAACATGGGAACACAGGGACATGGGAACATGGGAACACAGGGACATGGGCTCACAGGGACATGGGGACAGTGATATGGAACATGGGAACACAGGGACATGGGAACACAGGGATATGGGAACATGGGAACACAGGGATATGGGCTCACGGGGACATGGGAATGCAGGGACACAGGAACATGGGGCTGTGGGATCACGGGGATGTGGGGACATGGAGATGCATGGACACAGGAACATGGGGAAACAGGGATATGGGAACATGGGGAAACAGGGATATGGGAACATGGGGAAATGGACACAGGGACATAGAAATACAGGGACACGGCAATATGGGGATGCAGGGACACAACACAGGGACACTGGGACATGGGAATGCAGGGACACAGAGACACTGGGACATGGGAATGCAGGGACACGGGAATACAGGGACACAGGGACATGGGAATGCAGGGACACAGAGGCACTGGGACATAGGTATGCAGGAACACTGGGACATGGGAATGCAGGAACACTGGGACACAGGGACACAAGGACACTGGGACATGGGAATGCAGGAACACAGAGACACAAGGACACTGGGACATGGGAATGCAGGAACACAGGGACACAGGGACACGGGGACACTGGGACATGGGAATGCAGGAACACTGGGACACAGGGACACGGGGACACTGCAGTCCTCCCCCTCCCTGCTCAGCATCTCCTGCTGCCAGGAACTGCTGACCCGCGTCCCAGGGGCTTCGCTCCACTGCCTCGGCACATTCCGGAGGCTCCACACAGCACCTGCCGGGAATGTCATGGCAGGGAGGCCACATGGAGGCTGAGATGCTTCCCAGGAATGCTATGGCAAGGAGGACACGGTGCTTCCCAGGAATGTTGTGGTGGGGAGGCCGCGTGGAATCTGGGATGCTGGGCGGGAATGTTTTGGCAGGGAGGCCACGTGGAACGTGGGATGCTGCCTGGGAATGTCAGGGCAGAGAGGTCCCATGGAATGTGGGATGCTGCCTGGGAATGTCAGGGCAGAGGGGTCCCATGGAGTGTGGGATGCTGCCTGGGAATGTCAGGGCAGAGGGGTCCCATGGAATGTGGGATGCTGCCTGGGAATGTGGTGGCAGAGGGGTCCTATGGAATGTGGGATGCTGCCTGGGGATGTGGAGGCCGTGGCAGTGCCGGATGCTGCCCCTGGGTGAATTCCTGGTGCCGACACCGAGCCGGGCTCCGGGTCCCGGCCGGGTGCCCGCGGTTCCCACGGTGGCCCCGGACACGTGTTCCCTCCGGCAGCCAAATCCCTGCCCACCCCCACACCCAGCGGGATATTTTTATCCGGCGGCTCCGGCTGTGCTGACTCACGGGCCGTCGGTGACGAACCGGCCCCGGCTCGGGCTGGGAAGGAGGAGGGCGCTGGGACGCTCCGGGGGGATCAGGGGCTCCTGGATAACCCGGGAAAGGGCCGCGGGGCCCCCCCGAGGTGCCCCCCAGTTCCTTTGCAATGACCACGGCACTGATCCTGGCGGGAGCTGCCTCATCCTCCGGGAACACCCGAAATCTGCCACGTCCCCCCGGATTTCCCCACTGTTTTTGTTGTGCTTGAGTTGGAAATTCCCGGTCGGTTGATCCGACCCCGATCCCAGCGTTGGTCCCAGTGCCAATCCCAACCCCGATTCCAGCACCGATCCCAACTCGAATTGCAGGGCCAGCCAACCCCAACCCTGATCCCAACCCCAATCCCAATCCCAGTGCTGTGCTCGGGGCATTCCTGCCACATCCCACCTCATCCCACTGCTCCCCAGAGCCACCAGTGCCAGGGTGGGCACCAGGAGACCCCCCCAGATCCTGATGCCGAGGGGGTTTCCGTGACATTCCATAGCAGTGCTGTTTGTAGTTGGTCAATATGTGCCTTTGCCCCAATCCCGGGGGGTGATTCCCACCCTGCTCCGGCCAAATCCCAATTCCATGGCCTGTGCCCACCCGGGAGTGCCCGTGCTGGGTGCACGTGCCAGAGGTTGCCATAGGGATTATCCTTAATAAGCTGGAGAGGATGGAATTCCTGGAACTGGGGGGGTACCCAAGGACCGGGGGGGTTTGGTGGGGGAACCCCTCCAGCCCTGCCAGTGTCCCCCTTGTGCCCCTGCCCACGGCCCCCCTCCCGCTGCAGCCCCCCGGCACTGCAGCCCCCCCTTCCCTGCAACCCCCCCTTCACTGCAGCCCCCCCTGGCACTGCAGCCCCCCTTTCACTGCAGCCCCCCCTTCCCTGCAGCCCCCCCTGGCACTGCAGCCCCCCCTTTCCTGCAGCCCCTCTTCCCATCAGAGGCAGCCCCCCCAGCTCTCTGCTCCCCCCATTGCCCTGCAGCCCCCCATCACCCCACACCCCCTGTGTGTCCCCTGGCCCCACCCCAGGGCCCCGGGAAGAGGAGGATGGAGGTGGGGTGGGATGGGATGGGATGGGGTGGGATGGGATGGGGTGGGATGGGATGGGGAAGAAGATAAGGATGAGGATGGGAATGAAGATGAGGAAAGGGGTGGGATGGGGGTGAGGAAGAAGATGGGGGTAGGATGGGAATGAGGGTAATTAACTCAGCTGCTCTAAGTTGGGGTTAAATTAACGCCAATAAAATCGATAAATCCCTCCGGCCCCGCCGCGGCATTCCTGGGATTTTTGGGATCACTCCTGGCAGGCCCCGGCACAGGGAGCAGTGTGGGGGGGTGAGGAGGAAGGCCCCCTGCAGAGCCAGGGCTGGGGGGGGGGACAGCCCGTGTGAGGGGGGTGAGGAGGGTGTTTGCATTCCTAGATTGGCACGGGTGGGAAAATTCGGGAATAAAGGGAAAAGCAGGAACGTGGTTTTGGGAGAAACTGACCCAGATTCGCCGAAAACAGCAAAATTCCTTAAAAATCCCCCAAATCCCAATGCTGACCCCTCACAGCTCCGTGGGGACCTGGGGGGAGGAGGGGGGGGGGGCTCATCCCCTCCCTGTCCCCCGCTGGGCCGGGGGGGCCCTGGGGGGGCTCCAGGCCTGGCCCCAAGGGCAGAGGGGACGTGGTGGTGGCACGAGGGTGGTGGCACGAGGGTGGCCCCGGGGCTGCTGGTGGCACTGCCCCCCCAGCACCGACAGGAGGGGTAGGTGGAGGTGGCACCTGGGGGACACCGGTGACACAGGGGCACCCCCTGCCCCACCACTGGCACCCGGGGGTCCCCGTGTCCCCTCCCAGCTGAGGGTCCCCGTGTCCCCACCGCCAGCACCCAGGACACCCCGTGTCCTGGCGGTGCCACCCGGGTATCCCAGTGTCCCCACAGGCTGGGGAGTCCCAGTGTCCCCTCCCGGGGGGGTCCCACTGTCCCCCCCCCCCTGTGCCAGCCTCCATCCCCCCGTCCGTCCCCGCCGGCTGATCCATCCCGGTTCATCCTCCCTCCCTCCCTCTGTCCAATCCAGATTCCAGCCGGGAACCCCACAAAGGGGGGAGACACCCCACACCCCCAGCCCAGCCCGGGGTCCCGCAGTGGGGGACACCGGGGGACACCCACGCTGGGCCGGGGGGGGGTCCCGTGTCCCCGGCCGGGGATGCAGCCCCCCCAGTGCCCCCCGGCTCACGCTGCCCCCGATCCTCCTCCCCCCATCACCCCCCGATCCTCCTCCTCCCCAGCCCCCTCCTCCATCACCTCCCTCCATCTCCTTCCCCGCTCCGCGATTTTTCCAAAGCTTTTTCCTGCTGAGAGGACAAAAAACCCCTTTCAGGATGGCAGGAGCAGGGGGGGGGACACCCCGCGGCCCCCCCAACACCCCCCCCCCCCCCCGTTTAACCCCTCGGGGACTCGGCGTTACAAATTTTGAACAATATTTATTAAAATACAAAAATACACTTGTTTTTTTGTTGGATTCGCGGTACAGTCGGATCCTTCCGGCGTTTATAGACCGAGAGAGAACTTCTGCATCTCCTTCCCGCCTTTAGCCCCCCCCGGAACCCCCCCCAAATTTTTTAGCTCAGCTTTGACCCCTCCAATAAGATTTTAAAGCTAAAATCAGAAATTAAAGTAGTTCCAGTGCCCGAGCAACCGGGGAGGGCCCCCCCCACTGCCCGACCCCCCCCCCCCCAAAACCCCCCGTGCCCTCAGGACCCCCACGAGGCACTTGGGGCCCCCACCGGGACCCCCCCCAGTGGCCACCTCAGATGCTGGTGGCCCCCCCCATCGCCAAGCTCCCCCCACCCCCCCAGAGCCCTTAAATTCTCCCGGCCCCCCCCATTCCATGAGCAGCCCTTGGGGGGGGTGTCCCCATTCTCACCCCCACCCAGGGAAGGGGGGCGGGGGTGGGACCCCCCCCCCCGAAGGACTAGAAATGCCGTTTGGGTGTTCTGAAGGTGGTTACAATCATTCGTCAGGTCTCCCGTGGGCCCCCCCAGCCCCCCAGGAGCCGTAGCCCTGTGCCGGTGCCCGGGGGGGCCCGGGGGGGTCCAGGGGGTCCCCGGTGCCCGGGGGGTGCCCGGGGGGTGCCCGGGGGGTGGTGACACACACCGGGACCCACAAGCCCGTGGTGGTGCGGCAGGAAAGGGGGTGCAGAGCGAAGCAGGGGGGCACCCGCTCTCACCCCCCCCGTCGGCCCCTCCGAAACCCCCCCGCCCCCCCCGCCTGGCACTCGGGGGGTTCGCCCCCTTTCCTTGGGTTTTTTAGGAATTTTTTGCTTGAATACATTGCAGACGTCCATCCCCAGCCCTCAGGCTATGCCCCCCCCCGCCCCCCCACCCTCCCCAAAAAGTCCCGTCCCCCCCCCGATTCATTCCTTTATTGCATTCAGAAGGTTTTGGCGCCGTGCCGACATCCCGCTCCGCGGTGACGCCGGCGACGCCGGCACGCGGCCAAGGGCAGCGCCGCGGGATGGGGGGGCCAACCTCACCCCCCCCCCCCTCAAAATAACCCCCGAAAACACCCCCGACCCCCCCAGACCCCCCCCGACAGGCTCCTGTCACCGCTCCGGTGTCACCCGTGTCCCACCACGCCACGGCACCGCCGCTCGCTCGCCGCTCGCACCGAATTTTTATCCTCTTAATATCCGTTTGTTTTTTTTTTTCTCTGTTTCTCCTGGGTTTTGTTTTTTTTTTGTTTAAATAGAACCTGCGAGTTAGAAAATAGTGGTTTTTTGTAGGAGTTTTGGGTGGGTTTCGTTAAATTTTAATATAATCTGCTGCTCTTCTCGGCCCCGAGGTCGGCTATAGAAGCATGTACACGAAAAAGAGTCTCTCCCCCCCCTGTACAAAAGTTGTGTCTGTTATTGAGGAATTTTCCTGTTTTTCCTTATAATTGAGGAATTTTCCTGTTTTTCCTTATAACTGAGGAATTTTCCTGCTTTTCCTTACGTTTGGAGTTCTGCTTTTTGTGCATCTATTGCGTTTATAATAATTCCGGGGGGGGGTGGCGGGGAAACAACCCCCCCAAAAAAAAAAAGAAAAAAGAAGGAAAAAGCCCCCAAAAAAGAGTCATATCTGGGTTTCCTGAACTTTCTCCTTGGTGTGGGTCTGGATTAAATAGGGGTCAGCCAGGGTGGTCCCCGGGGGGTGCAGCGAGTTGCCCAGCGCGTTCTCTGTCCAGTGGGCGCCGTGTCCCGCCTTGTAGGTGTTGTAGTTGATGTGGTCGTGGATGTTGGGCAGCACCACGGCCCCCTCCCCGGCCACGCCGGCGGGCGCGGCGGCGGGCGCGGCGGCGGCGGCGGGCGCGATGTCCTCGTCCACCTGGATGATCTCCACGGTGCGCGCGGCCGTCACGGTGCTGCGCTGCTGGTGCCGCTTGCGGAGCTTGTAGAAGACGATGAGCATGGCCGCGGCCAGGAGCGTCACCGCCACGAAGCAGCCGATGATGATCTTGGTGGTCTTCATCACCTCGTCCAGGCTGGTCTGCAGCTTGTCGCCGGCGTCGGCGGTGGGCACGGCCACCTGCTTGGGCGTCCGCGTGGTCTGCACCAGGACGGTGGTGGTGGTGGTGTAGGCCGGCTGGTAGCCCGTCGAGGTGGTGGGCACGGGCTTGGTGAACTTGGGGGAGATGTCCTCCGGGGAGATCTCGGTGGTCTCCACCGTGACGGTGGTGAAGAAGCTGTAGTTGGAGGTGTTGAGCTCGGCCGTGCTCACGTTGAGGTACGCCGAGGCGTTGGAGTTGCCCGCCACGTTGGTCACCATGCAGGTGTAGACCCCGGTGTCCGTCAGCAGGACGTGGGAGAAGTTGAGGGTGCCGTCGTTGAGCACGGAGATGCGCGGGTGGCTGGACGCGTGGCTCAGCACCGTCCCGTTGGGCAGCAGCCACCGCACCGACGACATGGAGGGCGTGCGGCACTTGAGCTCGGCCACGCGCCCCTCCGAGATGTTGAGGTCCGTGGGGGCGTCCATGATGAAGGGCGCCGAGCACTGGAAGGAGGTCTGGTCCACCTCCACCAGGAACCTGCCCCGCATGTGCAGCGGGGCATGGCAGCGCCCGCAGCAGGTGGAGTTGGTGGGGATGTACTCCCGCAGCCACCACGACAGCCAGAGGATGTCGCAGTCGCAGTCCCAGGGGTTGTGGTGCAGGTGGAGCTCCACCAGGTACCGCAGCGGGGCGAAGAGGTCGTGGGGCAGGGAGGACAGGTTGTTGTGGGCCAGGTTGAGCTCCACCAGCGCCGTCAGGTCGTCGAAGGCGTTGCGCTCGATCAGGTTGATCTGCGAGTTCATAATCCAGAGCTTTTTGAGGGATTTGAGCCCGTGGAAGGAGCCCGGTTTGATCTCGGGGAAGTTATTGCCCGACATCTCCAGCTCCTCCAGGCCCACCAAGGGCGTCAGGTTGGGCATGTCCTTAATGTTGCACATCCCCAGGTTGAGGTACTTGAGGTTGTACAGGCCCTCGAAAGCCCCCTCGGAGATGTACTCCAGCTTCTTGAGCTCGCCCAGGTCGAGGCGCATGAGGGAGGGCACGCGGTTGAAGGCGTACGAGGGGATGCTCTCGATGGGGTTGTTGCGCAGCCACAGCTCCCGCAGCTTGGACAGGTACTCGAAGGCCCCGCTGGGGATGACGGTGAGCCAGTTGTCGAAGAGCTCCAGGGTGTTGAGGCTGGCCAGGCCGTTGAAGGCCCCCACCTCGATCTGCCGGATGGCGTTCCTGCCCAGCTGCAGGACCTCCAGGTGGTGCAGGTGGCGGAACGTGTCCGCCTGGATCATCTGGATGTTGTTCTCCATGAGGTTGAGATAGCGGGTGTTGGAGGGGATGCCGGGGGGCACCTCGGCCAGGCCGCGGCGGGTGCAGACCACCTTGCTGAACTGGTTACTGCAGGAGCACACGGAGGGGCAGCTCTGGGGGCCCGGGGAGGCGGCGGCCAGGGCGAGGATCCACGCGTGGAGGGTCAGGGAGGCGGCCAGGACCCCTGGCCAGGTGCGGTGGCGGCGGTGGCGGCGGAGGTGGTGCACAGTTACCTGCCACAAGAGCTTCATGGTGTGGCACGTTCATCATTCACCATCGTCTGGGGATGGCGGCGAGAACAGGAGAACGGGCTCAGGGCCCCCCCCCTCTCCCGGCTCCCACAAGCTGGGGGGCCCGGCTGGCCGGAGGGGGGGGGGGGTCGCGGTGCTGGGATTGGGGGGGGGGGGGGGGACGACTCCGAGGGGAGAGGGGGGGGAGGGAGGAAAAATTAAAATTTAGGGGGAAAAAAATCGGCGGTAGGTGCTGGGGGGGTCGGGGGGAGGAGAAGGAACCCCCCCCACCCTGCCCCGCTCGCCAGTACCTACCTGGGGAAGGGGGATCGGGAGGTCCGGGGGGGCTCGAGGCGAGCGCGGGGGGCGCGGGACCGAGGGGGGGGGGCCGGCTCCCAAAAAAAAAAAAAAAAAAAAGACAAAATGGCTCCTGGAGGCTGCGGTGCAGGATGGGGGGGGGCCGGCCCGGCTAAGCGGGGGCCCGGCAGCCCCCGACCGCGGCCAACCCCGCGGCCTCGCACCTCCGCTCCTGGGGCCGGCCCGGGGGGCTCCGCGGGGCCCGCATGGCCGCCCCCCCCCAGGCCGCGGGGAAAAAGGGGGGGAACCGGGGGGGAAGTGGGAAAAAAGGAAATAATTAAAAAAGAGAAGCGGGGAGAAAAGGAAGAATTGGGAAAAGGGGAGGGAGCGGAGGAGAGAAAAAGTGAAAAAATGAAAAACGGGGAGGGAAATGGGAATGAAAAAAAATTTGGCGAGGAAAGGGGAGTCAAAAGGAGATAAAAATGGAATCGAAATCTAAAATAAAATAAACCGAAATTAAAATAAGAAGGGAAACGGGGGTAAAAGTTAAAATAAGGCTAAAATAAAACGAAAAACTAAAAATAAAAATTAGAAATATTAAAATAAATTTAAAAGAAAAAAAAAAAAAACAACAACCAACCCCGGAGGAAACCTAAAAATAAAACAGGAAAATAAAGATTAAAAATAGGCCGAAATAAATAAATAAATCTCGGGGAGCCCCCCCGGGAGAGGGAAAAACGCGGTTCGGGGAGGGGGGGGGGGAGGAGGAAAGGGCGTCGGCGTGGGGGGGGGGGAGATGCCGGCGGGGGCACCTCCCGGGAGCGGCGGAGGCTGCGCTGGTGGCGGGGCGGGGGGGTCCCGTCCCGTCCCCTCCCGCGTGTCGTTCCCGCGTCCCCGCGTGGGTGTCGCGTTCAGCGGCGGCGCGGGGCGGTGGTGGCGGTGCCAGCGGCGGTGACAGCGGTGGCGGTGGCGGTGCCGGCGGGCATCCTCCGGTGGCGGGGGCCGCGCGGGGCGGTGCGGGCGGTGCGGGCGGTGCGGTGCGGGGCGGTGCGGGCGGTGCGGGCGGTGCGGGCGGTGCGGGAAGCAGCCGCGCAGGCGGCTGGCTCATCCTTTTGTCCTTCAGTGCGAGCGCGGATGGATTGCTGCTGCCGCCGCTCCCGCTGCTCCTGCTGACGCATCCCGGCTCCGCACAGACCCCCCCGCGCCCCCCCCGCACCCCCACCCACCCACCCACCCGCCTCGCTCCGGAGGGGCCCCCGCCGGCCCCGGTTCGGCCGGTGCGGCGGCCCCGGAGCGATTTTGTGCGCGGGGAGGGCGATGCGGGATGAGCCGCTTCCTCCTCCTCTTCCTCCTCCCTCCCGCCGCCGCCTCCTCCTCCTCCTCCCCGCAGACCCGCTCGGGGGATGTGGAGGGGGGGGCGCCCTGAACGACCCCTCCCCGGGGCCCGGAGCCGGGGACGGAGGGACGGAGGGACGGAGGGAGGGACGGAGGCGGCTCGGGGGGGCCCGGTGGCTTTAGGGTGATGGGGGGGGATGCGGCTCCATCCGTGGCTGGAGGCCCCCACAACCCCCCCTGAGGATCCAACATCCCCCCCGAGCGGGGTCCGTGGACCCCCTTAACCCCCTCCGGGCTCAGGGCTGAGACCCGACCCGAGCTGTGACACCGATGGGGGCACAAACCCCTCTCTGCAGTGGGGATGGGGGGGTGAGGGGGCTGCAGGTTCAGCTCTACCATGGGCTGGGGAGGGGGCACCATGCCAGGGGATGGGCACCTGGGTACCACCGGCTTTGGGGGGCCCGGGCTGGGGGTTGTACCCCCACCACTGCCTTGTGTGCCCTCTGCCCCAGGTGAGACCCCTGGGATCATGGGGAGGGGACCCCCCTGCAGCCCCCACAGGCAACCCATTGTCCCTCCCACTCTTGGTGGCACTTGGAGCTGCCACCAGAGTGCCACTGGTGTGAGGTGGCTGGGGCCCCTTGGGACACCCTGTGTGGCAGCACCCAGGGACACCCCAGGACCCTCCTGCCCTCCCTCCCTGGGGTCGCTGTCCCCGTGGTGGTGGCACATCCCTGGGGGGGCTGCAGAACTGGTAGTGATGTCCCCTGGGAGCTGCAGGACACGCTGGCCTCGTGTGCCCCGTGCCCCCTGTCCCCATGGCCACATCCTGTCCCTGAGCCCATCAGTGTCCTGCTCGTCCCTTCACTGGTCACCCTGCCAGGGGGGCTGGCACAGTGACACTGTGGTCACCAGAGCGTCACCGGGCAGTGCTCGGGAGGTGCCACAGCCGTGCATGGGTGCTACACCCCAGGGACCAGCCTGGTACCCCTGGGGACAGCGGGGGACCTGGGGGCTTGTCCTGCACCATGACCCTGCCACACACGAGCCACGGCCGGTGCGGTGCCATGGCCAGGGCAGTGCCATGGCCAGGGTGGTGCCGTGGCTGGTGTGGTGCCATGGCCAGGGCGGTGCTGCGGCCAGGGTGGTGCCGTGGTCGGTGCGGTGCCATGGCCGGGGTGGTGCCCATAGCCCACGCGGTGACGTGGCCGGTGCAGTGCCATGTCCCGTGTGGTCCCATGGCCAGTGCAGGGCTGTGGCTGGCACAGGGGAAGGGCAGCAGGATGCCACAGGCTTTGGGAAGCAGCGGGAACGGTTCTGGCGGGATGGGCGAGCTCAGGGAAGGGACACGCTCCGTGTCCGGCAGCGCCCGTGGAGCCAAACCCAGTTAACCACGGCAAAGGCCACGGCCAGGGCTTAAATCACCACAACGTGGCCCATCTGTCACCTGCTCGGGGGGACACTTTGGGGTGGCACCTCGGGGTTCGGTGGTCCGAGCCGGGCGCAGAGAGGCCGTGGGGGGGACCCCGCTGCCAGTCCTGGATGGAGCTTGGAGCGGCTGGGGAGGGTGCCCGTGGCTCGGTGCCCAGGGTGACTCCCGGGATCCCACAGGTGGAGGTGGAGGTGGAGAGCATGGACAAGGCCGGGAATTTCATCGGGTGGCTGCACATCGAGGGCGTGAACCTGTCGGTGGCGCTGGTGGAGCAGGCGCTGTCCCGCGTGCACTTCACGGCCGAGCGCAGCCCCTACTGCAAGGCCCTGCTGGCCGCTCAGGACGCGGCCAAGCAGAGGAAGGAGAAGGTGAGGGGGGGGCTGGGACCCCCCCGGGGTGGCACCGTCCCAAAGAGATGGCCCCGTCCCAGACGACGGTCCCACCCAGAGGACGTCCTCTTGTCAAGAGCTCTCCCCACCCGAGGGATGTCCCCATCCCAGGAGGCGATGGCCTCGTGCCAAGGGACGCCCCCGTGCCGAGTGAGATCCCAGCCACAGTAGATGTCCCCACACCAAGGGGTGGCCCCACCACGATGGATGTCCACAGCCCAAGAGGGGTCCACACCCTGAGGGGCGGCCCCACCACAGAAATATCCCCACCCCGAGAGATGACGGGCCACCCCAGGGAATGTCCCGACCCTAATGGATGGCCCTTCCCCAAGGGATGTCTCTGTGCCAAGAGATGATGGACCCACCCCAAGGGATGTCCCCAGTCCAAGGGATGTCCCCACCCCAAGGGACATCCCCACCCCAAGGGACATCCCCACCCCAAGGGATGTCCCCAGTCCAAGGGATGTCCCACCCCAAGAGATGTCCCCAGCCCAAGGGATGTCCCCACCCCACATGTGCCCCCAGGTGTGGTCCCACTACGAGGAGACCCCGGTGGGAGGAGGTGGTGCCGGTGCTGGAGGAGAAGGAGCGCACGGCCAACTACAAACCCGTGTTCGTCACCGAGATCACCGATGACCTCCACTTCTACGTGCAGGACGTGGAGACGGGTACGGGGGCAGGGGGACCCTCCTGGGGACCACCAGTACCCAGGGGTGCTCCCCAGCCCGGCCATGGGGGGGCTTAGTTGGGTGGGATGAGGATTCGTGGGTTTGGTGGGGATCACCCATCACCCCCAGGGCCATCTTTGGGACCAGGGTGGAGGTCCCTGTTCAGGACCCAGGATTGGGGTCCAGGTTTGGGACCTGGGATGGAGGGTCAGGGTCAGGGGCCACCTCTGGAACTGAGAGTGGGCATCAGGTTTGGGTCGAGGTCCAGGTTTGGGATCTACTGTTGGGGTCCGGGGTTGGACCCGAGGTTGAGGTCCACGGTTGGGACTTGGGGTTCAGGATCAGGGGCCACATTGGAGATCTGGGTTGAAGTCCAAAGTTAGTGTCCGTGGTTGGACCTGGGGTTGAGGGTTAAGGTCTAGGGGACACATTTGGGACTCAGAGTTTGGGTCCAGGTTTGGGGTTCATGGTTGGGATTGGGTTGAGGTTCTCGGGTCACACTGGGGTTGGGGTCCGGGTTTGGGATCGGCTTCAGGTTCTGGGGCCACACTGGGGTTGGGGTCCAGGTTTGGGACAGGTGGTGGGGGCGGGTGCTGAATTGGGCCACCCCCCAGGTGCCCAGCTGGAGAAGCTGATGGAGAACATGCGGGCCGAGGTGGGCGCCCACCCGCCCGTGGAGGGGTCGTACTCCCCGCGCCGAGGGGACTTCTGCATCGCCAAGTTCGTCGATGGGGAATGGTGAGCAGGGGGTCCCGCACCCCCCGGGGCGGGGCTGGCCCGGGGAGCGCTGGAGTTTGGGGTGACACCCAGAAATCCCACACTGCAGGTACCGGGCCCGGGTGGAGAAGGTGGAGTCGGGCGGCAAAGTTCACATCTTCTACATTGACTACGGCAACGTGAGTGTCACCGGGGGCTGGGGGGGCCTGGGGGGGCTGGGGGGCCATCAACCCACCCACCAAACCAGCCATCAGCGCATCCGTCCACTGTCCATCCACTGTCCATCCACCACCCATCCACCCATCCACCCATCCATCCATCCATCCACCCATCCATCCATCCACCCATCCACCCATCCATCCATCCATCCATCCATCCACCCATCCATCCATCCACCCATCCATCCCTCCATCCACCCATCCACCCATCCATCCACCATCCATCCGTCCATCCCTCCATCCATCCACCCATCCACCCATCCATCCATCCATCCATCCATCCATCCATCCCTCCATCCACCATCCATCCATCCACCATCCATCCACCATCCATCCATCCATCCATCCATCCATCCGTCCATCCATCCACCACCCATCCACCATCCATCCATCCATCCACCATCCATCCATCCATCCATCCATCCATCCATCCACCATCCATCCACTGTCCATCCACCATCCATCCACCATCCTTCCATCCACCATCCATCCATCCATCCCTCCATCCATCCATCCACCATCCATCCATCCATCCCTCCATCCATCCATCCACCATCCATCCATCCATCCACCATCCTTCCATCCACCATCCATCCATCCATCCCTCCATCCATCCATCCACCATCCTTCCATCCACCATCCATCCATCCATCCCTCCATCCATCCATCCACCATCCACCCATCCACCCATCCATCCATCCATCCATCCACCATCCATCCACTGTCCATCCACCACCCATCCACCATCCATCCATCCATCCACCATCCATCCATCCCTCCCTCCATCCCTCCATCCATCCATCCACCATCCTTCCATCCCTCCATCCATCCACTGTCCATCCACCATCCATCCACCATCCTTCCATCCCTCCATCCATCCACCATCCATCCACCATCCATCCACCATCCTTCCATCCACCATCCATCCATCCATCCCTCCATCCATCCATCCACCATCCACCCATCCACCCATCCATCCACTGTCCATCCATCCACCATCCATCCACCATCCATCCATCCACCCATCCACCATCCATCCATCCACCATCCATCCATCCACCCATCCACCATCCATCCATCCACCATCCATCCATCCACCATCCATCCATCCGTCCCTCCATCCATCCATCCACCATCCACCCATCCACCCATCCATCCACCATCCATCCACCATCCATCCATCCACCATCCACCATCCATCCATCCACCCATCCACCATCCATCCATCCACCATCCACCATCCATCCCTCCATCCATCCACCATCCACCATCCATCCATCCACCATCCACCATCCATCCATCCATCCATCCATCCGCCGTCCACCCACCCATCCATCCATCCCTCCATCCATCCACCATCCATCCACTGTCCATCCACCATCCATCCACCATCCATCCACCATCCATCCATCCATCCACCACCCATCCATCCACCCATCCATCCATCCATCCATCCATCCCTCCATCCACCATCCATCCGTCCCTCCATCCATCCATCCACCATCCATCCACCCATCCCTCCATCCATGGTGTCCCCCCTCCATGGTGTCCCCTCCCCCGTGGTGTCCCCCTTGACCCCATGGTGTCCCCCTTGACCCCGTGGTGTCCCCCTTGACCCCGTGTCCCCCCGCAGAAGGAGACGTTGCCCCCGTCCCGCCTGGCCCCGCTGCCCCCGGCCTTCTCCCCGCGGGTGTTGCCCCCCCAGGCCACCGAGTACACCTTTGCCTTCATCCAGGTGCCGCAGGACGTGAGTACGGGGTGGGGCTGGGGGGCCCTGGGGGTCCTGACCTGGGCCCCAACCCTGGGTCCCCACTGTGGCTCCCAGACCTGGGCCCCAACCCTGGGTCCCCACTGTGGCTCCCCCACCCTGGGTCCCCAGAATTACCTCTGACCTTGAACACCAGCTCTGGGTCCCAAACATTACCCCCAGACCTGCACCCCAACCCCAAGACCCACCCTTGGACCCCAAACCCGGGTACCAACCCTGGCCCCCAACCCTGGTCCCCAGCCCTGGGTCCCAATGGTGAACCTCCACTCTGGGGATTCAAGAGGCTCCTGACCTTGAACCCCAACCTGGATCCCAACCCTGACCCCAACCCTGCCCCCGCTCCCCCAGACTGACCCAGGCAAGGTGGGGGGGCAGCAGCACCCCCAGAAGAGCCCCGTGGGGTCCCCAGTGCCACCCGCACCCCGATGTGTGCAGGGGGGCCCCACCTCCCACGGGGGGGCTGTGCCTCCCTTACCCCCAACCCCAGGGTCACCCCAACCCCACAGCAGGTGCTGTGCCCGTGCCACGGGGGGTTCCCAAGGGTGGGAGGGGGTCCTTGAAGCCCACGGGGGTCCGTGAGGGCGTGGGGGGTGCCTGGGGGGTCCCTGTTGGGCACAGGGGGTGCCAGGGGGTCCCTGCTGGGCACGGGGGGTGCCGGGGGTCCCTGCTGGGTGCGGGGGGTGGCCGGGGGGTCCCTGTTGGGCACGGGGGGTGCTGGGGGGTCCCTGCTGGGCACGGGGGGTGCCGGGGGGTCCCTGCTGGGCATGGGGGTGGCCGGGGGTCCCTGACGGGCGGTGGTGCAGGAGGAGGCGCGGGCGGACGCCGTGGACAGCGTGGTGAGGGACATCCAGAACACGCAGTGCCTGCTCAACGTGGAGCACCTGGGCCCGGGCTGTCCCCACGTCACCCTCCAGTTCGCCGACTCCAAGAGCGACGTGGGGCTGGGGCTGGTCAAGGAGGGGCTGGTCATGGTGGAGCCCCGCAAGGAGAGGCAGTTCCAGAAAGTGGTGGGTGCAGGGCAGGGGGGGGGGTCTGGAGTCCTGGGGGGGTGGGGAGGGTGTGGGGTGGGTGTTGGGTGGGTGCTGCAAGGGTCTTGGGTGGTGCTGGGGGTCTGGGGTGAGTGCTGGGGGTGTTGGGTGGGAGGAGGCGTGGGGGTCCTGGGGGGGCCTTGGTGGGTGCTGGGAGTCTTGGGTGGGTGCTCAGGGGGTGCTGGGGGTCTGGGGTGGGTCTTGGGGGTGTTGGGTGGGTGCCTGGGGGGTGCTGGGAGGAGCTGGGTGGGTCTTGCAGGGGGGTGGCCGGGTGCTGGGGGGGTGAATGGGTGTTTTGGGGGGTGGGTGATTGCTGGGGGGTCTTGGGTGGGTGCTGGGGGTGTTGGGCAGGAGTTGGGTGAGTGCGGGGGGTGTCGGGGGTGTGCTGGCGGTGCCGGGGGGTCCCTGCCCCCTCCCGCCGGCGCTGATCGATCGCGGCTCAGCCGCGGCCGCATCGATCCCGGCTCGGCGGCGGCGGCGGCCCCGGGGGGGCCGGGGAAGGGGCTGGGGGGGAGCGGGGCTCACCCCACCCTCCATGGGGACCCTCCGCTCCCCCCACCACAGCGTGGGGTGTCCCCGTGATGGGGGTCCCCGGGGGTGCCCCCCAGAGCCCCCCGAGGGGGGGACAGGGGGTCACCCCCAGTCTGTGCCCCCAGATCACCGAGTACCTGAACGCGCAGGAGGCGGCCAAGAGTGCCCGGGTGAGTGGGGGGGACCCCAGACCGGGGGGCTTGGGGAGCCCCCTTGGCTCGGGTGTGCTCTAAGTGGTACCCCCAACTCGAGGGGTTATATGGGTGCAGCCCCCCAGTTTGGGGGTGACTCTGCTGCATCCCCCCCATTTTGGGGTGGCCCTGACTGCAGCCCCCCCCCCCCCCAGTTTTTTGGGTGACTGTTCTGCATCCCCCCGTTTTGGGGATGACATTGACTGCAGCCTCCCCCCTTTGGGGGTGACCCTGACAGCAGCCCCGCCATTTTTGGGGTGACTCTGGCTGCGACCCCTACCCTGGGGTGGCCCTGATGCAGCCACCCCCCATTTTGGGGGTGACCCTGACTTCAGCCCCCCATTTTGGGACGGCCCCTGACTGCACCCCTGTATTTTGGGGGTGACCCCGCTCCAGCCTCCCTCCCCCCAGGGTGACCCTAATTGCAACCCCCCTCTTTTGGGGGTGCCCCCACCCCCACTGCAACCCCCTCATTTTTGGAGATGTCCCCGACTGCACCCCCCCGTGTTTGGGGGTGCCCCCGACTGCACCCCCTCCGTGTTTGGGGGTGCCCCCGACTGCACCCCCTCCGTGTTTGGGGGTGCCCCCCTGACCCCGTGTGTGGGTGCCCTCCTGACCCTGTGTTTGGGGTTCCCCCCTGACCCGTGTTTGGGGTGCCCCCTGACCCGTGTTGGGGTTCCCCCCTGACCCGTGTTTGGGGTTCCCCCCTGACCCGTGTTTGGGGTGCCCCCTGACCCGTGTTTGGGTGCCCCCTGACCCGTGTTGGGGGTGTCCCCTGACCCGTGTTTGGGGTGCCCCCTGACCCGTGTTTGGGTGCCCCCTGACCCGTGTTGGGGGTGTCCCCTGACCCGTGTGTGGGTGCCCCCTGACCCGTGTTTGGGTGCCCCCTGACCCGTGTGTGGGTGCCCCCTGACCCGTGTTTGGGTGCCCCCTGACCCGTGTGTGGGTGCCCCCTGACCCGTGTCCCCCCCCAGCTGAACCTGTGGCGTTACGGCGATTTCCGGGCTGACGACGCGGACGAGTTCGGCTACAGCCGCTGAGGGGCCGGGGGGGCTGCGGGGGTCCCACCCCCCTCCCTGGGCTGCGGGGGGGCCCCACCGCCCCCCCCCCCCACTGCCGAGCCCCCCATCCCGTCCCGCCCTCCCGGGGGGGCAGCCGGGGGGGGGCTCCGAGCCCTGGGGGTGCCAAAGGGGGGGGCACCCCCGGTCCCCCCCCCCTGCCTTGGCCCCCCCCGCGGCCCCCCCACCCCTGGCCTGTATTTAAAGCTGCAGAGGCCCAATAAACGTAGTGAAGCGTCGTGTTTTGGGGTCCCCTCTGTGCTGGGGTCACGCCCCCCGACCCTGGGTCACCCCCCCCCCACCCAGGGACCGAGGCTGGGACCCCGAGCACGGGATGGGGGGGTTGTTTCTCCACGGGGGTGCAGCCCTGGGACCCCTGACCCCATCCCGAGAGCTGGGGGGGTTGGGGGGCACCCGAGGGCAGCAGCCACGGGGCAGAGTCTGGGCCAAACCCCTCCGGCAGCCCCGGGAGCCAAGTGGGGACCCCAAACCTGGACCCCAACCCGGGGCACCTGCAGGTCCCACCCATCGACCTCCAGCCCTGGGACCCAAAGTTGGGCCCCAAACCCGGCCCCAATCTTGGATCCCCACACTGGGCCCCCAGAATGGCCCCTGACATCGACCCCCAACCCTGGGTCCCACCCACAGACCCCGGGACCCAAACCCAGACCCCAAACTTGGGTCCCAAAAGTGGGTCCTGACCTTGAACCTCAACTCTGGGTCCCAATTGTGGACCCCAACCCCAGGTTCCCAATGTGTCCCCCGACCATGAACCCTGAGTGCCAGCCCTGGACCCCACCCCTGACCCCAGCCCTGACCCCAGCCCTGACCCCAGCCCTGGACCCCACCCCTGACCCCAATCCTGACCCCAGCCCTGACCCCAGCCCTGACCCCAGCCCTGGACCCCACCCCTGACCCCACCCCTGACCCCAGCCCTGACCCCAGCCCCCCCAAACTGACCCGGCTGAGGGGGGGGCAGCAGCCCCCCCAGAAGAGCCCTGCGGGATCCCCACTGCCACCTGCACCCCGATGTTTGGGGGGCCCACCTCCCACGGTGGGTGCTGTGCCCACCCCCCAACCCCACTGTGGGTGCTGCGCTCCCCCCGCACCCCAAATCCACGGTCACCCCGACCCCGGGGTCACCCCAACCCCGTGGGGACCCTGGGGGTGCCCCCCCGGGCTGTCCCCGCTGTCCCCGCGCCGCGGATCGATTTTGGGGGCCGGGGGGGGCAGCGCTAATTGAATCCGAAGCCAATTAACACGGAGCGGAGGGATCGATAATTAACGCCGGACAACGATCGTAATTACCGGGAGGGCGGGGGGGTGGGGGGGGTTGGGGGGGGGGAGGAGAGGGGAGGGGGAAGGGCTGTCCCTGTCCCTGTCCCTGTCCCTGTCCCTGTCCCTGTGCCCAGCCCGACCACCCACCTCTGCCCCAGCGGGGGCTCGGGGGGTCCCTGCGGATCCCTGGATCCATCTGGGGGGTTTGGGGGGCTCTGGGAGGTCCCGGGGGTGTCTGGGTATGTCTCAGGGGTTTGGGGTGGGCTTTGGGGGGTCCTGGGAGTCTTTGGAGGTCCCTGGAGATGTCGGGGGGGTGTCCTGGGGATCTCTGGGGGTCCCTGCAGGTTTCTGGGTGTATCTGGGGGGTTCTGGGGTCTTTGTGGGGTGCAGGAGTGCTGCTGGGTGTGCAGAGCGGTACTGGGCCATACTGGTCTGTACTGGTCTGTACTGGTCTATACTGGTCTGTACTGGGCCATACTGGGCTGTACTGGTCTGTACTGGGCCGTACTGGGCCATACTGGTTTATACTGGTCTGTACTGGCCCATACTGGTTTGTACTGGGCCGTACTGTCTGTACTGGCCCATACTGGTCTGTACTGGTCTATACTGGTCTATACTGGTCTGCACTGGTCTATACTGGTCTGTACTGGTCTATACTGGTCTATACTGGTCTATACTGGTCTGTACTGGTCTGTACTGGCCCATACTGGTCTATACTGGTCTGTACTGGTCTATACTGGTCTATACTGGTCTGTACTGGTCTATACTGGTCTGTACTGGTCTATACTGGCCCATACTGGTCTATACTGGTCTGTACTGGTCTGTACTGGCCCGTACTGGTCTATACTGGTCTATACTGGTCTATACTGGCCCATACTGGTCTATACTGGTCTGTACTGGTCTGTACTGGCCCATACTGGTCTATACTGGTCTGTACTGGTCTATACTGGTCTGCACTGGTCTATACTGGCCCATACTGGTCTATACTGGTCTATACTGGTCTGCACTGGTCTATACTGGCCCATACTGGTCTGTACTGGTCTATACTGGTCTGCACTGGTCTATACTGGCCCATACTGGCCCATACTGGTCTATACTGGTCTGTACTGGTCGCTCTGGGCTCCCGCGGCCTGAACGGGAAAGTGAAATGGCGCCACCTGCCGGTTCGGGAACAGCACGACAGGAACAGCCAGTCCAGTACAAACCAGTCCAAACCAGTCCAAACCAGTCCAAACCAGTCCAGTCCAAACCAGTACAAACCAGTCCGGTACAAACCAGTCCAAACCAGTCCAAACCAGTCCGCTACAAACCAGTACAAACCAGTCCAGTCCAAACCAGTACAAACCAGTACAAACCAGTCCGGTACAAACCAGTACAAACCAGTCCAGTCCAAACCAGTACAAACCAGTCCAGTCCAAACCAGTACAAACCAGTCTGGTACAAACCAGTACAAACCAGTCCAGTACTAACCAGTCCAGTCCAAACCAGTACAAACCAGTCCAGTCCAAACCAGTCCAAACCAGTCCAAACCAGTACAAACCAGTCCAGTCCAAACCAGTCCAAACCAGTCCAAACCAGTACAAACCAGTCCAGTCCAAACCAGTACAAACCAGTCCAGTCCAAACCAGTCCTGTACAAACCAGTACAAACCAGTCCAGTACAAACCAGTCCAGTACAAACCAGTACAAACCAGTCCAGTCCAAACTAGTACAAACCAGTCCAGTCCAAACCAGTCCAGTCTAAACCAGTCCGGTACAAACCAATCCGGTACAAACCAGTCCGGTACAAACCAGTCTAGTATAAGCCTATCCCAGTATAAATCCATCCCAGTACAAACCAGTCCGGTACAAAAAGCCTATCCCAGTATAAACCAGTCCAGTACAAACCAGTCCTGTATAAACTCATCCCAGCATAAACCAGTCCATGTAAACCAATCCAGTATAAACCCATCCCAGTATAAACCAGTCCAGTATAAACTCATCCCGATACAAACCAGTTCAGTATAAATCAATCCAGTATAAACCCATCCCAGTATACACCCATCCCAGTATAAACCAGTTCCAGTATAAACCCATCCCAGTATAAACCCATCCCAGTATGAACCCATCCCAGCATAAGCCCACCACAGTACAACCCCATCCCAGTACAGCCCCATCCCAGTACAGCCCCATCCCAGTACAGCCCTGTCCCAGTACAGCCCCATCCCAGTACAGCCCTGTCCCAGTACAGCCCCATCCCAGTACGGTCCCAGCTCAGCACGGATCCATCCCAGTCAGTGTAAACTCATCCCAGTACAGGTCCCTCCCAGTACAGCCCCATCCCAGTACAGCCCCATCCCAGTACAGCACTGTCCCAGTATAGCTGCGTCCCAGCACAGCCCTACCCCAGCAAAGCCTCACACCAGTATAAATCCATTCCAGTACAGCCCCATCCCAGTATAAACCTGACCCAGTACAGCCCCATCCCAGTATAAACCCGACCCAGTACAGCCCTGTCCCAGTATAAACCTGTCCCAAACAGCCCCATCCCAGTACAACCCCACCCCAGTACAAATCCATCCCAGCACGGATCCATCCCAGTATAAACTCATCCCAGCACAGCTCCCTCCCAGTACGATCCCATCCCAATACAGATCGATCCCAGCACAGCCTCGTCCCAGAATAAACCCATCCCAGTCCAGCCCCATCCCAGTATAAACCCATCTCAGTATAGCCTCATCCCAGTATAAACCTGTCCCAGCACAGCCCCATCCCAGTACAATCCCATCCCAATACAGATCAATCCCAGCACAGCCTCGTCCCAGTATAACCCCATCCCAGTATAAACCCATCCCAGTCCAGCCCCATCCCAGTATAAACCCGTCCCAATATAGCCCAGTCCCAGCACAGCTCCAACCCAACACAGCCCCATCCCAGTACATCTCTGTCCCACTACAGCCCATCCCAGTCCAGCCCATCCCAGTCCAGCCCCGTCCCAGTCCAGCCCGTCCCAGTCCAGCCTGTCCCAGTCCAGTCCCATCCCAGTCCAGCCCTGTCCCAGTCCAGCCCATCCCAGTCCAGCCCATCCCAGTCCAGCCCCATCCCAGTCCAGCCCTGTCCCAGTCCAGCCCATCCCAGTCCAGTCCCATCCCAGTCCAGCCCGTCCCAGTCCAGCCCCGTCCCAGTCCAGCCCCATCCCAGTCCAGCCCGTCCCAGTCCAGTCTCGCCGCGGTGTGTGACCGCCCCGCCCGCTCCGTCCCTGTCCCTGTCCCCGTCCCTGTCCCCTCTCCCTGTCCCCCTCCCCTCTCCCAGTGTCCTGGTGTCCCCACGGCCGGGTGACCCGGTGTGCCGCAGTCCCAGTGTCCCCAGTTCCCGGTGTCCCAGTACCCCCCTGTCCTGTTGTCCCACTGTCCCAGTCCCCCCCTGTCCTGCTGTCCCACTGTCCCAGTCCCCCCCTGTCCCGATGCCCCCGTGCCGCCCTGTCCCGGTGTCCCCCACCCCGATGTCCCTGTCCCCCTGTCCCCGGCTCCGCGGTGTCCCCCTGTCCCGGCGTGCCCTGGTTGTCCCCCCCCCGGGACGGTGCCCCCCGTGTCTGTCCCCCCCCGAGTCGCCGCTCCCGTGTCCCCCCCGTGTCCGCCTCCCTCGTGCCCCCCCGTGTCCCCCCGTGGGGGTGTCCCCCTTATCGATGTCCCCCCTTATCGATGCCCCCCCGTGGGGGTGTCCCACGTGTCGATGCCCCCGTGTCGATACCCCCCCGTGGGGGTGTCCCCCTTATCGATGCCCCCCTTTCGATGCCCCCCCGTGAGGGTGTCCCCCGTGTCGATGCCCCCTTGTCGGTGCCCCCCGTGTCCCCTCCGTGTCCCCCCCGTGGGGGTGTCCCCCGTGCCGGGGGTGGCCGCTCTATATTTGTCGCCGTGTCCCCAGAATAGCGGCAGACGCGGGGGTGGGGGGGCCGCCCCCCGCCCCGCCCCGCCCCCCCGTGGGGTCTATTTTTAGCCCCCGCGTGTTTCCAGGGGAACCCTGATGACGCAGTGACGTCAATGCGGGTCAATCGCCGCCGCCGGGGCTCGCGCGGCCGCGCCGGGGCCCCCCCGCACCCCCGGACCCTCCCGGACCCCCCGGGACCCCCGGGACCCCCGGGACCCCCCGGGACCCCCGCACTCAGCGCAGCGCCAGGTAGGACCGAGGGGCGCCGGGGGGGGGTCGGGATCCCCCTGTGTGCCCCCCCACCTCCCGCTCCGCCCGTGGGGCTCCCGCACCCCCCCCGCGACCCCCCCTCAGCTGGGGATACCCCGACCCCCCTCCCCACCCTCGGCCCGATCCCCCCTCCCGGGATCCCCCCCCGGCCCCGTGTGCGGCACAGGGGGGGCCCCGCCAGGGCCCCCCAGGGATCCCCTGCACCCCGCACCCCGCGAGACCCCCCCGCACCCTGCGAGACCCCCCCGCAGCACCAGAGACCCCCCCCAGCACCCGAGCATCATCCCCAGAGCCCCAGGACCCCCCGTGCCCCAACCCCCCATCTACAGAGCCCCGGGACCCCCCCCTGCAGCACTCCGGGACCCCCGAGCCCCAGACCCCCCCCTCACCCCCGGGAGCTCCCCCCGAGCCCCTCAGGACCCCCCTTACCTTGTGCTCCCCCCCCCGCAGCCCCCGGGGACCCCCGTACTTTCAACCCCCCCCCCATTACCCCCAGCCCCCCCCGCAGCCCCCAGGACCCTCATGCCCCCCCCCCCCCCCCCCCCCAGTCTGTGACCCCCCCACTTGGCCCCAGTTCCCCCCCAGCCCTGTTTCCCCCCCTCCAACGCCCCTGGACCCCAGAGTGTCACCCCCCACTGCCCCCCCCGTGCTGTTCCTCAGGGTCCCCCCCAACCCCCCCCAGCCCCCCCCCAGCCCCCCCAGCCCCCCACTGTGTGGGGACCCCCCCCGTGATACCCTGGATGCCCCTCCCTGCCCCTCCCTTCCCTCAGCCCCCCCCGTGTCCCCTCTGCCCGGGGGTCCCCCAGCCCCACGAGCGCTCGGGGGGGTCACACCAAGCCCCCCGCCCGGGTGGGGACATGAGGGGAGCACGGGGGGGTGGCACCTCCCTCCCCACACCAGGGGACCCCAAAATCAGCCTCGGCCGTCTAGAAAGGTCTGTGCCACGCATGGCCACTGTCACCGTCATCGTCACCTCCACAGCCACCCTCGGGCGCTGGCACCCGGCAGGGACCCCCCGTGCCCCCCACAGACCCCCCGTGCCCCCCACAGACCCCCCCGAGCCCCCCCGAGCCCTCCCAGCACAGCTCGGTACCGAGGGATGTCCCCCAGCCCCTCTGTGCCCCAAAACAGGGCTCCCCCGGGACGGGGGGTGTCAGGGGACTGGTGGCCTCAGCCGTGTCCCCCAGCCCGCCCCGCTTTCTCCTGGGGGGACACAGGGATGGGGGGGGGCAGGCGGGGCAGTGTCACTGTCCTGCAGCTTGTCGGGGCTGCAGGGTGGGGACAGTGGGATGGGGATAGGGACACGGGGTGGGAATGGGGAAATGGGGTGGGGACAGTGGGATGGGGATGGGGACAGGGACACGGGGTGGGAATGGGGGAAATGGGGTGAGGACAGTGGGATGGGGATGGGGACATGGGGTGGGAATGGGGAAATGGGGTGAGGACAGGGATGGGGGGGGAGGACAGGGATAATGGGATGGGGAGTGGGACAGGTGGTGAGGACATGGGATGGATATGGGCATGTGGGATAGGGACAGTGGGGGTGGGGACAGGGACATGGGGTGGAGATGATGGGATGGAGATGGTGACATGGGGGTGGGGACAGAGATGTGGGATGGGGACAGGGCCATGGGGTGGGGATGGTGACATGGGGTGGAGATGGTGGGATGGAGATGGTGATGTGGGGTGGGGACGGAGATGTGGGATGGGGATGGGGCCATGGGGTGGGGATGGTGACATGGGGTGGAGATGGTGGGATGGAGATGGTGATGTGGGGTGGGGGACGGAGATGTGGGATGGGGACAGGGCCATGGGATGGGGACAGGGCCATGGGGTGGGGACGGGGCCATGGGGTGGGGATGGGGCCATGGGATGGAGCAGGGCCGCAGGGTGGAGGTGATGGTGGAACAGGGACACGTTCACCGCCGGCACGTGACGGTGACACCTCAGCCCAGGCCCAGGTGACACCGGCACGGAACCGACAGCCCAGGGATGGCCCTGGAGCTGCTCCCGGCTGTCCCTGGGGTGGCACCTCGGCACCAGCCCCGGAGCTGCCACCAACGGGTGTCCCCACCCCAAAGGGCCTCGGGGACCCGACAGCACCAGGACCCTGAGCCGGGGGCACCGACACTGACCGGTCACAGAGCCACAGGACCCGGAGCCACGGAACCTGGAGCTGCAGGACCTGGAACCACGGAGCCAATGGAGCCGATGGAGCCGATGGAGCCACAGCCTCGTCCTGCCACGGGCCTGGGCACGGCTCAGACCTGCTGAAATCCAGGCACTGCCACGCAGCCGATGGCACCGAGGCCGGATCAGTCGTCGGGCACGTCCGTGTGGCCCTGGAGGACAGACAGACCCAGAGCCACAGTGACACTCAGAGCCACGGGGACACCGAGCACCTCTGGTGGCCTCCTGCTGTCCCCGGCCCTGCGGTGGCTGAGGGACAGGAGCCTGGGGACACCCGGGATGCACTGGCAGGGAGCTGGGGGCACTGCCCTGTGCCACGTCCCCCCAGCCCCGTGCCACGTCCCCTCGCTCTGTGCCACATCCCCTCACTCTGTGCCACATCTCCGTGGGGTTGTACCACATTCCCATCATGCTGTGCCGTGTCCTGTCACTCTGTTGTGTCCCCTTTGTTCTGTGCCACATCCCTGTCACTCTGTGCCATGTCCTGTCACTCTGTGCCACATCCTTGTCACTCTGTGCCGTGTCCTGTCACTCTGTGCCACATCCCCATCACTCTGTGCCACGTCCCCATCACTCTGTGCCACAGTCCCATCCCTGTGCCACATCCCCATCACTCTGTGCCATCCCCATCCCCATGCCACGTCCCCGTTGCTCTGTCTGTCATCTCTGCTGTGCTGTCCCACGTCCCCATGGGGCTGTGCCACGTCCCACTCACTCTGTGCCCCCTCCCCATCGCTCTGTGCCACGTCCCCTCACTGTGTCACATCCTCTCACTCTGTCACACACCTTCCCTCTGTGCCACATCTCCATGTGTCTCTGCACGTCTCCATCACTCTGTGCCACGTCCCTGTCCCTCTGTGCCACGTCCCTGTCCCTCTGTGCCACGTCCCTGTCCCTCTGTACCACGATGCCATTGCACTGTCACCTGTCCCTGTCCCTCTGTGCCACGTCCCTGTCCCTCTGTGCCACCTCCCGCGGGTGCCTGTGCCGCAGCGGCACACACGTGGTGGGTGACATGTGGTGGTGGCATGTGGTGGGTGGCACACGGGGGGTGGCACACAGGGGGTGGCACTGTGCCCTGTCCCCCCAGCACAGGGGGACAGCCTGGGCCCGGTGGGGCCCTCAGCGTGTGGGGGCCGTGTCCCACCACAGGCCCCCATCCCCGGGGGGCTCCTCGTGCCCCGTCCTCGTCCCTCCTGTCACCTCGTCACCGCAGGGCCACCCCAGGGCCACCCCAGGGCCACCTCCCTGTCCCTCTCGGGTCTTTTTGCGGTCTGGGCTTGCTGTCCCTCCCCCAGCCAGGAAGCCCTTACCCCAAAAAGCATCCGCGGGGGGTCCAGCCAGCGGGGACCCCCGGGGACCACAGGTGAGTGGGGATGGGGGGGGGGGACACCAAACCCTCCCCGGCCTCGGGCTGGGGACAGCAAGGGGACAGTGGGGACAGGGGCATGGGGACAGTGGGGACAGCAAGGGGACAGCGGGGACAGGGGCATGGGGACAGCGGGGGGGTGAAGCCACCCCAGTCCCTGGCACGGGCGGGACCCCTGGGAGGGGGTGACACTGAGGGTTCCCTCGGGGGGATGTGGGGTGACACTGGGGACACTCCAGGGTGGGGGGGGGTGACACTGGGGACCCCTCAAGGGTGTGGGGGTGACACTGGGGGGTGCCGGGGGGACACTGAGCAGGCGGGGGGACACGAGTTCCCAGTGGCCCCAGTTCGGGTGCCCAAAGGCTCCTCAGTGACTGGGTGGGCTGAGGGGGTGGCAGCCCCTCCCCGTGGCCGTGTCACCTGGGGTGGCACTCGGTGGGGGTGGGTGGCCCGGACAGGGAGGGGGGACACGTGTGACACTGGCTGTGGGGGGCACAGGGTTGGGAACATGTGTGACAGTGGCTATGAGGTGACAGGGCTTGGGGGGGACAAGGGACAGGAGTGCCACTGACTGTGGGGTTGGACAGGGACTGAGGACAGGGCATGGGGACAGGGGACAAGAGTGGCACTGGCTGTGGGGGGACAGGGCTTGGGGACGTGAGGGGTGCTGTCCAGGAGGTGACAGGGACTGGGGACAGGCACTGGTGACACAAGTGATGCTGGCCGGGAAGTGACAGGGACGGGGACACGAGGGATGCCAGCTGGGGGGTGGCACACAGTGACATCACCCAGGTCACTGTGCTGGCTGGGGGGCACCCCGTGTGTCCCCAGTGTCCCCGCAGCGGCCACCTGGGGCCCTGCCAGTGGCTGCCGGGCACTGGTGTCACCAGTGTCACCAGCAGCCTTCCCGGAAGGGCCACCACAGTGTTTGCCGAGTGTCACCACCACGGTGACACCAACTCCTGTGTCACCAGAGTGGCGGCGGCCCTGCCTGGGCAGCCCGACCCGCCGGCGGCTGGGCAGCCCCCCTGGGGACAGGGTTTGGGGACACCCCGTGCTCTGGGGACACCCTGGGCGGGGTGGGTGGGTGACAGGGACAGGTGGTGGGGACATGGGTCACCTGCATCCCCCAGTGACACCGGGGGGGTCCTCCGTGTTCCCCAACAGAGCCCCCCTCCCCTCCCCCGTGTCACCTTGGCGGTGTCCCCAGGGATGGGGGGACACGGGTCTGGGGGTTCTGGCACCCCTGGGGACACCTGGGGACATGGGGACACCCGGGGACACCTGGGGACACCAGCCAGCCCCCCTCAGCCAGCCCCCACCTGTGCTGCAGAGACTCCCCCGGCCCCCCGTGTGGATTTAGGGTCCCCCCCGTGGGCTCTGTCCTGTGTCACCTGCAGGAGGGGACAGCCCCTGTCCCCCATGTGCCCCCCGGGATCCCCCGCGGTGGGGTCACCCCCAGCTCACAGCGACTGCGGGGGGGGGACATCGGTGCCATCCCCATGCCCACCGTGTGCCAGGCGTGTGTGGGGGGGGTCTCTGCCACACGCGGGGGACTGGGGGGATATCGAGGGACAGGGGGGGATTGTGGGGACGTGGAGGGGTGCGGGGCCACGGCGTGGGGCTGGAAGGACGAGGGGGGTGGGAGGGCACGGAGGTGGGGGGGACACGGGGGAGGGGGACACAGGGGCGTGTGGGGACAGGGGCGGGTGGGGAGACACGCGAGGCGCGTTTGGGGACACGAAATGGGGGGACGACAAGGTGGGACAAGACAGAGGGGACCCCGGGGGTGTGGGGACCCCGGGGGCCCCGCCCGGGGGGGCGCGGGCGCGTGTGCGGGCGGTCACGGCGGCGGGGATGTGTCACGGGGCACACGCGGGGGCCGCGCTCACCTGGGCACGTCAGCGCGGGGGGGGGAACGCGCACCGGGAACCCCCCCGGGACCCCCCCGTGCTCGGTGCACCCCCGGCCGCCCCCGGTCCGCGTGCCCCGGGACCCCCCGCTCGGTCCGCGCCGGGACAGCCCCCGCGTTCCGCGTGTCCACGGGACCCCCGGGGGTCGCGGTGCCCCCGCATCCCCCCCTCGCTGCGTCCCCCAAACCCTCGTGCTCAGCGTGTCCTGGGATCCCCCCGCGCTCCCTGTGCCGCCCCCCGGTCATCCCAGTGTCCCCAGTTCCCCCCGCGCGGAGCATCCCCGGGACCACCCCCCTTCTGTCCCGGGACTTCCCGCTCTGCGTGTCCTCGGGACCCCCCCCTCTTGTACATCCCCCCCTTCCCTCCGGGGCACCCCGGGCCCCCCCGCTCGGAGCATCCCCGGACAGACGGACGGACAGGGCCCGGCCGGGGGGGCCGGGGGGGGCCGGACGGACACGTTGTGCAACGGCCCCGCCGCTATAAAGGGGCCGGGATGGAGCCACCGCCGCCACCGGACGGGACCCGCGGGGCGACCAGGTGAGCCCGACCCCTCCCACGACCCCCCCCGGCACCACGACCCCCCCCCCAAATGCCCCCGCATCACCAGGCGACCCCGGCATCCCCCCCGGGACACCCCCAAACTCCCCCTCCTGCACGGGGACAACCCCAACCCTCCCTCCTGGGACTCCCCTTCTCCTGGGACCCTCCATCCCAGAACACCCCCACCCTGGGACCCCCCACCCTGGGACAACCCCCATCCCAGAACACCCCCACCCTGGGACACCCCACTCTGGGACACCCCCCATCCCAGAACACCCCCACCCTGGGACACCCCACTCTGGGACACCCCCCATCCCAGAACACCCCCACCCTGGGACACCCCACTCTGGGACACCCCCACCCTGGGACACCCCCCACCCTGGGACACCCCCACCCTGGGACACCCCCTATCCCAGAACATCCCCACCCTGGGACCCCCCTCTCAGCCCTGTGGGTGCAGTGCTGGGGGGACCCCAGTGTCCCCCCTCTCCCCGTGACCCCAGAGGACCTGCAGGGACTCTGTCCCGGGCCTGCCGGGGACAGAAGCCCCCCGGGACTGTCTGGGCACCCCCTTATCCCTGTCGGCCCCCCCCCTTGCTGCCCCCTGTCCCCAGGGGGGTGGCCAGGCCAGGCAGTGCCACCGACCATGTCCCCCAGCACTGGGGGCACATGGGGGGTGCTACAGGGGGCTACTGCCCCTCTCCCCACCCCCCCGGCCGGTGGGGTGGTGACAGTGGAGGGGGGGTCCTGGTGAGGGTCCCCCTGACCCCCCGTTCCCGTGTCCCCTTGTCACTGTGTCCCCCTGTCGCTGTCTCCTTCCAGGTTCAGCGAGTGGGTGCGAGGCTGTGGTGAGTGACACTGTCTCTGTGTCCCCCCATCCCCCTGTCCCCCCATCCCCGTGTCCCTCCATCCCCCTGTCCCCCCATCCCCCTGTCCCCCATCCCCCTGTCCCCCATCCCCCTGTCCCCCATCCCCCTGTCCCCCCCATCCCCCTGTCCCTCCCACCCCCCCATCCCCCCATCCCCCTGTCCCCCCCCATCCCCATGTCCCTGTCCCCCATCCCCAGCAGTGGGTGACAAGGCCACGTGTCCCCCCAGTGCCCACCCGCCTCCCCCTGAGGACAGAGTGTCCCCTGCCCCCCCTGCCCCCCCGGGCCGTGTCCCGCCCCCGCCCCGTCCCCCTGCGCGGTGCCGGCCCCCCCAGGGCCGCTGCCAAAGGCTCCGGGAAGGCGTCGGGGACACGGCCCGGGCCGCACGTGCCGGCGGGGACACGGTGGCACCGTGGGACGGGGACACCGCGACGAGGACCCGGAGCCCACGTGCCACCGACGGCGCTGCCCCCGCGTCCCTGTCACCCGTCCCGTCCCTGTCACCCGTCCCGTCCCTGTCACCCGTCCCGTCCTTGTCACCCGTCCCGTCCCTGTCACCCGTCCCGTCCCTGCCCTGTCCCCTCCCGTGTCCCCGGGGGTGTCCCGGGGCGCAGGACGCCCCCGGTGACCCCTGTGCCCCCTCCCCAGATCCCGGCGGGATGCGGTGTCCCGGCGTGTCCCTGTGGGGGCTCCTGTGCCTGGGGGTGGCCGTGGCCGGGGGTCGCCCCGTGCGGCTCGAGAGGGTCCGCGGGGACGCCCGGACCCTCACCCGGACCCTCAGCACCCGCCTCCAGCAGCTGCAGGTGCCCCCCGGGCCGGGGGGTGAGGGGGGACCCCCGGGGGGACTCAGAGGAGGCTGGGGGTGGTTTGGGGGGGCACCCGGGGGAGGGGCCGGGGGAGTGGCGGGGTCCGTGCCACGGGGGGCTCGGGGGGCACCGGCAGTGCGGGGGGTGGCCGTGCCCCAGGGTGGGCAGGAGGGTCTCATGGGGGTCCCTGTGCCCCAGACCGGGGGTCCCCAAGGTGTGGGGTCCCAGGGTGAGGTGCCCGTGGCTGGGGGGGTTGGGGGGCTTTGAGCCCAGGGAGCGATGGGGGGGGCTGTGCCCCAAGGGTTGAGGGTCCCTGGGACGGGGGGTCTGCACCCAAGGGATGTGGGATCCCCGAGGGGAGGGACACCCATAGCTAAGGGGGGAGGGCTCTGTGCCCCAAATTGGGGGTCCCCAGGGAGGGTCCCCATGGCCGGGTGGGTGTGGGGTCCCCCCCGAGCAGGTGGGGCACCCCCTGCCCCAACCTCCCCCTGCTCTGTGTCCCCCCCAGCCCCCCGCCTTGACCCCCCCCTTTGTGTCACCCCCAGCCCCCACCCTGACCCCCATGTCCCCTCCCCCGCCCTAACACCCCCCTTTGTGCCCCCCCAGCTGTTCCCCCTGACCCTGCGTGTCACCGGCCTGGAGGGGGTCCCGGAGGGGGGGGGTCCCGGACGGGGGGGTCCCGGCGGGGCTGGGGGTGGCAGCCCAGCGGCTCCAGCTGTTCCAGCGGCTCCTGGGGGCGGTGCCCGGGGGTGACCTGCGCCTGGCACAGGTGGCCAACGACCTGGAGAACCTGCACAGCCTCCTGGGGGTCCTGGGGGCCCTGCTGGGCTGCCCCCCGCCCCGCGACCCCCCCCCGGCCCCCCCGGCCCCGCTGGCCGAGGCTCCCCACACCGTGGCCGGGGTGGCCCTGGCGAGGCTCCGGGGGTGCCTGGAGGGGATCGCCGCCCACCTCGAGGGGGACCCCGCCTGTTAGGGACCCCCGGGCCCCACCGGGACCCCCAGGACCACCCCAACACCCCATGGACGCGACCAGGACCTCACCAGGACCCCAGCGGGACCCCCACAAGGGCTCCTGGGACCCCACAGACCCCACCAGCCTCAGCAGGACCCCACGGACACAACCAGGACCCCACGGAGACACCACAAGGACCCCCCAGGTCCCACCACGACCCATCCCACAGACCCCCCCCCCCAGGATCCCATGGACCCCCTCAGGGATCCCCAGGACCACACGGACACAACTGGGACCTCAGCAGGACCCCCCTGGGACCCCCCCCAGATCACATGGGACCCCCATGGGGGACTCCCCAACTGTCCCCAGGCACTGGAGTGACTCCAGCTGCTGCCAGCGCCTCTTTTTCTACATCATTATTATTATTATTATTATTATTATTATTATTATTTGTTATTAAGTATTTCTATTTATTGACTTTAATTTAAAATAAAGCCCCTTTTCCAGCAGCCTCACTTATGTCCACTGACCCTGGGGACAAGGGACCCTCGGGACAAGGGAGCTCCAGGGCCACGGGGACACGGGGGGGGGGACAAGGGAGCACGGGGGATGGGGGACACCCGAGGAACAAGGGACCCCCAGTATGGGGGGACACAGGAGACACGGGACCCCAGGGCAAAGGACATAAAGGATATGGGGTCAAGGGACCCGAGGGGACAAGGGGACCCCAAGGGACATGGGAACACGGGGGACAAGGGGCCCCAGGACCAAGGGGACAAGGGAGACCCTGGGGACAACCCTGGGACAGGGGACCCCTGGGAGAAGGGACCTCCCCCCCAAACTGGGACCCTCCGTGTCAGGGGGGCACACGGGGACAAGGGACCCTCGGGACACCCCATATCAGGGACAAAGGACCCCCCAGGACAGGGGGGCACACGGGGACACGGGACTGTGGGGCCCAAGACCCCTCCAGGAGCCAGGGGGGACAGGGGGTGACGTGGGGACACGGCCCTGGTGACTCAGAGGTGGTTGATGAGTCGGTCGTGGCTTTGTGGCCCCCCCGGACCCCCCGGCCTGGTGTGACCCCGACAGCTCCGGCCCGGGGGGACACGGGGACACACGGAGGGGGGGGCTGGGGGTCCCCACCCGGGGAAGGGGGGACAGGAGAGGGGGACAAGAAGGGAGGAATAAGGAGGAGGAGAAAGGGGGAACAAGGAGGGGGAGTAGGAGGGGCAAGGTGGCGGGCACGAGGAGGAGGGGACAGGAGGGGGAAGGAAGGAGGAATGAGGGAGCACGGGGGGGGGGAGGGGGAACAGGGATGAGGGGGAAAGAACAGGGGGTCAAGGGGGGGGATAAGGAATGGGGGTCAGGAATGGCACCTCCCTGCCCCCCTGGAGGGTCACACACGTGTGCACAGGGGTGGCACTGCGTGTCCCCCCTCCCCAGGGGTGGCACCGGGTGTCCCCCTCCCCAGGGTGTCCCCTGCAGCGCTGGCCCCAGCCCTGCCCCCTGTCCCCCCCCCCGAGGACCCCCCAGTGCCCCCCCCCAGCCCCAGGGCAGGGGCACCCCGGGGGGGGTGACCGTGGGTGGCCGTGGGTCGGTGCCACCCCCGGGCTCACGTCCCTCACGCCGCGGGGCCACCAGAGGCTCGTGGCCACCAGCCACGGCCCCGCCGGGAGTGAGTCACCGGCCCCGCGGCTGTGCCGGGCAGCACGGGGGGGGCACCGGAATGTGGGGATGGGGGGGGCCGGGCTGACCCACGGGACCCCCCAACCACCCGGAACCCCCCAGCCCGTGGGACCCCCAAACACACAGGATGCCCTGAGCCCGCAAACCCCCCCCGGGGGGTCTCCCCCACCCCCCCTCCCTGAAGCCCCTCCAGCCCCCCCTGCCCTGGGGGCCACCCCAGCCCCACCCCTGCCCCTCACCCCCCACCCAGGGGCTGCACCCCCGGCACCCGGAGCTGGGGGGGATGAGGGGGAACGGGGGGGCTCGGGGTGCCCCCCTGGGCCAGAGGTGGGGGGGTTGGGGTCCCAGGGGTGAGGTCTTGGGGTGCCCAGGGGAGGGGTTCAGGGTGGTTTTGGGGGTGCCAGGGGGGTCCCAGGGGTTGGGGGTCACGCTGAGGGCACAAATCGTCCACAAAAATACACTTTTTTATTAAAACCCAGGAACAGACAGTGAGGATGGGGGGGCACCACCAAACCCTGGGGGGGGCAGGGTTTGGGTCCCCACCCCAGCAGGGACCCCCAAACCCCCCACAGCGGGGGGTGTGGGGCCTGTGACCTTTCCAGCACCCCCGGGGGAGGGTTGGGGTGCTGGGGGGCAGTTTGGGGTGCTGGGGGGGGGAGTTTGGGGTGCTGGGGGGGATCTCAGCTCTCGAACCACTTTCCCCCTCGGGCCGTGGGGGGTTGGCTCCCCAAAATCTTCCTCTTGTACCTCTCCACCAGCTCGTTGAACTTTGCCTCGGACCCCCCGGGACCCCCCCGGCGCCGCCGCTGCTTCTGGGGGGAGAGAGGGGTGAGGAGGGGCCCTGACACCCCAAATCCCCCCCAGACCCCCCAAGGCAGAGCCAGAGCTGGGAGGACACCACAGTGGGGACCCCAGAATCACCTCGGGGGGGGTGAGCTGCCCAAACTCTTACCTGGGGAGGGTCTCCTGGGGGGGGTGAGCTGCCAAACTCTTACCTGGGGAGGGGTCTCCTGGGGGGGGTGAGCTGCCAAACTCTTACCTGGGGAGGGGTCTCCTGGGGGGGGGTGAGCTGCCAAACTCTTACCTGGGGAGGGGTCTCCTGGTGCTTCTCCCGCCGCCGAGGGGCCTTGGGGGCCTTGGGGGGTTTGGGGGGAGGGGGCTGTGCCTTCCCCTTGTCCCGTTTCCTGGGGGCAGAAAGGGAAGGCACTGAGCTGGGGGGAGCCCCTGAGAAGAAGAAACCCCCGTGGGAGGGGTCTTGGTGGGGGGAGAAAGAGGGGGAACACAGGGAAATAAAGGGGTAAAAATGGGAGGGGGGGAAAAGGGGGGGGAAAAAACTGGGGGGAAAACGGGTGCAAGGGGTGGAGGGAAAGGACTTGGGGGGAGGAAAATGGGGGGGGGGGGGGCTCCTCCTCACCTGATCTTGGGCCCCCGGTGCGAGGGGCACTGCCAAGCACCCTGTTTGCGGGGGGGTCCCGGGTGCCCCCCGCCCCCCCCGGGCCCCTGCGTGCGGAACCCGGCCCAGGGGGGCCCCGGGGGGGGCCGGGGGGGCCTTGGCGGGGGGGGGCCTTGGCAGGGGGGGCCTTGCTGGGGGGGTCCTGCCCACCCGAGCCCTTGGGGGGCTCCGGGGGGCCCCTGGGGGGTCTCCGGGGGTCTCGCAGCCTCGGCCGCCTTCGCCTTGGCCTTGAGCTGGGGAGGGCAGGGGGTCAGTGCTGGGGGGCCCCGGGCTGGGGGGGCCCCGGGGGGGCTCAGGGGGTGTCAGGGGGTGTCCCCCCCCGTACCAGCCCGCGCTGGATCCGCTGCTCCCGCAGCCGCAGCTTCCGCCGGTCCTCCAGGGCAAACTCCACGATGGGGCGCTGGGGGGGCACGGGGGGCACCCTGAGACCGGGGGGGCACCCCGAGACCGGGGGGGGGCACCCCGGAACAAGGGGAGCACCCAGGAACCCCCCCCGAACACCAGGGCACACCCAGGAACCCCCTAAAATACCCAGCGGGAACCCCAGAACCAAGGGGGAGCCCCAAACCTGGGATGGCACCCAGGAACCCCCCAAAACAGTGGAGAACACCCTGGAACTGGGGAGGCACCCAGGAACCCCCCCCAAACAAAGGGGGGCACCCAGGAACCCCCCCAGACAACCCAAGGGACACCCCAAAAGTGGAGCAGAGCCCAGAAACTGGGAGGACACCACAGAACTTCCCCCAAACCACTGTGAGGACACCCTGAAACACAGGGAGAGACCCCAAAGCCTGTCCAGAACCCCCAGGGAAACCTGGAACACCCCTGGGCACCCCAACACGGTGGGGGCACCCCAAAGTCCAGGGGGGCCCCATAACCCAGGGGGGAGATCCCAGAACCCCCTCCTGGAACACTGGGGGCAACCCAGAAGACCCTTAAACACCCAAGACCCAAGGGGGGCACCCCAGAACCCCTGGGGCACCCCAGAACAACAGGGGCACCCTGAAATCCCCAGGGACACCCCAAAACCCAGGAGGAACACAGAAACAGCCAGGGTGCCCCCCCCCTACATCCAGGGGCACCCCAGAACCTCGGGGACAGCCCTAAAACCCCTGGGGGGTATCAGGAAACCCTGGGGGCACCCCGGAACTCCAGGGCAGCTCTGGGAGGGTCCCAGTGGAGGGGCAGCCCTGGGTGCTGGAAACGGGGCACCCACCAAGGGGGGAGACACAAAGGGGGGACCCCCACTGACCTTGTGGGGCCCGAAGAGCTCGGGGTTGTTGTTGAGGCGCGCCGCAGGGCCCCCAGAGCCTCCTCGTGTTGCCTCGAACTCCACGAAGGCAAAGCCCAAGGACTGGCCCTGACCCCGCAGCTCCCGCATCACTCGGCACTGGGGGAGGGGACAGGGTCACCCCAAAACTCCCCGGGGTCACCCCAGCATGCCCTGGGACACCCCAACACCCCCTGCAGTTCCCACATCAACACTGGGGAATGGGGCACTGGGAAATGGGGTACGGGGGGTACACAGTCACCCCCCAAACCCCCCAGGTCACCCCAACACCCCCCTCCCAGCTCCCACATCACCCAGTGGCATGGTGGGTATGGAGTCACCCCAAAAACCCTGACACTCCCCTGGAGAACCCCGACATCCCCAAGGGCACCCCCAACATCCCCCCACCCCTGGGGGGACACCAACCCCCCACCTGTGCACCCCCAAAATGCCCCCAGAGGGGAACACAAAAGAGGACCCCCCACCTTCCCCCACACCCACAGCCAACCCGGGGGGACACAGGGGGGGCATAGGGGACACAGGGGACCCCCACCTCCTCCGCACCCCAAACCCACCCTGGGAGACCCCCAAACCCGAGAGGGAAGAGCCAGGGGAAGGTGCAGAGGGGCTGGGGGGACACAGGAGGGACCCGGGCCCCCCCACCTCCTTGATGTGTGGGGGGGCCCCCCCCGTTGTGGCGCAGGACCCCCCGCAGCAGCGCCCTGAGCCGGGGGGTGTCCAGGGCCTTGGGCAGGTTGTGCAGGCACAGCCGGGTCCGGGACACCCCCACGTTGGGGTCCTGCAGCCGCCGCCAGCTTCAGCTCCTCGAACTGGGGGGGCAGGGGGTCAGGGGGGGGACACACACACCCCCTCAGCTCACCCCCCAGCCCCCCCGGGGTCCCACTCATCCTCTCGGGGTCCCTCTCACCCCTCCGGGGTCCCACTCACTTCTCAGGGTCACACTCACCCCCTCCCAGGGTCACACTCACCCCTCAGGGGTCCCACTCATCCTCTCAGGGTCCCACTCACCCTCCAGGGTCCCTCTCACCCCTCCCAGGGTCCCTCTCACCCCTGGGGTCACACTCACCCCCTGGGGTCACACCCCACTCACCCTCTGGGATCCCTCTCCCCCCACCAGAGGTCCCACCCCACTCACCCCCCCCAGGTCCCACTCACCCCTCCCAGGGTCACATTCACCCCCCAGAGTCACACTCACCTTCCCCCCCGGGGGTCCCACTCCCTCCCCCAGGGTCCCTCCCCCCCCCAGGGTCCCTCTCCCCCCCCCAGGGTCCCTCTCCCCCCAGTCCCACCCCACTCACCCGTGCCCTCTTGGCCATGTCGGCGTCACTGACCCCCTGGGCCGCCTGCGAGCCCGGGCGGATGGCTGGGGGGAAACGGGGCTCAGGGGGGGTCTGGGGAGCCTGGGGGGCCGGGGGGGGGGCAGGGGGGACCGGGGGGGCCTGGGAGCAGCAAGAGAGCCACCGGGGAAGGCTGGGGTGGGGCAAATGGGGGGGCATCGGGGGGCTCGGGGGCAGTGGGTGGGGGGGTGAGGCAGAGTGAGGGGGGATGTTGGGGGGTCAGGGGAGATTTGGGGGACTTGGGGGGGTCAGGGGGATGGTGGGAGCCCGGGAGGGTGGTTGGTGGGGAGGAGGGCAGGTCTGGGCATCTGGGGTTAAATGGGGGCTTGGAGGAGTTTTGGGAGGGAGGGGGAGAGCCCTGGTGGGTGGCTGGGGGGGCAGGTGGGGAGGTCAGGGGGCATTTGGGGGTGATTGGGGCACTTGGGGGCTGGGGAGGATTCAGGGGATTGGGAAAAAATGAGCGTGGGGGTATTTGGGGGGGGGTTCAGGAAGGGGAGTGGGGGGCACTGTGGCACCCGAGCCCCCCAGCCCATCACTCACCCCCCTCCCGGGCCAGGTAGAGGTTCCTGGTGCCAGTTCTGGGCTGGGCCCCCCCCGACTCCCCCCGGAGCTGCTGGGCCTGGTCCCGGCTCAGGGCGGGGTCCACACGCAGCACCCGCCCGTCCAGACGCAGCCCCCCACCCTGGGGGGCACAGTGGGGGCTCAGGGGGGGCCGGGACCCTCCTGTGCCACACGGGAGAACCCCGGGTTGGGCAGGCCCCAAACACCCCAAACACCCCCAAACCCCAGCTGGGGGGGACCTCAACACCCCCAAAATCCCAGCCCCCAACCCCCCCAAACCCTTCTAAAACCCGGTTGTGGGGGCTACAAACCCCCCAAACCCAGCCAGGAGAGGGGCCAAAACCTCCAGAAACACCCCAAACCCAGGACAGGCCCCCAAACCCCCCACCTAAACAGCCCAAACCCAGGACAGGCCCCCAAACCCCCCTAAACACCCCAAACCCAGGACAGGTCCCCAACCCCCCCCCCTAAACACCCCAAATCCAGCCAAGGGGGGCCCCAAAACCCCCCAAACCCAGCCCAGAGCTGTTCCTGAGCCCCCCTGGAGGACCCTGGGTGCCCCCGGGGTGGGCCCCTGAGGGGGTCCCTGGTGTGCCCCCCCCTCCCCAGCGGGTCTCTGGTGTCCCCAGTGGGGGGTCCCCACTCACCTCAGCCCCCTCCTGTGCAGCCTCGAGGCACTTCTGGGCCCCTTCGGGGGTCTCGAACTGGGCAAAGGCAGAGCCTGGGGGGAGGAGGGGGCTGACAGTGAGGGGGGCACAGGGGGAGCCCTCCAAACACGTGGGGACACTCCTCCCGTGTGGGAATGAACCCCCAAACGTGGACTGTTACCCCCCCCACCCCAAAAACACGAGCACACCCCCCCCAGGGTCCGAGCCAGGCCAAGCCCAGCTCCGCCGGGTCCCGGTGCCCCCCAGCCCCCTCCCCTGCCCAGCCCTCCCCCTGGGGCACTGGGGGTTGGGGGGCAGCAGCAGGTGCCCCCCCAGGACGCCCCCAAGACCCCGCTGGGCCCCCCTGCCCCCCACCTTTGGGGGTGCCGGTGTGGGGGTGCAGCACCAGCCGCACGTAGGTGACCCCCCCGAACCTCCGCAGGGCCTCCTCCAGCGCCTCCTCCTCCGTGTCAAACGACAGGTTCCTGGGGGCACGGGGGGTCAGGGGGGCCCTGGGGACGCCCCCCAACTCTCAGAGCCCCCCTCGGTTTTGGGGGGCCCCCCACTCACCGGATGAAGACGGTCCTGCCCTCGCCCACGTCCGAGGGGCGCGGCCGCCCCCCCTTCGCCCGCTTTGGGGGGGATCCCCCCTCTGCAATGTTGAGGGGGTTGGGACACCTGGGAACCCCCCAGGAGCCCCCAGCGCCCCAGGAAAGACCCCCCTCCACAGAAGCCACCCCAGTCCCCAGGAAGCTTCCCCAGATCCCACAGAAACTCCCCCAGACACCCCCAAACCCTCCCCCAACCCCCAGGAGACCCCCAAGAATCCCAGAAACCCCCCCAGACCCCAGAGAAGCCCACTCAGATCCCCCCCACAAAAACCCACAGACCCCCAGAAGCTCCCCCAGTGCTCCCCTAAGCTCCCCCAGAAGCCCCCCAAAACCCCCCCTTGGCCCCCCCAGAGCCCCAGGAAGCCTCCCCTGACCCCGGCAGAGCCCCCCCAGCCCCAGCCAAGCTCCCCTTGCCAGGGCAGGACAAACCCTCCTCATCCTCTTCATCATCCTCTTCATCTTCATCATCCTCTTCATCCTCATCATCTTCTTCATCCTCTTTCTCCTCCTCTTCCTCCTCCTTTTCTTCTTCGCTCTCTTTTTCCTCCTCAGCTTCTTCTTCCTCTCCCTCCTCCTCTTCTTTCTCTTCTTCTTCTTCTTCATCTTCCTCTTCCACCTCATCTTTTCCTTCCTCCTTCTCCTCCTCTCCCCCCCCTACAAGCCCACATGGGGCAGGGGGGGGACAGTCACCCCCTCACTCCCTTTTGCCCCTCCAAAAATCTCCAGAGGGGCACCTGGACCCTCCCCCGGGGGCTGGGGGGGGGTTTTGGGGTCCCTCACCAGGGCTTCAGGGACCCCCCACTGCAGGTCTGGGGGGTTTGAGGGGCTTGGGGGTCCTTCCCCAGGGCTTTGGGGGGTTTCAGGGTCCCTCACTGGGGTTTGGGGGCATTTGGGGGTCCCTGGAGGTCCCTCACCAGAGGTTTGGGGGTGATTGGGGGGTCCCTCACCAAGGGTTTGGGGGTCTCATCCGGGGAGTTTGAGGGGGTTCCAGGGGGCTTGGGGAGGGTTGGAGTCTCACCAGGGTTTTTGGAGGGTCCCTGGGGGGGTTATAGGGTCTCCTCCAAAGGTTTGGGGGTCTCTGGGGACTCACCATGGGGTCTAGGGGGGTGTTGGGAGTTTTTGGGGTCTTACCAGAGGGTTTGGGGGGTCCCTGTGTTGCCTGGTACTTGTCCTTGGCCACGGCCCAGTCCACGGCCAGGGGCCGCCCTGGGGGGGCACGAGGGAGGGGTCAGTGCCCCCGGTTCCTGAGGGACCCCCCCATGTCCCCCAACTCCCCAAGAGACCCCCACCCCACGTTCCCCCCTGCCATAACCCCATCAGCATCCCCCGACCCCCCGGGACCCCCCAAACCTCTGATCCCCCTCATGTTCAGCCCCCTCCTGGGACCCCCCCAGCACCCCCCAATCCCCCTCCCTCCCCCACCTCTGATGTTGGTCCTGTTGAGCCCCCACAGCACCCCCCAAACCCCCCTGGGACCCCCCACGACCCTCCAGCTCTGATCCCCCTCCCGCTGAGCCCCCCCAGGACCCTCCCCAGCCCCCCACCTCTGAGCTGGGCCCTGTTGAGCCCCCCCACCTCTGAGCTGGGCCCCGTTGAGCCCCCCCAGGACCCTCCCCAGCCCCCCACCTCTGAGCTGGGCCCCATTGAGCCCCCCCAGCCCCCCAAAGCCCCCCCAGCCCCCCCACCTCTGAGCTGGGCCCCGTTGAGCCCCCCCAGCCCCCAAAGCCCCCCCATCTCTGAGCTGGGCCCCGTTGAGCCCCCCCAGCCCCCCCAAAGGCCCCCCACCTCTGAGCTGGGCCCCGTTGAGCCCCCCAGCCCCCCACCTCTGAGCTGGGCCCCGTTGAGCCCCCCCAGCCCCCCCAGCCCCCCACCTCTGAGCTGGGCCCCGTTGAGCCCCCCCAGCGCCGCCGCCGCCTCCCGCACGTTCCTGAGCTGGACGAAGGCGAAGCCCCTCGGGGTCCCGTCTGTGAGAGCCCCCCAGAGTGAGCCCATGAGCCCCCCGGGGGAGCCCCCCGGCCGGGGGGGGCACCCCAAAGGGGTCAGGGGGCCCGGGGGGGCTCAGCCCGGGGGTCTCACCAGGTTTCCGGGGCATGTTCAGCTCCAGGACGGGGCCGAAGGGAGCGAAGAGACCCCGGAGCTCGTCCTCGGAGCACTGGGGGGGGACACGGGGGGTCACGAGGGATTGGGGGGCACAAGGGGCGTGTCAGGGGAGCTTGGGGGGCACAGGGGGGGTCTCTGAGAGGACTGGGGGCCCTTGAGTGCCTGAACATGAGGGCAATCACAAATGTGGGGGGTCCCAGGGGGTTGGGGGGCACTGGGGGCATTGGGGAGCACGTAGGTCCTTGGGGGGGGCTGGGGAGGTCCATGGGGGGTCTGTGGGATGGTGGGGAGGGGGGTCCCTGGGGAATAAGGAGTCACTGGGTAAACAGGGGGCACTGGAGGGACCCCGGGGGAGATCTGGGGGGTGCTGGGGGGCCTGGGGGCATCTCTGGGGAAGGGGGGTCCCTGGGGGTGTCTGGGGGCACTGGAGTGGGTCCCTGGGGGTGTTTGGGTTCCCGGGGGTGTCAGGGGGCACTGGGGTGGGTCCCTGGGTTGTTTGGGGTCCCTGGGGGTGTTTGGGTTCCCGGAGGTGTCAGGGGGCACTGGGGTGGGTCCCTGGGTTGTGTGGGGTCCCTGTGGGGTCCCCGTGTGTGTCAACAGTCTCTGGGGGTCCCGGGGGTCCCTGTGAGTGCTGGGGGTCCCGGGGGGGTCTCTGTGAGTGCTGGGGGTCCCGGGGGGTCCCAGGGGTCCCTGTGAGTGTTGGGGGTCCCGGGGGGTCCCGGGGGTCCCTCACCTGGAAGCTGAGGTTGCGCAGGATGAGCCGGGCCTTGCGGGAGGGCGGGCGGGGCTTCTTCGGCCGGGGGGGCTCTGGGGGGGGCTCCCCCCCCCTCGCCCTCTCCCTCCTGCCCCCCCCGCGGCCCCCTGTCCCTCTTGGGGCGGGGCCGGGCCAGGGACACCCCCAGGGGCCGCCCCCCCAGCTCGGGGGGGTCCCGCAGGGCCCTCCCGGCGTCCTCGGGCAGCGAGAAGGTCACGTACCCGAACCCGCGGCATTTTGGGGAGCCTGGGGGGGCCGGGGGGGCAATGAGGGGCTGAGCCCCCCAAACGGCCTCACAGATCGTCACCCCCCCCAGCCTGGCACGGCACAGCCCCCCCCAAACCTGCCTGGACCCCCAAAACCAGCCCTGAGACCCCCCCCATCCTGCACCCCCAAAGTCCTGCCCCTTCGAATTCCTAACTCCCAAACTTCTGTCTCCTCTAATTCCTGCTCCCTCCAAAATGCCTCTTCCCTGAAATTCCCAGTCCTGCCCTTCCCACTCCTGTCCCCTTCCCACAAATTCCCAGCCCCCCAGTTTCCAGCCCTGGCCACGGCCCAGCCCCCCCAGACTCAGCTCCCCTCCAAATCCCGGTTCCAGGACCCCCAGGCCCCCCAGGCCCCGCATCCCAGAACTCAGCCTCCCCCCAAACCCCACTCCCAACGCCCCCAGACCCCTCAAACCCCAGTCTCAGCCTCCCCCCTTCCCTCCCACTCAGACCCCTCGGGTCCCATTCCCAGCCCTTCGAGACCCCGGCTGAATCCCTCCAGATCCCCCAAACTCCGCTCCCAGCCCCCTTAACCCCTTCTAACCCCCAACCCTGGTCCCAAGCCCCCCAGCCCCTCTCGATCCAAATCCCCTCAACCCCCTCCCGGCTCCAATCCCTTCAGCCCCCCCAAAACCCGCTCCCATCCCCCTGCAGCGTCCCTCACCCCCAGCTCCGCGCACCCCCGGCCCCCGCAGAGCTCCCCGAACCCCCTCCCGTCCCCCTCGGCCCCCCCGAGCCCCGGTCCCAACTCCCCTCCCACCCCTCGGCCACCCCGGAACCCATTCCCAGCGCCCTCCACCGCCTGTCACCCCCTCCCCCGATCCTCCCCGGCCCCCCCCGGCGCGGACCCTTCTCGGTGACCACGAAGCAGCGGCGGAGCGGCCCGAGGGCCCCGAAGAGCCTCTCGAGGAGCGGCCCGGTGGCGCTCGGGGGCAGGCCCCGCACCAGCACCGTGCGCGCGCTGGGCGCCGCCATCTTGGCCCGGCGGGGGCGGGGCGGGGCGGGAGGCGGAGCGGCCCCGGGAGGGGCGGGGCCAGAGCG